>NC_044574.1:57099084-57732418 GCF_901933205.1 Camarhynchus parvulus | reverse complement strand
AATGTCTTGCAGATATTCCCCAAAGACTGGGACTCAAGCTGCCATAATTCTGAATAAGAAGTTTTTGGCAGTACACAAAATCAAGAGAATTTTAAAAATGGCAGGATCAGTGCTTTAGCTAAATATTGCTGCTTGCTGTGTAGTGACTCAGTCTGCAGCTCGTACAGCTCCTGGGGCAGAATGTCTGCCTTTTGTGACATTTCTGTGGCTAAGAATAATTGACATTCCAGTTTATTAAGGGTGTATCTATAGTTTTATTTGCAACAAAGAAAATCTACAGGAGATGACTTGCAACAGGGATTCTCATTCAATACTCTCTAAAAATGTATTAGTTTGTGCTTGAGACCCTCCACAATTCCTACCTTCATGGGTGTAAAAGCAGCATTTTCAAATGAAGACTCTTCAACTGAAATATTTGAAATTGAATAACATGTTAAAAATTAATAACCCCTCAAAAGTCAGCAAAGCTTCTATGCAGATTTTGTGGGCTTCTTGGTTTGCTATCAACAGCAGCTTGTCCTGCTGTAGCACTGCAGTTTATGATGAAATGCAGGAGCTCCTGTGTTTGTAGTACATATCCTGGTGATTGGTGCTGTTGCTTCTCTCCAAGATGCAACATTAAAAGAACCTTCCTATTCATTCCCTAGTTTTGAGTCAAGATGTTTTTCTCCCCCAAATATCTAATTTATTTTTATTTTTAATTTTGAAATTATGTTTCTGTAGGGGGATACAGTATGGGTAAATGAGGATGGTATAGAATGTAATCTTATCCTCCAACGAGTTGCAGCTGAACCAATTACTAAAGATCAGGAGCAGGCCTGATGTTAACAGGCCACACCTGTAGCCAATAAGAACAAGTGGTATAAAAGAGTGGATTGGTGGGATCTGGAGTCAGATGGCTGCTGCAAGGACCAGGAAGAGTCAGTGCTTAGAGGAGCTGCCGACAAGAAACATTGAGGAGGTATGAAACTCTGGCAACATGGAATCCTTGCATGATAATGGTAATAGAGCTTTTGATATGTAAGACAACATGTTTCTTATTTGCATGACTTTCCCAGCTGTCAGAGGGCTACCACCTAGCTACCTGACTTTGCAAACTTCACTGGATGTTTTGCAGCACTTAATCAAGCTAAGCTTCACTTCATGAACAGTCTTAATAATTCCAAGTGAGATATGGTAGGCTCTTTCATAAAGCAATTGATTATCTATGAGGAAGTTAACCCCAAGTAACTTAAAATTACATCATATTTGCTAGTGTTGCTATGGTGTGCTTCCTCTGTGTCACAGCCAGTGAAAATGCCTTGGGGCTTTCCAGTACTGAGCACAAAGCTTTAGTTGGAAGAGCCAGGAGTGTGTGTGACTTTCTCTGCTGCACTGCCAAGCTTCTGCTTATGGCTTCCCAATTGTTTGGTTGTCTTTATGTATTCATAAAGTTCAGATTTGCCAGGACTTAGAAAATTATCTGGGCTCCCTTGTGCAGCTGCCATTGCTACACTGAGGCAAATATTACTCTTCCTTCTGCCCCAAAAATGCAATTGCTTCTGCTACATAAAATTCTTGTACTTTGTATGCAAAGAAGAAGCAATGTAAGCTTTTACTGAAGCTGTGCGGTTTTTGTTGCTTAGACAAAAACCTTTTTTTACAATAGGTTAGTTGTCTGATCAGACATTATTGCTAGAGAGTATAATTTCTTCTGCAGTTTAAAAATCTCTTTATCCTCCTTGCTAGTTTTGAGATAAACTTGAAATGCCAGAGCATTGGCCTGCTAGAGTGTCCTAGATGTCTCTTTCTCAATTTTGCTTAGTGGAGATTACTGGTACTTCTAAAAATGATGCATATTCCCTGTGACTTCAGATAAGATAAAGATTAAAAAATGTCAAAACTTCTCATGAACAGATACATGTAAAACCAGAAACAGATGAGTATTTGTATTATGTAGGTATCTGCAAAACTTAAAGATACTGGCAGATGAGAATACTAATTCTTATATATTTGCTTGCATGTTCATTTTGCATGCAGAATATGGGGAGTGTCTTTTGGAGGTGGTCACAGGTGCTAATATTTTGTAATTTGATTTTTTAAATTTTTTTTTTAATTTGCAAAAGCTAAGTATTTAAAAGCCAAGATCAGGGTTTAGACTACAAGAGAATACAACCAGGTTACAGTAGGCCACTGACCCATGTAAGAAAGGGGGTTAGCTGGTGTCTTTCTCAGAGCTCATTTTCTTTGTGGGAACAGCTGTTGCCTTCCTGTCTTTTCTCCTCAAACTTGAGCCAACAGCTAGGAATTAAAGCCCATTAGTAGGCTGCAATATACCTAATTTTTATCCCAACCTCTTTCTCCCCTCCTGGGCAAGAAGAGAAGTTGTGTTTGTCATAATGGCAAGTATAAGTAATCACATAGGTTCCATGGACAATTTGAACATTTAGTGATATTCAGCTGTGTTGTTCAAACAGACATAAAACAGTTTAGAACTGAATGTTTTTACTTTATGCTAATAAATCCGGATGTATAAAGCACAGGTGAGGAGCTGTATGGCCAACTATCATTGCTGGCATGCTGGCACCTGCACGGAGCTGTCTGGATACATCCTGCCTTAGCAGACAGGAAAGCAAAGAAAAAAAAGGCAAGAAATTTTCAAGTCAGAGACTGAAAATTTTGTCCCCAATTTTATTTTCAAATAGATGTTACTTTCAAGGTATATGACTACAAAGTGGCACCGACATGTTTTTCTTGCCTACAATGGTATTACTAAACACTGATCACTTTTCTGCTTTCTAAATTAAGTGGTGGGATAAACAGCAATCTGGTTTTCTCAAAATATTGCTATGTGTTGTCACATCCTGAGATGTCAACAGAATATGTGACACAGTGGAGGAGCTCTGTGCATGCAGTTTGCATGTTTCAATATGCTGCACGAGTAGGAGCAATAAAATGCCGAATTCCTCACCAACACTGCCAAGCAGACAGGATTTAAGGAGGAGAACATAATAGAGTGATTCAGGAGCGCCTTTGATCACGAGAAGCTTAAGCTTTTGAAATATCTTGCAACTGGCTAGCTTAGAATGAAATTTGTAAAGGCTGCAATGATCTTAAAGCCTTCAAAGGTGTGCTTTCTGTCAAAAATGGCTGTGATTGCTCTGCTGTGTGAGGCTTTGCTAACAGGTGAAATGCTTGCCTGCTACATCAACATTAACATCTCTGAATGCCAGAAAAGTGCTGTCAGTAAATGAGTTTTAATGGCCATTGAGCTCTGTAACCCTGCCAGGGCCCCATCATTTCAGCCACCAGATAACATGTTGGGGTGGGTGCTGCAAGGGTCTGGGAGAAAGCACAGTTGGCAGAAAAGACTCTGGCCAGCACTGAATATCTGTTTGGAATCAGAAATTCCATAGGCTGCACCATAATTAAGTCTGAACTAGACATTTCTGAAAATGTTTCCCTGTGTTCTTAACCAAGCAGAAAGTAAAGCCTTCATTTTCCAATTGCTTTAGTATGATCAGAAACAACACTCCAAAAATTTCTACCAAAACATCAGAGGAATCCCAACACGCTCTTCGCAAAAGGCTGAAAAGGGAACAGAGTAAAATATGCCTTTTTATTAATTCAAACTTCTTCTGTGATTAAAATTGTAGCTAGTTTTCCTCTACAAAACCAATTTTGCTTCATCTGCTGTTACTCTTGTGAGTGCCTCTTTGACAGAGTATAAAAAATTGGTGGGAATTCTGCATTGTGGCAGTGCATGACATTGCATCTCCTTGGTGACACTTGCTGCCCTGTTGGAGACTACAGTTGCTGCTCCATTTTAAAAGTTTCTAGCCAGCCCTTCCTCACATCTCTGCTGATTTTATTACTTTTGTTTCTCTCTGAAGAAAAACAAACTTTTTTTATTACTTTTGTTTCTCTCTCTAGTGATAGAGGATGCAGTAGGTTAGAAAGGCATGTATTCAGTGCCACCTCTTAATTTGATCTCATTTTTCTTTAATTATCTGGACTCTTCAACTCCAAAATCAAAAATATCATCAGAATTTATGCTATTAGTCATGCAAACAATTGTGCTGATTTTTCAAATAGGTTGACTAACAGGCTGAGGGGCTTTTAAATGGAAAAGGACTGAGCTGTTCCACTACCACAGCTGGAAGTACAGCTCAGCCTGTTGCTAATCTGCTTATGTCTTGATCCTACTGCTGATTCATTCTTATGGTCTTGGTCCCTTCCTCTCTTCCTCTGTCAGCCTTCCAGGTTTAGGGTCTCATTTAAATTATTTCCATGGACTGAATTGTATAAGCTGGAATGCACAGTAAGATGAGAATCTGAATTGCTGGCTGAAGAAATTAATCACTAAGAGTGTAAGGCTGTCCTGCTCTAAGAACACATTGGGAGGGTGTTTTGAAAGGATGCTCTGGAAGAGCTGCCTACTCTTGTATCATGACTCCTGACCAATGCAAATAACACCACATAGATGGAAAGTTACGGTCTCAATTAAATTATTTATGTTCAAATTCACATTTTTTTCCATATTTGTTAAACAGTAAGAGTTATTGGATCTCTTCTTTATTCAAGTAAGCAGAATGAAGCAAGGAAGATATATGGATTAAAATTCCTGGTACCTAGATGTTCTGTGTAACAACTTTTAGAGGAACGAGGCTCTTACCTTGTTCAGCTTTGCAAGAGGGTAATGTGAGGAAAACGCCAGATACTACTGCACCCATAAGGAAACAGAGTTTCAGAGTCTTTGAGCCTTGGTTTGCTGAGCAGCAGAAGTATATGGATGTAGAGAGAGCAGGAAGACATTTCCACACAGGTTTTGTCAAGGGAGCAAGAGTGGAGGGCATGATGCAGTATATAAACATCACACACCAATACATTAGCTCTGACTATAGATACATGGATTTTATCATCTGTGGTGTTACAGGGGTAGTGGTCTAAAGACAGAAATGAGGCAAGGCTTTAGGAAAAAAAAATCTTCCATACAGAGCAACTTTCAGGTGCATGGATCTCTTCCTCATGCTTCTATCACAAGGTAGAACCATTACCCACTGCAGCAAGGGCTGGAGCCCTGAGAGCTGCTGGCTGATGGGGAACATCCTCCTCCAGTGAGGCCACCTTTCACCCACAAAGAGGAGGAAAGAGCAAATGGACACGATCAGGAGTCTTCCATGCAGAAGGAAACTAAAGCTCTTGGAAAGATGATAAATGCCAGGATGTAAACTTTATTAAAAATCATTTACATTTAAAATATTTTTAAAATCTTAGGAAATTTTTGTTTATAGTAACTATGCATTTTCATGTAATTGGTTATTCCATCATCTCAAAGTCATGTTGTTTTGGTTTGAGAAATGCTGTTTCCTGCTCTAGAAAATGACTGTTCTCTTCTCCAATCATTAGCAAATCACTGCCTTACCTACACCATCTTCCCCCTCTGGCTTTTCACCAACTGATTGTTGCAAACTACCTTATAATGCAGTGAGAACCTTGTGGGCACACAAAAACATGTGGAATACTCTCTTCATTATACAAGAGGGAAAATATTCTGATCCCATTCTCAATCTTGTTATATTAGACCTGAGATCACATCATTATGTTAATTCTATTTCTGTTTAATTTTCTTTTTTTTTCTTCAGCTTTTGCTCAGAACTGTTACTTGATTGCAACTTTCAGAAGTAACTAGATGCTTCTTTCAATGAACTTATCTTTCCAAATGATTTATTTTAATATTATTCTTCCTTTCCTCAGCAATATTCACTATTTGATACTACCTTTAACAATATGCTGAGAAAGAAAGTTTTAATAATAAGGCAATTGGTCAGTGAGAACATGGCCATGGTATTTAACCTGGTTCCATGTTCCATTATAAAATATTCTCACCAGAAGAAGTAACCTTATTCCTTTTTTTCTGATTTTCCTTTTAGAGAACTAGAGCATTTTTAAGTACATTTTAAATAAGTTTGTAATTTTTGGCATCTTAAGGTGCCAGAGCAGAGAAATGAACCATAAATGAGAAACATCAAAAGTAACTTAGAATTTTTTTAATATTAAAGCGATGAATCACAGGCCAAATTAACAAGTAAAGGAATCCAGCTATAATGAAATCTTTTTTTCTAACATAACACTTCATTATAAAGGGAGTTTTTCTATAATAGTAGCAAGTGTAATTACATTTTTATATATAATTAGGACATTATTATCATTTCACCATATCAAAGTTCATTATAAGACATCTCCAATGCATTTTTCATAGAGCAAAAATAAAAAGAGAACAGGGGTCCTTCAATTAAAGTGGTATAAGGACATCCACAGAGACTGAGGGAAGCTGATCAAACAGCTTAGCCCAAAAGGGACCAGGTGGAAACTCAACGCTTCCCTGGCACAGAGAAGTTGTGTTTTTACATATCCTACTTGTTATTAATTATACTCCTCACCCCTCTCATCTACCACTACATTGTTTGAGAGACAAAAATTCTTTTAAAGTTGTAAACCAGCTGAACTGAGTATGGAAGATATGAAATACCTGTATTCTGTGAATCTGAGTCTTGAGATCTCCTCTACCGTGTTGTGCATGTGGCTGTTATGCCCAGGAAGGCACATCTCTGTCACCAGCAGGACAGGCAGCTGGAATGCATGGAAAGTGATCCATTTTCTAGATTAGTTTCAAAGTATTTAGGTTCTCTTTATTTTCTTGTTTGAAAAATAATTGGACCCTTTCCTCCTTCAAAAATCCCTTTCTTTCTGAGTAAGGTGAGGATTAAGGAGCTGGCACAAGAACAATCAAATATCATGTTGGTTATTAGATTGTATGTTCCTCAAACACTGACAAAACTATGCATTGTTTGATTATGGCCTGCTCTCTTTCCTGCTCCTGTAGGATTTTGTTTGCTGATCCCCCCAAATACACAAATCCCTGCATGTTTTTTTCATCAGCATAAGTGGTGTGTTCTCTTCCACCTTCAAAATGCATGTTAAATTCCTCTGGCAGAGCTGTGGGCTGGACAGTGTTTAATTTTGAATTAGCATTAGGCTGAGGGTGTTACATGCCATTTACCTGTGGGTCTAGAAGCCAACAGGAAGGAGATAGGTTAAATCACAAATAGAGTAGGAAATGGAGTATTTCTGGTCTTGTTTCATGCAATACATTTCAGACCTGCATTTTGGAGAATACTTCCTATTCATTTCTGGATCTGGCAGAGTCTGGAGGTGAAACCCCATCCCACACTGCCAACAGCCCTGACTGCCCACAGCCCTTTGGCTCACCTACCCCAAGCTTACAGGGAAAAGTACCAGCCCTGCAGGGCTGAGAACAAGCTCAGTCCTTTAGAGCAGCAGTGTAACACAGGCATAGCATCCCTAAATTAAAACAGATGGATGTTCTTACATTTATTTCTTCACTTTTGGACTTTTTTCCTTTCTTTTCTCTCCTTGCAACTTCCATTAATTGTTTCCATTTTGTTTGGGATTATCTCTTGTTAGTTTGTTTCCCTCTTCTCACTTCCTCTGGACTTAAAACCCTTCTACACACCCATCTATAGGCAGTTATATTATCCCCATGACTTTGCCAGATACCATCAGGATTTTTGTCCTGTCAGGACAAAAGTTAAATTAGTTCAATTGTTAAAAAATGGGATAGCATTTTTAGGGATCTGCCAGTTCTCTCCCAAAAGGAGAAAAGACTGAGATGACAAAAAAGGGATGATAATATCTGCAGCCACCTATATACACACATAGACGACTTCTATAAGTAACCACAGGTTTCCACTAACCTCACAGTTGTCTTTCAGGCTCTCTGTAACAGCATAAATTACTTTTGAAACAGGTCTAGAAGGAAGAGAATGTGGCGTCTCAGTTTCAGGTTATATTGTGTCTTTTAGTCTCTGACACAAGGACCTCTGTAAAGCTTTTAATTCCTGCTGCAATTTAAAAATAGAGAGACTACCTTCCTTATTTACCAAATCAGCAAAAACACAATCATGAAAATATTGGCTGCTATGTAGTGCCATGTGAGTGGGGTCTGGATGATTTAGAAAATTAAAACCAGTGAACTAAATAGACTGTATTTACTGAGGGACTTCTTTTAACTGCCCAAAAGAAGGAAAGCTGTCACTTCATCCTAGCAGTACCTGGTAAAAATCAGGTGAATTACCATTTTTAATGTATCATAGCATATAGAGAGTCAGATGTTACGTAAATTTCCTATTTTATTAATCACATGGAGCGCAATTACTTCATTGCACTCAGAGTCAGGAAAAAAATGGTGATGTGGAAAACTCCCAAGCTTCCTAAACTGCTGCTCTGCCTGCTCTCCACAGCACTCTGTCTTGTAGAGTGGCTTCATTCTCTGAAAAGAAATAATAATTTTTAGAGGAAAAAAAGACATAAAAATGATTTTGTAAGGAGCAAAAATATGTTAAACCATCCATGACAGGTGGAAGATGAAACTTCTTATCATTATATTCTTTTGTTTCTGGGAGAGTAAGGCAACAGGTGATGTTTATGATAAGCCTGTGAAGTGTTTGTGACTGGATGTCGTGAGGCTCTGCTGCCGCCTGAGCAGCCGAAGCCAAATAATCCCATTACTGTAATGCTGGTCCTCACTGCAGGGCCCGCTGCCCCAGGTTCATCAAAGCACTGGCCATGGCTGCAGGATTTCAGCTTGGAGTGATCCACGCCTGGAAAGCCCAGAGAATGAACAAATCAGGCTCTTGTCTGTTTGAGAGACTGTAGATATCCCCATAACCACTCACCACTGCAGAGCCTGACTTTCAAAGTATTTATTATGCAGCTGTTTGACCTTTGGCCTTCCTTGTATAAGATTATTTTTTTTTGCACTCACATAGATACCTGGTGGCAGCAATGTCAATTCCTGGTGCAGGAGTGCTGAGCTAGAGGAAATGAAATCTCAAAGACCTCAGTAAGATGCTGAGAGTCCAGTTTCTTCCACTGAAACTTTTAACACTTGGACTTCTACCTGATATAATTTGAGTTCAGTTTTCTGTGACAAAGAGCATTGACACAACTCTTCTTAGCTGCAGCTGGGAGAGGCCAATATCTTATAGACAAAGGAGGAGCACAGGAGGAGAACAGAAAGAGAAAATATGGACCTGGGCATCCAAAATGCAAGGGGCCTAAAATGAAGACCTAAAAAAATGTTTAGGCAAAACTTCTCTCGTGGTTTTTCTTCCATGTAAAGTAAGGATGTTAACAGCTACATCCCTCAAAAACTGATTTTAGGAATTTTAGTATTTGTTCAAGTCCTGAAGAAATCTTGTCTCTTTAATTAAGTTCTTGGGAAGAAAATTAATTTAGTGTTAACACAATTCTGTCTGCCTTTCTTTTTTCAAGAGAGATACTCCTGTCCCTAGTAAAAGTTCCATATTGCACTTGAAATGTGGCATGTAGGAAAACAGCATGAAATATTGCCTGTGGGAGCTTCTCACTCACAAATATTAACACAGCTCTCTGCAAACCTAGGCAGGTATCCATGACTTTATTTATACTTACATCTTATTCTGGAATTTTTCTTTATGACCAGGAGTGTTAGAAGAATTTTATTTCAGCAAAAATGTAATTCTTTTGAGCTTGATGAACTTTTCATGAACCTTAATTAGGAGGTACAGGCCTCTAGTTGTTCCTGCAGCCACAATTCCTGATGTATCCATCCTCAGGAGCTATTCTGTGCAGGGAGGGTAGGATGGATGTGGGAAAGGAACAGCATAGAGCACCCATCATTGTTTTGACCACTAGTTGAACCTTATTTCTGACATCAGTTTCAGTCAATTAAATTTCCGTTGCGTTTTTTCTTTTACCAGTCTTGATCTTTACACAGTCTCAAGATTATAGTAAGTGACTTCTTTTTTTTTGGGAGGAGAGACGGTACCTTTTAAAATAATTTAGGCCAGATATCCCTACTATTGGTATTCTCCTTTCCTAGGAACACATTTCAGTATGAATGATCCTTTTAAAGTTGACAATAATGTGTTTTTAGTGATTGTTTCTCTTGGGGTGTCCACTTCTTTCTCTTGCTGCCCAGTACAGCCAATCCACCAGTGCCCAGCAAATGAGGCATTTCTCAGAAGGTTCCCAAACATACTACAAATGCACTGGCAATGAATCCTCACCCTGGTTTTGACCAGCTGAATCACTATTCAAGTGCAGGGTATGCATTACCTCAATTATTATAATACAACAGTTCCTCAGTTATTATATATGACAAACAACCCATAAAACAAACACAGAAGAAGAAATAGAATTGGTCAAAGTGAAATACTCACCTTGGAACAAACTGAGAGGTACTTCAAGGACTGTAATGTCCATCAGTTGTACTGAACTAAACAAAATGAGTAGTAGAACTAAATAAAATGGTTGTACTAGAACTAAATACAATTATTCACCGGATGCATTACATTTTATCAGTATAAGCAAGTGGAAAAACTCAGTGAAGAGACACAGCCCTTGATTTGGATAAGCAGCATAATAATAAGCAGTATCTGGTGAAAAAATGACAAAATCCATTTGTGTAAAGAAATTCATTTAAATAGGATGATACTGAGATAAGCTGAGTAACAGATGCCTGCAATTGAGGAAATCATATCTGAATTGACTGGAACAGCACAGACTGTCTCACAACCAGGAAATTTTGTATTAAGCAAGCAACTGTTTACCTTAATCACCACACTGCAAATGGAAGACTGAGAGACAATGTGGATTAAATTTTCTGTAGAAGAATATCAGTGCTGCCAGCCAAATGTGCTAAGAAGGCTCCTTGAGATAAATCTCCTGGTGATCAACATGCTCAGGTCTAGAAATTTGAAGTTAGCAGAAACTCAAGGTATGTCATGTCTGCAACATCCTTTTGCTTCTACAAGCAAGCTAAAGAAGCATAAAAATAGTAAGGGAAAAACAAAAGAAGCAATGACTGCCAGCAGTGTTATACAGGGGTCACTTGCTCTCTGTCATGAAGGTTCCCTAAACCTGGAAAGGCTAAAGGGACATGACAGCCACCCATACCTGAAATATGCCTTCCTTCTAGTGAGGAAGGGCAGGCTGAGAGACTTTCAATATCCATAAGTTTTCTGAACTAAATTGTTCCCAAGTATTTAAGGTGCCAGTGGAACAAAGATGCAATGTGGACACAACTGCTTCATCTGGGTGCATGCTGTGTGTCACCCTGGAGCAGATGACTGGCTGTTCCATGCACAAATGCAGGATTCAGAAGGTAGGGACAGATAAAAGACATGATGCCAATGAGAAAGTGTCTGGAACAATGCTGCTCCAAAAAGGACACCAAGCAGCTTTCATATAAAAACTGCTGCTATCAACAGCATGCAAATTATCAAAGTAATGAATTGGCTTTTATAATACAAAATTTGGTCAGTTCAGTTTTTCCATTTGATAATTGCAATTCAGTTTGAAAATAAGTATGACTAGCCAAAACTTTTCTTAAAAGCAGTAGGAGGTGACATCAAAATGTTTTCAATGCATGCAGCTAAGATACCTATGTTACCTTTATGCCCCGATTTAGATTAATTGAACAAGGTCAAGATTATGGTTGAACCTTGAAAACAGCAGAGTTTGTACTAAAATATGTCAAAAATGTTCAACCTGCAAGGCATACCAAATATGTGTGAAGTCTCCAAATCTATGAACAGGCAGTTTTAAAAGCCGATGGAAACATCCAAAGATGAGAACAAGAAACAACTAAATATTTGTTAGTCTGTCAGTCTGGCCAAACATCGGGAGCAAAGGACCCCATGTACACAGTGAGTTCAAAGAATAAGAATTATCCTGGTAACTCCTCCTAATACCCAGGCCATTGAAAACCTGATCTCTGAAAAACAAAACCAGCTCTCAGATAGAATTGTGAGTGCTCTGAAGTCAGCACATGCTGGCCAGACATCACCCAGGTTAGCAGCGACCTGAGAAGGGAGTTTTCCCATTACCAAAGCAAAAGCTGCCAAATCTGTTTCTTTCAGGTGTCTAATGCATAGGAAAAATATCTGAGCAGAAAAAAAACCCAAGAAATCAGGCACAAAGTGCATGAGGTGTTGTATCTAAAAAGGAGGTCTGGACTGATTATTCCACTGTCTCTTTGCAGCCTTGCCTTCTGTAAGAAATGTTTGGTTCTCCACTGTAAAACTGTTTGTGTATATTTTATTGTAACTGTAGATTTGTAATTATCATCATCCATGGAGCCAAGCTGACATCTCCTAATTACACTTTTTCCCCCAGTTATCTGAACAAGTGTGGCAGTGCTGTTTAGATTAGGTTTGCTCTGTTTCACCAGGATATTTTAGAACAATGTGATTATGCATAGTTGCACCTAGCTACTACTATCATGACAAGTACAGAAGTTAAATTATGAAGCAAACGTAAGCTTTGAAGAAATTTTTATTTAATCTGTATTCCCCTGTTTCATCTGCTCATCCATCCAGCACAATCTGCATCATTATTAACCACACCATATTTCTAAAAAAGGAGTATAAAAAGTAAGACATCTGTGTTATAGCATTAATATATTCAAAGGTTTTTACTTTCATCTTCCAGGCATTAACACTATGTAAGTGCAATGTAGGCACAACTTACAGCATCGATGAGATACCAGAGAAAAATGTACTAAGTGTCAGAAAAGAAGGAAAAGAAGATACAAGCAGACTGAGTATTATGTAAAAAGAGGACTTTTATTCATAAATAGAGCACTTTCGCCTATTGCTCCTATATACATTTATTTCTAATTGCTACCACAATTTTTAAGGCACTGAGGCAAGCCTCCAGCAGTGTGCTGAAGGTGTGTTTGTGCTGTTATGCCCTCTGGCTTTGCTGCCAGCCTATTCCCTTAGATCAGAGCCAGAAGGCAGACTGTTTTCGAATACCGATCACCTCACCCGGACCTAATCCTTTGAGTTCTCTTTGGCATCTATTCCTTCTGCCAGTTTCCTCTTCTGTTCCTCTCTTTTCTTCTGAAGTTGACAACAAAGACATCCTCAGGGCCCTCCTTGATGTAAGACCACTCTTGATGTTGTTACAGTGTGGTTTTTTTTTTGTACCCTAAAGTTGTGCTACTTTTATATTCAGCTAGCACAATATTTGCACACCAGAAGATAAAGAAAATGAGAATATGTTACACAGAATGATAGTTTCTTTTTTATTTGTACACCTTGGTCCTTTCAGTGGAAACCATTTTTTTCTTTTTCTATCATTCATCTACATACCTGATCAAGAACCTAAAGGTATCTTTTTACAGGCTGTGCTGCTTATATACCTTAAATTGGCCTGACCTGCCACTTTTAATTTTAAAAAGATGGCTGTATGGGATGTGGATGAATATGGAATTTCTATGAAGCACAAAACTTTTGAACGGTTCCTGTCCTCTGTGATAGTGAGTTTTAAAAGGGAAATCTCCAAAGAGCTAATTAGTAGACAAGTAGAGCTCAGGCTGAACAAAGCTGAAAAGATAGCAGATAACTAAAAGGACCTGGCCATAGCTGACAAAAATCAAAGCGCTGACAGAGAGCTGGCAGTAACCTTGGGCTGCTAACTGACAGGGACAATAAAAAAAGCCTCTGAGTGTGGCAGAGAGTGACAGCCACAACCAGAGGCTCTCTGAAGAGCCTGAAACCTCCACCAAAACGAAGATATAATCTTCTGCCTGGCAGCGCCATACATTTTCCCTCCCATTCCAAACTGGGGAAATTGGAGCTCATCTAAATAATTCTACTGCATGAATGTGAGCCAAGAATGGAAACGTCCAAGAATGGTGTGCAAAGTTTAGTGGCAAACTTATGGTCTGAGAGGACAAGTCTGCAAAAAATGTAAGTTTGATTGGGGGACAGTCAAGGTTTCTTTGCTTACACTTTTGCTGGAGCAGCCACAGAGTTGCCTGTTTCTTCCTCTCTGTAAACCTTCATGAGATAAACATTTAGCACAAGCTAGGAAAGAAATTTATCACCATATGCTCCCTGAAATGTAATATAAAATGAAAAACAAAATTAGCTTCTCTGCAGTTAGTGGGGTATGGAAAATGCTTGTTGCTGCATTGTGTTCATAGAGGAAAATGTGCTTGATCAAATTCTAGAAATCACTAAATAAATGGTGGCAATGCTTTGTATTTGTATGCCCTCACTGATTGTAAACATTTTCACACTGTGATCAACAACCTCGGAAACCCTGTTTAGTAAATTGTCCCTTACAAATAAAAATATTGAGGAAGGGCACACATTGGACCAGCAGCCATTTAAATGAGTTGTACAGAAAAGCCATGGAGGTCATTTAAAGAGACAGAAGAGATGGTGACTACAGGGAAACTAAGGCTGCAGAGGGCAGAGATCATTTGTTGCTTCTGGGCATATTAATTTTAAGACAGAGATTTAACTTTATTTTCATATCTTGATGTTCTGCCTGAAACCAATTGGTCTTTCATAGAGCGAAACACTGACAGACCACTTTCAAAAGTGGGCAGTTCCTTTTATCCTGAAAGTTACAGTGAGCCTCCTAGTTATCAACAATCTCTCTGAGTCACAGAATATTGTAACACAGTTGGGAAATGTATTTTGTTTTTTGGAAGGGATGGAGATTATTTTGATGTTAAAGAAGCACTGAACTTTTCTTTATGGACTCCAGAAAATCTTCACAGCTCTTAACAGTCCTTGGTTTACGCAGTTCTAAACCCATCACTGAGGCCCACTCTCTTGGATATGTGTGTTTAACTTGATCTTTCAGCTAAAGGCTCTGTTATGAAATGTCATGAGTGTATTTGAAGCATTAAAGAAGGCTTAGAAATGTCTTAGTATCTATCTGCCCCAGATATGCAAGGAAAACTCATATATCTCAGTATTATTATTTCAATTTGCCTAAAAGCTTGAAAACATCTCAGTCCTTTTGTCAAAATTAAGACTGCAGTTTAGTAGTTTCTCTCTGTCTGCAAACCAAAGCAAATCCAAAATCTTATAGAAATTGGCTTGCAGCTTCTCAGCCTCATAAAAGAGATAACTTTTTGCTTCATTTATACCTGTAATTTCACAACTTCAGGACTGGGAAATTCTTTTGTTTAGAACTGTTGAATGTTAATATTTTTGTAAATTTCACTCATCCTCCTTGTCATCTATTTTCATTCGTGATTTCTTAAGACCGAAATAGCCTTTGGCTATGCTTCATTTCTCCTTATTCTAAACCATGTTCTTCCCTCTTAGTCTTTGTCCTGACCTGTTCCTGTAAGATTCCTTTTTCCCTTCTTTCATGCTACATGCCTTACAGTCTCTTTTCAAGCCTTTGAGTTCTACTTCATGGCTCCCACTTTCTTCTCTGCAGGCATTCCTCATTCCTTGCCTACATATATTTCACTTGCACCTCCTGCACAGGATACGTTTCCCTTGCCTTTCCCTCAGAAGGTGACTTTACTCTTCCAAGTTTTTATTCTTTTTTCATTTTTAGACACAGTTCTGTAAACACATATGAACCAGAATGGCAAGGAAGGGCCAGCAGCAACATTGCCATCTCCTTCCTTTCTCAAACTGAAGTGTTTTCCTCTGTTTTACTGCACTGTCTTGGCAACTTCCCTCCCCTTACAAAAAGGTTCACAGCTTTATCCCCTGTTCTTACGCTGAAACAGCTGAAAAGAAAAGCTTTTACAGTCTAGTTTTGTTCATCTTCATACTTCAATTCCTCACTGGTTAAAGGGCTGGTACAGGTTAACCTAACACATATCTATGTAGCAGCCTCACTGGCTAAAGGGCTGGTACAGGTTAACATGCTAACACATATCTATACTAAAACCCTTGTAAATTGGTTTTGGAAGGTAACACTGCACTGCATTATACTCAATGCATTCAAAATTAATACAGTTTGTAAGGGTGACATTCGTTTCTGGTAGCAACTGAAACAAAATTGGGCCAGTTTAACTGAGATTGACATTAATATATCACTGAGCAGTTAGTTATATCACATGAATTAGATATTACAAATTCAAGAATCATTTGTTATGCTTTTAATACAAATTTTCCTGACATAAGTGAGATAGAGATAAATAGCCACTCACAAAGATGTCATTTGGTCTCTTGGGTCTATATTGATGATTCCTGCTGAGAAAATGTAGCAGCAGTTTACCATGCAATAAAATGTGGAACAGGAATCCATAGTTTTTGTAGGGGTCTTTTATGATTGGTTCCTCTATTTTTAGTATTGATTTTTATGAGTAGTACATGTGTGTGTTTGTGTATTGGCAGAAGAAAATCCATGGAGAAACTTTGGAGTCTCCTCCATTTACCTAACATTAAAAGAAATGTCATAATGTAATGATGAGTACTACTTTGCTGCTTCTTCCAGTGGCAGGAGAACAGCTCTAATGAGGTTTTATTTTGGATGTTAACTCAGATAAGTCTCTACCTCTCTTTTCTCAGAATTACCTGGCACAGCCCTTCTGGATGTCAGTATATTCACTATTCCAGTAATTACCTTTAAACTGTGGATACCTAAAAAACAGCTAATGTTTATTATTTGCATGTCACATTTTATTTATGTAGACAGCTTCATGTATTGCTATGTATTATTACATTAGGTTGAACTGTTCAAAATCTTTTCTGCCTGAGGTTTGTGGGAAATTAGGAGGAAATTCAGAAATACTGCCTTCCTGTTCTGCTTTGAGGTAGAAATTGAAAAATGACAAAATTTTCTCTTGGGTAGATATTTGTCTTCTCATTCCCCAAATGCTGACCTGTGCTCAAGCTGTGTAATCTTTCTCCAGTACAGCTTGGTGACTCTGGGTCTTGTGGGCAGCACTTGTGTCCAGGAGCACTCCTAGTACTTAGAGGCAGCAGGCAGGGGCAGTTTGTCCACAGGTGGAGACAACACCAGTAGTTGTTCTTGCAGCACACGGGCTTCATTTCCCTAACAAAAGTATCCACTACTCAAAAGATGCTCACTGAACATCGTGCCCATTTAGAAACATCCAAACGGAGATGTGCATTGGAGATGAGCTCCTTCTATTCCTTGTATCCTTCCTGGCACGATGTGAGTCCTCCTGTCAGGATGTGAGTTCTTTTCCCCGGATCTGCAGGGTGCAGTGTGGCCCCTCCGAGGCTCTCTGTGCACACAGGACGTATTGCACTGATGAATAACTCAATGCTGCTGTGAGCCTTTGAGAGCTTGAGGCCTCATGGGCCTCATCTGACTCTTCTGCAACTACTTTTACATTCCAGAGATAGAAATGAAAGTGCCCCTCTTACAGCAGCGAGAAGCTTGAAGTGCCTTTTCTTTTCATATGCACATTCCTTGAGTGATGCCTGAAATGACCAACAGCAGAATGTAAAAGAAATGAAAGCTGGAGCTCCTTCTGCCAACACAATCCCAAATCATCTGTTATGGCAGGACTGAATATTTACTGAAGAGACACAGTCACAAAATTAAATTAATATGAGTGCTGCCAACACAGCCTCACAGAGAAAATGTGGAGAAATTTAAAAATCTCTGTTCTCCCAGTCGTACTACACTGCACATCCTTCTGTAGTTTTTTCTTTATACACATACTAAAGCTACAGTATGCATACAGACACTGCATGCATACTTTGGTCCACTATACAGAGATTTTCCAGGGCTATCTCTAAGCAGCACCGAGAAGGGATTATTTAATGTACATCTGGTTTGTGAGAACTCTGTCTAAAAAATGAATACAAAATTTTCTCTTGTTGTTATAATTTTGAATTAGTTATTGTAGCATTAGTCAAATAGGATCTTTTCCAGTCTTTTCACGAAAAGAATTTCCTTTCTTCTTTATCAAAAATTTTATTTAAATAAAAATATTTTCCTTAGATGAAAATCAATAAAACCCATGTTACAGCTATTGCTGTTAAGTGCATTTTAGGGAGACTCTAATGGTTGCTAGAGTTTTGCTTTTTATTATAAGGAAATGGTATCTGGTAAAATAGACCTGATGGAAAAGACATATTTTTATTTGAAATCTATGCAAAATAATAATTTCCCTATTTTTTTAATGGACTGATAGTAGTATTTGGAGCCAAGAGTGCTTTCTTCCTTTATTCATTTAGCAAAAAGAAACACAAATTCTCTTTTTGGAGATTCATCCCCACACTGTTTTGCATTCAAACCGAGCTAAATCTGATGTCTCTTCATGTCACACAGGCTGTGCATGCCTGCTTGCTGTGGTGGGATTGCTCACAGGGAAGCTTGCAGTTTCTTCCAGATTGTTGCCAAAAACAGGAGTTTTACGGTTCGAGTTACTGATTAAAGGTCACTTCTCTATTTGTATTCTACTTTGACAGTTCAGGTGAGATGAAATTCTTGAATTATAAAGATATTTAGGCTGCTATGAATTGTGCTGAGCAGTGAGAGCTCAGAGTTCAGCTCCCTGGTGACTGAAAAAGCCCCAGATTGTTCCCCTAGAAGCTTCAAGGGCTGATTTTTAGAAGAGATTTTGTTGAGACCAAAACCTGCAGTTTTGGAGCAGTCTTTTAATTGACAGAGCTCCACTAGTCCACTAATGTATTTTAATACCATACATGATTTTAATCTCATAAGCATATTTTATAAATCAAAAGGGAGATGTTCTGTTGTATTTAAAGCTGTTAAAAAGAATATTAACATTATTTAAAAGAACCAAATAGTATATGGGGATAAGTATAAAATAAAAATGGGATTACAAAATAACCTCTTCACACTAAAAATGTTACACATTCATGTGAAAAAATGTTAATTGCAATTAGGTGTAAACTACAATTAAGTATCAACATTCCCTACTTTTGTCTGTTCACTGATGGCAGTAAAATGATTCCTGAACTGAATCTGGCTTAGTGGCGCTCACCTGCCTGTGCCTGAGGATTTGAAATGATGCTTCTGATCTCAGGTCACCACAGCCTCCTGGGGCACTGGGCTGAATGACTCTGGGACTATCATAGTTCCCACTCAGCCAGGATGATGCCTCCTTCCTCCTTGGCTTCCCCCAGGATCCATCAGATGAAAATTGGTGGGAGGGTGACATGTAACTTGGGCAAATAATCTTCAAATCATATAATTTCAATTCATTTTGTGAGTTTTCATTCTCATTTTTCATTTTCATTCAATTTCTTAACTATTACCTCATCACAAGTTTCTATATTTCATTTGAGGGGGGAAGCTGTGTGTGCACATCCAAAGGGCTGTCAGAAAGATATCTGCCCGAATTGCAGTGAATGCATTGGTTGTCAGTAGAACTATTCACCAGCAAAAATGCAGTTTAGCTTTACTGAAGTCCCAGTTGTCTTCCCTTTCTTTCTCCAAATTACCTCACATGTATTAAAAACCCCATGAGGGAAGTCTCACACACTAATTCAGGGAAATGCTTGCTTTACTCCAGTGCAAGGGAGACAAAAATACACTCTGAAGAGTCTAAGTCTACACTTGGTTGCTGTTATGGCTTTTGGATGCACAAAGCAGGTGTGTTAACTTGACTCTCTTGCTGTGTAATGCTAAAACACTGTGTTGATTCTGCATAGAAATTCTCAGTGTGCACAGTCTTCTGGCACTGAGCACCAGTAAAATCTATAAGTACGTCATAAATCAGATAGAAAAAGCAAACATTTAGGTACCAAAGCTTCATAGCAGTATACATGGCTTTTAGAAGTTATTTATTCTCTCCCTTTTTAACTGTAAAGAGCATGCTAAGGGCTTTGATTTTAGTTACCTATTGTTAACTGCTCCATTTTACTGGAAAAAGAAAAAGAAACCTGCTGCTGCTTTTTACTAGTCTTTCAGGTCTACAAAGACAAGAAAACAACATATTTAGATTGTGCAGTAGCAGTAGGGAACATGGGAGTTGCAGTTCACTTTTTCTCTATGTTTTTCTTAACATTTATAATAAGAGTGATATATTTTTATATTCTGATCCCTGTGATCTTCAAAGTCAAGCTTTCAGTACTTATAGGCCTATGAAGATTTTTTTAAAAAGACACATATTAGGGTGGGGGGTTGGGTTTTTTTCATTTGCAAAGTGGCTGCTCTGTTTCAATTAGGCTAACTCAAAGAGTAACGTGAATTAAATGTGGAAAGGCACCCCAACCAGGTAGAACACTTCTCAATCTTTAGGAGTGTATGAATTATGATAGCCTTTGGCTAATCATTTTGCAAGATTTATAGCCATTGCATATTCAGTTGCTGACTGTCAACCTTGTCAGGGTGTAGAAAGCCCAACATGATGAAAGAATCTCTTGCTGCCAGTGGCTTTTCTCCACTACCCTCAAAAACACTTTTCACAGTGTGAAGTCAGAAAAACACAGGTGAGCACAGGCACCAAAAATCCTTTGAGTGAAAGCTGTTTGCATCTTTCTAAGAACCAGCCCAAAGATCTACTCCAAGTGACCCTGTCTGGCAATGCAAACAGCTTGGATGATACAGAAATCAAACAACATAAAATCCAGACCATCAAGAGTTGATGGGTTGGTTCTCAGCACAGGTGTGCTACAGTGCTCCTCTACCTCTCAGTAGAGATATGAGAGAATTCAAGGTACAAGAGAATTCAGCCCAAAAGTCTTATCAAAATATGGACTCAAACATTCTGCCCTCCCCTGGGACAATAATAGTGACATCCCCTTGATCTCACAGATATCTTTCACCAACAAAAAGAGGCAGCTATTTTGCACCAAGTTTATGTTTACCACAGGCAATACATCAGCAGTTTAATGGTCAACAGGAAAACCTGGATTATAATTTGAAGACTTGAATCAAAACCATGTTTCTTACAAAGGTGTAAATTTGCCTGGGAGGACAAACATGCCAGTGAACTAATAAAAGAAATGTACAAACGTGTAAATAATATTGTAAGCTGTAATGATTATGGCAACACTTTTATTCCCTAAAATTATGACTTTGCAGTCAGGCTATGCTTGTGTAGACTTAGCTTGATTATTTTGTTTGGTTTTTAATGACTACCTGTTTGTTATTTTAATTAGTCACAATCTACTCTAGTGATTTGCTAACAGCACTAGACAAGAGAACCTTCTTTATATCCACAAATAATCCAACAAAAATTGCTTCATAGTCATCAAACATTATTTATTCATCTCCATCTTTTCAATAGATCTACAAACTCTTAGTGATAGTTGCAAACAGGCTATAAAAGCAGAGATACAATGGCACCTGCCACTCTCAAAGCTGTTGAGTTGAAGTTTTTTCTTCCATCAGTCCCTACATATTCCAGAAGCAGTCTCCCCAAAAATCAACCCCAATAGAGAGACCCCAAAACATGCAATTTGAAGGAGACTTTTAAGACATAAACCAGAAGTGTAAAATTAAAATAAGACCGATTGTTCTTTTCATCTTCATAATTGAAGAAGCATTATTAATTCTATAGCCATTTTTATCTCTCTTTGGTCAATAATTTTGTGTGATATGTTGTTTAAACCTTCCTTGAAAATCGGAGAATACAACTTTTCTCATAGTCCTATCATAACTCCTGAGTATGAGTGGAGTAAATTATCTTCTACTTCAGTTCTTTATCAATAAATGGGAATAATAGTGCATTTCACAGCAAACAAATGTTGCTGAAAATGTATTGGTAAGCCTAATAGAAGCTCAAAGCAGGTGCTTTAAGAAACATCTCACTTCTTTGCTGGTGTTAATCATTCTGAGAAAGGGTGAATAAATGGTTTCTTTTGTTTTTTTAAACTTTTTGAGAGAGTTTTAGAAAAATGTGAACTGGGGGCTGGGGAATTTCTAAGCTGCAAGTAAGACTTATAAAACCAATACTTATTAATGAGTGAGTGGTAAATATAATTGCTTAAAGGAAACTGAGGCCAGCTGCTTTCCTAAAATTAATCTGTACTTTTTAATATCAACTACACATTGTTCTAAGCTATCTGAATTCAGATTAGCTTAGCTATTAGAGAAGGTTTCACTTACTGGAAGGCTGTTGCAATTAAACCTGCAATGGATAAGCAATTTTAAAAGATAGTAAATGACACCATTTCCTTGGTACTGCTGCAAGCAGCTCCTACTGGTAAAAAGGGATGTATGCTCCTTGGAATTATTTTCTGAGAAATCATTTATTCTTATGAAATAGTGAAAATAAATGCACTCTCCTACAGCCAGGCATAGTGAGCCTTGGACAATTATATCCCAAAGACTGCAGATAGAAACACTGACAGAAAGTTTTGAAGATAAAATAGTTTTGATTCACTTTAGTGTTGGTAAAAATAAAATGGCATATCTGAATAACACCGTTGATGCAACTAAAGATTCCAGACATACATAAAGTCACTCTTAGACCTGCTTTATTAGCAATACCTGAAAAAGAGAAAAGAAAATTTTACAGGTTTTTGGACAAAGATCAGTACAGTACAATGGACATGGATCTAATAGAGATGTCAGGGTTTCAGAGCTATTTTCAGAAAGGAAGATTATTAAAACTGTTTTCACCAGTAACACCAGATGATGTACTCTCTTGTAAACCAGACAGATTACTTGCACACATGCCAAGAATGCACTGAGACTAGGAAGTGAGCAAAACAGAATGAGGGGAGTTGGGTATTTCTTGTCTTGGATACTGCAGAGATGTTTGTGTGTGTGTTATTTATAAACAAATATATTCAACATGGTTACTTCAAATGGCCACATCTAGATTTTTCAAGCACAACAAGGCCAGGTGTGTCAATATAGGAGAAGGAAGAAAAAAAATATAAAAATAAGTATATTACATCAATTGCTTCATTCACAGAGATTCATATATTCTGTCTAGGCTGATGGACTTTTTCATCCGCTGAAAGGTGTTGCCTAGACTTGGGATTCAGGCATAACTGATTGAAGTTAGAATAGTAACATCTATTTCTCTGAAGTGGTCTTATGTATTTAAAAATAAAATGAAAGTTCTTATCCAGGTCCTACAGATGAGGAAACTAAGACACTGAATGTTGTGTAATTAGAGTAAGATTTTCCTGCAAGTTAAGGGACAGGATCCACCAAACCTGGTGCTATTGACACTGGGTCATGTTGATGTCCCTTAGGCAAGGACTGCATATATGAGGTGACAAATGTCATATTTTTTAAATATGGCATTGGCTGCTTAACAGAAATACTGATTTATGTTGTGGACACATAGAACAAAAGTGGGCACAAGGGCTCACTGACTCAAGTGAGTCAAGATCAAGCTATATAATAATAAAATACTTGTGTGTCACATATCAAGAACTGTCCAGACCTCAGCTCTCAGAAATTTGCTATGGGGAAGGATATTTGAGGTTATCAGTTGTTTCTCACTTGGTTATGTGCCTTCATTTCTCACCCTCCATCTCAACTCTAGCTCCATCTAAAACTTGCTGCCTGTGCCTTTATTACACTTCTCTCTGCACCCGATTGACAGCTCTGAGGCTCCACAGAACTCTTCTACTGGAAGGCACAGCTGAGTGGTACAAAGGAAGCATTGCTGGGAAATGGGAATGGGAGGCAGAGAGCTTAATCCAGCTTCCAAGCCTGTCCCTCCATTCTCCCATGCTGCAATGCCAGCCCATAGCTCTGCCTGGAGTTGGGAAAGACAGTCACAATGCCACAAGGGATGCCATGGCTACTCATTCTCTCTTCCTCACCCTTAAACGTTCATCTATGACAGAATTAGGGAAGGCTTAGATAGAGCTGGATATATTCCTGTTCTCTTCCCATGCGCTCTAGTAGGACAAGAAATTGTATGTGCAAATGTTTCATTTAAAATGTGAAGGTTCCATGTGTTTTCCAGTCCCTTCTTATTTCACTGCACTACATCTGAAGGCTTACTTGAATATAACCCAGCACACATACTTCAGTGATCTCAGACCAGTCAAAATATTGCCAAATAATTGTTGATCATAAGTGACCAGAAAAAGAACACTTAAGTTCAAAAAGTTTGTGTAGCTATCACCTGAAAAAATGTGCTGAGGAAAAAGAGCTTAGGAAATTCAGCAGCACAGTGGATGAAACTGGAAATTCCTCTAAGATTTTCATTGTTTTTAAACTAAGCAACTCTTTGAGCAGACATGAAATTATTCATTTGCAGTCCCCAAATTCCCATAAAAATGGTCCCCTTTCCACTCTCCATTTGGATGACAGTGCAGTGCAGCAGAAACAAGACTGCTTGCCTGATGGGCTATATGTTTTTATTCACACATATCCAGAAATAATGGAACGAGTCCCTCCAACTTTCAAAAAATAATTTTCATCCAACAGAGACCTAAACTATGAAAAATTTCACCCAGCAGCCAGAAGTTTTCAGAAAGTTATGAGCTGAAAATGGGGATAGCATGGCAAACGTCACACAGCCTGAGCAGTAGTAGTCATTTTCTCTCCTACTGTAATATGTAGCTGTATAATTTATTCATGTTCCAAAATACATTAGGTAAAAGGACTGAATTCCTGGTACTGGTAGACTTAACTCAAATCCTCTAAAAGTCAATACAGTTTCTCATGTGTAAGATTAAAATGGGGGGAGGTTTCCTCAATTAATTGTTCTCCAGTTGCACTAAATGAGCAAGATTCCATTTTGGTTGGAAATACAAAGTGCTTGTCAAAATGCCACTTCCTACTGAATTTCAGCTTCCTGCCCTGGGAAAACAATCCTTAATAGCTTCCCCCTCCCTCCATAGACTAGCTCTCTTCAAATTTTTTCTGCTTTTTGAAAAAAATTACGGCAATCCCTAAGAATAAACATGCTTGCCTGCAAAGTATATTGTTTTAATTTAATTCTTCAGAGAGGAAAGCTATTCAGAAATTAAAACATACTGTTTTCTAGCTATTGAGCTACAGTGCCTCCTTCTGCTTTTTTTATGATAATTTCCACTTTTCTTACTGAAGTCAGTTCCTTTTGTTGTTCATTTCACAGAATTCCATGGCTTGAATTTTTGTTGGTTTATTTTTTTACATAGAAATTAGATCTTCCCCCCCTATAAAAAAAATCTGTTTACATAGGATCAGGGTCAGAATCAGGGCAGGGTATGTATTTAATTACCCATTAATGTCTTATCCTTGGAACATTAATGGGTAAAGACAAAGTTTATTTTCACCATGAAAAAAGTTAAGCCCCTAACGTATTTAAATCGTTTTGAGTTAATAGGCAGCATTCACTGCAAAGTTTGTTTTTGTATTACCTTTTTTTCTTGAAACCGTCAGAAATTTCTGTTTTACAGTAAGGATTGCAGTGTGTTCTAAGCAGGCCAGGACTTCCAAAGCATTATTTAAATGCCTCAGCTGAATACCAGCATTCTTTCATCCTATTTCACACACTGAAGTACCAAAAGGGTAAATAACTTGCAATATCATTTTTGCCTGACTTGACTTTGAAAAAGGCACAACCTACACAAACAACTGAGCAGTTGTTAGGTGCTTAACTGGATCTTTAAATGATCCCATATGCTAGTCAGCTAATGCTGATAATGATTATAAACACCTCAGTTCATCATATTAATGAGTTATAGCCAATAGAAAAGGACAAAATATATAACTTTTTCCACAAACTTAGTTAAATGTCAAGGTTTTTAAAGGCCTAGTTAGCAAGTATATTAGATGAGATATGTCAGTTTTCCAATTTACGACTCTGACTTGTCTCTTGTGATTCCTTATAGCCTCTAGCCATTCTCCTCTTACCTGAGGCATTCTCTGGCAAAAACCTGATGCTTCCAGTCATTCTGCATTCTTGTGTTCCTTCAAAAATAATTGGACAGGCACCTCTCCATAAACAATCATCATTAGTCACATAAGGTACACAGATAAGAATACCATACAAATAAGTTTCAATAGAATGTCTTGAGCTAAATAATAATAATAATTTGGCCAGCATGCTAAAAATGTGATTGACAGGGAGTTAATGCACTTAACACTTTTTCCAGCAGGCTGTTAAAATTAGTTCCTTGATGCTCAAAAAGTCCTGCTCCCAGAAAAGTGACACCGACATTGACCAGTGAGTTTGTTGCTGTTCAGTAACCTGCTCCATTTCCAGACTATATGATTAAAGTCATTATGGAAACTGTCAGGAGGAGGGAAAAAAATGAAAACTGTCATAAGAAGCAACTGTTGGAAATCTCGGGATTTTTTTTTTAATGCTAAACTATTTAAAAATATTTTCTGCAATTTTAATATTACAATATCCAGCTATATAATAGGGATCCATGTAATAAAATAAATCCTTCGAGGTAATACATAAAAATGGTATATATGAGCATCTTTATTACTTACATAGTAGGAAGAAAATGAATCATAAATTTCCTTCTACATGAAAGGAATGAAATAGCTTACAAAAAAAAAGGGATCCTTATTTTAAAATTTACTAGCAGAATTAAATTCTCTAAATTCTCTAAATTAAATAAATTAAATAGACAGTGGTGGGACAATAAAAAAGGATTTGTAATTGAAAGAATTCTGGTTTTAAAAAAAACGCCTGTCGACAATGTAATGCTTTCTAACATCAGTCCTACAGAGCCAATAAGATGCCTCCTGAGAATGCACAAAATTAGAAAATTAAAAATGTCTTAATTTCAACTTTCAACTTTTGTAAATTTATTTTAATATTTGATGCAATTATATATTAAAAAATTTACAGAATATTTTACACTCTTAAATACCCATTAAGTTCTGGTTTTGCCGAGCCACCAATTGCACAGTAAATTGTTGTTATGTAGAGATTGCAATATGTGTCATGTGCTGCTCAGACATAAATTATAGTATTTGTCTTGGATTGAAAATTGATTCAACAAATTCACAAATACTTAAAGTATTTAAAGATCAGGAGGTTTTACATTTCAACATAAAGATCTGACCCTTTAACTTACTGTTAAAATATTTTTGTAGATCCAAGAGGGTGCTAAGACAATAGTGTCTTTTATGCAATAATATCAACACTATAATTATCTTCTATTTATTTTTCTTTTCTCACCTGCTACGCCTAGGTTTTGACATTAAGAATATTGCTTTTGATATTTTCAGCATTAAAAACCACTTTATGCTTTGGTTCCATTTTACTCCCAGTCAGAAAGATCAGAAAAAGCTCAAGTCACACAGTGAGAAACTTTATCCACTGAATGAGACATTATCCATTCCACCAGACTACAAATCAAAGAGTATCTCTTAGGCTGCTTAAAAATTCATTTTAAAATCTGATCCTGATTGTACTTTTATGGTAATTTCATACCATCAATCATCCTTTTACCTTTAGTCTCTAGGTCCACTGCTTTCCCCATAGATCTCATTCTCTCTACCTCATTATAATTCTTTAGGTGAGAAAACAGGGTAAGAAACCTTAACAGAAAATGAGAGAAAGATGTAAATTTCTTGAGAAAAGTCAGGTTCACTAAGAAGCACAGCTAATGATATGTTCTGATCTAGGATTTTTTTTAAAATTAAAAGATGGAGGGGGATAGAATAGAGTGAAGAACACATTTGCCATGCAAATAATATGTTTGTAATCTGCATTCTAACTCAACAATATCATTTGTACAACCAAGCTGTCAAAATATCTCCTTAGATGGAGTTCCTTAAAAAAAAGAAAAATAATAAAATAAAGATTTTTGGATCTCCACAGAACTTTTCCTAATTAAGTGGTGAACTTCCTAGAATTCTGTACTTGCCATTACCAGTGAGGCTGAGCCATCTTTGCTAATACTATAGATTATGTGAATTGCAGTAATTAGGAAATTGAACTAACTGAGGAGAGCTAGAAACATACTGATCAAAACCCCTTTCTTACACCTAAAACTTCAGCTGCAAAATTATGTGAAATGAACATAAAACCTTGTTGGTGTGTTCAGCAGTGGTGATTCCTTCATCAGGTTGATCATGGGAAGGGAAAGCTGCTCTGTGTTGTTCCACCAGTTCTTTGTGGCAGATACAATTCTTGAAAATCATCAAAATCTGGTCTACTTGTGGTGGCTTCTACAAGAGCTGTACTTTCCCAGAAGTCAGTACTGTAGTTTCACTCCTTTCATTTGAATCCTGGCCATAATGAAAAGCCTTTTTTACAGCATTGGGAGATATGAGAAATAATGAAACCACTGTTCGAGACATCTGGGCTGGAAGAAAAACTATTGTTAATCACAAGGGAAAAGAAGGATTTTTCCAGTACTTTGGGCTCATCCATGTTACAGCTCCTAATGTCTTTAACAAAATGTAGCCATAAACCACTGAATTCTGGTAATAGCAATAATCCCTCCAAAATGGTTTGTTACCAGCAGTTAGTGACCAGTTTCTTAGTTAATGGCCTGAGGGGAAAGGCTTTAAAAAAGCTGTATGCACTGTTTCCTCTCAGGCAATTTAACTGGCTGCATTAAACTGTATTTTCATTGAGCTTCCTAACATTTGTACTCTGATAAAATTCCAGTCAGGGAAGGGAATGAGGTGGTGGTGGAGTATGTCATCACTCTACTTTGTAAGAGAAACACTAAAAAAAAAAGCTATCTAGTGTCTTCCTAATCTGAATAACGTTAAGACTTGGTTCTGATGGTAATAATAAATGCTAAAGTCTTTAAATATCATGTAAAATTAGGAGTATTTAGCAACTTTATCTGAAGAAAGATGAAAAAGAGTCTTCAGCTTTATGGTATGATACAATGCCGTTGAAACAATCAGGGAATACAAGAAAAAACATTAAGTGCTTTCACGCAAAATCAAAATGCTGATCTGAAATGCTCATTTATTTTCATAAACCAAGTAAAAATAGTGCCTTATTTGGAGGAGTATCACAGTCTAGCATGATACTTGATAATATTAAAAAGTTAATAAAACATGAGTATAGGAGGGCACATAAAGCAATTAATATACAGTTTTCATTTGTATTTTACTGAGTTAATACATTGTTTCATAAAGTGTTTTCAACTATGTCACTAATGTACTGACTTACACAAGTGGGATTTTTTTTTAAATACATGCTTTATCCATACTTTATAAAAAACATTTTCAGTAAATGAAAATATTGTACAGCACAGTGCTCTATTAAAAGGTAAAACAAGAATATTCATTCACTATTTTAGTTGTGTAACAAGCTGAAAGTCAGTCAAATCCATAAACAACCCGATGCTGATTCCTCTGCCTGCTCCACAACTCACTGGGCTTAAATGGCATCTCTTCTTTTTTTGCTCACATGGGTAAAAAAACTCATTAATCAGAAAGTTTCTCCCAAGTATGGCAATAAAGTCAAAGGAATGATTGGCATTACACAGAACACTCTGTAACATACACACAGGAATATAGGCTCTCATTAGGCACAGCATATTAAAAAAATCCAAAACAAAATACTGTACATCTTTGCTTGTGCTATATAGGATGCAGGAAAGGCAGGGAAAAGAGCCACATGTAGGGAAGTGGGGGTGAATAGAGACAATTTGAGGGTTCTGGAATCCCAGCAGGAATAGAAGGAATCATCTCTGGGGAATTCTGACAATCTGCCTTACTGCTTTGAGGAAGGGCTGTAGATGGCAGAATCCCAAGGGAAGCTGCTTTTGTGCTGGACACTGAAGTAAGGGATTGTTGGGACAGAATTACTCCGTTTCTGCACGGCCTGTGTGAGGCCCTTGAGCAGCTGTTGCCATTACCCAGCCACATCATACGTGGTTAAGACTTAGTGAAACTGGTTTTTTCAGGAATCTTGCTTTTATCAAAGTGATACTGGAGCATTTTTTGCTGTCAGATCCCAGTTCAAGTCTCTCTGCCACCCACCACAAAAAGAATCCTATTCCCAGTAATTTGGGATATACCATAGCTATTATAAGGACTACACTAATTTCACAAAACTATCAGTGGTTTAAAACAGCATTCTTGTGCTGAGGTGGGCTCATTCTAACTGTATCATTTAACTAGAAAGTCAACTCAATTATGGAGAGTAGAATGAAGTATACCACAGACAAATATTTAGAAATAAACAGACATGATGCTCATGGGAAACACACCACTCATGCAGTTATATTACTCATAGAGTATCTTAAGTAAATAAATAGTGGCAATAAACAGCATTAAAAATTACCACATTGAAACAATCTGATAGCAACCCTGGAATTTTAGCATAGTTGTGTGGAAATGGGAAAGGGACAAAGAAAACTAGGAAGTGGAGAGATGGGCTTATGATTTGAGAGCAGAGACAAAGGTTGTCCTGGGAAGGAAAGGCTGAATACACCTGGGAAAGTGTAATCAAGAAAAATACTTATTTTAAAGAGCAGACCTTATGTCACATTTACAATTTACAATTACAAGCTGAAACATTGTTCTTTAATTACAAAATAGTAACTGTCCTTTGTTTTTTGTTTTCTGTGTGTGTGATATATAAAGGGAGCTTGAAAACCTTTTGTTTTTTGGGGTTTTCATGGCCTTCTTAGTCCTCAAAATATCAGATGTTAACTCCAGTTTTGCTGGAGGACGTTTTTGCATTTTTCCTGTACTTTAATTGAACTGATAAGAGAGAAGGGACTGAACATTTAATAATACATTCTTCCTTCAAAAAATTAATGAAACAAGAGTATGAAACATTAATGGAATTACTTCATATTAAACTATCCAGAGAAAGTGCTAAACATAAAGGGCCTCGTCATTGGGGTGATGGTGTAGGTTAAGTGCTCTGTTTGCATGGATGGGGATTGGAGGAGTCTGGGCTCCCCTGGACATTGTTTCATCTCTCGTCCCTACAAGGGGCTGGGCTGTTATATCCACTTGTCTGAGGCCAGGCAAGGTTTCAAAACATCAAACTGAAGACTAGTTCCTTTGTGCTGAGGGACACTCAGTTCAAAAGCTGAGCAGAAGAAGGAAAAGAGTGGACTAAAAACAAGAGAAAGAGATGAGAGAGAAGAAAGGGACTTTCTTGGCATCAGAACTGACTTGGTGCTGTCTGATTTGAATATTTTGAAAGCAGAATTACTTCAATTTGGATGACCTCTGTAAAAAATAAAACAGTTGGTGTTCATGTTGAGTACAAAGACACCCAGAAGCTGGGGCATTTCTCTTTCGGCTGTAGAAATCTTAGAGCCATTGTAAAATCCTGATTCTGCTATGACTTGGAATGCAGCAGCATTCATTTCACACTGAGCTGACAACAGAAGACATTCCATGTAGGAAAACTTGCTATCTCTGAGAGCGTCCACAGAAAGAGTTGGACTGGCAATAGCAACTTGATTTCTAGATAATTTTCTTACATTGACAATGATGAAACAGCTGATGACTGTAGTTGGAATTTGAAGAAACTGCAGCAGGTGGCTCTTTTGTTTAAATTATTGTGGTAATTTTCAAACTGCCAGGTACAAAACGAACCATTTTAAGGTTACTTCTTCAGAGCATTTTGTCATTAGGATGACTGTATTCTCTACCAGTTGTTTTGCAGGAAGTTGTTAGTTCAGGAAAACTGGCAGACAAGTGCCCTGCTGGTGCCAAAGCAGTGATTCTTTGCTTACTTGGTTTGTTCCTGTCATTCTCCAAAGAACTCTCAACTTGTTTCACTTCCCAATGTTTTATTTAAATCTCCGTGAGATAATGGATCATGGGAAAATGCCTCCTATTTCATGGCTGAGCCTGCCTTCAAATCTGCAGGCTCAAACAGAATTGCATAGTGTTATGTGACCCTTTGCACTGCCTGCTCTGTCAAAGCTTTGGCCACATCCTGCCCAGGTGGTCAGTGATGAAGAGATCTCTGCCATTTCTGGTTTAGAAATGGTGTGAAAATACAACTCTTCCATTTAAAAAAAATGAAACAGAGAAACACACTAGTTGGTTTTGTTTAAAATCTTTTTCTACTTTACTCCTCATGCTAATACATTTGTGACAAATATTATTTTCCAGGATGACATTTGTACAGTCGGTCTATAGGAAATGTCAGCCAGAGAAAAAAAATCCTGCATTAATCTGCATTCTGAAAGACTCCTCATTATTTCTTATCCAAACTAGGAGCTTACTAAATAAGAAAATAGAATGCAAATAACTAAATAATGCAATTAAGCTCATATAAAGTTAGAGCTGTCCAGGAATAGCAGGGAAAAATTGCACACCACATTTATAGGTGTATATATGATTTATAACAGAAAAAATGATGGGGTATTGATTTTATGCACACTTTATATTCTTATCACTCAAAAAATATCTAAATTAAGGTGGTACTGTGCTATGGAACAACTTACAGCGATGAAATCAATGGAATCTGTCAGGGGTCATCTTCATGGATCCTTTCAAAACAAATTTCTGCATGGGAACTGCAATGGGGACAAAAAGGAAAGTTCAAAAATATCATCAATGTGTGAGATTTAAAAAATGAATGGGACTAATTTCTCCATCTTTTTAGCAGATTTGATTATACCTAATGTCAGCAAGAAATTATTTCCCAAATTTTTTTCCTGAAAAGTGAGACAATGAGCAATCATTCCTTGATGACTTTCTTCATACCAGTGAAGATTATAGCAGCCTCCAGTTACTCTTGTTTTATCAACTCTTGCTAGTTTATGTCAGCCTTTCTCTTACAAAAACTCTTCCCTACCCTCAGTTGTCTCAATGATTATGCACAGATCCAGGGATGGACCCTCAGGGGGAATGGCATGGAGAACAGGGGAACTCTATACACAGTCCTAGTCCCCTAAGACATGAGGAATGCCCACTATGCCTATCCAGTCCAGCCTTGCCTTAGGAATATAAAACTGGGTAGTTTCATAAAAGTGCTGGTCCAGAAACTGAGGCACAGTCTGACACGTCTCTGTGCCTCTCTGAGTCTCTGTGCAATTTTCTTTAACAAGACAAATTACTGTAATTAAAGGGATTTTTCTTCATATTTTATTTTAACAAGGAAGGTTTAGAAAGTTCCTGATACCAAAATCAAAAAGTGTCCTAGGGCAAGAAGAAAGATTCTTTTGACTATCTTAAAAACAATCCAATTTAAGCTTAGAGCAGAGAACAGAAGGTACGTGGTTCAAGAGGTTGAACTCATCCCCTCAGGGATAAGGAAAGGGCCACACAGAGGGAAGAGTCTTTATAGTTTGGAAACTAGGAAAAAAAACCAATTGCACAGCAGCTATTGACATAATAAGAACATAATAAGTAATAACTTTGTGTAAATCATTTCAAATAGATTAGAAAACATCTGTGGACAAGTGGCTGTTATCTAAATATTAGAGGCCTTTTCTTCAGTCAGGTTGTGAAGTTCATGCAGTCGTAAAACACCAAGAAATCAGTCTGAGGCAAAAGTCTTTAATAGAGCTGAGAATTTAAAATTAATTTTAAGTTAATAAAACCAGTCAAACTTAGAATTCAGATAATTTTTATATAGCTGAGAATTTAAAATTATTTTAAGTTAATAAAATCAGTCAAACTTAGAATTCAGATAATTTTATATTTAATCTTTAGTCTATTGAACAAGTAAACATAAATGAAACTCAATACAATTGCAGGAATTAGTAACAGAGAGAATATCTAAGGAAGGAGAAATCAGCTCTTTTGCTAACATGCTACAGATGATGAGAAATAGTCTTAATTTTAAATAATTTGAAGGGTGTTTGACAGTACAGTAGGGAGCAATCAAGTAATAAGACACAATTTTCTCTGCCTTCGAAGGGTCCCTCTTTATCTTCAGTACCCTGCTCAGATTCGTTAGTCAGATCTCACTACTGCATCCTATTTTCAGCCAATCCCTTAAACCGTGTTACTCTTCAGCCTCCTGAGAGTATTTTTATTCTATCCTAAATTTAGGGACTTTTGAGAGAGCATTTGGGAAGTTGTATTAAATTATAATTTGTTTCTTCCTAATTTGTTATATTGTTGACATGCCAAAAGACAGTCGGAAGCTGCTTACAGGTATTTATAAAGTGAATTATCTTTTAAACATACAAATAGGCACCACTAGCAATGAAAACCTGTCCCTTATGTACCAAATGACAAGCAACGTGCGTAGGACATTTTACACATCTCAGGAAAGTGCTTCAAAAGTCTCTGTTCTACAGAGACTATGAGAGTCTGACATAAAGGGTGATCTCTGCTGAGAAGAGCAGCAAAAGTGCTGCTCGTAATCGTGAGGGCAACTTTGCTCACAAAAACCAGGAAAGCAGAAGGCACTGAAGTTACTCCCATGGAGTTGCAAAGGTCCAGGTGTGCGTGTGACGCCCACCCCCAGTAGCTCCTCTGCTCCACAGCCATGGCAGCAATGTCAATAACAGACAGCCCGTCCTACGTGTCTGAGAAGCCACAGAAAAGAATGCTCTGAAGAGTCTTGACAAGCAGTGCCCTGGGAGTTACTTTGCTTTCAAGAGGCTGACTGCATTCTTTGTGCTTTTGGCAGCATCACTAAAATAGAAAGAAAAAAGAAAAAAAAATGTATTCTTCGATCTCAATTTTGTTTTCTATTGTTGAAAATTATTTCTGGAACCAAAAAATACGGCCTTGCATCTGCTAGACTGGAACTACAATGTTAAAAGGTCAAAAACTTATTTGGGCTGGTAAACTGAGCAAACACAGTATCGAAGTTAAAGAGAAAACATCTACAGAAATGATGCTTTTAGACACTAGATTTTTGAAAGAGGGCATGTCTTAGGGTAAAAGAAATTTAACATACTTTTCCATCAAGTTTTTTAAAATAAATTTTAAATTCTCTGTGCATATTTTTGGGTAAATTCAAAATTTAACTCAAATTTGAAAAGCATAGATAGCTTGTTTCTGTGCTATGTCTCCCCCCTCCTTGTTTTTCTTTTTATCTGTTTCTGCTGTTGACAAAAAGTCAACAACTTTCAGTGTAGTATTTTCTAGTGTCACAAATGTGACCTTGATCACCCTTTCTTCTGTTAAGTCTTCAGAACCGTCTTGTCACAGCCAGCCATACTTTTCCAGAATAATACTAAACAGCTTGAGAATTTATTCAGTCTTCAGTTCTAACTATATCTTTTTCCGCTCCCTCTGATCAATCTGTCTTGAGTGCTGTTTTACCCTGGTGTATTGTTTTCTTTCCTGCCCATATTTCTGAACAAGTCTATTTAGATAGTCTGTTTCATCAATTTTAACATCAAACTCTATCATTACCTGTTTTGCCTTAAAAAAAAAAAACTTTGTGGAATCCCATAACATCCCAACTTCAGAGCAGCTGTCTACCTAGTAAATTAAAGACACAACTTCATTATCATGTGTCGGCATCCCTGGTTAGCTAAACCCAGCTAGCTCTGGAAACAATAGCCCAGCAAAAGAGGGTGCAGCACAGCCTTGTGAGGCAGGAGTGCAGAGGATCCTTTTCCCAGGATCCTTGGAAACACTGCACTTGGCCGTGCAAAGCCAGCACAGCCCCTGATCTGACCACAGAAAATAAGGAGCTGCTCTTTCATGAGGACCTTATTCAGTGTTCTAGACTGGAGACGTCCTTCTTCCTATCTGCATTTCATTCATTCATTCATTCACTGTCTCTGCCACTGCAGGTCCCACCTACTGTCCTGAAACAAAAGCGCAAGCTGTTAGTGTGGTCAAATACTTTGTTAATAATTTTTTTATCCCAAAATAACACAGTGCAGTATCATAATTTTTTACTAAAACATTTTCTGCACTGTTTAAGTAACATCACTTATTTATCCTCACAAGAGGATAAACACACCTGCCAAATCAGGCAGAAACAGATGTCCTCTCTGTATGATAATTTTTCTCTCACCTATACAAAGGCATATGACATCTCAGTGCAGAATTGTGCCACAGTCTTTCCTGTCTGGATGTTTCCTTCTCACTCTTCTATCTACTGGTTTACACTTGGAAATAGCTCTATGTAGTCTTTACCCCTTTTCAAAGCCAGACACAGTTCCACAGTTGAGTACTAAACCTTTTCCTTTTTTCCTTCTCTTTTTTTTTTCTAGTTGACTATTTGTTGCTGCATTTTAAAGTGCTATTCAAATCTGGAACACAATACATTGATGAGCTGCTAGTATGTGCATATAAAACCACATATATATTTATATATGCTAATGCATTTAGAACACCCTTTATTTAGGAAATGTATTATTAATTATGATCTCAATAACAGCAAAACAACTAAAAATCAATGCACTATGAATAATTCTGAAAGTAAAGATATTCTGTTCCCTAAAAATATTTGTTAACAGGTATGAACTCTGAAAAATATTTTCCTGACTTTTCTTATTTAGAGAATATATCTGAAAATCTCATTGGTTTAATTTTTTTTTTAATTCTATCACATGATGCAATAAGTGAAAGGAAGTCATAGGCCACATTCTCATCTTGTGAAAAATGGCATGGCTAAGTGAGAGATGCTTTATGCTAGCTGAGAATCTAGCCCCACATTTCTAAATGTTGCTCATTTACAATTTAAAACATATTGTTAATTTAAAGAGAAATTAAGAGATCCAATAAAATTTGATATATATATACACAAGAAGCTGTGAAGCATACTGCCTACAATTACAAAAATGAAGGTCAGATTAATATATAATATTAGTTTTTTGCTAGGATAATTTATGTTCCTTCTAGACAAAAGAAACACAAACAATTTCTTATCTGCACTTTAGAATGGAGCCAGGTACAATGCTACATGGGAGTTATTTTTACAGTGGAATTTTTAAAAGAAAGTATGTAGGGAGTTCACTGAAGAGGAGATGCTGCCATACTGTGTTGAAGGCTGCAACAGTCAAGCTAAGAAGAAGCTATGTGTAGAGTTCATAAAGTAGTGGAGAGGGGACAAATCACATGTAATACATCTAAAAATGTCTTGGCAATTGGGAATAAATGAGTCAAAGCTGAGAGGAAGTTTCAAACAAAGAGAAGCATCCAAATATGCAGAGATGAAAATCACACTGAAGGCTGGACTGATTTCAGTGACATAAAATGTAAAACTGCAGTACACAAAATAACCTATTTAGGGACTAAATATGGAGAATGTTTACACAAGAGCAAGTTAAACTTCCAAGCAGGTTCAGTTTTCAGAATTACTGTTAATTAAATATTTACAGCCTGCAGAAGGAAATTTCAGTACATGGGAATGACAAGTTTTAGGGACAACTTTGGAGCCATGAGGTCCAGTGCATGTTATACAAGAGCACAATTTCTTTCCCCACAGAACAGAATTCTAACTGGGATCTCCTTCAAGATCTTGGACTAAAAGGGTTCTATTATATAGGGGGATACAATATAAGAAAATAAAGGTAGTATAGAAAGCAATCTTACCCCCTATAAAGTTGCAGCTGGGTTAATTATTAGGGATTGGGAACAGGCCTGATTTAAACAGGCCGCACCTGTAGCCAATAAGAAGAGTGTTATGAAAGAGTGGATTGGTTGGTGGAGGGAACTGGAGTCACTTGGCTACTGTGAGGACAAGGAAGAGTCAGTGCTGGAGGAGCTGCCTACAAGAAACATCAAGCAGGTACGAAACTCTGGCAATATGGAACGACAATAGATCTCTTGCACTATAATGACAACACTATTAGTGTCACATTATTACATTTTTCTAAGTCACCTTCAGCTTAGCTAATCTCATGGCACAAAGAAATTCTGTCTGCATTTGCTATTTTGTCCCATTTCCTCTGATGCCCCTGCTGTTAATACCACACCAAGGCATGGGATTTGTAGGGTTTTATCCCTGGCAAAACAAGTCTGAAGAACTGGGCTGAGCAGCCACTGCTTTTCAGCTTCAAATCTGGCTACCAGGTTTGTGTGTTTTGCTGGAATGTTTTATATCAGTGTCATAATTTTAAAATTTTAAATCTAATTACTCTACCAGACATAACTGATCATATTCTATAGCAAATAACTTATTTGGGAGCTTGAAGTTTTTTGCCACACCAAAATCTTATGGGGATTCTTAAACATAAATCCTCTGTTCTCCCATAAGTCTACGTGCTCTGCTGGAATTTTCTTCTCAGAAAAAAATTCCTTTTTCCAGCATCAGTCAGTCCTTTATCTCAGCGCTGGCAATACTGTACAGAAAAGGTCAGCTCCAAGCAACACTACTGTGTGTCATTCTCTTGACCTAGTACTGGATCTCTCTTCTCATCTCTGCTGGATGCAGCAGTGCTGGTTTCTCTTCTTTCAGAAGTGGCTTAGGAAGAGCACTCTTCTCCATTTCACAGTCTGCTGCTTTCCTCCCTTTTTATTTAGGAAAGAATAAAGCATAAAGATCAGCACCTCCTTCCAACGTGGCACCAATTCCCTGGCACGCAAACAAAAAAATCAAAGCCATCACTATTAATGTGTTTTTTGCAACTGAGATAATATGCTAAAAGGATACTTTGTGTTCCCCTCCTTAAGAGAAATGCCAGATAAAACTGTTACTCTGTTTAAATGGTGCCTGACTGAACATCTTTAACACGTGGAATAGAAAAAGCAGTAAGAAAATAGTTCCTTTATCAGGACATTCCCATCTGGCAGTTCAAACCTAAAACTAGCTGAGAATGGAAATGTCATCTCTGCCCTGGACATCTCACCTACCCTTCATAACTGCCAGGCACTGTACGTGGCAACTCTGAGATTGGCTGCATTTTCACTCTACTTTTCTCACACAACCACCAGCCTGACAGTGTTTCTCCTCTTTTTTCTCTCCAGAGGTTTATTCAACAGGTAGCTTACCCTTTTCCACTAATATTAGTTTTTCTTCTTTTTCACATTCTAACTAATATCTTTAAACCTTTCATCCTCCTCCACACCTCCTGGTGTTTCTTCGCTAATCATTCATATTTGAACTACTTCTTTCCTGTCAGAAGTTTATTCTCTTTCTCCTTCTCTTTCAGTGTTTTTCTCCATGTCAGTTTTTATTTCAATCTTTATCTTTTTCTGTAAAGTCATCCTGAGTTTTCATATACATCCTTTTCCAAAAAAAAATTTAATTCTTAAAGTGATATCCTTGGTCCTCCTAACGGTAAGTCTCAGGTCAGCTCAAAACAATGATAGATGAATGTCTACAAATTTGCACTACAATACAGTTTGCTACAGTGGATCTTTCCAGGGTTTTAAGTCCCTTCTTGCTTTAAAAGTTCCTTTACTGTATTTAACTGCATCACTGTGGAGAGGCTTAGCATGAGCTGATAAGAGTGGATGTAAAGGCAAATTATGAAGTGCACCAGCAGTGGTTTCATATCTTACACAGCCCTGTCCGAGATTATCTTACACAAAGCAAGCTGGGCATTTTCTCCCCACTAATAATTAGCAGCATCTAACCTGTATAATTAGAGAACAATATAATCACTTCAGATTTCACCGCTTAACATTTCATTTACTAACCATGAATATCTATTCTGTTTTTTAAGATTAGATAAATCAGTTTTATAGTTGGTGGGTTTGTAATACAACAGAATTCTAGTCAAAATAAGCACAGAACAAGGTAAAGACACTGCATTACAGAAGAAGGAGCCTTCTGCCTCGATGAATAATTCATTTGTGAGCCATGGAGGCCATAAAAATCTGAGAACAATAAATAAACATAATCTGCACCACAAAGCTTGGGAGTGCTGAGTGGGGGTTACTCACTTGAGCCCAAAGACAGTGAGAACAGTTTGGTTCTGGCTGCCCTGCCAAAAGCTCCAGGACTGTGTTAATATAATAAAAGCTCTGATTAGATCCCTTCAACCTTAAGTGCAAAGAAAATGCTGCAGCAGAAAAGCAGCTGTCAATTGTTTCTAAAATACCTGAAGAAAATAAGTAGAACATGTTGCTAATCCAAGCTGATGAGAAGAATGTAGACAATTAAGAGACCTTTACTCCAAAAAGATCTTCAGTGGCTGGAGGCAACGAGTGTAGGAAATTTACTGTGGGCTATAATAATTGCTGCCTGCCCTGGGAAACAGCATCAAGGCCAGAGCAGTCATGGCTCCATGCAAGCACATCCTCTAATTATTGAAAAACCTGTGTGGAGTCTCAATGTTAATCAGTCTCTCAGAGACTTCAGCTTTATGTAGTTAGTGCAGATTTATGGCATTTTTCTTTTCTTGTTATTAAAACTGATATTTCACAAAGAAGAAACTATCTCCAGACAACTGTTAAAATGCAAAGTTTCAGCCATAAAAGAGAACTGCAGAATTATTCTGAGACTGTTCCACAGAGAACCCAAACAAGAAGGCTAAGAAACAAAACATCAAAGACACACGGAAAAATGGAAAAAGATGAGACTTTAAAATATTAACTAAAGACGCAACAGTTTGCCTATAGATTCAAGAGGTTATAGTGTAATTAATTAGGTGCTTGTTACAATTAGGGAAATAAACAGTGCATATGCTAATGCAACATGAATAATGCATAACTATAAAAAAGTAAAACAAATTGAGAGGTTTGCACAGTCACATTACCAGAGTCATTTGCATTATTGTATCAACGATGTACTTAAAAAACAAACACAGAACTTCAAAAATCTATTGCAAGGCTGGAGTTTGCTTCCTTTGATGATTGCTGCTATAATAGTATAATGTACAAATTCTGATTATTCCACTGAGATGATTTTATAATATATTTTGGTCCCTAATGCTGGAGCAACTTTGAAACATTATACACAGTGGTCTTGGACAAATAATATGTTTAGTCAATGTTTGAGATTTCCTACCAGCTGGGTCTGCAGATTTCTGGAAAATAAAGCGGGAAAAGTTGTGTGTCTCAAGATCTTTTCTCTTACTCTTGCATATTACATCAATCCCTACTTTCCAGAAGTACCTGCCACTTCATAAATGGATGAACCCTGGGAGAGTTCACAGAAAAGAAACCATAAAAATTGTGAACTTCTATGTCACTGACAGGATTTGAGAAGTGCTTGGGGATGGGGAGGGCAATAGACGTGTTATTCACACCTCATTTGGTTGTCATTGTTCTGACAAATATGAAATAATAGATCTGATTTGTCTACAGGTTTTAATTTACTGATGATGGCTCACTGTGCTCTTCAGTGGCCTAAATTAGCATCAAAATAATCTTTCTGGAAAGATGTGCATAAATACTGCATAAAAACTCACCGTAGATTGCACTCATAATCCAAAAGTGGTACATTTATTCTGTCTAGAAAAAGACTGTGCAAGATACCCAATTATCTATATGGGAACAGGAGGTTCAAAAGATGTAACTGGAATTAGCAGTGGGAATGCCTGAATCGGAGCACATGACTGGAATCAGAAAAGGAGATGCAAACTGACACCTGACATCAGCTCTTTATTCCACTTAAGATGCTAACACTTGAAAAGAAAATAAGAACTAAAATACTGTGGCCATACGTGCAGGAAAGATGCAGAATCATTTGATGGACAAAAAATGTTATGCAAAAGCAAGCAATGTGTTCAGGAATTCTCTTATCAGCGTACAAAGCTCTTAGATGTAAAGACGTCTGGGACATTATTTTAGACTAACTTGCAGCTGTAACCTTAACTATGGTAGTATGATAACTTAAATCATGTTGTGCACTCAAAAGTGAATCACTGCAGATTTTACTGGCTGATTTACTCTGAAGGTGCCACCAGTTACAACAATGCAAATACATTAAAGCATTCAAGTGTTTTATCTTCTGTAAAGATTATGACCTAGTCCTATTCACCATCAGAATAAATATTTCTCATTTCAAGACTGAGTTTGAACACCAGCTAATCCTGGGAGGGAAAACATGCAGTGGAATTGGTATTTTATTCCCAGAATGACATTTGAAAAATGTATCCCCATGTGAAGTTGGCTGTTACTAATGCAATGAATACTGCAATAATTGTGGCAATAGCAAATAGAAATAACAGGGGCAGGGTGGAAAGCTGTGTGTGCTGCTGTGTTTGGGAGCCAGGCTCTGCTGGCTTTGGCTGCAGATTTTATGTTCTTCCCAGTGGCTGCTATGGATCTGTGCTTTGGATTTGTGCTGAACAAGGGGTTGATAATGTGGGGATGTTTTCTACTGCCACACTGGCGAGGGGGTGTGGGAAGAGACACAGCCAGGACAGGTGACCCCAGCTGACCAAAGAGATGTTGCAGACCATGTGACATCATGCTCAGTATGTAAATGCGGGGAGGACAATGAGGAAGTGGGGGATGTTTGAAGTGATGTTTGTCTTCCCAAGTCACCTGCGACAGGTCCCTGCTCTCCTGGAGATGGCTGAACCTGCCTGTCCATGGAAAGCAGGAAATTGATTCCTTGTTTTGCTCTTTGCTTTTTGTGGGTTTTGCTTTCCCCGTTGAACTGTATTTATCTCAACCTATGAGTTGTCCAACTTTTACCTTTCCAATTCTCTCCTCAGTCCTGCTGGTGGGGGAATAAGCAAGGGGGTGCCAGAGGCTGGGTTGCTGGCTGGGGTTAAAAAATGACACAGGTAAAAGTAGTTAGACCAGTGATTACTAATTACAAATTATAACTCAGATATCTGTCAAAGAATAAAGCCACTCCATAATGCTGAATGTGTTGCATTTAGCACTTTAGATCCACGTATTCTTACTGGTGTGAAGTTCTGTTTTGCAGCATTAGCTACCAATTTCTGCCTTGGTAATAAGATCCACATCCAGAAAAATCTGATGTCTTCCTCACCCTTTTATAATAACAACATTCTGAAATGCAACTGTATGCAGACTATATCAATATAGACAGGGAAGTCTAGATTTTCACACTTGTTTCTCTATCTGCATAATTGTATCTTTGCACTTTATTATTTACCTGTTTACCTTACAGCACATTAATTTTAAAACATGAATAACTGAGTTTCACTGGGTGAAATATGAAATGCCACCTTTATAAAATACCATATTCTATAGTAATTACTGCAAACTGCAGTATTGCTCTTATTACTTATAGTGTTTGAAATCATTGCTACAGAAATCCCTTAGAATTTTTAAAGGAGGAAAAATGCTTGATTTGTGTAGGTACATAGGATTTTCAATCCAAAAACTTTTTTAACCCACAGGAAAATTAACAATACCTTATCAATTTTACTTTAAAATTATACATACAATTACCGGGTATATTTATCCTCTGCTTCAACTTTTATGCAAACATAAAAAAGTATAGCATGTCTATTTATTCAACAATATATTATTGTCAATTACTGAAAATACAGCTGGCAGCTTTGAAGATATAAACAGAAAGTAAATTTTCTGAAGACTTGCTTCTCTGCTTTTCTAACCTGCCAGTTATTGGCACTATAATAATGAGAGATTATTTCACCTTTTAAAATAAGTAGAACATTTTTTGGATAAGAAACTGTTTGAATGCACAGAATCTTTTAAGACTGAGTGGCAGATTTGACTAGACCTTCTTCACTTACAAATGAAACAGATAAGCTGCAAAGACTTAAAAATTTTTAGTCAAAATTTTTCCATTAAGTGATCAGTGACTGTATAAGAACAGATGTGTGATTTTAATTTTATTTCATTATTTAATGGATCTTCCTTCATTTCATGTTATAAACCATCTAAGATTTTATGTTGAAATCCTACCTTTGCCACTACTTTACTAGACATTGTATGTGGTATCATGATGTGTCTTCATGTATGTCAATAAGTGATCCGAGATGAATGTTTCTTGACTACATCTTTCCTGGGAAGAACAAAATCTGTAATTTTTGCTTACCTTCCTCATGGAACAAAATCTGTAATTTTTGGTTACCTTCCACCATGTCATAAGCTGTATGACCTGCTTTTCTGGGCATGCCTGCCAGCGTTTCTGTATGTTGTGCTGCCCTGTTTGCCTAATCCCTATCAGTATGGACACAGAATTATGTCTCCCTTCAAAAGACACTGTAAAAATACTGAGAAAAATATAGTAAGATAAAGACAGCAAAAACAAAGGACTGCTTTTTAGGGAGAAGGTCCATGTTGCTATGAGTTCTAGAAAAACAAAAATTTAGCTGTAATGAGGGAAAGAAACACCAATACTTGAAGGAAAACATAAGGCACAAGAAAGGAGAATCACCAGCTCATCAGAAACAAGCCAGGCAGCTGCCTTTATCTCTCACCATTTTTTTCAGCTCTTTATATTGTTAAAATCTAGGTAGGAGCTCTACAATGCCTATATTTCATACATTTCAGTCACCATATTTCTCTGCTATGGTACTTCAAGAACATTTGCCAATTAATTTGCAAGGGAGAAAAGAAACAAATTCCTGATGGCTCCTGGGGAGCTTGTCTTTGTAAAGTCGTTCCTGGTTGGACAGCAGGGACCCAGCTCCCAGGGAGTGTGCAGGGAAAGTGCACACTAAGGCTGAGTGCAGAGGCCAAAAGGCAGTGCCTGAACTCTGCTCAGGTTAGAGAGGGCAAGGATTCACTGCGAGGCCTTGAGGAGAGTTCAGAGGCAAAGTTCACAGGGAGGACAAGAAGGCAGTTGTTAAAATTACAAAATTAGATGATTATAAGATTATAATGTAGGTCCTTATAAACCTGTATTATGCAAGATTCTTAGCCCTGACTTTATGTAAATTGTTGTGGCAGACAAGACTGGTTCTGCAAAGCAGAAGGATCTTGGCAGAATCCTCCATACTGGGTTTTGGAGACCAGAAATTCCTCTCAATAAATCCAACACCAAGGACAGATGGATGCCTGACATTACAGTGTATCATTCAGGAGGAGGTAATGTTGAATTTCATTATGGACATTTGTTTCCAATCTTTCTAGCAGCAAACTCAAATTATTATCTTTACTACTGCCATAATTCATCTCCCAGTGGTCCATGTTACTAAAATACAATTTCAGTTCGGCTTGTTCCCATGTACTTAGCTCAAATTGTTTAATGAACATTGTTCAAAGAAATTATCATTAATCACACTGTAAGAACATCTGTCTGGCAACACTTAAGACAAAGCTGAACTGATGTTGTTACAACATAAATGTAATGGGTTGTTATAGAATCATTGAATCATAGAATGTTAAGGCTTGGAATGGACTTTAGAGATCACCTAGTTCCATGCCATGGCTATGGGCTGGAACATCTTGCACTAAACTGGTTCCCCAAGACCTTACCCAGCCTGGCCTTGAACACTTCCAGGGATGGGGCATTCACAGATTCTCTGGGCAACTTGTGTCAGCCTATCACTACCCTCACAGTAAAGTATTTCTTCCTAAGATCTAACCTAAATTTCCTTAAATTTTCTAAATTTCCTACCACTGCAGTTTCTACCAAAGGGTCCCTCTCTGGCTTCCCTGTAGCCTTGCTGTAGCCTGAAAAGTTGCTACAAGGTCTCCACACAACATTCTCCTCTGCAGACTGAACAGCCCAAGTTTTCTCAGCCTGTCTTCCTTCACAGGAGAGGTGCTCCAGCCCTCTTATCAACTTCTTGTCCTTCCTCTGGGCTTGCTGCAACAGTTCCACGTCCTTCTTATGTTAGCAGGACCAGAACTATGCTCAGTACTCCAGGGTATAAAGGTTTTGAGTTCATGGTCAAGGCCTAAGAGAAGACACCTTTAATATCATCCTTTCCAGAGCTGAGAGATTTAAAACTAAGAGCACCTGTAAATTTGTGGGAAATTATGGACAGGATAGAGCAAGATAGACAACATGCCTAAATTCTCTGCATCTAAGGAAGTTGTGGTGTAAAAAGGCTACACAGATGTGTACTACAATTACAATAGCGTGAAGCTTGTCCATGGAAGAATGCCTCAACCATCTGTTTTCAATAATCATGCTCTCCCAAAGCCTAATTCATGAGAAACAGACACAAGCGTCTGTTTCACATTTAGGGGAGACTGTGACTCAACAGTTTGGGCCTTGCAGCCACCACAAGACAAAGGCGTTTACGTCAAAGCCTACTGCAACTGCACGTAGATCCAAGTTCTGCTCTTAGTGTAGTGATAATGCCTTTCTCAGGATTTATGGCCCTCATCTGGCATTTCCAGCTGCTGTCTTCTGCTTTATACTCCAAAAGATTTTACTTAGATATAAGCAAGCAAAATAAGGGTAAAGCTAGACTGGACCAGTATTAGCTGGAGTTATATGTTGACATCCCTGCAAACTGAGGGACAATAAATATCACCTTCATCTGTGAACACTTTGTTTTGAGGCAGATCCATAAAGAATGAGTGAAGCCAGTGGCTTTTGCTGGGAAATTCCTGCTTCCCTGTTCTGGACATCTTGCAGGCAGCTAAAAATCTTCCTCTTCTTTGCGTGATAGTGAAGGAAATCAAGCAAATGTTTCTGATTCCAGTAAAGGATCATTCCAACAGCAGCACTTCGCTGCATTCTCTGGCTTCGTCAGTTCAGTTATTATTTTTGTATTATCTGGTAATTTTGATACAGTTATTGTAGATTCTTTAGCCTATGTTAGATATTCCCTGTACTCCCCAGAGTTTTGTATCCTGTTTTATACTTCTCTTGTTTTTCTCAGTTGTCACCTATTGTGCCTCAGTATTTTACTCTCGGGTACTTCAATTATATATGAATGTGATGCTCACAGCAGCTACTTTCCATTTGCCATCTAAATATCTTTGTAGATGAATGTAGTAACCTACATTTAACTTCACAAGCAGTTGTGCAAATCTACTGCATTTCAGCTTTTGTGTTTTGGTGTGGTTATTTTGTCTGCTTGCTTTTATTTGATAATTGATTTCTAGATGTTTTGGGTTTTTTATGCTCTCTTTCCAAATCAAAAATAAAATAGGAAAAGAGAAAAAAACCAACTGCTTAGGAAAGTCACAGAGCCTATTCCCAAATCTGAATTGAAAGAGGCTAGCTTGGGCTATTAGAGGGCTGATCTCTTAAGGTTTAATCATATTGGCTCCCTTGGTGATGCTCATTTACTTAAGTTCAGCAATTTTTAAAGAAAAGTTCTATTACAAGGCAAGGTAGCTTGTCTGGTTTCAATATCTTAGCAGAAGAAGTAATTATTTGCAAAGCATTGGTAATACCTCACCAGAGAGATTTTCAGAAGTGCTTTTATCTCACAATTAAGCAGAATCTGTTTTCACTGTACTCCTGTAAATAAGACACTTTGAAAACAGAGAGGCAAGATCCCTGCTCTAGTATTGCCTACAGAGATAAAAGCCAGCTAAAGAAGGTGGCAGGCATATGAGCTGGCATTAACATTTATAGGAATATCCTTTGACTTATTTCCAGAAAATATTTGTAATCTCTGAGACACAAATATTTGTATGATACTTTTGTAATTTCTAATGTAAATATAAACACAATGAAGGAAAATTAAGTATACCTCACATCATGCTTCTCTATGCTCCTTAAAAATAACTACAGGATAGTGAAATAGAATTTAGTATCAAGCTCTTATAACTTTGAGGTTGGGCTCTAAGTCTTTTTAATGATATGAAATAAGAATCAGTGCACTACATTATAGAAACCATTTTTTTTTTTATCAGGGTTTGTTGTTTTTTTTTTTTTCCTCTTGGCTACTTGTAAGATATCTTTGCCTCAGTCTACAATATTTAGAAATGTTCTGGGTAGAAAACATATGCTGAAAAAAGAAAATTACCTGCCCACAAAGCTTATGGCTGACCACAAATGTTTTAAGGATGTTCTGAGTTCTTAAAGACACTTCACAGAGCAGATAATGATTTTCTCAAACTCACCAAAAGTAGGGGGCTTTTGTGGAAAACTGAATTTTAGACTAATATAACAGTTTCTTAAGCAGTCATCTTGCTGCTTGAATCTAAAAATACATTTAATATAATATGCCAGTATTCAGGAAAACATATAAAACAATAAGCATATATTCTTGCAGAAAAAAAATCCCAGTGCTAGAAGAACAGAAAATAACTGCATTGGACAAAAATAATTCAAAAGAGAAGCCTTCAATTCGTAGCAATAATACATCATATTTGTTTGGATTTTTGCTTTTCTAAATCCCATGAGCACCTAACATATCTTTTAGACTATTTTGAAATAATTTTAAAAGAAAATAATGTGGTCAGAATTTTTAAATCAATTGTTAACCCATGATTTGAGTGGCAGCCTGACTAATCAGGAAAACAGCATGAACAAATGGTAAGTAACTACAAATCAAAACACATCAAGAAATAAATGTCTGAAAAAAAAACCCCAGCAATGCACTAGGGAATTCTCTGGCTTCAAATGCTGCACAAATACAGATTGAACTTTAGATGTGTTGTTATTGGTTAAACAATTTTTAATGAAATATAAAGACCTATGTGCTCTTAAATGGATAATTTATGTGCAATGTTATTGTCTCCCAAGGTTTAATTAAATGTTTGCCTTGTGGCTAATCAGCTACAATTAATAAATGAAGCCTATATTCCTGTCGCTGATAGGGAATGTTAAAATGGCCTCCATTGTAATTTCAGTATCACTTTTATGTCTGGTTGATAACAACAATCATTAGATTAATGTATGAGAAACTTCCACAAAATAATTTGGTAGGGACACTGTGACAAAGTTCCAGTAGTATAATGGACAGGTTTATCACAAAGGTTTGGAGGTAAGTACCAGTGGTACTGGATGTGGAAGTGTATGCATACAAAGTGCTTTTCACCCCCAAAGTTTCCAAAATTCAATTTAAACATCTACTCAACCAAAAAAGGAGCAACTGTTCTTAGTCTTATGGATAGAAAGGAGATTACCCAATGGAGTATAAACATCCATTAATCACCAGACCTACTGAACCTAAAGGATGTGAGCTATCTCTGGCATGACACACCTAAACGTTGCCTTAGACTATGTAAGAACAACACATTATTTTCCTAGACATGACTTTTCCATGCCTTTTCACTCCTGCTACTTTAAGTTATACACCTCTATAGGTAAGCCTTTAAAATGTAGATGAGCCTCTACTGGTATTCTCCCATCTGAACACTGATCCTGTAAATCGTGGGCTAACAGAGAACAGGCCAAAGGCAATGCTGGCTGTCGCTGACAGTGCTCCAGAAGTCATCTAGAAAGAGAATTTTAGATCTGCCAACCTCAAAAGACATCTGTTCTCTGTAGTTAGCATGTTGTTATTTGTTACTTATCATTTCCACTGCACTAGTGCACACAGGTCTCAGAGCTGGGCTCCATCACAAAAAGGGATCTGTTGCCTGTATCAGTGTTTTAGGTGTTGCCTGCAATAATAATTGCTGTTGCCTGGATCAGTGTTTTAGATGAGATGCAATCAATGGGTGTGACCAGAAATAGAAAATTATAATGAAAGAAGAGTTTAATAGCAATTAAGAGCAAACAGTCTTCAGGGACCAAGAGCAAAACTTTGGAGTTTCAGCTTATTGGGGAAAAAAAATAATTTGTCTGCCAGCTGAATATGAGCATGTCTTGCTGGCAGTCTTTCTTATTATCTCAAATCATTTTTTTTCACCAATTTAAGCATAATTTATCATAGAAGGAACAGAAGTGTACAGGATAATTCTGCTGTCATCACTTAAGTCATTCATTTTGATTGCACCTCCCTTGATTTAGTTAGATTCTCATTCAGCCACAAGCCATACCACGTACAGCATCATGAAATTCACTCAGAGGAGTGTGAAAGGCTGTAAATACTGCTGTCTTCCATTAGGATAAAGAAAGGCATAATTAATTGCTGTACAGTAAGAATATTGGCGGCATATTCTGTCTCAGGAAATGAAAACTTATTTAAGAATAACTTATTTCTCTTGGGGTTGTAAAGACATCTTTATCTGTACATCACTGTTCTTTTACCCAGGCTTCCATTTATTACAGGATGAAGACTATACAAATTAATGTTTTAGAACTATTTAGCTCAGTTTTTCATGGCACAGCTTGTCCCAGCATACGCCAGAATAAACAGATAATCACAGACTGAATACTGAAAATAGAGTGGAGTTTTCTAAATGTGATTACAGTGCCTTTTTCCTCTCAGTTACTAATATCAGTTCTACACATAAAACATTTTTTTAAATGCTCTATAGGATAAACAGTCATAACCTAATTCTGATTACAATTTCCCATTCAATCATGAAGGAGACCTTCAAACTCACTTGCCTGAGGCACTCAGAAGCTCCAGGTCTTTGACGCTCATGAAAGAAAGATAACAATCACTCTTCAGGGGAGAGAGATTTTATTATACATACCCCGTGGGTTTTTTTTATCCTTTATCAAACTGCACCTTTGTGGGCCTTTAATTTCTTAATGGGTTGTTTATCCTTTCCCCCATAATTCATGATGATAAGCTAGATGTCACAAAGATATTGTTATGGTGATGAAAAAGTTGTTCTGATGAGCTGAGTCAGTGATGTAGTTTGATTAACTTTTTATATAAATCTTCCTAGACAGCTTTCAAAAGAAGGCCAAACAAGTCAGTTGACATTGTAACAAATTTTTCAGTAGGTGAAAGTCCATCTGATGCAGACCTATAAAAATACCCGAAATAAGTAAAGAGAACCAGGAGGACATATCGATGGCATGAATTCCATTTTATCATAACATATAAAGTGCATGCTGGGCCACTTTGGTCTGTAATGCATGAAGAATTGTAGGGGGATACAGTATGGGTAAATGAAGATGGTACAGAATGTAATCTTATCCCCTAAAGAGTTGCAGCTGAACCAATTACTAAAGATCAGGAGCAGGCCTGATGTTAACAGGCCACACCTGTGGCCAATAAGAACAAGTGTTATAAAAGAGTGGATTGGTGGGATCTGGAGTCAGGTGGTTGCTGCAAGGACCGGGCAGAGTCAGTGCTGAGAGGAGTTGCCTACGAGAAACGCCGAGAAGGTACGAAACTCTGGAGATATAGAACCTTTGCATAGAACTCTTGATATATAAGACAACATAGAATATAGAGCTTACAATGGCATGATATAAAGACTTAAGAGCATGACTTTTGCAAAGCTGTATTGTTTGCAATTCCAACATTCATGACTAAGTTTATTAGGTGCTCTCAGGAAAATGCCAAGAAAATCTATGTACACTGATTGCTGCCTGGTAGCACGCTCAGTGTTGCCCCCCTCCAGTTCCCTGATTTTGTATTTTTAATAGTTTGACCTTTTCTCCCTTTTTTTCCTTCATACTTTATACCATGATATTTTAGTTTTCACCAAGCCTCTCCCTCTTCCCTCCCTTCTAAAGTGATGGACCGGGGACACTTCAAGTTTGAGGCATTTTTGTGTAGTGGACAGGTGGATAAGTAACAGAAAAATCAGAACTAGCAGGGACCAAAGATGAACAGGTAGGCAGGAATCAAAACACTTTTTTTTTAATCAGCAGTATTCAAGTATTCAGTAGTGTCCAGATATGTTCTGGTAAGTTTTGAGCATTGCCACATTTAAGCACAGCAATTTGTTTTCCATGTAACCATTAAAAGTGCAAAAACATATTTCCTAAGGGTACAAGCTACTCATACATTGCACTTTTTGCCTCGCTAGGTTACATTTTTGAATGTGCCAATGTCTGAAATCAATTTTTTTTTTCAAACAAATTAATTCTTCACAGAGTTTTTGCAAAGAGCAGCTGCTATAAGATATTGTCATTCCTTGGACATTATCATTGCTTACAGAATTGGGAGAAAATCCACTCTAATGATAAGAACAAAAAAGTGCTAGCAACTGAATTTTTTTTCTATGGACTGACATCCTTTCTCTTCAGGACTTGCAGGCCAAACATTTCTAGGCAAATTAAATTGTTGCTAGAACACAGCATTGTAATAGGAGTTGGTTTCATCCTTAACCACAGAAAGGCTCCTGCCTCTTTATATTACTATAGAGATGTAGACTGCCTTTGATTCTCTGCTAAAGAGTGTTCTCTCTAACTTACATATTGTTTGGCATGCAGGATCCTTTGAACACATCTCCGTAAAAACATTCTTACTTTGCTTCCAAGTAAAATGAATTATATATGTTTAACACAGGAGATGTAGCCATGGTGTAAATGTCTCCTTGTGAAGTGCTCCAGATATCGTTCCAGAATATTAAGAGTAATTTTAAATCTGCTGGTTTATCTGTTCTATTTTTACAAGATTTCTTTATAAGTTTATGTACAAGATACAAATAATTGTCTCGTTGAAGTGTTTAATCCAAAAAGCCAAATGATAATAAGTCAAATGCTTTACTGAAGTCGAATTAAATTACATCAATAAGCAAAACCTGCAGCCTCATTAAGACAGCAAAGTCTGATTGCCAGGCTCTATTTTTCTGCCAGGATATAAAGATTTTTTAGCAGGAGCCCACAGTAATTGCAAATGTCTTTCTTCTTTGAAATTATTATATAATATATAATATAATTATATATATAATTATATATAATATAATAATAATATATATATAATAATATAACTCAGTTATATTAATATAACTGAGTTAACAATATTGGCTATTCTGTATTTTGCCTGATCAATGTCACACTGGTAAACTATTATTATCCCATTTATTCTTTTAAGCTATTAGAACACTACTAGCTTCACCTTCCTTAAAAAAGTCTTAGCGTTTCAACAACTTCTGAATATGAACATTGATAGACATGTTCATTCCAAAAGCTTTTTCTTTCTGTAACTGAACCATTCTCCCTCATCTTTGAATAGAAAACAACTCTTCAACATATTTAACAACATATTTACATCAGCAGCCATCTTCCCAAATGACAGAACAATTATGTGTATCTTTAACATTTGAAGTTTGTCGCTGATTAAGGTTTAAGCTCTCATCCTCGGGTCTTAATAGGGTCTTCTTGCTATTCAGATAATTTTCTGTATTCTGTATTTGCAAATCCCCTCCAATTTCCTCATTTTAACTCAGTTGACCATATGCATATTTCCCTCATAACCTTTTACTTGCCACAGCAGTTTTCTACAATTCCTACCTTTCAGTGTACATGAAGGACACCACATTCTTTCTCCGTTTTGCCGATGTTTGCCTTGTAAACCACCCTGGCTTTTCAGCAAACATATTCCTTAGTTGTGGCATTCTGGCTGAATGCAGTGGTATCTGCACTACCACTCTTAAACCACTTCCAATTATTATTCTCTCACTTCAGATTAAATTTCTTCTCCCAACAGACTTACCTTATAATAATATTCACCTTTATAAAATTAGCACTTCCAAAGGATTAAATATATGTATTATTGGCTTGGACTTAATTCTGTTTGCACATATCAAATGTGATCAAATCATTATCAGTTATACCTAAGCTATGGCTAATTTTTAGTTCTGTGATCAATTCCTTTTCATCTGACAAGATGAGATCTAATATAAAATTCCTCTGTGTTGGATGCAACATTTTTTGAGTTAGGAAATTGATATTTTAAATATTTTGAAATTCCAAGTACATTTTAACACTGGCAGCATGAGACCTTCAGCATGTGTCACTCAGCCTGAAATTCACTCAGTCCAGCAGTGCTTTCCCTATGTGTTGTAGGTGGGCAAGGCATAGGTCATGCTGTTCTCTAGTGTGATTTGATATCAGCTAAGTACCCTGTCAGCTTCTGACTTTTCCACTAGAACATTGACCCATAAACATGCAAGATCCTTTGTTTTCGATTGCCATCAACTCAGAAACAGGTAATGACATTTTTAAGTGCTTTCTGTCCACTTGATCCTTCCAAAATAGATTATAGCAATTGATTCTGACATTCCTGTTTTCCAAACAGCTGTAGCAATAAAAACTAGGTCAAATCTGTACTAAAAAAAATGATCTCCTGCCAGTGTCAAGTTTCCAACATGAAAAGAGAAGTCACTGAAAAATCTCTGCTCTTTATATTCTGTAACATCCCAATTGGGTTTCTCTTACAGTTTTTATTTGCACTTAGGAAAAGCTCATTGATTCCTTCTCAATATTTCCATTTCTGACCAGCCCCCAGACAGCCAAGCAGGCCAGCCCCTTAGAACAGCTCCTTTGTGACAGTCTGTGTATCTTTAACATTAAATTAAGGAGCAAACCCTCATCCACAGAAAGTAAGGACATTTTCCACAAACCAAATGCCTTCATGTTGTCACTTACTCAGAGATTCAGTCTAATGGTTTTTTTCTACTTGCTCTTTCCCTTACTCAGAAGTCCTGAAGCACTTCAGGAAGGTTCAGAGGTCCTCAAAGGATGGAGGGCAACAAAGATGATTCAGGGACTGGAGCGTTGGTCTTACAAATAAAGGCTGAGGGAGCTGATCCTGTTCAGACTGGGAGGGGACCTCATGAAGGTCAGTTAGTATCTGTAGGAGGGATGCCAAGAGGATGGACCAGGCTCTGCTTCGTGCTCTGCTGAGCAATAGGACAAGAGGCAACAGCAGAAACTGAAGCACAGGAAGTTCCACCCGAATATGAGGAAGAATTTCTTTACTGTGCAGTGACCACACACTGGAACTGATAGTGAGGGAGGCCACAATCTCTCTGGACTGAGATTATTCATGGACCATCTGGGCACAGTCCAGTGCCATGTGCTCTGGGACAGCCCTGCTTAAGCAGGGAGGTTGGACCAGATGAATGACCCACTGTGGTGCCTTCCAACCCTAACGATTCCGTAATTCTGTGAAAGAAGAAAACCTGCTCTGTGCAGGTGACCCTATAGCATCTGAGAGACTGCCCACGCTTCCCTAGGTGTCCACACGATCCTGCCTCTTTGCTTGCCAGCTGCAGAAACTCGCTCAGCTTTCAGGGACGCTCCCGTTTGAGGCAGCCCGTTCGGAGCCCACCTGAGCTCCTGGAAAGCGCACCAACACCTCGGACCGTGCCGATTCCTCACAGCCCCCGCGCTTCCCAGGGTCTAACCCGGCTTCAGCGCCTCCCCGAGCCCGCTGGGAAGAGATGGGACGGTCCTTGAGGGCTCCGGTAGCCCGGCCTTAGCGCCGCCCGGCCCCGTCGCCATGGCGAGGCCGCGGCGTCCAGTGAAGGGCCGGGCCGGCGGAGAGAGCTCGTCCTGCGGCCGCGCCATGAGCCCAGGTCTGTGCGCCGGGGAGCTCCGGCCGATGGGGGTACATTTTATCGGTGCAGGAGCCAAGGGCCGGGGTGTGTAGCGGGACAGGTGAAGGCACACGCTGAGGTGTCCCTGGGCGGTGGTTGGTGACAGCCAGGCAGCGGCGGATGGCGGCTGAATTCCCAGCGCCGCAGGGACGGAGGGCATCGAGCATATGGGTCAGGCTGAGGCCGTGACCGCGTCCAGGTCACTTGGAACAAATAGCATCTATCACGCTGGCTGTAGATTTTAAAAATGTATTGGTCGTTTTTATTTTTTTAATCAATTTACACTATTACTTTCAGTGTAGTAAAGCTGTGTGCCAGTAAGTGTGTCCTGTCACGTTCTGATGTCCCTTTATCTTGCGAGGTGCCAATAGCAGCAGATATGCCCACGAAGGCAGCCGTGGGGTGCATCCATCCCTGCTTCCTCTCCTCCTTCCCGGGGAGGGAAATCCTCAGCCTTCAGAAGATGTGTAGGAAGAGCAAAGGGGTTTCCCAAAAGGTGCTGGGAAAGGCGCCATTGCTATCAGCTGGTGTTTTACTTTGGCTTCAGTGCGCCTTAGAGCAATTACATCCATGGGGAGATTCCTTCCATTGTGGGATTAAGTGAAGCACTTCTTTAGAAACAAACTGTACCACCTCATGTTTTGCTGAATTCTGTGGGTGTTTGATTAAGTAAATGAGACGTGGCTTGGACTTTATCATAAAGGAGTAAGATGTAAAGTGGTCTTTAAATGACCAGCAAGGAAATTTACAAGACTGAAATAGCGTGGGTTTCAGAAGGATGTGGTGCCTTCTGTCATGTGTCTGTGGTTGTAATTTACCTGTAAGAATTAGTTACCTTGAAAATGAGAGAAATACACCCTCCATTTTGCTCTGAAAGCAATCTCCCACATCTAAAGTAAGAGTTCAGTTGGCATTATTATGAAGAAGCTTGGGGTTTGAAAGAGGAGCCAGGGCAGTATTTTAGTCCTTGTGAGGCAGAAGCATGCTAAGAAAAATGTCTGCATATGTGCCTCGTGTGAGATCTGTGTGCCTGATAGCCTCTTTTCCCATAGATTTGATTTCTGTGGGTTGGGAACGTGGAGCACGTGAGCCAGCCATTCGTTGTGTGCTCCAGCCAGGTGCTTTGTGGCAGTCCCCAATTGAGAGCTCCCTATCAATAGCTTTCCATGGCTGCAGTGGCTCTGTGGGGGTCTCCTTGCAGCTGCTTCCCCCCCTTTTCTGCCCCACAGCTGCAGTCAGCCCCTCTGTCTTGCCAAATTCCTCAGCTTCCACTAAGGCATGGTTGTGTTCATTTTCCCGCCTAATACCTCTCCACAAAGAAGCTTGTAGAAAGCTTTGCATCTTCTCTGGGCTTCAATATTGATGTTCCAAAGTCCAATTACTATTTCTCACTGAATAGCATCTTCCTAAAAAAGGGTTTTCCTTTCTATGTAGTTTTTGTATACAAACCTGTCATTCTTTGTGAGAAGTATAATCTTTTATAGTGATGAATTACCCATATGTTTTTTGTTCTATTGATTTTTTTTTCTTTTCTAGGACACACTTCTGTTAAATTTCACTGCCTCTAATTGCAGACCAGTTTATCTATAAATAATACCTATTTCTTTTTGTAAAAATATTATCATTAGTACAGGGCCCGAGAAGAATGACTTAGGAGAAATATCCTATCCTGTCATCCTTTGAAACTATAATTCTCCTTATTATTCAGTTCTCAGTAACACAATTTAAAAAATTACTTCAATATAACTGTAGAAAAATACTGCATCAGTGAAATGGCTTTTGATCCCAGAAAGGCTAATATATAAAATATCTGCTAATCTGATGCTGATCATTCAGTAACAAATTGATTCATATCTAATACCTATTTCCCAAAAAATAAATTCCCTTTCACTAAATGTAGCAAATAGTTAAATTTTTTCCCCCCTCTTATTATATTCTGTTTTTCCATCCCTATTAAAAGTTTATGCCTTCAGGCCTACCAGCAGGGCATGCAATACCTACATTAAACCAAATTTAAAAGTAAGGGTGCTCCTGCTGCTAACGTCCTCAGATCACAGACATGCAAAATGAAGGAACTGGCAGCTGAAACTTTAATGGTAGGAAGTGTAGACTGAATACTTGGGGAAAAAACACAGTAGCTCTATATGACAAAAAAGTCCTATTAGCATTTATGTACTTCAAGATGACAAGCCAGACGATTCTCAGTAACTGTGAGGCTTTTGGCTTTTGTTGTAAGTAAAACCCTGTGTTGTAAGTATAGCATTACTTACTTTTTTTTTCCTTCAAAAGCTTGTTTCTAGTATGATTATGTAGGATTTTGAACATTAACACAGTGCCTGTAGTTGCTTTGCACTCGGTATATTCCATCATCTGTCCATGTTGTGTATTAAGTTAAAATCTTATCACTACTTGGACCTAGATAGCTTGAGGAAGTAAATGAGATAGCTCAGATGAATCCCATGCAGGTATTGGTTCCTGAATCAGCTGTCCCTATGGAAATCAAAAGCACCTCAGTGAAAGAGAGAAATCCATGGAAAGATAAATAATGACCATTCCTTTGTGCTGTGTCCTACTGAAGTAATGCTGTGATTTGTGTGGAACTGGAGTTGGGTTTTAATGCACTGGAAATAACAGAAAGTGACCTGGGAAGCGGCACAAGAAAGAAAAGAAACCACATTGCTGTGAAGGGGTTGTTTCAAGTAATGTTGGTTTTGTTTGTTTGTTTTAGTGCAAATGAAGGTGTTGCCTCAAGCAGTCCTCCAAAGCCCAGGGGAACATCCCAAGTTCATAGAGCAGCCTCTTTGCCCTCCATTAGAGTTTGCAAGGTAGGTACCACTTCTCTTTCAAACCATCATTTCTGCTGTGAGCAGCTTCAATCAGCTGTGCCACGGTGATAAATCATGTTTGCTCTTTTGCAATATTTAAAACTACAAAAATCATAGGCAAGGAAATTCTCTCTTAAGAAAGTTCCAAAATTAAAAAAAGAAAAAAATTTCCATTTGATTAAAATGGATTTCTTGTTCACAACTGAGTGATTTAAAATTAAATAGGAGCCAACTTACTGGTGAAGAAGACTTTTTGTACACTTTATGAAGTACTGTAAGTTATTATGGAAACACCAGAGAAAAAGGATAAATTGGCTTGAAAAAGGCAAGTGATAACCTCTAGAAGAAAAGAAATGGTGTCTTTTAGCAAATGCCATCCTCATCTCAATTCTGTAAAAAGAAGCAACGTTCATTCCAAGTCACAGTCTCTTTTCTTGACATTAATTAATTAATTAATTTTAATGGTTTTAATTCTTGTTGCATATAGGAAGCCATAATGATTTTCTTGAGCTGATGGAATTTCCTAGTGTATTTTTTTCCTAAGCATCACCTGCCCATGTTTTCTGTGTTATTGCTGCACTAGTATCATCCATAATAACAGCCTAGGTGAGATGAGTATTTGTTATTTTTAGTAAGCTCAGCTCTTTATGATGGATGACCATGTTTGTAGTTGCATCAGTCCAATACAGGTTATTACAGAACTTCTGTAATACAGCAATTAGTTTGCAAGTTTTTGCTTATGTTTGTTTTTTTTTTCCCCTTGACTGTAGTTTTCTTTAAGTTTGGGGGTGTTACCAGTCAGAAGTCAGAAATTCATACTTTGGCTATAAGGCAGGTGGCATTTTAAATTGTATATGATTCTAAGGGCTTTCCCTCTGAATTTTTAATATTTATTTCATAAGATACCTTTGTAAAGACAATGGAAAGGCATCAGGCTTTTCTTTGTTTCATTTTGAGATGCTTTTTAACTGCAGTGCTCTTTAATTGCAGTAGGCTGATAGGAATTTGCCTGCTGCAATTCACTGTTTCTGTTTGGAGGTTTTGACTTTCTCTCCCTTCTTCCAAAGATCTTCCTAAAATTTTATTATTCTGAAAATTTTGATATTGAGAACATTTTGGTGTTGATTTTAAGTGAATTTTCATGGCAATATCAATAAGGTGTACATCAGTAGCAGCTCCTGTGGATTGTGTTAAGTGCAGCCTCGAAGCACAAGCCTCTGCTGGTGCCACTCAGCAGCAGCAAATTCTGGAACAAATTTAAAGGCATTATTTGTAAGGGAAGTTTTCACTGTTACATTGTTTTAAATACAGATATGTCAAAATATCTCTGCCTTGCTTAGCTGTTTTGTTTTCATTTAAATGAACTTTGTGAAGTGTCTTCAGTATTCTCAGAGCAATAAGGAGTGTGATGCTTATAATAGCTAACATTATGAAAAGAGTTTACTCTCATCACTGTAATGAAAGACAGCAGTGTAATACAGACAGAGAAAGAGCAAAGTAATGGATTTATGTGGAACACTAATGCTGAATTTCTTTTATCTTTGAGTGATTAACCAGACAATCTTTGTGCTCTTTCTTAGAAGGATAAAAATAAATTCACATTACTTTTATAAAGATTACATCCTCTAAAGTTGGGATATCACATTCTATTTATATACACCTTCTGGTCAGTAAGTGCATATTAGCCTTTCCAGGCATCTCGTGTGTGTCAGAGTGGAGATGCAAAGATAGGGTGGCTGAAGTGAAAGGTGAAAGGGTGCACAGTTCACATTTTTAGGATTCATACATCCTGAAATTTGCTCTTTAGTTTGATGACCTTCAAATTATCCCCTCAGTGGAGCACCTTTTGCACTATGCTGCTCAAACTGTGGAAAGCCAGGAGCAGTATTAAAAGATTGCATTGCACCAAGGAAAACATCTTGAGTTGGACTTGGGAATTCTTTTCTTGATTTGCCTTCGTTTTTAATTTTGGAGAAGCTGAATATGAAGTAGATTGTACCTCTCTGGTCCATACTGATAATAGAAAAATGTAACAGTTCTGATTTAGGAAACAGTTTAAATATGGATAGCTTAATCAATTATTACTGATGTAGCTAAGACACAATTTCTTTTAGTTTAGACAGAAATATCAGCTAACCAGATCCCCTGAAAGCTTATATCACCTCTGTTTTCTTTCAGAAATGAAGATTTGAACTAACTACAGACCAAAAAATTAAAAAGATACTTGTACGTGCTTATAGAATGTCTGATATATTACTTTGTCAATATTTCAGTGTTTAGCTCTACTTGGTGATGATAATATATTATACATGCTGCAGAAGTCTATGTTAGCACCTTACAGTGTTTCTTTTAATTTTTTTCATTTAAATTTAGGATTCATTTGATCAAAGACAAAGATGCCATAGATGATTATTTGGCGAAGAATATCAAAGGGGTGTCAACACAAGAAGCTGCTGCGTAAGTTGGCTTTTTCAAGGCATTTTAACATCCATAAGTTTATTGTTTCCTTTGTTTCTAGTCATCATAGTAATTTAAATTTAAAGTTCCCTAGGCCCTACCCTTTTTAGTGGAACTTGGCATTTAAAAATTGAAGTTGATATTAAATAATGATGTTTCATTTCTCCTGATGTTAAATATATCAAAGCATTTATCTCCTTGGTTTTACTAATTTGTATATTTACCAATTAGATCAGATTTGTAACATTGTTGTTAAGATTGTGTCAGTAATTTATATTGATATTGTGCTGCCTTTTTTTTTTCTTTTCCCTTCTCTTTTTTTTTTCTGAGCCTTTGTGAAATATCTCCTTTGGGGTGGGAGCTGAGTGTACTAACATACACGTTCTTCTAATTTTGAATTACTATTTAGCCAAGCCCAAGTGCTGACTTCTGTGGTGAAGCATTTAATACCCTATTAGTTATTTAAAAACCCAGTGAATGAAAGAAATCTAGATAACTTTTGATTTCTTACAGCTGAGGTATTTACATTCAGAAGTTACAAGAGACTATGACTGACTTATTCTTCTGGAGTATTTTAAGAGATCTGGGGTTCAGCACCATCAAAATTAATGAAAGAATTCTAACAAACTGGATTGCTGGTTGCTTAAGTGAGCTGATTTATTTATTTCAATATTTAAATAATAAAAGGATGCATATACAAGGGCTCTAGGCACCTTAACAATGAATATTGCAAGATCACCCTTGCAGCATAAAAACATTCTATCAGTCAGACAGGAATTCCACCAGCTAGTTTCTTGCAAAATATGCTTCTTTCCTCCTTCCTAGCCTAAGAATGTCCTTGCAAACCTTCCCTAAAAACTTCCAAGTTGAAATCTAGGAAATTACTGCAAGTATCAGAGCTCAGGGAGCAAGCACAGAAGTGAGCACCTTCCCTTACTGTCCCCCTGGTTCCACCCCAGCTGTGGAACTGGTTGCTCTGCTCATTACACTCCAACAATTGTCACAGGCTGAGTTGCCTTCCCAGGGAGCTCCTTTCTGCCCTCAGCCCCAGTGGATTTCCACGCCATGCCAGGGACACAAGTGTTCTCTCTGAGGTGATTACACAGGAAGTCATTGCTATTTTAGGAAGGCCTTGGGGCTTCAAAGTGCATTTTACAAACAAACAAAAAAACAATGCAAAAATTCCTCCTACGTGATGTTTTTATATCCAAACCCTGAGTCTGAATGTTGTGGCAAAGGAAACCAGTGAGGGCATCCACAATGAAGTAAGAATTTTATCATCTGTTCTGCAATACCTACACAAAGTGGAGCTCCCTTACAGTTTTGTAGGAGGCTGTTTTTCCAAAGTTGCCAATGCCTCTTAGAAGATTAAACTGAAATATCATATGTATTCTGGTGTATTTCTGTGGAGATTTTTAAAGTGCCTACCTTAAAAGGTTCCATTCATGTTCTGTGCATTTAATTCTCTTAGAATTTTAGCTTTTGATAATGAATCAGCAGTTATGAAATTTCTCTCTCTTCCTAATGCTCTTCCATAACCTTGATAAAATCATTTGAGAGCAAACAAAAGGTAGCAAACTAACTACACAGTTACATTAGTATTATGCTAATCTAGTTAGAAAAAACTACATGCATCAAATGTAATCTAAAACAAATTTCTTAAGTAAGGCAATGCCATATCTCTAAATGATCTTACTGAAATCAGTGCAATGCTTGGTATGTCTCAGCAGGCAACGGGTATTATTATTTTAAAAATATGAGAGATTGCTTGTAACATGCTGTGTAGTTTTTCAATATTGTTTCCATTCCAGAAGCAGATTATTACACTTCTTTATAAAAGGACGGAATTTCCTTCCTCTGACATATAAGTATCTGTACTTTTGTTTAATATGGAAGTTAACTTTATATGCCAGTAATTATTGCACCAAGACAAATTCTTGTAGCCACACTTCTGCTTAATATTAAACACCAGTTTTTTTAAGTGCACATTAGGCAAACAACAAATTTATTATCTTCTAAATAAAGCAGTGTATAGGTAGTATCACATTTATGGAAAAAAGTTATATTCTTTAAAATTTTCCCCTAAAATCCTATCCTTCACAATATTCCTTAAAATTGAGATGAACTATTGAAGGAAAAAGGTTGCAGTTATTCTTGTATTGTAAAATATTGTCCTGTGTTCCAAACTTCAGCAAAAGAGAAGAATTCCATTAAGTGTCTTCATGATATAATCTATTTTTTTTGTGTGTGGAAAAATGAGGAGATGTTTTTCATTCTTTTTCTTTGTAATAATTTTTTGTCCCAGGTTGATATGATAGGCGAGGGAGAAAAAATAGTGCTTAAGAAGGATAGTACTTTAACTATATTAAAACAGGATATTGCTTTGTTTTTTCATTGATTTTGTTTTGCTTCCTTCTCAACAACTTTAACTTGAAATAAGAAGTAAATGTGGTGCAAGGATCTGGAAATGGAAAAAAGTAGAAGTTCATTAATGCAGAATGTGAGAGCTTTCTTGCCACAGAAGCAGGTTTTTGTATGTGGAGGTTGGCTGACTCCTGTGGCCTTCAGTGTGCTTTCATTGATACCTTCTGTTCTTAGTCCTGACTCACCAAGTTATTAACAGCTCAAAATCAAATTGCAGTAAAAATGAAAAATAGTTCATATGACTGAACTAAGAGTCAAGAAGTTCACGATGAACTGTGAAGTAAAGCATTTTTCATCAAGAGATTAATTTCAGGATTTAATCTTCAGATTAGTTTAGAGTCTAAAATGGGCCAGAATTTGATATTGTCATTCTTGTTTCCTGATCTTTTTGTCAGGGCCAGAAAGATCAAGTAACAGTTCTCTCCTCTTCATACAAATGAAAATTGTCGAAAGAGGAGCACGTCATTGAAAAAGAGTTGAAGACTAGAAGGAGAAACTTTGAAATGTATTTGATTAGAGGAATAGCTTTGCTTAGCTGTAACTAAAAAAGTTACATCAGTGATGTTACTACATGTATTTTAAATACATTTGAGTTGGATGATGGAGTTCTATGGTCCTCAAGGCTCTGATGGTCAAAAGAAATCCAAATTGTTATACAGAGGTAGTGAAGGCTTACCTAGGTATGCAGAAAATCTGTATTTGTGTTTTCTGTCTCATGAATGATGGATCAGTGTGTTATGGAAAGTTTGTTTGATAAATTTGTGTCAGTAAAGACAGGCTGTGAGGTGAATTTTTTCATGTGGGAGACAACATTCTCTTACACACATTCTGTCAGATGTTTTTGAGATACAGTGGGCTGTTCTGCTTAGAATTCTCCAATGGCTGACCCACTTTAGGATTAGCTGAAACAGAAAAAGGCAAAGGCTCTAATTCTCAGGTGTTCTCCAGAGCAGTTATTGGCCATTTCTGCCAGTACTGGGAAGGTGGATTGTTAAACTATTTTTGAGATTGTTGGCTGCAAAATGGAACATAAAATTTCTGCTCTAGCAGTGAGGAGTGATGAATATAGATGAATAAGCTATAGCATAGCTTCTGTAAACTCCCTGCAACAAGAGCAGAGGGACTTTCACCCAAGCTTGACTGATCCAGGTTAATAACCCCAGCCTTGTGATTAGTTGAGCCCCATCTTTCAGGATCCAGACAAGTGCTTTAGAATAAGGTGAATTATACTTTCAAAGCACCTGTTTCTCTCCATTGCTTATAGAGAGATCATAGGGTGATGAGCTCAGATGTAGACACATAATTTACCACTCAATCCCACACTGCAGAACTATGGAAATTTGAACACTGTAAAAAGGATGAGGTAGAGGTCTTAGAAACTGATTCCTGAGGCAACATTTTTACAGGAGGCTGTCAACTGCAGAACAGAAGTGACCTGGCATCCATTTTAAAACTTCTGTTGGTGGCATCTGAAAAAAAATTATTTTTCCATTCTTCAGTCAGAGACAAATTATTTACTACCCTCCCCAAGTTTCTGCTCTTTTCAGTGTCAGGATCAGCTAAGTAGAGTTAAGGAAGAAAGATGTGGGAAAATTTGTGAGGGATTAAGTGTTTAGAGGAGTTGTGGAAATAAATTATTTCTTTGCTACATCCATACGTCTTCTACCAGTGCTCTCTGAATACTCAGCCCTATCTGTTCTCCAGGACTAAAGAGGGATAAACATCCTCACCTGACTAGAGGCCAGGATGATCTGGAGAGTTCACTGAGGGAGAAAAATGGGATTTGTGGGCTGATGGAGAGGAGAGGACCTGCTATGAAGGTTTATTCTGTATTTTCATCATAGCCATGATGGACTAGCCTCAGTATTAGACTGGGATTTTTCTGACCTTGTCCTTGGTGATTTATTTCAATCGTGAGAGTTGTTTCAGCACTCAGTTTTTTATTTATTTGCTTCTTTATCCGTCTGTATTCCATGCATTGAAGGACCAGTGCTTTAAGGAAGTTGAACAGAAAAAGCTAATTGGGGATTTGATTAACCCATACTTTTAGTAGCTGTCACCTCTACCATATAAATTAATAAGGTGACTTCTTAGGTTACTCAAAAAATAATTGGGGACCTTTTTTCATTGACATCATATTGCTGTGTTGTCTTTTTCACTACCTGAAATTTTTACTGGGGCTTCCCAATTTGGAGGGGCTTGGTCTAGGCACAGGGGGTTTATGTTGTAGGGTAATTGACCATTTCTCTGTTAATACGTGAGGCTCTCAAGGAAGAGAATAGAAGCACCACCAGAAAAAAGGTGAGGAAAATATATTGTTGGTATGGGATTAAGGCAAAGGAAGCACAAAGTGCATCTGCTATTACTAGCAAGCTTGCTGAAGGCAATTTGAGGTGTAGACAGATAATGTGTAGGAGCAGATTCTGCTTTGGCCTTGTATTTCAGCCCTTGATTGGACAGTATTTGGTTCCAGTGAGGCACTGCTGTGAGCTGCTTCCATTTCTTCTGTGTACTATGCTGTAGAGACGGAGGGAGGCAAGCTCAAGGAGATGGCAGCAAACAGAGAAAGAAGTAGACTTCTTTCCCTTTTATGTTCAGTCCTAGCAACACTTTGCTGTTCTTCCTGATATCAGTCTTTGGACCACCTGTACACACCTTATGGCTCTCTTTGTTCACATTACTCAGGTCAAAAACTGGTGGAATGTTGTATAAACTCATTTACATTCTATGAGGGTATTTCTTCACTTTTAGATACTAAAAACTATGGAAGAGGGTAAATCAGAACCAAAGAAATTTATCCTTTCATGGTAAAAGAAATTTTAAATTAAGGCACTCTGTCCCAAACTCCCTGCTGGTTGTGGAAAGGGAGATGGCACAAGTCGCGTAGTGAGCTAGATGATAAATTTTAAATTCCTTTCACAATATTGTTTAAATATGTATTTTTTCCAGTCTGAATAATTCCTAAAAATCTCGCTTGCCATGACCAGGATTCAATGTTTATTAAACAACTTTCAAAAAGAGATTTTAGAACTTAGAGGCACACATTCTTTTTGGTCAAATGAATGATCTCTGTGAATTTTGGGCCTGATAAGCATATTATTTAGTGTAATTAGGCAGTGATCTGAGGAACAGAACTGTGTAGGAAGTGAATGGTTTGCCTTTCCTAAAGAAACTTCTCTGTGCATTTGTGTAATGTGGAAGATTTTTCTTGAAAAGGTTAAAAAAAGTTCTAATCAACTTCTGTACATTATGTAGAACTTCATTTTCTAAACTCTGCAAAAGAAAGTTTCATATTTAATGGGAAATCATGAATTATTCCATTTATTATCTACTTCCTCCTTTCAAAGACATGATCTGGATAAAAGGCGGGGTGAATAATTTCAAAAAATACAATACATTTTTAATGGGAAGGTGCAAACTACAGATTCTCATGACTATTAGCAAGTATAGAGGAAACAGAATTTTACTTGCAAAAACTCATCAAACTCTTGCAAAGATAAAATACATGACATACTTTAATAAAGAAGAACACAGTGAGCCGAAGTTTTTCTTTTTTTATGTAACTTGTTGTTTTTACTAAGTTTGGTCTTATGGTTTTTTAGTGCTTTCATTTCACAGTAGTTCAACAATATTTACTACTGAAGATAATGTACAGGCAGTACACAACTGACTTCTATTTTTAAAACACTCCCTAAAGGTGAAGCATCTCTAACACGCAAAAAGAGGCTGAGATGAAGAAAGATTGTCTAATCTGCCTTGGTACAGTCATGACTTCCTAATAATTTTTACAGTGAAGCCTACATCATGTAAAATCCTCGCCTTTCCTTTCTTATCAATCTCTTTGTGGTCTATTTGTCCTTATCCTACTGAGTAAATTCAGCTGAGGACTTGAATAAGATCTCCCAAACAAAAGCAAAAGTACTGTGTGAATTGTTCATGTCAATACTGCAATAAATGCAAAACCTTGTATAGGGTTTTATGAAATTTCGTAAGAGCAGCTTGAGAGGATACAGAAAGTAAATACTTGTTTGTCTGTCCTGCGCACTGTAAAATAAACATGCAGAGAAATTTAGTGACTGCTTTGCTATCATGCAAGTCAAATAGAAAGGATTCCAAACTCACATGTTTCTAGCTCTCAGACCATCAGGTCAGCTCTGGAATAAAAGAGAGAAGTTGAGAAATACTTCATTTTGATAAATAGTAGTCCATAAAATGTGGTTGGATTTGCTTTTGGTTAAGGAACATTATTAATTTGGAAAGAAAAGTGGAATGATTAATGAAGATAGTGGTTTCTTCTGATTAGTCTGGAAATAATCACAGGTGTGTTTACTTATGTAAGATGAACATTTTTATTAGGGTAGAATTTTTATCTTTAGTTTTAATGTTTCTTTGCATTTATGTTTAGGGACAGAATGTTTCAAAAGTTCATTCCTAAATTTATATTTCCATTTTCTGGGTTAATGAGGATTCTTAATTATTACAGTGCTTACATTCATTTTAAAACACTTTTTATGTGTCATCCTTTGATGTTTATAATTGATTAATTTTTCATTTTATGTAGCTTTGAACAAAAGGAAGTGAGTTCAATATATGTGTTCTTTGCGGGATCCTACTGACAGGGTGTGCATCTCCCTTTGATTGCATGATTTAGGTTAAAGTGTGGTTTGACAACAATCCAATGACTGAGGCAGCAGATGGAAAACACTGCATTGCTAAAGCTAAAAGTACTTGTACATTAAAAAAAAAAATATATATATACATATATATAGTATAAAGTACCTACCCCACTTTTTTAATACATGCTTTATTTTCATCTTTCTGTTATAGTTCTGGATACATAGCTCCATAAAGTTTTTCTTCTTTAAAAATCTGTATTGTTACAAGTCAATTCCAAGTGCTGTTTTTCCCTCCCATGATGTGTATACAAATTGTCGTGCAATATTTTTTATTTATAATTAGAATAAGGAATCCTTTTTATAACATTTTGGGGGTTTGTGGATTTTATTATTTTTTGTAATATGATATTAGCTATTTCAACGTTGTAATTTGGAATTAAAAAGCAGGTACCCCACCCTAATGTAATTTAACACTCAGCCTTAGTATTAAAATATTCTGAAGTGTAAGCTGTCTATTACTGCTTAATGGCATTTACTGTACTGTCATATCTTTTTTTAATGAGATTACTATAGTCTACAATTTAACATATTACCATGCAGTAAATATTTCATTAAAAGAAAAGTATTTAAATGGACAGTCTTTAAAGCAGGATTAAAGAGGCTGTGCCCTGGTGCAGTAAAATAGCTTTGTATCTGTAGCAGTACGTGGTACTGAAATGTGCTGAGTGCCTGGACCATACAAGGGCTTGACTTAGCAAAATACTTGTGTGGATAGATTTTCCCAGAGAACTGGGATATCACAGGGCTTGGATTTGAGTTAGCTGTGTGCTCACCTTTGGTGGGTTGCAGCCCAGTAGACAGCAGCAGTGTGAGTACAGGGGCTGACACCACTGGAACCTAGGTGCTAAAGGCACCTCACCTTCCATATTTGCCAAGTGTTTGTTTGTGCACTTTCTGTGTTCAACAATTCCCTGTGCAAAATTTAGCGCATTTTGGGCATCACCAACAGGGTTGCAAAACTGTTCTTGGTTTTTGGCTGTCCAGCTATAATTAAATAACAATTCCTCTTTCAAATCCTAGGCAGAGCAGCCTGAATGTATAAAATCGTACAGCATATTTGGGTTTTTTGTGTATTTTATGTACTATATTTGTTTTCACTTAATGCATATATTTTTCAAATTTTAGGGGGTAAATTTTGATATTCCCATGTTTGTGATGTGGTTTTTTTTGCATATAGGTTAAGCAAAAAGTAGCAAAGTATTCACATAGTTTATGTAATTTTAATTTTCTTGTAGATTTATAGACAGGAAATGGGGGGAATTAAAATAAATTTGCTTAAATAAACATAAGCAAAAATATCTTTATTATTTTTTCATAATTTTGTGATGCTTATCTAAGGCATTTGTATCAGTCATTGGCTTGCCAACTGCAGACGGAAATCCCAAGTGGATGAAACCTATTTGAATACAGTTTTTAAACATTATAATAATTGGTAGAGTAATTATTTTACACTGGAAGTACACTTTAATATTTTATATACTATCGTTGTTTAATCTATGCCATTTTGTTCTTTACAAAATGGGATTGCTACAGTACAATACAACAACTTGTATTGTAATCAGCAGCTGGAATTAACTGGAAATACTAATTAAGCCCTACAAAATCAAAAGATATGAAACCTAATATTAAATATATATAGCTATAAATATATAAATCTGCCATCTGAAAGTAGTAGTCTTCTGGACTTATTTTGCATGTCTGTAATTGACCACATTAGACAGGAGGCATAGAGAATTAAGCTCCTGATAAATGATTCTGTTATGCTATGCTGGCTGTTTTGATCATTTCTAACACCAGCTCCTGCCTCTTGGCCTCTTAATTTCCTTTTGCTGTCCTCTCTTTCAGTTTAAAGGGTAGAATGCAAATAGCCTTATTGTGGAGGACTTTAAGTTGGAAGGAGTGTTGTGGAGTGCTGTGCTGATCTCCCAGTATTGCTTAAGGGTCTTGTAAAAGTGTAATACCATAATATAGGAAAGTCCTTGAGACTGGAGCAACAGTGTAATTTCATTAATCTCACTGAACATTGCTATTTATTATTCTTCCACTGATAAAGACAGATTAGAATCAAGTTTCCATGATTTCTCAGCATGACTTGAGATAGTTTTGTAATAGCAATGATAATGCAAAAAGAAATCCATATAAGAAAATTACTGAAGTAGCTGTATAGTTTAGGAAAAAATTTACATGTCTGTAGCAATATCTGAGTACACTTAAATTAAGCACGGTGTTAACAGCAGTGTCTTTTCTAGCTCACAGATCCACATTCAATAAGTAGCTCCTTCCACCCATGTGATGTTACATAGCACAAATTTGTGACTTGTACCAAAGTGCCACTAAAATGGCAGCTTTAACTTTTGGTTATTTATTTGGTGCTGAAAACTCTTGTGACACACAATCCCCATCATGACACAGAGACTCAGAAGCTCACAGAATTTTTCAGCACTTTCTGATGCAGCGCTGCATCACAGTAACTGCTGGTGTAGGATCAGATCCACCTGGAGCTCAGTGCCCTGCCTGTGTAAATAAACATTTAGCAACAGCACGGGGTAGCAGCAATGACAGAAATGAATGCACAGGCAGAGGATCGGGGGATTCTCAGAATCAGCTGGCTCTGTGGTAAATGTTGGGGTTCTCATCTGTTGAGTTTCATGCATGAGAAGAGCAAGCCAATTCTCCTTTAAAACCTGATTAACTGCTATCTTTGTTTTAACCATAAATACATAGAGATGCTCCAAATTTCATTTAAAAATAGTTAGCTTTTTTTAAAAATCCATCTGAAACCTTTTTCTCTGGCATGATCTCATGATGACCCTCGGGGAGGGAGAACTTTGGGTTTGCAGTCACATCACATTTAGTTTCAAAACGAAACCCGGCCGACCTTACAGAGCTGTCTGCTCACTCTGGTCCGACACATCCCGTGGCTTGCAGCGGCCGTGCGAGCCGTGGCGGCCCCTCGCCCTGTGCCGGGGCACGGCCCGGCCTTTTGTTCTGCGCCGGGATCCGCGCATCCTGCCTGCAGTTTCCCACATTTCCAGTAGATGCCCCCAGAGACCATTAAACCCCGAGATCGGCTCCGCTCCGGGCACCGCAAAGGGCAGGCAGTCTTCTCTCATTTCGCTCCTGGAAGTAACTTAATTGTTCAAAGGAAACCTCAGGTCAGCGCGGACGAATGCAGAAAAACAGACTCCCTTGTTTAACAATAAATCATAATTTGTTAGGTAGCAAGGTTCGAAAGTGTTTAGTGTAAGGTTGCTTATCAATGTAGAAACATACTACACTAATGCTAACAATGGAATTTATAAAATAAATCACAGAATCATAGAATATCCTGAGTTAGAAGGAACCTTAGGTTTGATGCTTTAATATTGATATTAGAAATCAAGTAATCTTTAGTTGTCTAAAACATGAGTTGTTCTGCTTAACCTCAGATTTTACATGCTGCATGACATCATAGAAAGCAGGATGCAAAGTGTTTTGAGAACTAAGGATTTATAGTTTATCTCAAGGTATCGTGAAAAGTTTGCTGCTCTCACCTACACCATGCCTCTGTTCAAAAGGAATGTTTGATGGGGGAAAAGAGGACCCTGGAATTTTCATCTGGAAACACTGATTACTGTAACTATCTTAGATTTCATTGCAGTGTCAAGCTCTTTTAGGGGATACAAATACCATTTATCCCCCTAATACCATTAATCTCTTGCCCAATTTCACTGTTTGTGTGTGATCAGTCACTCGTAGCTTATATATTACAGAAACTTAAAGAATAGTATTATTATATAGTATTACGATAGTATTGTAATTATGTAATAATACAATAGTATTATCCTTGTGTGCTTTGTGCATAACTGACATGACTTTCATTTTTATGCCGCTAAATTTGAAGGGTTTTACAAAAGATAGCTTCATTGCTTGCATGCTAAAATCAGTCCTCTTTGCCACAGAAAAAAAATGTGCTGTGCACAGTAGGATTACCTCAGCATTATTTCAATTTCTCCATTAATTGGGATGGGATTCATTAAAACCCTCTTGACACTGGTTTTTAAAAATGACATGTTTTACTATATGCTTTGTTTTCCTGTACTGGTTTGCTAATAATGCTTTCTTGTGGGGAAAATATGCTTTAACTTCAAGTAAAATGCATCAGTCTACAGAAAATAACATGGACACAGTTTTTCTATTTGTATGAATACCAGTTCTGTGTCCAGTGAGTGTTAAAAATTACCTGAATGACATTTTGGGTAGTGACTGCTGAGATCTTTTAGCACTACTTCCTCGTTTATTTCCAATACATCTCCTGATCTAATGCATGTACGCACACAAACATATATAGAAACCATTGTATAAATAGGCATGTGTGTGCCTGCTATGCAGATTGTTATTCCACTTCTCTGAGTTAGATTACTGTAGCATTCAGTCCTAGGCCTTTGGAAGTTGGTAGCAATTTTTTACCTATGCTCTTCAGGGTTTTTTTGGGTTTTTTTTGATTGCGTAGAATTTTTAAACAGTAAAGAAAAAGGTATTCCATATAAAAAATAGAGAATACATTGCATGGTATTAGCATAGTATCTTTACAGTATTTTGAAGCTATATACTGTACATTTGGTATATGTCAAATATAGTATATTCTAGTAAATGAATACTTAAATGTTTAAACATATTTTTCATATACTTTTATAAGATAAATGTTGCAGATTTTTATGGTACAGAGTAGTTATATCTTTTCCCTTATGTGTGTGAGAAATGTGTGATTTGCAGTCTGAAAAAGCATCCATTTATATACAAACACAAATTCAGTACTGTCTGGTCTAAATTGTATCAGGGTTATTTAATATTTTTATGCTCAGTTCTGCAAGTGAAATATGAAAAGTACACATGAAGGATTAATGCGCATCTGTGTAGTAAGAGATTTTATTTTAATTATATCAAATATGAAATAATGCAGATTATTTGCTTCCTACATCTTACATTGCTGTCTATTTTATTGACATCTAGCGAAGAAGTTTTTCACATCACTTCCATCTTATCAACATTGTTAAAGAATTGCAGTAGCTGTTTTTAAGATCAAGGTATTAGTCTCATTGGGCTATTATTATTACATCTGAATTTATTACATACATTATAAATCTCATTTTTCAGAATTTCATATTTATTTTAAAGCTGAGGTAATTTGAATTTGAATGGTTTTTAATCTAAAAGGACAGTCTTGAAAACAGTTTGGTAACTCCATGGGATATACAAGATAAAGGTAACACATCTGTGTCCTTGCCATTTTACTGGGGTTAAGATTGGTTTTCTCAGACTGGACAACCATCCCTGCAAGCCTTTACATCTGTACCTTGTGTTGCAGTCCCATTGGACTCATAGTTTTTTCCAGAACAGGACACAATATGATTGTTTCATGCCATATAAAAGAAATATTTTGATTATTTCCATAAATAATACCTCTAAATGTGTACTACCAATTGAGAATATTTGATTCTACAACTTTTTGATATGAATATCTTATCAGAATTTATGAAGGCACTAAATTCAATAAAAATTCCTTATAGCATCACTTATTTGTAAAATTAGAGAGGAATTATCAAACTTTTGCATCACTAAACCAGCTGAAGTTATATGCTAAATGGAAGGAAAATAATATCTAATTATTCTGGCATATCATATATTTTTGGCATAGCATTTGCTTGACATTTTAAGCCAAGCCATCCTGTCCTACAGCAAAACTATTTAATGTATGTATATAACAACATATAACATATAGCAATATGTATATATAACATATAATAACGTTATATATAACAACATATATGTTGTTTTGACATGAGCCTCAATTTTCCCTGTGCACTGTCTTAAAGCAAACTAAGGGTTCATTGTGTTTTCATGGGCTAATGTAAACATGGGGGGGGGTGTTCCCATCAGTCAGCCTTTTCTACCAAATATCAGCTAAAGAATAGCAGTGTATTTTTGACCGTGTTTTCAATGTACATATTGTTATTTATTGATTATTGCCATGTTTGCTTCCCTAGGGTATGGCATTTGCAAGCAGATTTTAGCAGATCTCTTTTTGAGTGAGGGAAATAATACCCACTCCCTGCTGCTGAACTGCAGAGGTCTCTTCCTGAAAGCTGTTGTAGTTATCTGCACTTATTTGGTAAGGTGGAGAACAGAATACAAGTTTAAAGGCTTAAAATTTCCCTTTCTTATTCCCAGTTACAGGAATTCATATGAGAAGAACATCTGCATAGACATGCTGCGCCGGGGTTATCACAAGTCCTTCTCTGAGCTCCTCACTCTGATCCAGAAGTGGAATGCCTTCAGGGAGGCTGCAGGGCCTGGGTCAGCCATATGGCATGAGAAGTCCCTGGAGGAGCAGCCTGATAAGCTGGATCAGCTTTCCCACTTCCTGACCGGGGCTGAGGCAGCCCGGCGAGCAGGTAAATGGAGGGATTGTGGGTAGCGGAGCAGCGGGAGCTGCAGCCGCCAGCGCCTGGGGGAAGCTTCCAAATTGTTTCATGTATGAATTTGAAACGCTACTGCATCTTAGCACATTGCAGCCTTAGTCAACTGAGCTGTATTTATAGAATAAATGATTAGGAGCTGCAGATATCAGGAGAGGTTTTGTGAAGGAAGGAAAAAAAAAGGAAAAAACATGTAGAGTGAATTTTGATAACATCAGAAACGTTTGATGTATTTATAGCTTTGATAACATCTCAATTATTTTCTCATAGTTTCATTATTTATTCTTTTTCTTCCGCTATTGATTTGAGTAGCTGGTTTTGTATTAGAAAAATTTAATAGGTGAAATGCTGTTTCACGCAGTAATAATTTTATAAATCTGTTTTTATTAAATACCCTGCTAACTGTGTTTGGATTTGTGACTGACTTAAAAAGGATTGTGAACATGTCAAATAAAATACAGCACACAGATGTAACATGCCACCTGTGAATTACTAGATATTAGTGAAGACATAACTCCAAATTACTGTATTTTCTCTATTGCCTACTATTTACTAAGCACTCATATTTATCATTTCCTTTTACTATAAATAGTAACCTAACTTACTCCATCTTTCTCCACTGGAATAATTGCAGGGATGGGGGCAGACAAAGCTCTACCTGTAATCTTGTTTCATAACTGAGTTGATATCAGTATAGTTGTCTTGTTTCAAGTTGCATTTTGATCATTACAAATATGAAAACCTACAGTAACTCTTGTGAATTTGGAATCTAAGCTTTTAAACTGAAATTTAGAACGCAACTTCATTTCAAAAAAAGGAATAGCAAAATAAACCATTTTGGCACTTCCAAAAAATGCTAATTTTGAATGTTTATTTGATGCTTGCCATGAAAGCCAAAAGTTGTGTTTCTTTGTTTAATTCGCTGTAATTCTTAACAGGAAGCCCAGCCAACCATAATTGGAAGGAATCTTTACCTTTGCCCGGAGTATGACTAAAACCTGAACAGGCGCCCCTGTATCTTGCAGAATATGAGAGAAGTTTGGGGCTTGGACTGGCCTGGCAGAAGCATTCTGCCAATATCTGATGGTCAAAAAGTACTGGACATGGCTTATCTCCATCGGCCTGCTCCCTGCAGCCACTTGAGGAGAACAGTTTGCCTGCCTTCAGTGCATGATATTTTTCAGTGTTACAGGCTGATGTGTGACAACAGAGGTGGCAAACATGCTCCCAGAGAGGCAAGGCATTCCCAAAAGTGCAGTTCCTACCCTTCTCTCACTGAACCTGGCATTTCTTGTGTGCTGGGCTCTGTAAGTCGTTCACCTCTCCCAGAGACAAGGTACCACCACCAGCTGCCTGATTGCACCTTGCCTCTAGGAGAGAGTATCTCCCAACTTTGCCTGTTGAGTAAAATGAAAGAAGAAAAATAATGAGGATTAGGAGTTGGCAAGCGTTACTGAATTGCTGGATCGGAGCATAATTTGTTTTGATTTTTTTCACCGGTTTCAGTGCAAATCTTTGCACACATGTCTTGTTTGTATAAAATGAGGTTTGAGTTGCCTGGCAGATGAAGTAGTGGATGGTAATTCCTGTTGCAGGTCTGAGAGCCAGCAGTTCTGTGAAGATTCACATGAATTGTGCAGCTCATCAAACACTAATTCAGTAGCTCTGCTAATCCGGTTACTCTCTGATTCTAATCAAATTGCTTGGGGCTCTGGCTTATGATCTCCTGACAACTCCAGTTGACACCATTTAAGAATCATTCAGCAGTTCACCTCAGCTAGAACTTACCATGATGTAGCAGCCACAACGGCAGCTGACCTGCATTTACTCTTTAGCTGCCACAGTTCAAGCTTAAAAGGGTGAAGGTAATATTTGGGTCAGCAAATGGTGAGAGTTTCATAGCGTGGTTGATGTTCCTAATATTAGGTTGGCTGAAATTTTACCTATCTCAGGTAACAATGGTGCTGAAAAAGAGATAGGAGCTTTACATGATGGCCATAAAAATTCATTACTTTTAAGTTTTTTATGAATTGAAACTTCACAAAATGTTGGGGTTTGAACCTGGAGTGGTATGTGGAAAATAAAATGCTTACTTGGTCAGTAAATAATTTTCTTATTTGTTATTTAATTTTTCTCATCTATTATTTTTGGATAATAGGGTATTACTGTCTTAATTTTGAATATAACTTAGAACTTCTAATTTTAGAGTTTTATGGTATCTCCAGTAGTGTACAGAGCAAGCTATGTACACATTCAGTTTTCATAATTGTTGGTGGAAAGTGTTAATATTGTAATGGTTTCCACAGTTTATAGTTCTAGGACACTACAATTCTGGACATAAATAATTTGCTTGAACTGAATCAGAGGCATTCATCACAATGTGCAGGCTGATATCAACGAGCAATTACTTTCTTTACTGCTCTGTTTGAAAATAGTAGAATTTTGTTTACCAGCACTACACTGATTGTCTTTACATACACCAGTAAAGGTTCTCTCTGTTTTCATTTTTAATAGAATATTTTGGTTGAACTTCAAATCACACAGGAGTTGTCTTATTTTTAATAGCCTATTACCAGTACTTTACTGTGTGAAAAAAACCACAGCTTTTCTGGCAAATTTAAACTCTTTTTTGTTGCATTTGAATATCTCCCAAGTATTTAAAAAACAGAGAGTGGAACTTTAATCCTTGCAGCTTTTCAGAAAAATGACTGATGGAGTTATTTTGCCCTGAGTTCAGCATTATTCTAAAGCACTGGCAGAAATATTGCCAATGCTTGACTATATTTTTGTCTTGCCTTCTTTATACAAGTAAAGTAAATGTTTCTGACTTCAAAATTGAGAGAGTTTTAATTATTCTTTGATGTTCCTTTATACTGGACTAACCTCTTTTTTTACAAGTTCTGGTTTCAGGAGCTTAGGGGAAAAAAGGAGGTAGTTGAGCTGTTTAAATATGTATATAGTTGTAGGTCTTTTTACAGAAGAATAAAGGATAAATGCCAGAGTAATGGATCTGCACAGCTCAGCATTTGGTGTATACAGTGATTTCTTGGCACATGTATGGAAATACTGGGGGTTTCTTCAAAAGGAAGCTGTATTTTGTATTTATCGGTACTGACAGTACTCTGTCAGTATAGAGTGAGCTGGTTTGCTTGTAGCCATGGAAAGGAGTGCAAAGCAAGTTCCAGCTCAAGAACAATTAAAGGAAGAGCTGTCCCAGCTGTTAACTCTGGTTTGCCAGAACAGGAATGCAAAACCAGGGAAAGTGCCACAGTTCAGTGGCTGAAGTTTGTGCTGGGCACTCAGCACTGTAGCAGCAGATCACTGTGCCAAAGCCAGAGGATGGAATCCTCAGGTATGAACACCCCTTCAGAAGGGCAAGACACTGCTTATTAGCTGATTACTGCAGCAGCTGCTGGAAACCAGGAGTTAAAATCTGGGAGCTGCTGGCCTTCTGAGATCCCACCTGCTCCTGGTTCCTGACCCCACTCAACCTTTGTGCTATGCTGTGTGCTAAATGCTGAATCTGTGCATGTGCTGCAGGCTGCTGACCCTTGCTCTAGACAGTACCAGATGCACAATTAGAAAGAAGTGACAGCTTGGCTTTCTTTCCCTCACTTCAGTGTAGAGAAAAATTTTGACAGTATGAGTTAACGTTAGTTTTTGTTGTAAAAGATGTCTTTTCATAAAGTGTATGAAAAAAAGCATGAGTATTTGATGTGCATGCACTGGAAAATCTTTGTCCAGTATACTCAAGGTCGAAAACAGAGTTTAGCATTTTACAGTAGAAAGCTTTTCTGTAAGGTTATGCCTTAGGCTTGGGCTAGAAACATTGCAATAACCATATTGCCCATGCTGTTTTGAAAAAAAAAATGGAAGTAGGTTATGCCTTAAAAGAAAAAAGTATAACAAACCCTCTTTTAATATTTGCTTGGATGAGGCATAGTTTTGTTTGCTTTTGAGGGGCTGGGCAAGGGAACGCTGTTTTATTTTCTAAGCAGGTTTGTCACTCCCTACTTAATATTTTATCACAGGAAAAAATGCAGCAGTTGCTGGAGACCAGTGGAGAATTTTATTATTTTTGTAGTTATCTTACAAAAAGTTGAAGTGATTCTGTCCAGGAAAGAAACCTAACCATCTCAAAATACAGCCACTTGTAGAACTACCATTAACTTCAACAGAAGCAGCACTTGTTAGAAAATTTCTGTAGTATGTTTTTGTTGCAATAGCTTGGAGTTCCCTTTTAGCATTCCAAATTACCAGTTAATTGACTCATATTATTATCATTAGCTGGTTTTATCCTTTACCCAGTAAAATTATACCCTGATCATTTCCTTAGCATTTTTTAATAGACTGTGCATTGATTAAGCATTTTCCCTGTATGTACTCGGCAGTGTTGGGAATGGTGTGCTCTGTGCACACTCTAGGAAACAGTTTCTGCCTGTAACTTGGTGTCATCGTGCTCAAAACTCACATTTTCACTTTCTTGATTTGTTGACTTACAGCTAAACATTCAGGAAAAAAAGTTTATCCATTTAAGAATAAACTCTGTGGAAAAAGGAGTGATTGAGGAGTCTTCTACCTATAGATGTAGAGGCATCCTTTTTCTAAGCAAGCAAAAGGGACTGATTCTTTGCCGTGTATAGATCCAGGTGGAAATAACTGATTGCAGCACCATATTCAGCTGCAGTTTGTGCTTCTTTTTGGTCCAACATCTTCCATCCTGGATCTTTCTCTGTGTGAATTCTTCACGGCATCAGCTGTCTTGCTACTAAGTCACTGATTTTGATCTTTTGGCAAAAGAAAAATCAGTCTTCCAGCACTGTGTCTCATTCTGACATAAAAAATTACTCCTAGTGATTTAATTGACCTTAGGCCACACCTTTATGTGCCTTCAAGAGTGAAGGGTCCGTTATAATCCAGTCATACACACTTTAAACAGCTAACTGGATGATGAGGGTCAACACCTGTTGAAGCATTTGCATATGGCCTTTGTCTGGCAGGAACAAAGCACTGACTGGTGGCTTTTTGAGTGGGAAATAAGGTCTCATAGCTGGATGTTGAAAGATTTCTTTCTGATACCTGTAGTTTAAAAATCAGTACAAGTTCTTGTTGATGGAAAATGGAACACCTGCCTATTTTGTTCTTCAAAGGAAACACCAAGCCAGGATCTCTTCCTGATGTTTTCATCTGTTCTCTAAAGACCATTCCTGTACTTCTTTCCCTTTCTTCCAGTGCATCCTGTCACAAAGGAGATCATAGAGATATGGCAGCAAGTTGTACTTGAGTCACACTAGGATGGCTTGCTGACTTTCTGTGTGTTTCTTTTCTCTCATGTTAGCCCTGTTGGGGTTCTCAAACTGCACCTCACTATCCCTTGCATTGCGCTACTTAGTAGTTGTCTAGCTAAGCACAGCAAACATGCAGATATGGATTTGAGTAATCCTCTGTTTTGTGCACAGCCTTGCAGTTCTTGAGAAGAGCCCAGGAACAAAGGTGTTGTTCAGTGGGCTGATCAGGGCCTATGGCTTGAGCACAAGAGGAGATACTACCTGGCAGCTGAGGTGCACCTAAAGAGATCCTGATACACAGCAGGGAATACCCTGTGTGTTTAATATATGGGGTTTAATGTTTAAGCTCAAGTTGAAGGTTTTTGGTTTTTTTTCAATCTCTGTTTAACAGAAAGATCTCAGGAAGGTTTGATAGGACAACTCTCCTTTTGTACATAAACACTCAATTAGGGAGTTGTTTTTCATTTTTTTGATCAGCAGATACCTAAAGATGACTTGTCTGCATGTATTTTATAATCAGTTGTAGAGAATGTACTCTACAAAACCAGAGAGTTCGAAGTTTTAATATCTGAACTACTTGGAGATTTTATAGAAGAGAGTATTTACCGATTCCTGTATTCCTCTCCTGGGGATGTAAAAGTTCACTTTCACTAAGTCCGACACAGTAGCTTTGCCACTGTCAGAATAACATCAGTTAACTTCTTGATCAGTAACTCAGACTTTTGGATCCAAATCTAAATGATTTGTCAAAGTGTGGGGTTTGTTTCATGGCCTGTGTATCCGGTCAGCCTCTGCCCAAGACAGTGCCAGAGACAAGGTTGTCTTTGTGCACTTCTCATTGTTATGCACCGGCAGGATCCTCAGCAGAGGTCACATTAAAGTTCATTCAATCAAAGCCGTGGCAGTAGCTGGAGTCTGCCTCGGGTCACTTCCATCCCTTGGGATTTGTAGGGCACTACCTGAAGTTATTTGCGTAATTTTATGTCACATAAGTGCCTTGATACTTTGTAGCAATTATTTCAGAGGAGCAAATCTGTATCCAGTGTGTCTCTATCCAACGATGATCCAATTATCTCTTCTCTTTCTGGCTTATTGCAACCATTTGTATGCATCCTCTAGTATCTTTGAGTTCATTTTCACTTAGCTGTGGTCTAATGTGTATTATTATCTTTATGTTGGTGGTTATAATTAGGTTTTGTATTTTGCTGCTTATGTGGTCGTGTGCTTGTAATCGTGGGAAGCTCTGCCTCTACTTCTGAGATAATCTCTAAAGGCATTCCCTTGTGTTGCAAGCTTTGTTCAAGTCAGGGTGAGATAAACCTCATCCAAGAAGTATCTGCTTTTTTTCACTGAGAGGAAAGGAATCCTAGGTAACTCTTGTCCGTATCTAAATTGGTTAGTTTGGATGAATCCCAGCTGGGTGTTAACTTTATCTCTTTGTGTTGTCATGGTTTTGGCTAGGATAGAATTAATTTTCTTCTTAGTAGCTGGTACAGTGCAGTGTCTTGGATTTAGTGTAATGTTGATATGTGTGATAGATAATGATGTTGCATAGGTGTATAAATATATGTTATATACAAATACAGGTATATATGTATACGTGTGTGCATGCATGTACACAGGTAAATATAGGTATATTAAGCCCAACCCAGTTTTGTTATTTCCATTCCAGAATCATTTGAAGATATTTTTATGAGGCTATTGTACCAAAATAGTCTTAATTTCTAATGTATAAATATGTTTTATATGATGTAGACTCCAGGATATTCTGAAAAAGAGGCACCCAAGAGGTGCTTTTTCAGTCCTGAGGAGAAACAAAAGGCATGAAAACTCACAGCCATGAAGAATATTCAGATTAGGAATACATTAAGCCTGTATTGATAATTGTTCCTCTCAAAGCTGAATTTCAAAACTTAAGCTGGTATTTTGATTTAAAACCTTAGATGCAAATGATGAGATGATAATCTAAATGTAATTTCTGAGCTATTTCTTTTTTGGTGATTTTAGAGATTGTGAATCATTCATTTATTGGAAGGGATGTTATCTCTTTTAAAATACTAGAAATAGAAATGCATATAATAATAACACACATTGCTTCAAAATCATAATTTTATATATTTTACTGGGAATTATTAGAAAGGTAGAAATCTGAGGTTACAACTTCATGGAAGGCAAAATTCTGAGAAAATAAATAAGAAAGCCAAATAATAAATAAAATGAATAAAATAACACAAGCAGTAAAAAAAAGTTTTGTTTACCATTAAAGGAATGAATTTTTAAATCAAAAGATAAAAAGAGTGTTCAAGAATGGGGAAAAGGTTTCAGCTTGATTTCAAAAAACTTTAAGCAGGAAGAATTCAGGCAATGTTCTCTGAAATGACCAAGATGGAGAAAAAAGGGGGAAGAACAAGTATTAGATGAACATCTTGAAGACTACAGACATGATTGGGTGGTAGCCCTTTTTCTCAAAAGAGTAAAGTCCTTACTGTGTTGTGCAACACACTGAAGATCTTTATCAAGATAGTCAGAAGTCAAATAACAGTTATGACAACAGAGAATGAGAGGTTTACATTTCTTCAATTAGATCATATGTAATTTGTAATTTTAAGACAGAACATACTAGAGATGAGGCTGGCAAATCCCTCTTGTGTGGTTTAGTGATGAATTTAAAGTACTTGTTTGGGTAATTCTGCTGTGTGTTCCAAATAGTGCAAGTGACTTGCATAGGTGGTTCAATTTAGAGTCATTAAACTCATCCTTTTGGAAGTTGGATTTTCCCCCAGTTCTTCTTGTAGATAACAGAAGAAGAGAATTTAACTGCATCTTTTGATTCAAGTGTTTTGGTATGGTTGTCATAGTTTTAAAACACTTGGGAAAGATCTGGACTTCAAGATCTTGCCCACACTGAAAAGATTTATTTTTTTTTCCCAGTTGATTTCTGTGTGGTGCTCCATAACCAGAATTAAGAGGGGTTTTTCTTTTGTCTATTTTCTCTCTTTTTGAGCAAAGCTTACAAATTGCAGAGCTCCTGAAAACAAAGCAGTTCTGTTCACACACCCAGCTTAACCAAAAAGTCTCTTACCTGCTGCCAGACCTGTGCTTAACTCCTTCTTTACCCAAATATGTGGAAATTCCTTTTAGAGCTGGCTGTTTGGCTCATATTCATTTAACAAACACACTAAGTAGCCCACCAAAACTGCAGTGGAATTGTAGCTAATTATTCAATTTCACATCTGGCAGGAGTAGAATTTGTACAGAAAATTAATTTATATTAGCCATGAAACATACGCTCATGCTCTACTTTATTATTTCATAGATTTTTCAGCATCATAAAAGAAACAGATCTTTCAAATTCACTTTAGGGTGGAACAGTATGATAACATTTTTCAGGAAAGTTTTAGATTTCTACTCCAAATTAGCAAAGTTTTGGAATAATTCAAGGCTGATATCTTGTGGGGGTGTTTTTCAAAGGTGCTTTTCCAAGGGAAATAAGTTGTTATTCTGTAACTTTAAATAGTGGATAATTTTGTATTGCTACTTCGATTTAGGACTTGCAGGTTTTTTGTAAATTTTAGGGATAATGTGTGTTCATTCAGCTGTCTGAGATGATAAAGAGTAGAATCCAAACTTCAGGCCATGGAGAAAATCTGTGACTTAGAATCCACTTCTTTCCACATTTGTTCTGAGAGCAATTCCTTGGTGAACTGGGTGGGGGGTTCCTACGGAAATGGGTGCAATTTCAGTTTGTCTTTAATTTCTAAGAGTGCTAAGGTATTAAACATGGGAATATACATGAAAACTCAAAGCCCCTCTTGTAAGTCATACTTTGAACATGTAAAATTGTATGAATTAATGGATTGTATTTGCATAGTGTTCTTTTTGGTTCTTGATCTCCATCAACACAGTTGTTACCTTAGAGGTCCAAGGTTTGAAAAGTTCTTTGGCCTTACAGGGCCCAGGGGCTCAGACAAATGCTTCTCCAGTCTCACTCTGACTTCTCTTTTGACTAGCCAGTGTTTTATCCAGGTTCTGTGTGTTTTATTGAACTGAATTCTGGTTTTGCACACAGAGATGAGAACAGAAATATGTTTCTAATTGTGCCTAATTTGTAAGGTTATAATTATCCTCTTCAATTTTTCTGAGTGAACACGTAGCAGAACTTGATGGCATTTGAATGGAAGAAATAGAAATAGCTCTTAATTTTAATTGAGATTATTGCTATAACATGCAAAATTTCCGAACACTGATGATAATATTTGTTTTGTTTTGTTTTGTTTTCAAAGGGCACTATGAGAAGGTTTATGATAACCAGCTTAGCTTGGCCTGCTGTTTCAGTGACCCTGAGGACAAATGGTTAAGTAACTACTTCTATGAGCAAAGCTATAACACTGCTCAGTTAGTGGAAATTGATGGTGGGAAGAGAAAGGCACAAGCATATGTAAACATGGGCCTCATCGAAGAGGAAGAAGGTAAGACACCACAAAGCTGCTTTGGATGGCATCTCTACTTACACAAACTGAGCTGAATTAAAAGAGCTGGGGACGTGTAGTTCTGTAATGTTTAGTCCTGCTTCTAATTTACACTTAGATAAACATTCTATATTTTGTTCTTTTTAAAATGACCTTCTGGTTCTCTTGGCCACAAGTGACACCCTCTTTGTTTGTTCCTGACTGCCACATTGGTGTTTGCTTCAGACTTAGGCCTCACCACCAGCTCCCTTTCTCCATGTACATCCTTAAACTGAGAGTCTCTGAAATCAGAAGATATTAATAGAAGTAACTAGAATCATAGAACAGCCCAGGCTCTGAGGGACCTTGACAGATGATCTGATCCAACCTTTCATGGGAAAGGGAGCCTAAATGAGGTTATTTTAGCACCCTGTCAATTGCATCTTAAAACCTCCAGTGATGGGGGCTCTACCACATCCCTGGGGAGCCTGTTGCAGTGAACATTTGTTCTTACTGTGAACAATATTGCTTTCTTATATCAAGGTGAACATTGTTTCTGTATTTAAGAGCAGATATTACCTTTCATGGCAGAGAGGTTTGTGTGTGGATAGCAGTCTGAGTATAAAAAAGGCATTTTCCTCTGTTTGCCTAAAATCCTTTCATGGTGTGGGAGGGCAAGCAATAAGTAAGCCTCAAGTACTTGAATAAACCTGTCTTCCAGTTCTAATTTGTAAGTGTACTGCATGCTTAACTATTGCTTAAAATATGTGATTTGTATAGCCACAATGGTTTTGTTTCTGAATTTGACTGTGGGTTGAGACAATTCCAGCTCTGAACTCAACTTGTGGCTGGTTTCTCATATAAAATGGCCTCTCTTAAAAAAATTGACAGAAATTGAAATATTTTATGGAAATATTCTAATTCCATTAAATATCTGGTGGAATTGGGTGTGTTTTGAAAGATGGCCCCATTTCCCAGCAAAAGCCTGGACATAAATCAAGAAGTCTGCAGCCCTTTTTTTTTTTACTGAGTGTTTTCCTATTTTTTCCTCTTGTTCTCTTCCAGCTGACACATGGCACCTTTTTTTTATATTTCCTCACATCTTTCTAGACTCATGGTCATTCACACTGTTTTCCTGTGAACTGTTGTCTTATCTTTCTTGCCTGCCACACTCAGACCTGGATTCAGTTTTAAAATTTGAGCATGTACCAATAATCAGTAAAATGGAAGGATTACTTGTCCTACTCATGGTATCATCCAGTTTCCCAGTTGATAAGATAGCAGTTGCTTAAAGCCCAGCCAGTCACAACCAAGTCATTTTCGTATTGAATGAAAAATGCTTAGGTTGGTTATCTATCTTTTACTCAGTAGAATAAAATTACTGAAAATTGCTGGATTTTAATTTTTTTTTGCAACCTTTTTACTTGGTCCTTTAGTTACTAAAAAATAAAAATTTGAGGTGCAGACAAGCAAACATTCATATCTACTTGTAACTTCAAAGGCTCTTACGGAGTGTGACTCACTGCTGTTACCCAAGCACTGCCTTAAAAAAAAATTAATGTTTTCTACTTTAGGATGTCTTAAGCAAAAGTTGTCGAATACTTAAATATCTTGAGGCCCATTATAAAAGCACATAAGTAAAGTTATGAAATAGCCTGAGATGATCAGAGAAGCAGAAATTTTATTTTCCTGCTGAAGAATATTAGAAACTTTTAGAAGAGAAGTTTCTTATTAACCTTATTAACAAGAAATAAAGTAAAGTGGATTTTCAGTGCCCAGGGTAAAGCTCTACTGAATCTGTGGGCTCTGTCTGTTGAAAGTATTTTATTTCCAGAGAGAGAGAGGTAAAAAAAATAAAGAAGCTGAGAGAGTAAGCATAGGATTTTCTTTAAGGGACCACTGAGAAAAAAAGACCGGAGATGTATTCCATGCACTTTGTATTTTCGATGGTGAAAAATTGATTCAAGGGCAAGTTCTGATTGGAGAAGAAGTATAAGAGGATGTATTGGGTTGGTATTATATAATATTCCATCAGTTTTAATGGTGTTATAAGTAAAATTTTAATTCTGCTTTTCCTTCGTTCAGTTATTTATAATTTTATAATTAATTTGTGAAACAAATTAGTCAGATTCCCTCTTCTCTTGGGGTGTATCGACAAGAATAAATGTAAACATCTGGTCCCAGTTATTTTCAGTTCTCTTATCCAATAGTGTATTTTTCATTACTTGGGGAAGGAAGCTGTCTGTATATGCTTAGGACTGATTGCTTGGGAGTATAAAGTTAAACATGGACTTGTAAAGATTGCTGTTTGCCTTGGAAGAAAATCAATGAATTTGCTGGGTAATTTTTGTGTAATCAAATTTAAATTTCTTTGGCTTTTCAGCCTGGTCCCTGTCCTAAAGGCTGGATATAACCTGATGTTCATTAATCTTCAAAGCTAAATATTTGAGGTGTTGGTGGTGTAGACTTCAGTCATGATGTTTGGATGCAGGCCATTAGTAGCTGCCAGTAAGGGAAAGAAAACAATAAGTGAGTAGCCTACTACAGAAACAAATGGAATGTTCTGCTTGGAGCAAACATTATTTCAATGGCATTTCTTCACTGAATGAGATTTTTAACCTCTTCCCTAAAATACTCTGCCTGTAAAATAAGGTGTGGAGTATTCACTAATTATTGTAGAAGTGTTCAGATTTTGATGCTGTTCAATTAGCTGTGCTACCCCCCCCTCCCCCCCCAGTTTGTATTTCCTCGGAGGGCTAATAATAAGTCATTTTATTACTTTTACTTTTTTTACTTATTATTTTACTTTATTTACTCATTTATTACTTATTTTTTCACATAGTTCTTTAATATGCTGATGTTACTTTACAGGCACTGAAAATGCAATGACATAACACATTTTTTCTCATGTTAAATCCAAAATTACTTGTTGACTAAGTAGTCACAGGCTTTGTGACTTTGTGATATAAGCTCTTAAGAAATGTGAGTTAAAAAAAAACAACTTTTCTTCTGTGCTTTCAATGCATTTTCAGAAGTAATATCAGAATTTCAGAAGTCATTATAAGCATATCAGAGAGTAAGATTATAATCATAGTTTATGGTGGATTATATTACTATGCTTTCTGCAGAGGTTAATTGTGAGCTTGAGGTTTACAGTGTTGTATCTTGCAGAAGAAACAGCTGGAGTCCACTGAAAAACACAATGTCTAGTATTGTTTTGTACAGGTTCTTACCTCATTGCAATATTTGAGTGCTTTCTGTTTTGTGCTAAATTCTTGCTACCTATCATGCATGAACTGATATACACCTTAAATATATGCATCCCAAAGTTTAAGATTAACTTATATCAATAAAAAGAGCACTCTGGGGGAAAACAAGGAGTTTGTACTTGTAGGAGCTCTTTGCTTCAAATATGTTACAACAAAACCAGATAAATTTCTATGTTATTCAAAAGCATAGCTCAACCAGGCATCTGAACTTAGGGTACCTGTCAGTTGCAGTGCTTGGGAACATTTCTGGATGCATTTAAATAACTTTGAGAAAGCATATAAGTATCACAGTAGAGTCCAATGAATAAAACTTTCACAATTAATTACAAATGTGTATCAGTGCCACTCCAGAACCTGGATCTCCCCTGCTATGAGAGCTGTAAGATGTGTGGAAATGATGGCATTATTCTCAAGGCAGTGGTGACTTTGAATTAGTCATCAGATTTCTATTCTGCTAGCACATAAGGATCAACAAAAGTGGAAGTAATACTTTATCTGAAGTCTTTACAGGCTGAAAAGTTTAAAGCCAGGCAGAACTAGCGAGAGAAAGGGAGCAAGTACAAAGCAATGTTGGGAATAGCTGATTCCCACAACATACAGCTAATCCACAAACCTGGTTTTGTCCGTGTGTGTGTTTTTTAGACTGTGAGCCTTACGAGACCTCAATAAGGAATTCCTTTAGTCCTTTCTAAAATAGCTTAGATATTTCAAAAATCTGCCATATCTTGCAAATTAATGAAGGGTTTATAAGTGTTCAGTCCTAATCCAGCTCTCGCTTGATTATAAGCAGAGTTTATAAGCTTAAGGTCTGATTGCTTTTCTAACAGAGCAATGGTATGCCAGAGTTCATCACTTTGCACCTACCCCAAAACTTTGAATTGATTGCGCCTGATTTATTTGAAAAGGTGTAATTGTTTTATCTGTGATCATGGATAAAATATGGTCTATTTGGTATGTTGGAATTTGATAGAAACTTTTCTGGTTGAAAGACCTACTGAATGGGAGGGACTTCTAACTGTAATTAATTTGTTAGGGCAAAAAAATCACAGGATTCTTGCAGATTTTAACAATCTCGATTGAAACTGAGGTGTAGGATTTTCCCTGTCACTTTGCCATTGTATTGAAATTGAACTTTTATTAAGTCATTGCAGAAATAGATGAAAAGGTTCTGATTATGTTTAAGGGGCATTTCACAGAATGGCTGGATTGGAAGGAACCTCTGAAGATCACCTAGTCCAATTGCCCTGCTAAAGCAGGTTGCACCTGAAACAAGTTGTACAGGATAGCTTTGAGTTATGAAGCTTAACTGTTAATTACTGCATATAGTTGCTGAACAACAACTTAAAGATGGATCATGACATCTTTTGGTTTTGGAACATAAAAAGTCTAAACTGTTTATTTTCTTGTTCTTAGTCAAGAAATTCTTGCTAAGAATCCATTCTTACTAAGAAATTGTTGATTTTATATTTTGAATTGTTTATGGCAAGTGCTTTTTAATTGAAAACTGTAATGTATAAATAATTGAGAGAAACTCAGCATAAATTCATGAGTATCTATGCAGAGGAAATATGCACGTTTAAGCAGAATTTCCCCAATTGGTTTGCCTTCAGGCAGAAATAATTTATATTCAGATATAAAAAAGAGAATGTTAATATTGCAAAATGAAGTACTAAAAAGGTTTAAAAAAGCAAAAGTTAAAATTGCTTGTGAAATTTCATATGCTTTTGTGTGTGTACAATTTGCAGCTTTATTTTAATTTTATAAAAACATAGTTTCTTTTAGGAGATTGCTAAGTGTAGGCAGAATAAAATTCACCTGTGGGATGGGTGGCCCACATGCACCTTCTACATTAATAGAGCTTTATGTTGTTATCTGTGCTGCAAGTCTGCCAAGCTCACTTAAATAGCAAATCCTCCATAGTATAGTGTAGGAACATTGTGCTTTACAATCTGATTGCATAATTGCAAACAGCTGGTAAATAAAACAAACCAAGGGGACAGCATTTGTGACGAGGGATTCATTTCTTCCTCACTACCTGTGGAGTGCAGAGCTGTCACTGATAACAGAATTGCTGCATTGGAACAATCCTGCCTGTCTATCTAACTGTGTTATGTTTCCCCCATTGGGCTATGCCCAGTATCTGAGGTCTCCATACCATTGTATCCATAAGCCCAGGTTAGACAATGGAGGAAGGCAACCTAAATTAATCCAATCTCTTCATTCAGGAGCCAAAGCAACTCAAATTATCAGCTAAGAGATAGGTTTTTCTATATTTTTGTTTGTGTTGGTGATTCTGTTCTGTAAGCAACCTGTCTTGGTACCTTTGTGATTTTTGATAAAACAAGAAGCTCATTATCTTTCTCCTTTTTATAATGACATTTGTCATTGTGAGGACCAAAACCAGGAAAAGTATTCAGAGATATATATTCCTATGTAATTTTTTATAGGCAGCTTGTGTGCTAGTTAAAACGTGACAGTGGCCTAAAGAAGAGCCATATTTCTAGAGATTTAGAGATTATCTATGCTCTCAGACAGGAGCCACAGGTTTGTTCTGCATTTGTACAGTGCCCTTTCCTCTGTGTTTCTACAGCACTTGTACCAGGTGAGGTTTGGTGTGTACTGTGATAAACTAAAGCTGGATGAGAACATGCTGCTCCCTGGCCAAGCAGAATGCTGCTGTCTCAACATGTACAACAAATTCTACCTGCCTTTCTTTGTCTGGAGTTTGGATCAATGTCTATCCTCAAGATATTAATTTTCTATAAAAGTGGTGGGAACTTGCTGTCCTATGGACTCCTTACCAAATTTGGTTGAAACTCACTCCAAATGTAGTTGAAGAACAGGATGATCGTATAGATTTGTTCCCTGTGAAGCCTACCCTAAAAGTGTCTCTTTGTACTGTTCATTGTCTGGAGAGAACATACACATTTGTATAACAGACCAAATCTAGTAGTAACCACTATCATTGGTTTATCATAATATTCCCCCTCCTTGCCTCAGGTTGAATATCCCAAACTACAAACTTTTCAGCTTTATTCCCAGTTGTGATTATTTTTTTTTCTCAAACAGCTTATTCAGGAAAAGGCATGTAGGAATAGTTTAGACCTAGGAAAACACTCACTTGTTTCCAAATCCTTTGTCTTTAACTACATAAACCTGTTGCTTAATTTTAAGTTATAAAGAGTCTCCGCATCAGGCAATTTAAAGACAGAAAGAAGCTTTCCATTAATGGGACATTAAATTCTGCATACCCAGTTTGATCACTGAAGGTACTTCCACTCACTGATTTTCACTATATCAACTGAAGTTAGTTCTCCTTTGTTATGCTGCATTTACTCTGTCTCACAAAATGGTTATGTTGTTTTCTGATTGCTTAAGAATTGAATGTATAAGTTGGCTGGGAAAAACTTAATAGTAGAGGATAATTTAAAGAATTTATGCAGCAAATTGCTAGGAGTTACTCTTAGGATATTCTGTTTTTCTCTGTCAGTCAGAAGCAGCCATAAATCCTTCTAGATTCTTGGCAGGACAGATTGAACAGGTTTATTAAATAATTGAGCTCATCCTCCTGCAGGTGCACAAAGTAGTTCCCCAGCAAATGACATCTTATTATTACAGGGCTGTTACTGGTATTGAACTAACAAGTACTGTCTTGAATTGATGTTATAGAAATTAGAAATATTTTCAGCTCAAATTAGCAGTCTTAAGTCTGAAAAAAGCTTCTGAACATGCAACATGAAAGAAAAAGGGACCTGTTAAGTTCATAAAAATATTCTTCCAAAATTGTTTTTTATTCTTATTTTTAAAAGGTTTTTGTTGGTAATGAAGGTATTTTGAATAAGAGAACTCAGGAAAAATTCTGTAGTGATCCTACTTCTGAAAAGAAATCTGTGAAAATGTAATACTTTCTACATGATTTCACTTCACTTGTTTTAAATCAAGGTTTATTATTAAACACAAGGAAGTAACAATATTCTTTACACTAAGAAAAAGTAAGTTTCCTTAATCCTTTCGTGGTCACTCCCACTTTCCTGGCCTAACTCTTGAAATGAAGAATCCTTTAGTTCTGCTGTACACCTAGAGAGCAGTCTGTATTCTTGCTTTCTAATAAGCTCTTCAAAAAATATTCACAGCAGTGCAAAGGTGCTGATTCTAAACTCTGTCATTTGCATTGTCATTAAAAGTTTTGACATATGAAAAAAGAGTCCTAAATTAGTTTCCATTCCTAATCATGTGTTCAGTGATTGTAAAGTTCATTTTCAAGTCCTAAAACTACTGTAAAAAAGCTGTGGCTGTTTACTTGAACTATGAAAGATGTATCAGGAATATTTTAGAAAAAACATTTGATGTGTGCTTGAATATAGTATGTTGCACTCAGGTGAACTGTTTATATAGGTACTTCTGTACAAATCATATTCTAAATGTTTTTGGTATCCAGTATTGCTCTGTTTGCTTTATCTGCATGTTCATAAGACTATGACATTTAATGAAGAGATCTTTTTAAAGTATTGATAGCCATCAGTAAATTATACTCTGTTTGATCTGTGTTAAAGATTCAAAGTCCAAGATATTTGAATAGAACTTAGAATGAAAATGTAATTAGGTTACATCCCTAAAGTCTGATATATCTTTAAACAAGACTGCAAATGAAACTTTATTAAAACTTCAAATGAATTATTTCTTTGCTTTTTTAAATTCTTTTTCCCTCTCTTCTCTTTCATGTCTATTACTGACATTGCTGCTTGTATTTTACCTGTCTTTTCCAGGGTATTTTAATTATTTACTGCTTAATGACTGGTACTGAGATGAAGCTGCCCTCTCACTGAGTTTTTTTTCTTTGCTTCAAAGCTTTGAGAGGTCTTGGAATATTGTAGCTGGACCAGCAGTTGTCATCATAAACTTTCCTCGAGGCAGTGTTTCCTTTCAGTAATTGATAAAGGAGGCTGTTTCCAGAGGTGCCTTTCCAGTGTCACTGAGAGCTTCCAGGGTTGCATGTCCTCAGCCATTACCAATAATCTGGAGAAACCATAGGTAAAGCAAACACAAAGCTGTTAATAAAAATATATCTTGCTCTTCAGAGGATCCTTCAGGTTGGCTGGGATCTTAGCAGGTCATTAATCCAGCTGCACTTCTGAAGTGAATCATCTGCACCACAGAACGGCTCCAGTGCTGGAGCGCTGCATCTGATAATAAATTTATTATTGGAAGCTATGGAAAGTAATGAGAACTGGGTAGAATCTGAATAAAATGTAAACACTGACCAAAAAAAAATGTATTTAAACCAAAGCAAGCATTTGACATGACTTAGCAAAAAAAAAAAAAAATTAGTGAAACTAATCTGCTTCAGTGTCACTTTCTCTATTTAAAAGGTAATGATCATATTAGTCTTTGAGGTTGAATACTAATATAACTTGTTTTCATTATTTCTGTTGAACTTTAAAAACTCCTAAGCTCTGAAAAACAGAATTGCAAAGTATGTGCCATTCATCCCTGAGTTTTCTGCTCCCTTCCCTTTCTGCATTTAGATATCCACCCATAGACATTGAAATATTTGTGAAACCTGAAATGGGAGCATCCCGCTGAGTGTGGGCCTGCTCTTATCCAGAGCCTGGAGTCTTACAGTGTGAGCTTCCTGAATGCATGTTGCATCTTGGGTAGCCTTTGCATATTGAACAGAGCACTGTGCTCTGCAAGCATGAAAGAGGGCTTGAATAATACTGTGAAGTAAGAATTCCATTCTCTCGAAAATGGGTGTGTGATCATTCAGCTAATGTTCAACATTGTTTGAAATGTTGTCCTCCAGATTAAAATAGATATATATGAAAAAATGCTTATTTATATATAATCAAAAAAATCAGAATGTGGCATGTGACAAATGCTGCTTTCATAAAATGTGTTAACCTAAAAAGATAAAGGAATTTTAGTTGTAAACCAGAATTTTGCATGTTGGTTCATTTGAATGTGAATGTAAGACAGACAAGTTAGTGAAATTTTCATCTGGGACCCGTTTGCTTGTCTTTTCTTTTCCTCTTGCTGGTCCACAGTACACCATTCCCAAAGCAGCTGTCATTTCAGCTGCCTGTGGGAAAACCCTCCTGTTTGCAGCTCAGGAGTGCTGGCAGCAGAAGGGGAAGGCATTAGAGAGCAGCCAGGCAGCCAGAAAAGCCATACCTTGTGAGGTGTCTCTGGGAGAAGCCTTTAAGTAAGCCCTTTTTAGAACAGGTTTGATATCCCAGTGTGCTGGTGGTGTGATACAGAATCTGTGAACTGTCCTGCTGCAGGTTCTACAGTCTGCACTGCCCTCTAGGTTTGTGTAGGTGTATTTTGAGTGCTTGAGCTTTAAGGCAAGTAATATAGGTCCTCAGAGGACAAGACTGCATATGCTCTAATGCTCACTGGATTACTACAGTTACGATTTTCTTTTCAGACAACACACATTTGTTTAAGTAATGTAAACAGAAATAATGTATCATCCTCTAAGGTGCAGTACCTAAGACTAGGCTGGCAGTCCTTCACCCAGAGAAGGGAAGATAAAATCCTGTCCTTTTGCACTGCAGTCAGTCAGTCCACCAATGCTGCATCTCAGGTTGTGTGAAGCTCAACTTTCCTTTTCTCTCTTCCTCTCTCATTTGTGCCTTCAAGTGCTCTACTTCTCAGGCATGGCTTCAGCTGGCCTTAGGCAACTTGGACTCCAGGTAAGATCTACTGGTGTATTGGCAGACTGGAGGAATGGTCAGAATACACCATGATGAGCCAGTGTGTTCATTGCAATATTCTTATGAACTGCCTACATCATTTTGCTAAAACTCGTGGCGGAATCTCTCTGAAAAAAAAGAAAAAAAAATCAGCTTCTCTAAAGTAAATTCATATAAGGTTTTACCCATTATCTTAAAAATACTCACTTTGATTGTTGGCTGATGATTGGTTTTGTTTGAGATGGATCTTGGAGAGTTATGAAACCACTAAATTTTATCTTAAATCCTTTCTTTTTTTTCTTGTTTTTTCAATTTTTTTTGCAAAAAAATTGAAAAAACAAGAAAAACCACAAAATTTTGTCTTAAATCCTTTCTTCTTTTTTCTTGTTTTTGCAATTTTTTTCTTGTTTTTTCAGCTGGCACATGAATTCAGGTTATTGCATGTAAGAGCTGTCCCAGTGGCTTCTTTACAATTCATTTTACTTCAGGAGTCCAAGGTGGTTCAACTGAATGAGAGGTGTTTGCTGAATGAGAGCCTTGTTTTATGTTTCTTGTGAGCCCATCTCGGTTAAACACTTTTGTAACAATCTCTGTGGCAGACTTAAGTATTTCAGCATGAGTAGTGCTGTCATAATTGAACAGAGAAACTGAGCTTAATACAAGTAGTTCAAGCAGTTAGACTGAAATGTAAGCATTTATCTTTTGAAAGACGATGGCTTTTTTGGGTTTTGTTAGCGTTAGCTGATGCTTCAACCAGATTTTGTGTTCTCATTGTGTAGTGAAATAACTGATGGCCAAAGCTGCTCTAGATTAAAATATGCTATCATATACACAAAGTTTATTTTACCTTTAAGTTGTTTTAATCTACTGCGGGATATTTTCTGAAGCCCTCAACAACTGTTTGCAATTTAGAATTAAATGTGCTTCCGGCTTCTAGTGGTGCTGCTGGGGCAGGTTACCTAACAGACCTGTCACTTTTCTTGTGCAGTTGTTTCTGTGGCATTATTTTCATTGGCAAATATACGAGCTGATAGAAAAGGAAATCATTAGGTGCTCTCAGTATTGCTGAGGCATGGAGCTGGAGCAGGTCAGTAACTGCATTTTGCAGATTGTGACATTTTAAATTACCTGTACACCACTGGAAGCAATCTGTGGACCTAATTAACATCTCACCTAATTAAAGTCAGGAATGTATGTAGAGAATGCTAGATAGTTCTGCTCTGCCTTTATTTGTTAAATACCACATTATTCAAATTTGAGTCTCTAATTTCAGTACTGAAAACTTCAGGTTTGTGTGCTCTTTTCTTAAGTGGGAGTAACTTTTTTTTTTCCTCCTTCAAGTAATCAATGCACTGCTGAATGAGTTCATTTTAATGCACTCAATCATGCCTCTAATGTTTGTAGCTTACGGGCGCAAGCATCAGTAATGCAGGAATGTTATATGGCTTTAGTTTGGGCCATTTCATAAAATATTCATGGAATCAAAAATGTGCATCAAAATAGCGGCTGGGAGAATTACATTTATGTGCCTGCTTTTATGGCAGCTTCACATTTAAACCCATTTGTGTTAATATCTAGTCAATCTTTCTACTTAAAAAAAAGGCAAAATAGTAGTCTTCATATATACCCCTTTTGGTTTGGTATCTATTTTGATATAAGAAATCTGTATTTTTTGATTGGGTTTTAAGAAGGAGAATTATAAATGAACTTTTAGATGATGTAAAAACATTTCTATATTGACAAAATTGCAATGAATTATTTTGCTTCAATGAATAGATTTAATTTTTTAATTTGAAGCAATTTAGTGAAAACTGTAGCACAAATCTGTCAAAATTTCTTATATTCATATATAATTATTTAAAACTGATTTCCTACTCCCAAAATTATATTGTGACAATGTTAGCCTCCCATGCTTAAGATTAAGCTGTTGCTGATGGGATTTCCTTTGTTATGCCCTGAGTTATATTAAACTATAAAAAATTATTAAAGTGTAAAATTTTGGTACTGGTAGTACATATGTTGTAAGAGTTATCATTCTGGTTTTTGATTCCTTTTTTAAGAAGAGAAGAGAGACATCAGAGATTCTTCAAGTCCATTTGGTATCCACTGAGATAAATTCTGCATGGCAGTATGAAAATAAATATGCAATTGCTATTAATGTTGCCAACTGAAAATAGCTTTACTGCTTTGTGTAACATTCTGCAAATAGATTTTTCAAACATGGATTTCCTAGAAACACTTTCTTGATTTTCTCTTTGAATTCCTAGACCTATAAAAATACATTTCTGCAAGCTGTTTCAAGTGGTTTTCTTACTCCATTGTTTTTTCTCCTCATTTTGCTTTTTTTGGTCTTTGTGTTTTTTCAGTTCATAATAAAAGTAATTTAAAACTCTGCCTTTTCACTGCCTAAGGAAGATAAAAATGCTCTTATTCTCAGCAATGTTCTGCAATTGGCTAATTGCTGTCTTTTAATGTTTTTTCAAGGTTTTCAGATGGTGTTCTATGAATGTCTGCAGCCAACACTTGCAGCAGTTCAGTGTTTACAAATTAGAATGCACTGGCCTGATCAGTTCCAGCTGAACTGACTCATGACAAGGAGTAAACTCACCAGCCTCCTGAAAATATTATTTTCCCACAACATTTGAGTGTCACAGAAGCATTATGGATTAAATAAATAAGCTGATGTGTCACTTGCCAGTGGCAACAAAGAATTTCAGTTTATTTTCATGGAAGAATAAATTCCAAAGTCTTAAATGTTTTACCTTCCATGAATTTGAGAAGTCTCCAAATAGCTTGTTTTATTTGAAAGAGTCTTCAGTAAGCAAATTCCCAGCCATGTAAGGCTTTCATGTCAGGAATTCCATCTCTTCCTTGTTTAGGAAACGAGCAGGTATTTTGGCTTTCTGTGCATCACTTTCTTTTTAATATTTCTATGAACAGATTGTTTTACATTTTATTGTGTAATCTTTCTTGGTAATTCAGTGAGGCCAAATGTAATATAGATCCATTTGAATATTACCAAAATATCATATTACTTTATCATTTTGAAGCTTGATGTAGATGGATTGTTTCCAAAGAGGTTTCACTGAGATCTGGCATAAGGAGTGTCGGGTCACAGCTCTTAGGGTTAGGTCAGCTCCTGAGAACTATGGGGGGTATGGAATGTATGAGTTCCGTTTCTAGTCTGATCGAAACTTTCTGAGGGGGATACTGCAAGAAGGGAGCTTGGGTAAGAATCACCACACCTGATAGTTCCAACAACCTGATCAATAGTCCTTAAGTTTGCGAGTCTTATTTACCTAAACAATGTGTCCTGTTAAGTGATCATGTCACAGTGTCAGGAGAAACTCAGATACTGTTCAGATTCATGGTGATATAACTCGTTTGTTTGCTGCTTCCCATTCTTACTGAAAGTTTTTGAGCAACACGTGAATCAAATTCTAGTAAAGAATCTATTACACATGTAGTTTATCCCAGTAACTCAAATGTATGATAATACCCTTTCAAAAGAACAATCTATTTATTAATGAACTTTGGGGAGAATTCCAAGGAAGAGTGTATGTGCTTATGAGAAACCAAGTGAACAAAATACTGGCTCTGCCTATTAATGTTACATTTTAAGTCAACTTTCAGTCATTTGTCACAAACCCAACACGAGCTTCTTCAATATCTTTAATCTGCCTTTATCAACATGAATAGCTGGAATTCTGTTAAATTCAGTTTTGACTGTGCTCTAAGAAGTTAGCTGAACTGGATAGACAAATTGGAAGCCTCTTGAGAATGGACAAGGGTTTTCAATTGGCTTTAGCAAATCTACATGTCTATTTTCTGTTACATCTGCTGTCAGCTTGTACTGGTTGTGATAATTTCCCTTTGCCTTTCTATTTGTGCAGTCTGATGTCAAGTGTCTGATATTTTGGAAAGAAGGTATAGAATTTTTCCTGTTTTCCCAGTGTTTTGGGCCATCTCTCCAATACCTGTCCCTAGGTAGAATGGAACAGAATAAAGCCTGCTGACTCCCCTTTCACCTGGCACTGCACTCTTCAGCACCTGTTGTATCCTCTGGGATTCTTACATGAATTTTAGGCTGTAGAGCCATAAAATTATTTGTCTATGACACTCATTTAATTCATTGTGTCTTTCTTGTGCTTGTCAGTTTTAGTTGAACTCATTTTAATCATCAGAGAAACTTAATATGAAAATAAATTTAATTCTAATAAAGATGAGTTATGTTTTATATTGCAAAGTTGAAAGCATGGTTATAAAGGGGTAACATGCAAAAGACAAATCTAAATTGAGTTAATAAGAGAAATCTGTCATAGCTGTTCTGCTGCCTCTAGGTTGGCTGGAGGCCTGGGGAGATAACCTCATTTTCTCAAGGAATGCTTAAAGAAGATACATTTCCAAGCTTTTCTCCTTTTCTTTTCTATGGCTGGGAAACAACTTTTCTGCTTCCTGGTTCTTTTTGCAGTTTGAATTCAGCACTGTAAAAAAAAGACTGCCAAACAGCAATAGTTCCTTGTGAATCACATCTCAGAAGAGGTGCAAACTACAAACATATAAATGAACCTATTTTATGGGGTTTTTTTCAGCTGTTAATAGAAATACAGTTAATATATTGATGATCTATGGGACAAGATTCCTCCATCACATACACACTTATGAAGGCAAGGTCACATTCACTGTTCTCCCTGCTACAGAAGAGTCTTTGCTAAACAAGATATTGTGACTAGAATGCTTTCTTTAAAATTATTTTTACTGTAAATAGTCTTATCTTACCTGCTTCCCATCAATACCCATTATGTATGAGAAGAAGCTTTTCTGTTCTTTCCAAGAGCTTTGAATTTTCATCGTCCAGCAGGTATGGAAATCTCCTAGATTGATTTTTATGCACAGAGGTAAATCCAGCTGAAGGTAGAGGAAAAACTACTTGAATGTGAAAATGAATTGAATTCTATCTTCAAACTTTCCTTTGCCTTAAAAGTGTTTGAGTAACTTATATTTGAAGACCTTGGAGTATATTACTTCAGGCTCAATAATTAATCTATCAATGCTTAATGCTCTTGCATTATTATCTAGTAAATCTACTAGATAAACTTACCAGAGTTGGCCTTGCAATAAGTGCTGAATAAATTACTTTGCATGATAGTTCCTTTTTTCATTGACTAATTTGTTTGAATGCAGATTTTTAGTTTTTCTCCACAGTTCTGATACCTTTATCCCTCACACTTCAAATCTTTCACCACAGGTGTTCATTATGGAAAAAGAAACTTGAGGAATGGTTTCAGTTGTGATTATTTATGCATAGATGCAATTTTAATGTATGAGAACCACAAAGACTTTATGAATCTAGAATAAATTTATTTTCTAGAAGATCCTGACTTTGCATCCATGGAATCACACCCCTTCAACATTGGGAATTTACAAAGGAAAACTAATTGAAAATATGATAAATTTAAATTGGACCGTTACTGTGAAATTTGATTGTATTTTCCAGTGATCTGTGGGTTAGGTATTGAAGAGTCTTGAAAAATCTGTGGAATGTTTGCCTGAAACTTACTTATAATGATAAAATTATTATAGACTACAAACTTTAACAATTTCTGATGATTGCACTGATTTTAATTGTGAATGACGTTTTTCAGGTCATATCACGAAAGCTGCTGAGCATTTTGAAACATTTTATGAGCTAACAGAGGGCACATCCTGGAAGGATGAGACAGGCTGCACTTACACTTCACTGGCATGTCAGCATCTCTGGAGAATTTATACATTGCTAGCAGACAAAATGCTGGAAAATAAACAACACCATGAGGCCATCAAAATGCTAATAAAAGCTTTAAAGATGGCAAAAGAAGGTAGGTGGAAAACAATGCCTTCCTATTCCTTCATTCAATGTGCAGGCCATGATTTTCTCAAGAGTAAAGTAGAAATTGTCAGGGATTTGAATGGGTGATTATTTCCTATGAAACTCAAAGACAGATGCTGTCAATACTCTTGCAGATCTCACTGAAGCAGAAATGCCTTCTTGCTGACTACAAAGAAACTTTTAGGTTCCTCAAAGCTTTATCTCCAAAAAAAACATGACAACCTTGTGGGAACAATAATATAAAACTGTGAACCCACAAGCAGAAAGTGAAGTCACTGGTGGAAGCAGAGGTCACTGATTTTGAGTGGCTAGTCACTGTTGATTGGGCAGTTTTTGACTGATATTATTTGCCTTTTCACTCTACTTTAAAGTAACTTTCAAGTTACTTTATACTTGAAAAAAACAGGTTTTTATCATAAGCAAACAAAATTTTCTACCTTAATATACATAAATACTTTTAAACCGAAAGTAAAATATTACAGAATCGCAGAACAACAGAGGTAGGAAGAGAAACCTCTGGAAATCATATGATTGTCCTGAGCAGGCTGCTCAGGACTACATCCAGTCTGGTTTTAGTATTTCCACAGGTAGAGCCTCCATAACCACTCTGGAAAGATTTACCCCTGCTCAAACACCCTCACAATGAAGAAGGTTTTTGTTTAAATACATATTAATTCAATATGTATCAACAGATCCATTAGGTTTTTTTAATTTAATCATGTATGCCAAATATTTAATCTGTAGCCCAGTCTTTGACTAGTAGTTGGAATAGATAAACTGTCAAAAATGGCAAAAAATTAAAATACTTTCCAAATTTAAAAATAAATTCTGCAACAAATAACATTGTGACTTTATAGGTCATAATACAAGCTTGTAGTATTTTCTACAGCTATTGTCTGTAACACATGCTTGAATTACAGCTACAGTTATACTCTTAATATTAGGTATAGTAACTAGAAAGACTGCTATGAAATTACATATGAATGTCTTCTTAATGCTAGTGAAAACTGCTGGATATTACATGATTGTCAAAATGCATCTTACATCTTTCCAAAATTTATTTTGACCAGGCAGGTGTTCTGGTTCCCTTTTTTCAAATTTCAGATCAATCACTTCCACAGCTTCCTGAGGCATGTAGCACTATGCACAATATATGAGCTATTCTCTTTAAGTTTTAGGAACTTCTTTCTGAGGAGTTCTCCAGTCCTCATTCCAGAGCCATACTGGCTACTGGATGTTATCTGTAATCCACTCTGTCCTTCCGGACCATCATCTGTGTTTATGCATTTTAGGAATTAGGATTAGATACTACCTGCTTCAGACTGTCAAATCCTCTTAAGCGAGGAAGAAAGTTCTTTATGTCCCTAACAACTTTTAACTTACTATTCTTCTGTGAAACTGTATTTCTGTATCCTTTTGCCTTATTATGCCTTTTAAGGAATATTGAATATTGGAAAAGACCATCAGGTTTTGAGTTACAGGCTTTTAATAATTGTAAGGAACATATTAAGTGCTATAGCTAGAACACTACTATGGCTTCAGCAATTATTATCATTCAGAGAGTTTCAGAACTAGGTGTAGGCTTCTGTGTGTTTGGACAGGAAAAGTCTACAACTGTAAGCAGACAATCTCCCTTTTCATTGTAACTGTATTTATTTATGCATTTTAAAAAATACCTTGATATGCATTTATTCTTCAGGTTGATTTTTCACTATTTATTGTGTTGGAGCAGATGGATATTGAGAACAGAAAAATTTGATTTTTGGCTATTTTTAATATAATTTCGTCTACGGGGTTTTTTTATGGCTACTCATGTTCTGAAGGGAAATTTTTGAATATAGTATGATACTTTAAGAACTATGTAATTAGTTTATATTTATTTTGGTATCAAATGGATTATTTTCTCTTGAATGAGCATGCAAAAGAACCAGCAAACAGTGTTTGTTAGACTGGTGTCAGTGAAATAAAACCTAGCATGGAAAGGTGAGATGCACCTTAGCAACAGCCTGTCCAGAATTTTCTATAAGTACTGCTTGCAAGTATAAGTTTTCCATTTTTTTTAGCTATTTTACCCTACAGTAGCTAGTAAAACAGACAGGAGAATAAGATGAAAGTAGTCAACTGGTGGTTCTCTCTTAGTGTTTCACCAAGATTCACATTAGCAAAATGTGTGGGTCGAGGTATATTTTGTGTTTATATATTACCTATTAATAATAAACCTAATAAACCTATAGGTTTATTACCTGTTTGTACCTACTTTTATTTTATATTGAGTATGTATAGAGAGACAAGTATAATTTTCTAATGTGAAGACACTAGGACTATGATTAAATAATTAATGACGGAGAACCTTATACATGTTGATTTGATTGTACTTTATTATTGGAAGATTTTTTTCTCTGACTTTGCTGAACTTCCTTGGTGAACTCCATAGCCTTTATTTTTAATTACTACTGTATGTTTTCAGAAAGAGATACATGGGGAGGGTAAGGAAAGGGAAAAATTTATTACAGTGTTTTAACATTTGTATCTTGCTTAAGAACCTGCAAGAGCTGTCCGTACCAATGTCATTTTGTTCAGATCATGCTGGTAACTCTACCTTTTACCCTTCCTTTAGGAGGTGATATAAAGATGCACGGAGAAGCAGCCTATTGCTTAAGTCTGGCATACCATTTTTCTGGAGAAAATGAGACAGCTTTAGCAGTAAGTTTATTCTTTGATTTAGCTTTCTCAATATCTTCCTCTGCCTCCTTAGTTTGTTTGGTATTTGCAGAATGGGAAGAAATTTGGAGAGACTTGGCTCATGGACCTTTCATAACTTTGTCTAGTTCTGTAGGCAGGGATCCATGTGGCTCAAGCATTTGTGTTTCCAGTAAATTCCAGAACTGATTGAGTCTGGATTTTCATGCTTGGATCTGTAGAAATAATATAAATTGACTGTTCAGGTTATATGTGACTAGCCTTCCTTTTCTTGTATATATGCGAATATCAAACAGTGTCTATTTACTAGGTTTTTTAAAACACCAGTATTGCAAATTAGTTTGGTACAGTCTCTTTGTGGGAAACAATGAAAAATATATCAGTTCACACACTTAGATTGCTAGAACATCAGTAATTTAGAAGAAATATGAATTGCTTTTGAAAAGCTGTAATGCTGATGCAATTTCTGCTGTGGATACTTGAGTTAAAGCTCCTCTTCTGATGTTTCCCTTGAGCCTTAATAATTCCATGACAATGAGAGGTCTGCATGTGGAAGTCTGTTCTAGAAGGAGGGTTTCCTTGCTTCCTCATAGGTCAGTGTGAGAGGAAAGATAAGCAGCAACTTAATTTTTTTTACTAGTCATCAGTCACAGTCCTCCATGATCCTCTTAGAAATGTTCGGTGGAAAATAAATTTTGATATTTTGTTCATGATTATTGCAATTAATCAGGTGGATAATTCCTCTTTCTGTTTGTTCTTGTAACTGCAGAATGACTCAGTATTCTATTAATGAACTTGTTTTATAGAGGTCATTCATTGTGGGTATGTGTTCTGATGGTTTTTGTTTTGCTTGTTTTTCTCAGAAGCAGACCAATAGAAGTCCCAGAATGAATTCAGCATGTGTATCAATATTACTTGCTTGGCTCTTGTAATGTAGGATGTGTTCTAGATTTCTGTCTGATTTCATTTTTGTTACAATTTTTTTAGAAGCTATTGACCACCTTTATACATTATTCTTCAATGCTGAAAGTCCTATCTTCTGTATAAATCAATTGAATGATGGAAAGGGGGAGCCTGTTCTCAGTGAATTGCAGTTAAACCTGTAGCTGAATGTAAAAATATTTCAAAACTAAAAAGCTCCAAATAATTTTATAAAATTGTATCTAATAGTTGTAACAGCAACGAGAATATGATATTTGATCTTTTACAAGAAGGCAGTGTGATAGATTAGACAAGAGTTTTTTGTACTTCAGTTTAACTGCAATTTTTTTTTGCCTGACGAGTATGCTGGCATTCTTACATCAGCAACTTTTCTCAGACTCTCAGAAACTTAATTTAACTTTTCATTTCATCTAATATACTGTGTGAATTCTGAAGAGCAGCGAGATAAACAAATGTGCTAAATGAAGAAGCCTGCATCTTATTCTCTCCAGAATATACAAAGGATTAAACTACCCTTGAAAATGTCAAAAATATTAGTTGTCCTAGTATTGTTTCCTCAGAATAAATTTTGACTACATTTTGTAGCTATTCCCTTCCCTTCGTTGCTCCTCTGTGTCTCTTGTCAAAAAGTTACAGCAATCATTCAGAAGGTGCATTTCTTTTTGTTTCATGCAGATTTTTTTTTTACGGAAGCTTCTGAAACCCTGAATTTTTAATGTACTCATTTTAAATATGTAACCAATAGGTAGTACCTAATGTTTTCAGTCCTAAAAACACACCTGTCGGTTGAGGAAAGCAATGTGCAAGGGCAAGAAGGTCTCTGTATACAAAAACAAGTTACACATTATGTTAAAAGTATAAAATGTTATTATAACAGTAATGGAAATACCAATACTTTTCAGTGGTAATAAAACAGTGGCATTTTCTAATATAATGGCATTGCCAATAATATTACATGAAAAACTTTTATAGTACTTTTGTTCAAAAAATACACAGTGTTCTCTGGGATGAAGAAAAAGGGGTACAGTTTTAGCTCCTTTTGTCCTTTGCAGTGATCAATATAGACAGCAGTAAAACATCCATGGTTGATAGTACCGTGGAGCAGAAGTTATCTTCACTCTCCAGTTGGAAATCATTGCCTAAAATTTCCCCTTCTGTTCTCAGTTTAATGGTCTCTGTATCCAAGGGGAGCTCAGATGCTTACAGAGATGAAATCATTGCCTCCTGTTCCCAGGGGCCCACTGGTTATCATTACACATAACATGCAGACAATACTGCTAGGAGCCAGTTTGCCTCATGGTAATATGTAGTTCATCACCAGCTTCTGTAGCATGCTAAAGAGGTCTTGCCACACAGCTTGGGACTATTCGGATGTAGACTCAGGGGTCTCAGCAGTTATTTCCCTGCTTTGCATCAGTTTTCATCTTCTTTATCCCTTTGTGCCGTGGTCCACCTCAGGCAGTCTCCTTCTAGGGGAATCTGAAAGGAGCAGCTGTTACAGGCACCATTTCCTCCAATTGTTGCCACTTGGTTCCTTTTGCTCTTTAGCCTCCCTCCCCCAACATGCACACTCAGGATCATGCATATGAACTTGTTTCTCTCTCATTCATGTCTTCTAGCAGGGCAGAGAAGCATATGTTCAAAATAGTCATTATCTGATGCAGTAATTAAAGACTGAAATGATTAAGCTGCAGCCTATTCTATAAAAAAATGCAGTCACTTTGTATCAAATGGATTGGTTTTGTTAGAGAAGGTTTTTTATTTGCTAGGGACTTGGTGTTTAACATGATTTGATTTGGTGTATAATTTTTATAAATAAGTTTAATTTGATTTGATAGATATGATTGATTTCAGTGGAGCTACTTAGATGTAAAAATATAAGTGTGTGCAAGTTTAAAAGCCTGAGAACTAATTACATTCAATAACAGTGGGGTATGTTCATAATATTTTTCATATCATCTGGTTTTTGATTTTATAATCAAGCCTAATGGTTTTACAACAAAATATTAATAGGTCACGTTAGATAGATTTCTTCTTAAACATTACAGATTTTGTCATGGAGAGTTCTCCATCTGGGCTAATTTTAAAGTAAAAGTTACTGTTTACTTGTTTTTTCCTCAGACTCATTATATTAAGTGAAATATTTCTGTGCCATTAGAAATCTTGCATTAAGTATTATAATCTAATGCTTGATTTGCAATTTTTTTTTTTCTTAGGCTGGGCTTTCAAGAATTCTTCAAAGTGTATAATGGATTTTTTTTCTCTGACAATTAGAGTTGCATCCCAAATCATTAGGAAAAATCCAGTCATTGTTCCTCATCGAAGTGTTAGGGGTTTTTCTAAGTGTTCCTTTATTTTGAATATTGAATCCTGTGCTTCAAATATGGTTAAATAATAGAGGCAATGTTCATGAGTACTGAGACTCATGCCAAGCTAAATGTGGTAATTTATGACATAATGCTGTCTGCATGAATTGTCAGAATTATGATACACAAGCCACAGGCATAAAATTATCAAGAAAATTTATGAACTTGCAAAGACATCTTCGCATTCAAAATGACCCTGTTACAGCAATCAGAGGTGATTAATGGCCATAAACTTAATTTCTGAAAAAGTCTGTGTCAAAACAACTGGGAATTTTGTCTCCCCTCATGCAGCTGGGGAGAATATGAGTGGGGTGCAGATATTCTGTATTTGGTACGTACAGTCTGTTTTATCTGATTATATCTCATTATATGGATTATGCCCATGTGGATGGATGGATGGATGAATGGATGGATAGAGTTGGTAAATCAAGGAGGATTTTAGCAAGTAAAAGAACTCCAAAAGTTGGAGTGAATGTTATTCTCTTTTCTCTCAAATATTGAATAAGTTTGTTAAGAAGATTGAGCATGTGCAGATAGAGGGCTGAACTTCAAGTCAGTGGTGTCTGATTAGACCACTAAGTTTGGGTTTAAGCTTTTATTATTGTTACCCCCCCAAAAAACCCCTCTAAAATGGGGACTCACAATACACATCCAAAGATACTCTTCAATGGAAATTATTTCAAACTTCCTTCTTTTAAATAAGACATACTGTCCTTTATTCATGTCTAAGTGATCTTTAGCCATTAGTAATGAAGTGTAACATTTTCAGCTTAGCAAATGGCATCACATGCTTGGAAAAACATGTTAGCATACCAGTTTAAGAAGTCTCATCATTCCTAGAGGCTCCACTTTCATTGAAGTGACTTTTAAACTGTTTTTAAAACTCTATTAATATAGGAATTTAGTGGTTTTCATATCTGAGGAGTAAAACTCCAAAACTTTGAGCCTTCTTAGAAGAGAGGCACTTCTGATTGATCTTGACACTGGCAATAGATTATGTACAGAGAAGTGAGTGGCCTAGTTTTGAAACTGGTTAAATTTCATGTTCCTGAAGGGTACCACTGCTGCTAGACACTGGTGAAGATAATGCAAACAAATTTATGTGAGAGGATTAATATTGGGAGTGAACTTTGTCCTGACAAAATAGACTGACTCAAATGCTGAGAGAAATAAGAAATTAAAAATTATTTGTGTTGACAACACTAAAGAAGACCTAGAACTTCAGGAAAGAGATCAATGTCTGATCATTCAGCTAATTTTTTGTTGTTAATTTAGCACTTAATTCTTAAAGTGAAGGACAGTTCTAACTTTTAATTTGGACATGAAAGTTAACAGTCTCTTAGTGAAGGAAGGAGTTCTTTTGTGGGTTTAAGGTAAATAAGATTTTTCCTATCTTAACCAGTTCCTTGAAAACCTGTGGGGAAAAGGGTTCTAATTATGAGAAACAGCAATGCTACTTTCCTTCAATACTTTTCTGTACATGACACAGTTTTGCACCTTGGTGTTATGGTGTCCACTATGCTTGCCTTGAAACATTGTGTCATTTTCCTTTTCAGTCTATGGTTCAGATTGAATTTTCCTTGGTTAATGGCAGCATAGGAACTCCCTTCAGTTATGTGGATTTTTGTGAAGATAAATTTGCCACAAGAATATCCTCTATAAGAAAACACTCTTAAATGCAGTCCTGCTGCAGAATTACAGTAGTCTAGTTAATACAAAAATTACAGAGCAGAAGAAACAAAAAATATTAAATACATTAAAAAAATCTATTACCTGATGATAAGAAAAATCACAATTCCATGTTTTCCCACAGCAACAATGAATGCTCTAGCAACATGTTGATATTGACCCTACTTTTCAGGAGTCTCATGTCGCATAAGAACGGCTACCAAAACACCATGAATGGCTGGATTTCCATCTCATCCATTACAATTTTCAGTTTATTCATTTATACACCCCAAAAGAGTAGGACTACTGCAGTGAGTTGAAAGTTTGAGTGCTCAATCCATTAGATAAACCTATAGCACCTTTTCAGAATGTTAGAATTATCTAACCACTGGTGTTCTCAAGAATATTAATACAAGTTGGTGACAAAAAGTTTGAAACCTCAATTTTAAATAGGGCTGTGCCTAATGACACTGTTTTGTTTGTTTCTACTTCTGAAACGTATGAAAGTTTCTTCATTTATACATATTTATAAGGTTATGTAGCCTTACTTAAAATACATATATTAAACATCCTGCATTTATAAGTTCTGCTATTTAACATACCAAATGTGGTTTCCCAAACTTCAAAATCTATTTTTTGTAATATTTTGACTCTACTTAAAAATGGTAAATTGTAATATTTTATCATTATTTATTATTTATTATTGCCTTACACACACATGCAGGCACTTAGACACACTTTCTGTATGAGCATGGAAAAGAACTGGAGGGGAGTGCAGTGCAGCACTAGTTAAAGTATATTTACATCATAATAGAGATTCTATGATCAAGAGAATTACTTGCATAAGTCTGAATTATTTCTGAGAAATTGTTCCTAACTGTTATGTTTGAACTCAGAAGAAGCAAACTACCCTTACTGGGGGTTTGCTCAACTCTAATATCTTGAAAAATTGAGAACAAAGCCATAAAAATTCATTGAGCTGCTCTGCTAGGGAATAAGAATATCTTTACATCTGGTTTTCACAAGGCATGGTGGGCAGAGCACTTGGCAGTCCTGGAGCCTCAGCTCAGGTCTCACCTTTTTGGTGTTGCTGCTGGGATGGAGCAGCCTCTGCATCTCTCCCCTGGTGTGCCCAGTGCAGGTGGCTCTTCCCTGTGCTTTCCCAGGCAGGTTGGAATCCAGACTGGGGACACATCTAGACAGGGTCTGCTTCTGGAAAAGCAGGTTACAGTTAGCTTGTCCTGACTGAGATTTCTGAAACCCCAGTAACTGTCTTTTGTCCATTACAGGGTGTGATTTGGGCATTTTCTCTGGAATCTATTGAAACTTTTTAGAGTAGCTAATAAAATATGCTCCTTTTTCTCTTGTTCTCCCTTTTTCTTTTTTTTTTTTTTTTAAGCACCTGCCAATGTCAAGTTTCCCCTCATTTCATTCCCACATTGGATTTCTAGCTTAGGTGTGCTATACCTCAGAACCTAAATGCTGTACATAGTTGAGGGAAAGGTGTAGGTATAGCATGTCTAAGTCCATAGTTTGTTGTCTGATAACAATAACATACAAGATCTTAGGAACTGCCAGCCCATTAGTGCCCTTCCATTAGTGAAACTGCACATTCTATACCCAGGGCTGTGGCAAATGGCTGAGGAACTCCGAGAGAAATTTTCTAATTTTGTTAGATAATCTATTTACAGAAGTCAGATTCTTAACGTGTTGTGAAAAAGGAAACATTTGTACTCACACTGTACAAATTCAGGAATTTCAGTACATAAATGTAAATGTATTCGTAATCTGGGAGGTTTTGTTTTCCATTGTATCGTTAATTCTAATGAACAGATTATAAAAAAGAATCTGTAAAGTAAGGCTTTTAAAATTAGATTGGTTACTCAAATTGGTACAGTTCAAGCTACGCAATTCACTTATTAAATATGTGTTTAAATTTCAATTCAGTTATTCTCAATGACTTTGGGGGGACAAGTCATATGTTCAAGTATTCACAAATGCTTGACAACTTTGCTTGATCAGAATCATTCATGGCTAAATTGGAGAGTAGGTCTTGACTCAGGCATTAGATCTTGAGGAATTTAAAATTTATCATTTGATAGATAAATAACCTGAGAAGTTAAAACACTGGGGCATGTCTGTGTAAAACTGGGAGCTTGGTGCCTCCTTGCTAGAAGCAATTTGTTTTGCTGTTTTGCTTTCAGCTTATGTATTATTTCAGAGCTGATTGAAAGAATTGGTAGCAAAGTGTGAAATAAATTGTACTTCTAAAGAAATCGATTTCACATTCCTTGGTGCTTTAAATGATTTTAGTAATATTAATATTTAAAATATTTCTGTCTGAAATCTTTTTATGACTGCATATACAGTAAAGGTCCCCATCTCATTCAGCTGTTTTTCATACTAGAATATTACACAGTAAACATTGTAGAAATACTATATTTTAGCACTGAAATGGATGCAAAAGATCTCAAGTGTCTATTTGCATCTAAATGACTCAAGTTTTATTCAGTCAATAAGAACAGTCTATTAATTCTTTTACTGCATTAGAAGGGTTAAAACGTGAAGAGTATAAGGTTTTCAGCTGAATGAGCTCCCTTCTTGAACTTCTGTATTGGTTTACAGAAAAGTACCCACTACATTATCTAATTTAAATTGGTTTTACACTTTACTAGTTTATCTCTGCAGTTTTTACAATTGTTATGCAAATTTAACTGTTTGTTTGCTTGCTTGCTTGCTTGCTTACTTTTAGCTAGGAAAACTCTGTGTAGTTTAAAATATCTGTTCAAGGTATAAGTAAGTATGAAGCAGAATATTTATAGGTGCTTTGTCTAAGAAGTAATGGGCATTTAAGCACGCAGGTATATATATTATGCTGCTATTAGCTTAGCAGGCTACAGTGATCTGACAGCCAGGTACATTCATGTAGACACAACAATCCGATAAAAGCAGTCCAGACATCTGGATCACAGTCCTGCAAACAAAAACATTTCTTAACAATTCACATTATTGCACTTACCCCAATTTCCAGTCCTGTCCACCCTTTTCTCCTTGTTTCTTCCCCCGGCTCTGCCTTTGTCTTTTATGTGCTTGCAGAATCTCACTTTTCCTTTACAAGTCACCTCCATCTGCTGATGTGTCGGAGTGGCCCTGGTGCCACACATCACATAGAGGAATTCTCAAGATGAAGGGCTGTATTCACATCACTACTTCTGTCTCAGCCCTGTTTCATGCTTGTCACTGCTCAGCACTCAGCGCCACACTGCCTTGTTTTGTCAATAACCATTTATTTGTTGCTGGAATAGTAGCAACCATTACATTTGACCTCCCTGTTTCATCAATTATGAATAGATTATTGGATGTGAACATCTGCAAAAGCTTGCTGTTGAACTTACCTCCTGGCTGGGATTAGATAAAGTATTAAACTGTTGTTTATTGTCAGGCCAAAACTCTACTGGGAAGACAGGGAATTCCAGGGCTAGCAGACTCCCATCAGCAAGCACCAAAAATTGTTTAGTATTGCCACCGTTTCCCATAAGATCGTAGCCATTTATTATTTACACTTATTACTAGTTGTTATAACATACTTGATAAAAGCTCTTGGCAGGCACAGTGTTTCCAGCTATTGTCACATCTGTCAGGATGGAAAAGATACATAAACTGTTTTTTCCTCTTATATTGCTGTTAAAGGGTAACAGATGAAGCTTCTTCACTCTAGACTGTTAAGCCATGCTTTATTTTGAAGAAATATGTCAACAATGGCTGGCTTGGAAAACATTATATTCTTGTCCTAAATATAGATTGCAGTAACCTTCACTAGGGCAATGTCTTTTGCAGTGGAAATTTCAAACTGTACAATAATAGTAAATGAAAATACTTGGATTTGATGTTTGCATAGTTTTTTTGCTCTAAAGGACCTGGATGACTTTTTGAACATTTTTCAAATATGAATTAATAATAAAACCCTTTATTAGGTATAGGAAATAAGAAAATTATTATTTCATTCCTGCAAAGTTGTTGTTTAAAGAATTAGAATTAATATAATTATTGGTGGCACAGAAGTGCAGAATTAAGGACAGTAAGGCAGAAACAAAAATTAACCTTTATTCAATCATCTGTACATTTCATCTCTTTAAGCTTTCTGTGCAGCAAAATGAAGCATGCAGGGTGAACTCCTGACCTTGTGGAAGCCAATAGAAGTTTGAAATTACTCTAGGGAAAGGAACCTTTTCAATTAGTTACTTGTATTTACATATCATCCATTCAGAATCAAAGCTAAATGTACATGCCTTGAGTATTATATGAGGCAGACAAGACTTGATACAGGCAAAGAGCCTTAGGTCTGATCTTGATAGACTGTTAAGGAATGAGTGAAATGTTTGTCTTCCTCCCTTAATCCTTCAAGCAGATGCACACACAAGTAACCTGAAGCATGTATTGCTGAGTGTTTGTAGAGCATGAGGGTAAACACTGCTCTTGATAGCCCAGTAGATCAGGGGAGGAGGAGTGTGGACTGGATTAATTACCCACAGGGAGAGTGGAGCCAAGCAGCGCCTCAGTGATAGCCATGTCCTAGCTCTGGAAAGTCTTCAGCCAGGGTGTTCCCCTTTGACATTTGGCTTGGACAGACTTCTGGCTGGCTTCTTCTACTTCCCCGCCCTGTCCCTGACCCCTTGCTGCAAGATGTGTCCTTATGCATTATCCAAATAAAGTCCCTGGAATAGGAGCTCTGGAACAGACCAGTTTGACTAATTCCAGCTGAAGTCTTCCTGTCTCTGTAAGAAGATTGACAACATTTGTGTATTTCTAGTAATTTATCCAAGACTATAGCCTGTGTAAGTGGATATGGCTGAGGGCAAGGAGTTAACATTCACAGGACTGAGTTGGTGAATTTTAGTTATGAGTAAAGAGGGAGAGGTAACAGTTCAGTCAAATCAGGGAGTGCTGTCTCTTTCCTGGGTGTGGCACCCAGTTTCTGTATTCCTGAGCTGCGAGCATGCAGATGGAATTTGTGCAGCATCTACCCTGGATGCTCACTATGCCTGAACACATTTAGCATTTGCACAAGGTGTAGCCTGCCATTCAGGTACTGGTGTGTAATATTCCTGGGATCAGTGAGCTCTGCACATTGTGATCAATACATTTCATGAACAATAGCCTTTTCGTTTGCTGTCCAACCTCTCCCACGCTGCGTTTTGGCAAAAAATAAGATTGCATCTGGGTTTGTATTGTGAAACTTTTCTTTGATCTTACTCAGCATGGCCACAAGTGTGTAACCACTCAAATTATGGCAATAAAGACTGCACTTTTTTGTAACTTTTAAATATGCGTTTCTGGGGCAGATACTGGTCAGAGTTCATTGAACTGCAGAGTGCCTATGCATACAATTGTATGGTCTCTTATTTTCACTGGACTATATCAAAGTGTTTATTTAGTAACCATCAGAACAACGTGTTTTTTTCTGAAAGTATTTAAGAGGTACGGTGTGGTTTGAGTCCTGTACTCTCACTCAAGTGCATTGTCTGTCTACCAACACCTATTGTTGACTTCAGAAAAATACTGTCAGATGCTACTAGCCAGGCTGGGCCGTAGCCTGCCACTGCAGTGCCTGTCAGGAATCATTAGCTACTGATCTCTTTGACTAATGGTCCAGTTGATTGTCTGATTCATGTTCAAGATCTGTAAATGAGGCAGAAGCATCTTTCCTGCTCACCAGCTGTGAAATGGCTAAACACAGCTAGATTTGCAGAAATCAAAATAAATGTATTTCCAATAAAGTTTGGCAACAATATCAAACCTAAAGCTGAAAGCAGAACTATGTTTTTGTATTTTTTAAAGTTACAGTATTATAAATCAGTGTTATCTCATGATGTGCTTGTCAGAGAAATGTATTTTACCAAAACAGTGAAATGCTGGTAGTAGCATTAATCTTGTGCTGAGTTGGATAGATGTTCTTTATTCAACATAAATTCATACTTTCAATATTTTCTCTTTTGTCCATTATCCCCAGATGTACCAGTGTTCAGCAGAGCTTCTGTGCTTTTGTCTGAGTCCTGTGTATGCTAATGGAGTGTGTGGTTTTGTTTACATATAAAAGAATTACAGATGTGACAACAATAAAAAATAAAGGGTGGGATTTTGAATGGAGGGGGGTTTTGGGGGAGGAGCTCCTGTATCTGTTTTATATTGATGGAATAAACCCTGGAGGGTCAGCCTGGCATAATGCTGAGATAACTGAGAAGGAAATCTGGGTCTGAGAGCTTACTAATATTTTTCTTGGAAAAGGAGGTAAATATGACATTCACCACTAGCTAAAGAATTAGTGTTAGAGCCATACCACAAACAGGCTCCTCTTTGTGGATTTAAGCAGAGCTTAAGACTTTATTTTTACACTGTAATTGTAGACACAACAGACTTACAAAGACACTGAAAGAGAGTTGATTTTGTGAATGGATGCTCCCACAGGAGCTATCCTGTGGTCTGTTATGTGGAAGACAAAGTTGAAGTCCACCTTGCATTTCTACCTTCCCACATCCTGCACAAAGGAGGAAAAGTGATTGAAACACACTGTTCATTTCTGTATTAGACTTTGACTTTCATGTTATTTGGGTTTTTTAAGCTAGTGTTTCCACAGACCCATAGAAGTAAAAATTTTGAGATAGTCAATGTGCTTAGTCACATTGATCCAAAAAATAATCTGTGACCAGAATCAGTGTGTTTTTTATAATTGTTATGTTGTTAAGCTTTGGTTACATTTTTATATAGAGGTAGAAAGGACTGTACATTATTCTAATCTGTTCAACCTCATATACAACAATCTTTTCCCACTAGTTGCTAGGAGTATCAAACTGTATTTGAAAGAATATGGAAATTTTATAATTTTATAATGGAGTCTAGCATGATCAAGATAAATCTATTGTAACAGCTTCCTTCCTCAGAACTGTTTGTGCATGGCTAATTCTAAAAAAACAAACAAACAAAAATATAAAGGAAAAAACAGACATTTTACCCCTTCAGTAACTCTAAATCTCTGGAAACTTTGTCTAACTTTAGAGAAGGAAACTTAGCTAACCAGTGTAATACCCAAAGTGGTTTTAATTATACATTACCAGTATAGATTCTTACATAGTCCCATTCAATATCTATTTACACATTGTTTTATATCTTTATTAATGAATAAAAGAATTAATGAATAATTACAAAGGAAATTACCAAGATGACATTTTCAAACACAATATTTGCTATAGAATACTGCAGCAGAAGCACCTTACCTTAATAAGATGGTTTTTCTTTTGTTGTCTGAATTTTTCCCATCTAGTAAAACTTCCCATTTGTGTAGGAGTTTTCAGCATTGATTATTAATTATTCCAGTTCTTCCTTGGATGTCATTTTCCCCTGCACAGAATGACCAATATGTACATATACATATATATATATATAATACCATTTTCTGGCCATGCTTCTTTCTAAAGAGAAACTTTTCATTGGGAACCTATAAATTCCATTAAATCCAAATGTTAACCCGTGTTCCCAATATTTATCCACTTCCCAAAGAACTGATAGATGACTGGCAGAACCCTGCCCATTCAATACTCTCTGCCACATGTATGTCTTTTCCTATGAGGTATTGACAGGAAGCCAGTTAGATGGATTGGTTGTTCCTATCCCATAAAAATAATCAGGAAAGTTTTCATGCTCATTTGTTGGTTTTTTATAGATTCTAGAAGGCATCACTGTGTTGATTCTGTTTGATTTTCCAGCATGTAAACTTCATAATTTTCTTGTTCTAAATGAAAATTTTAAATGTGCTGTAATTTCAAGAGACTCTGGGTGAAATCCTTAATGCTTATTTGTTTAACCATCATTTTAACCTGTTCTATCTGTTCCTCTTTTTCTATCCTGAAATGTTTCTGGCCTGGAATGTTTCTATCCTGAGTGTTGAAGGTTGGGCATACATCACAGACGAGAAGAACCTTCTTCACTTCTTTCACATAAGTGGATATTATGCAGTTGTGGCATCCAGGGATGCACAGCTCCTTTCCATCAAGCTCCTGTGTCCTTTTCTGTGTCCCCATGTGTTACCTGAAGCTGGAGGTGTAATTTGAAATACAGATATAAAGAGTACATTTTTTATGGTAATTTATCAAGATTTCCTCCCTTTCATGGAGGTGATTTAATTAATGTTATTTCCTCATTATTTAGAATGAAATATCTGATTTGTGTAGAGTAGTAGTAACCTGGGACCAAAATGAGCACTTTCCATCAATATGAGTGAGGGGCTTTATTTATTTAATTCCTTCTTTCTCGCAGCTGTTGCAGCAATGCATGAACCAACTTTTTACTTCAGCTATGCTTTGTATGATTTTTTCCTTGGGTTTATCTGTACTTTTCAGGCTTTTTGATGTTTTTAATAGAAAAAAATGTACAGTAGCCAAAGCATTAGGTTTCTAAGTAACCTTTCTGTGCCAGATAGTAATGACTGCAGGCCTGTATCCAAGCTTAATATTGTAGAGGCCAGTTTAAAGTAGGAACTGTTTCAGTCCAGCACATAACATTTGTGACACCTCCTGACATTCTAATAGCAGGTTTTCTAATATGGGCACAATTATTACAACAGATGCTGTAGGTCCCTTGAGCTAAATGCAATACCAGGAATTATTTCTCAGACACCTGTGTGTTTCTGCTACCATCCTGGATTATTAGAAGGATGTACTGCAGGCACTGTCAACATCATGTATGTATTCAGTTTAGGGAGGCTTCTGAGCTGATGTGACAACTTCCTAACTGAGGTGCCTTTGTACTCTTTCTGTCACACCTAATGCATTGATAACTCAATTGGCAGTGACCTGCAAGGATAGGATGCAACATTAGAACACTACTGATAAGAAAGTACTTGAGAGATGATAAATAGGGCAGTGCACGTTAATAAATGCTACTTTTGGTGCACACAGAGCTTGTGTAGCTAAAGAATAGAAGTCATGTCCAGGGATGCTGCTGCATGTAGAAAAACTCTTTCAAGAACTAGGAAATCTGAGTGGTAGAAACAGCAATGGAAATGGTGTCACCCACAGCATTAGCACACACAGGTTGTCTTCTCCTGAACCATGCACTTTGCCAGTGACAGGGATGTGCTCTGAGTAGAAAATGCCCAATCTTTTACCTCAGTATAAATAGGCATCCTGGGGCGTGCAGGATACTGTCATATGTCCCTGGGCATCTCCTATCCTCCTTCAGAACTGGTAAATGACATTCACTGCTCCTTTCTTGGAAATGTGCAAAAAGGATTTCCATAGAGAGTCTTTGGAGATTTCTTGTTTTCTCATGTGTGTAATAGATTGGGTCAAGCAACAAAGAGGAGGGATGAAAGAATAAGATTTAATTTTATATGCACTTTCCTGTCATCACCATTGGAAAAAAATGGATGAAAAGAAGAATTCTGCAGTATAGGTGATATCAGTGTTAAATTAAATTAAGATCATATGATTTTATGCAGCAGCTGTAAGCCTTCAGTTATGGCAGGGTTCATAATAATAGAGTAGATTCCAAGCTAATGTTAACAAGCTTCTCATGTGTGAATAATTAATCAGAAAAGTAGCAGCATTATCTACAGTACTTTAAGCCAACGTAGATTAAACATATAACCTGTAATTTATTCCATTTTGTGGCATCTGAATTGTACTAAGATAAGTTGTGACAAATTAGAGAAACAAAAATAATACTGAGTTGTATTTCAGCATATCATTCTAAAACAGTATGGATGCAAAGGAACCATTTTAAGTCATTGATTATCAGAAACTCATAAAAGCACAGGTTCTTAAAATCTTTTAAATTATGGATAAGGAAATTTATACTGCAAATTAGGGAGTACTTCTTTGGTTTTTTGCAAATTGCCAAAACACGGAGATATAATTGCAAGTTATGTTTTTTTGATTTGTAATTATTGAGTAGTTTCAAACAACTATAAATAATGATCAAAACCCTAGTCCCATCATGGCTAATTAGAGAACAGTTGTAGAAGTGAGAAAGCTTAAATTTTGTGTTCTGTGTGGGCAGAGAGATTAGGAAGGGAAGAAAAAGTGGAAATTCCTATTGGCATATTTACTGGTTTTACCTTCCTGTTTCACAGGTTTTGAACACCTCTGTAGAAATCTTCACAAGCCTTTGTGATTCTGCTGGCCTGGGCAGAGCATATGCAGCTGTAGCCAAGATCCTGGCAAGGTAGGTTAGCGCATCCTTGTCTGACTGTCAGTGCAGATTCACTCAGCTGTGAAAGACTTAAATTGTTAGAGGTCTGTCGCTTTCCATTACTGACTACTTAAATTTTAAGCAATGCCCTTTTTGCAGTAAGTGACCCTTTCATCGAAAGTTATTTTAAACTGTTACACATTTCTTAAAGTGTATGGTTCTGGTTTTTCTTTGCCTGTAACTATAACATGTCCTTTTTCTTCCACATTTTGAGGGATTTTTAAGTGTTGGGGTTTTGGTTGGTTGTTTTTTTTTGTTCATGGGGGACCTTACCTTACTGGAAAATAGAAATGCAGACCTATTTTCCAGGTTAAGAAAGAAAGAAAATCTGGAAGAATGTAGCAAGCTCCAGTAGGTGTCTCAGTGTAATGCTTTCTGAACTGTAAGTTTCCATTTATTGCACTTGCTTACTGTGTGGAGGCATTTCTGGTTTGTACATGTGTAACTAGGTACAAATTTTTTGCAGATACGATGCTTGTGTTCAATATTTTTATTTCAGCATCTGGCATTAAAATCTTCCTCCAGGTGAATTAGTTCAGGTACAAATAATTTTGACATAAAGTCGCCTAATGAAATTATCATATGAGATAGGGAAAAAAGAGATTAAAGTGAAAGTTGCTTATTCTTGACTTATCCTATGTTTGAAGACCTCAGTGCATATGATGCATGATAGAGCTTGGCATTTGTTTATGGAGAGGGAGTTGTCACCTGGTTTATTTCAGTGTGCAGAGCAAATTCTCCTCTTTGAGTCAGATCCCTTGTCTCTTGGCCTTATCCAAGCACATAGGGATCACCACAACCACAGTCTTCTTCAGCTCTCTGATGCATAATTCATGTCTACATGTATTCTGAGCATCCTAAATAAGGACATGAAAAGATACTCAAAAAGACACAGAACAGACTGAGAATACCAGGTCTCAGTTTTAAAACCATGTTAATTTCCTTTCTGTGATTTAGGCATTCTGGAATGAGGGCACATGCATTTATTTACTCAGAAGTTTGAGATTTTGAGATCTTTATGAAGTTAGTTTGCTAAACCCTTCATCTGAAAGATCATGCCAATGCAATTCTTTTCTTAAAAGCAGACCTAAAGACGGAGTGGCTAGTGATTTTCTTCTGTATCAAATCTGTATTCCACACCTTCTGGGAGCATTCTTTAGCTATCCAGGAATGGACAGTCCCACTGCTATCTAGTTGTTGCAGTTTGAAAAAGAAGGAAAATAGGAGATGAGGAGCAGTGGGAGCAGATACTAAGAGCAGTAAGACTCCTCAGTTTAGTATTTAAGGAATTCTCCTGGAAGAGGAATATTCTGATTAATTTAGGTGAAGGAGTAGTTCAGTCTCATGTGTAGGATCGGGGATTTATTCTACTGAAGAATAGATTAGGGAATAGATTGAGTCTTCTTGCTGAAGATCCAACCATAAACCCTTTCTCTGAAAAATGGCTGTTGTTTTACTTCTTATAAAACCCATCTGGTAGTTTTGCCATGAGAGCATTTAATTAAATTAAACACCTTACGTATATACCTGCTCTGAAGAGCTTTGGGTGTGTGATAGGCATTAACTGTTCAACGCTGTCAAATGTCATGACAGTTCTCAGCAGCTTTTAGTTGTTTGAGAAACTTATATGTGGAAAAGTCTGGGCACCCATGAATCATAGAGTGATAGAATCATAAAATAGTTTGGGTTGGAAGTGATCTTTACAGGTCAGCTTGGCCACCCCCTGCAGTGAGTAGGGACATCTTCAACTAGATCAAGTTGCTCTAAGCCCCATCCTGGCTGGTCTTGAATATTTCCAGGGATGGGGCACCAACCACCTCTCTGGAGAACATGTTCCCGTGTTTTGCCACTCTCATTGTAAAACATTTCTTCCATACATCTGATCTAAATCAACCCTCATTCAGTTTAGAGCCCTTGCCCCTTGTCCTGTTGCAGCTGGCCCAACTTTCGCTCAACAATTTGTCTCTGTCTTTATTATAAGCTCACATTAGAGCTATAAGGTCTCCCTGGCGACTTCCCCAGGCTGTACAACCCCAACTCTCTCAGCCTGTCTTCATAGGAGGTGCTCCAGCCCTCTGAGCATCTTGGTGGCCTCCTCTGCATCCACTCCAATAGGTCCACATCCATCCTGTGCTGAGGATGCCAGAGCTGGACACAGAACACTTTGGATAAATGTACCAATAATTACTGCTGGTGACAAAACCCCCATATTCAGCTTGTTCAATTTTCCTTTACTTGTATTGTTACCTGATCTAGGCTAGATTAGTGTAAATAATTTTAAATTTGATGAATAACATCTTCACAGAAAGATGACTGTTTCCCAAAAATAATGCATTTCAACCATAATATCTGCGAGAATTTGCACTTATTTCCTTGTGACAGATTGGAGAAAGTGCCTGAGCCCTCCTGAATGGCTCAGAACCTTTCTATGGCTTTGGAATATTTTGTGAAATCTTTGCTGCAGATGTTTCCAGAGACTATGGGAAACTGAAAATCTTTATCATGTGCATTTAGTCATGTCATTTTCCAGGGGAAAGAATCTGACATAATAGCATCATGTTCTTGACTTATTCTGCCAGTGTCCACCATGGTAATGACTTCTTGTGGACACATGATTTATACATCCAATTCCATCACATGAGCAATCCTATAAAAGGTGCATATTTTCATAAAAGTCTAATAGGGGTAAAAATCTCATAGGGCATTTTAGCATGAAACTGGAAAATGAGTTGCTGTAGATGTGTAATCTCTTCTGCTGAAGTCATCGTAACTGTTCTGTGGTATCATGAATGACTATATCTTTAGGAAATTGCATTTTATGCATTTAGGAAGGTGATGTCTAAGGAGATAGAAAGTGTATGGCTGTATAAAATAACATGTAGATTTTTGAAGGAACTATAAAATATTAGCCCTTTGAGTAGGAAAGACCTGTTTATCATGTTATCAGGTCTTGTGCAGGATAAAGTGTTTCAGTAATACTTCTAGCATACTTTAAGTATCTCAAGCTGTAGTGCTTTTATAAGTACTTCCTTTGAAAAATTGTTAAACTGTTCCAACTGATTTCTGGCTGGCATAAGTGAAGTCCTAACAGTGAGAAATATCTTACTGATATGTATCAAATTGATTCCTGTTTTCCTCAAAGAGGTTATATGCCCTAGCAATTTTCATATTTTCTATATGTGGAACAGAAGTTTTGATGTGAAAAATAAAAAATGGCCAAAAATACATCAAAACATTTCTATTAATTCATGAAATTAAGAAAACCTTTTTACATTTTCTCCTGTCACTGATTCCATTTGCTTTATTACTTTCAGCCTCTAGCCCACAAACTTGGTGGTACAATCAACAAACCCCTTAGTGGCTGTTTCATCTCTGCTCTATTTGATTTCTCCACTCTGAGTAAATGATTAAGTTTTCATGCATTGGTTCAACCAAAATCTATGTTCACTCAACCACATCCTTTATTGATTACTTCTACTGCAAACAGTAGGCCAAGTGTGATATACATAATTGGACAGTTGTCAGGGGATGTGGGTGTTAACAGTCCTGTTTTCCCAATTGGAAACTGAAATCACCTTGATACACAAATATTCTGCACTGTTTCATTCTCATTCCTTGGACCAAGGAGTCCTTTTCCTCAGAATATATGTTTTTAACTCTCAAAGGTCTGGTTGAATGGATTTAATGATTATACCATATAATATGCTCTTCAAGTTGCACCTGTGCACTGCATATAGAAAACTGGAAAAACTGGAATTAATATTTGTCTAACACTTTAACCTTGTCCTTTAACTTATATAAATCATATGCTATATTTCTTTAGGGAAGCATTTGATTTTCTTTTCTTTGGAAAAAAAAAACAGGTTAAAAAATATGTGCTTCTAAATCTAAAATTTAGAAGCCTTTTGACATTTGGTAGATGTTTACAGTCCGGTATGTTTTATGTTCTCATGGTAATAAAATACTTAGGAAAGTTTAGTAAACCTAAGTCTGCTAATTGACCTCTAAGCTTTACAGTAGCATATACTTGACCATTTCAAGAATGTTAGTTTGTAGTGATTCAGCATCCTTTTGTAGTAATCTTACCCCTCTTAGTCACAAACAGATAATCACTGCAATATTTTAAATTTGTAGCTAAGCTTTGCTATGTTTCCTGTTTCATGGCAGGCTGTTGTAATTACTCCAACAGTATAAAAGAGAGAAATTCAGAGTTCTGCCAGATTTTGAAAGCACATATCCCTAATATAGTTTACAATAAAAACTGTATTGTAAATAAATGCCAGGCCATCATTTGCTGCCGGAATATAACTTGAAGGTAGTTTAAGATGGTGAGAAAATAAATCACAGTTCTTTATTGCTTACAGAAACTCCTATTTTTGTGCGTTTCTTAATTAAGAGTGGATTTTCTGTTTTGGTGCCTTGACATGTAGCATGCTACACTCCTACATTAGTGACTCAAGTTCATGGCTAATATTGAGGTCAGCTGGAATAACACTCCAGCCTTAAAGGGAAGAAGAGCACCAAGCCTTATTCACAGGCAAGCTCAGATGTCTGTCTTATATCTTGCAATCACACTGCTGAGGTCTTATATTGTTAATATGACCGGCTTTATTAAAAAAAAAAAAAAAGGAAATCTGCAAATGTTATTGTCAAAGTATGTTAGCCAATTTTCAAGTTAGATGCGGCTGTGACCTCAGGTTGCTCTGAGCTCCCTGGGATTTGGGGGTGGCACCCGCAATCCATGGTTTATAGGTTTGCCTGTGTGACTTTGGCCACCTTTGATCCAGCCAGCCAAAGGGCAGTGCTGTGTTCAGGGAAAGGCTGTCAGCCCAGAACTGAGATACAGCACTGTTATGGAGCTGCTGCTGCACCACCAGGTTCTAGAGCAGCTCTGGATGACAGAAAGTCTTACTGGAAAAAACACCTTCATACCTCTATCCCCTATTTTGTCAGGATGTGAGGTCCAGCTGAATTGAAGATATTATCAGCAGCTCAGTAGAAAGAAAAAATAAAATAATCGAAAGTCCAAAAGCCCTCTTAAATCATCCTCCTGTGTTTTTATTCATGGCCTTAAAATATGGCACAGTATTCTGAAAGAAGGTTTTGTTCTATTTTGCTGAAAGGATCCAGTTTTGCCCTCAGACATTCTGTGTGAAGTAGTCTCACTGGGCTCAGCACAGGTAGTGCTGGAGGCCATTTGGAAATAAAATCCAGTCATGGATGAGTCATCACAAAGTAAAGTTGCTTCTGAACAAGGGGGCAGATCTTCAGCATTTGAAGAAGCCATCTGAGTAAATATTTCATTTTGTCCCTGTCCTTTGCTTCAGTCAGGGAAAATCAAGTGAGGCTGTGAAGTACTTGGGAGAGTTTATGAAGGATGCTGAGAGTGCTCATCTAAGCCAAAGCCTGGTAGATGCAAATGTCCTACTTGGAAAAGTTCACAATGAAAGAGTAAGTACTGTTTGTAGTAATGATTTCAAACAACTTGATTGGCTTCTTGGTAAAATCTGGTTTTGCCTAGGACATGACACAGGAGGATTTGATCCAGGTGTTGCATCTTGCAGGAGCTACCCAAGGAGAAGTCACTGTGTGACTAAATGAAATGTGCCTTAATTTTCTGAGAAAGGTGAAAATTTCACATCATATTTAACACACAGAGTTTTGTTCTAAAATAGATGAATAAAAACCTCCAAATTCAGATCAGGACAAACTTTACATGTTGTGAAAAATCCTCATCCAGATCACCACTGGGGCCATATATGCCTATAAAGAGTCATCAGTTAATGCAAATGAAATTTTATTGCACTGTACATGAATGTATACTGCATTGCATACTAATGGGCTGTTTATAATCTTAGCTACATTTCTTCTCTACATTCTCTCAGCCAAATTTATGAAATGGATTCCAGCAGCAAGTAGTTTGTCAAAGGTCTGTTAGCAGTGGAAGGACTTTCTCTTGTCTCCGCTTGCACTGCAGTGACACTTGGGTTTTGAAATCAAAAGGGTTAAAGACATTGCTGAAAAAGTCAAAGATTCATGCTTTAACACCTATTTTAGAACTGAATTGTTACAAAAAAATTATTTAGATACAATAAGTAATAAAAATAATTTGTTCTGTGTGCTGGCTAATACGTAACTTAGGAAACAATTCCACTACAAATAAAATAAAACTAGAAATACCCTTTCTATCTTCTGTTGCATATTTTTTGTCATCAGTTCTGTGTGTAATATATTGAACAGAGTACTTTCCTCTTTTCACTTACACTATCCCTAAATAACCCTTTTTTTGTTTCCTAGGTTCCTCTTACAGAGGACTCCCACTACCAAAATTGCTGTCCTGTTTGTCCTGTTTTTATTTCATAAGCAGTAGAATTTTTTTTTACTCTATAATCTCTAAGTTAGCCTGAGAATGTTTTGTTTACATGTGTTCTTAATATAAATGCTGAGTTTCCCATTGAAAACTAAGTATTAAGGTCTTTGACAACTTGATGATGTAACTCTAAAATGGGTCTGAAACTTAGAAGAAGGGTCATATGACACTGTGCTGAATTATTCTCCTCCAAATCTGAAAAATAATCAAATTCTGTTTAACTACTTCTGAATTTCATTCTTTCTTCCACCATTGCTAATAATCAAATCAATAAAACTGCTATTTTAATTACTCTCTATTTGATTATTCTTCGAATTCTCTTTCTCAGTTCAGAATTTTCTGCCTTGAGCTGAGGCGGTGGTGTAGAAGGGCACAAGTGCAGTAACTTAATCATATTAATGTATATAAAATATTTAGTTTAACCATAAATTTAAAAATCATGAAGTTTGCAATTTCCTGTTTTCTATATATTTTTTTGCAAGGTTAACAGTGTTTACCAAAACTGAGTGTGAATTAACATTTCTTCTTTTGGATCACTGCCTGCTGGTGTCAGCTGTCATCACCAGTATTCTCTTAAGTCATTATTAGGGTCTTTTTATTCAACTCTGTACATCTCCCAGTGATAAAATTTGCAGAATTACCATCATCAAATTAAATATATTTCTGTTTATAGCCAGATCTATCCATGGGGACCTTTAGTAAACCTGCAATATAACTCTTCCTGTTCTTCCAAACACAAATCACTTTGACCAAATTCACTTTGCTCTGTCCGTACTGTTGCTGTATCTTTCCAGTTCTCTCATCTCACTATTCCCTCACCAGCACCGTCTTTCTTCAATGCTGTACACACAGTTTACTTTCTAGTCGCAATTGTTTTACCCAGATGTTTCTTGTTTCCTAACATGCCTGGGTTTGTGTTATGCAGGAGTAGTAGGTCTCATTTCCCCGAGTTCAATAAGCAGGTTGCTTACTTAATATGTACACTCTGAAGTTTGCATGATAATTCTGTCATTTCTCATTTCACTTTTTCTGAGTTTCTTAGTCTGATTTGCTACATTCCTCTCACTAATTGCATCACTTAACCTGCTATAGTTCTCATGAGTATGGTAAGTAGGTGTTTCTGCTTTTTATTATATTACAGCTTATCATTCTTTATTCATTGCCGTGTCCTCATAGGCCTAATTCTGCTCTTCTGCTGTATTAAACAAAGCTGAAAGACTACCAGAATTGCTATTACTCCTTTTTATCCTTTTTTAATTATAAGGACATTTTAGCAGTTATAGGAGTTTTCATCCCAAAAAGTGGTGTCAAGTGAAACAGGTACCAGTTTGAGTCTCACCTCCCAGTCTTCATACAGAAGAGAATTTCATTCTTATTAAATCAAGGTGAGAGTGAAAGGATAAAACAGCTCTGAAAATGTTTTCAGTCAAGAAGTTTCTGCCATCAGAGCAGCAGAATTCCATGCCAATGGTAGGATGGAGAGATAAATGATTTGAGTTTTCAGTTCAGCAACAGTTGGGCTACATTTCTCCTACTTTTTCTCTTTTGTGATTAGGAATATCCCTAGTGTTTGTATACCCCTTTCTTCCCCTATAAATGAGTAAGTTTAAATTTCTGTTCTTTTCTGTGCTTTAAGTTTATCCTCCTTTTTTTCCATTTTTAGGAATTATTTTTTAAGATTTAATACTACCAAAAATTAGGACCTTTTCTTCCACAGATATGTTGAATGCAGGGAAAAAATAATTTCTAAACAACCTTGGCTGCAATCTGTATTAATACTTAGTGTTGATATACTTGGATTTGTATGCTCAAAATGCTACAGAAATAACCAAAAAGCTATTCCATTCAAATGTATGGGCAGTGTTATCTGGATTTTAGAGGTGAGAAAACAGCAAGGGAGAGTGATTTCCCTGATGCCCTGCCACGAGTCACTCCGTGGGCTGCCACATCTCTGAGGTGGCAGAGGAGCAGGCTGTGATGTCAAAATAAAATACAGGTGACTACAAGTAGCTTTTAACATAATTTTCTTTTTTTTCTCTCTTCTTTACTAGGGGAACTATAACGAAGCTCTGGAATATTTCAGTCAGGCCTCTGAGGCAGCAAAAGCTTTGAACAATTTGCCCTTGGTGGCTGAAACAGAGAGTTACTGTGGCATTGCCAAGGCTCATCAGCTGATGGTGCCGTTCAACAGCCACGTAGCAGCAGCAGCCGATCCCCTCAGCCTGCAGTGCCTGCTGGCATGGAAGCAAAACAGAAGTGACATGTGCACTGACCCTCTTCCAGCCGGTAAGGCAGTGCTTATGAAACACATTAGTGCTGCATTGTCCTCAACACTTAAGTCATTTTTCTTGTAGAGTTTTATTAAATTATTTCCCGGGTTTAATCCTTGTACAGAACGGAGGTTGGGCTTTACTTCTTTTTGCGCTTGTTTTAGAGGCTGAATTAAACAGGTTAAAATACAATATAACTATTAAACAAGTTAAAATGCAATATAACTGGGAGAAATGGATACTAGTAGTTGCTCTGGGTGGTAACTTGCATTTTTTCAGTGCTGTTTGCCATAACGCCACAGTTACGTGTTTTAGTCAAAACATAATTGTATTAATCTTTAAAGAAAATAATAATAATCTCCATTTGCAGTACGCTTTTCAAGTGCATCCAAAAATAAGATCCCTGTTACTAAAAGTGAGAAGTAATTTCTGCTTGACATAGTTCTGAATCCAGAAAAACACACTGCTTTATTTTTGGTATCCTTGTACTTCACATTAGAGAGAAAGGGAAAAAATAAAAGCAAGTCTGCTTACTTTACTATGTTTCCTTATCTCAGAAAGAGCAGAGGGGGACTTGGTGTGGAGTAGCCCTCTTTCTTCATGGGTTAAATTTTCTTTGCTCTTTTCCCCTTGTACAATACATTAATACAAGACAACTGAATTATGCATTATCTCCAAGTACTGATAGTAGTAAACTGTATTGTACTGAGGAAGGGGGAGGTAAATGTCTACTCTACCTTAAAACTTCCTGCTCTGCATTGCTGTGAAAAGTGTGAATCTGGACTGCAGTGGAAATAAATGACAACTGGGGCAGTCACAATATGGTGCTTCGGGGTTACTTTATTATTCCCTCAATTATCCTACTCCTAAAGACAAAGAACTGCCTGACTGCTGCTTTCTTGTGTATCTTACCCTCTCACAGAAGTGGAAAATTAAGTATAACTTCAGTGGTGAATTTTGTATATACAATAAGTGGTAATTGAAGATATTAGCGATTTACCAAGAGCCAGGATGCCAGAGGCAACACTGGGAGCAACTGAGAATTATGGAACAAGGGCATTCATTTGGAGGCTGAAGAGATAAATTAGACAGCATTCTGTTTAAAGTTCTAGTGATGGTAACACTTCTTCAATGGCTATACATATCTATATTTGTGATTTGTGTCTCAATAAGTGAACATCTAGCACACTGACAGATTTTGTTGACTGTCAGAGTTATTAGGGTGTATGTCTCCTCTCTAGACCTGTAGTGCAAATGCCAAGAATTCCGACAGAGATGGACAGAAAAATAATTCATAATAGAATTTTATATACGTTTCATATAAGGATTGCTAACTGTAGCTGATAAAAATAGGAGGCAAACAAAAATCAACAATGGCAACAGCAAAAAAAAAAAAACCACAGGAACCTCAAAGACATAGAATGAACTTTGTATCTCCAATATGAGTTTTAGTTCTTGCACCTAAAGGGGTTTTCTGTTCAACTTTTATACATGGCTTTTCCCAGTCAATTGTGAAACTCATTTATATCCTGAAATTATATGTGCCCCTTTAAGCTCAAGAATCCTGCTCCTCTTTAACAGTACTTCAGGGATAAACAGAGTATGATTAGAAAAGCCCTTTATGTCCTGGCAAGCGTGGTACCACAAACAAGTTTTGCCTGCTGAGATTCTCTTCCTTCTGTATTTCTGCCTAGTTTACCCTCTGTTACTTTCAGTATTGCAGTTTTCATTTCAGTTCCAGTTCACTCCAGGAACCCTGTGGCTACTGCATATTTAGCAGCTCTTCCAGTTCAATATCATTCTTCTCATTAGTGCTCCAAGCTTACTCTCATGATACCCAGATTACATCCAGGAAAACATAGTGTCACACTGTCAGCACAGTCTGTAACATTTCTCATGTTTCGTGTGCCAAATCTCTCGTTAGTACTGGCATTACATTTTTAATATCTTTGTCTGGCAAAACATGACCTGGCACCAATTCAAGATTAGAATTTGCTGGCTTTGAGTTTCAGGTACAGCCTTTATTCTACCTTCCAGGAGAATGTCTGTGCATCCTATGATGAACTCATCACTTAGGAAATTCCTGCTGTGATAATAGAGCAGTATTTCTAGCTCTTTCAAACAGCTCAGTGTTGATAATCTACTAGATTTTTCTCAGTCTTTTTGAGGATAGAACAGAGAAAGACAAGATACAATGGTAGTTCTTAATCCGCAGGGAAATTTTATGAAAGGGAGAAGAAAGGCAGTAAATTTTTATTTCTAATTCTTCTGACTGAAAAATTTTTCTATGTCAAAAAATAAGAGTAGTTTCTGTATTCATAGGCAAAAGAAATACTTAAGCTAGTGGGGGAACAATTACATTTAAATTCAAGTACTGCCATATTACCTTATGTCTTTCAACCAAAACTTATTTTATAAATCAATCATTTCAATAACCAGGCAGGAAAAACCATTAATTACTCTATTTATCTCAACATTTATTAATAAAATAGGTGTTTTGACCAGAGTTGTCATGGACAAAAGGGATGGGATTTTCAGAAGACAATGTTTAAAAATGCAAAGGAGAATGTGTTTCTATCTGCTGTCTTTGACTCAGTCACCTGACTTCACTTCAGGAGAGTTATTTATATCATTGTGAGATGCCACTGCAACAACAAATATGGTTTTATTGTTCTTTTTATGTTTAGTAAAATGGATAAAAAACATTATCAGCAGAATCAGTAGGCAAAAAGGATTGTGACTCCACATAAAATCCTAAAAAGGAGCCTACAGCCTAACATTTTCTGATGAGAAAACATTGCACAGGTCTTTCAATAAATAATCACCTGACTTGCTGCCTTCTAGAGGAAAGAAGAATAATTAAAGGTGCTGAAGGCAGGAAATTCTGGAATCAGATTTTGCATGTTGATTACATGCAATGCTGACCAGAAATTATTTTCTGTAAGTCTGGCAGCTCTCAGTCCAGGTTTTTGTGTCTGGCAGGGGTGTGCCTCAGCAAGAGCCCTTGTGTGCTTGAAATCATCTGAACACTTTAAAGAGTAGACTTGAAATGCATTGTTTTCCCCATCCTACAAAGTCTTCCATTGGTTTCTTGAGAAATAGTATGTGCTTTTGACAACAATTTAGATTTACATTCCTTGACTTTGGAGAACTTGGCAAAATTGACACATTTTACCATAGATTTCCAGCCTTTATTTTGTTGGAGTTTTTTAATGATACCTTTAAATACTGCATATTGTCATCAATTCTGAAGTCTTATGATCAATGGAATTATCTGGTACTGTCAACTCCAGCATGATCAGGACTATTTCTAGTATTCCACACCTGAGCAGCCTTCAATATAATTTAAAATGCATGCACCAGCTAAGCCTATAGCTTGGAAAATACAATCAAATGAGCTTTTGTTCTTACTCCCAGATATGTAGTCCCTCAATATTCTTTCTCCAGCCTCCTTTCATGGATGTAAGGAATGGTACATTCCATAGTGTGACTGTGTTCTTTTGTGTTGTGTAAGAAATTATATTTTCATCCTACTGATTCATATTTTTGAAAGCTCTTTAAGATGTTTTATAGTCATTTTTCTGTAAAAGATGGGGCTAGCACAAAATTTCTAATGTTTTGGAGAACAGCAATCTGACCAGGTGCATTTTAGATTGAACGTGTGTGTACCTTTGTCATTCATTAATAAAAGGATTATCCATAAAGGATGGCAGAGTCAGAAGTGAGATGTGAGATCAAGGATTATGCTAAACAAATTCAGTTAACATTTTTCTACTGTAACTTACCAGAGCTCTGTAATTTATGGGTCATTTTGGTAATTGTGTCCAACAGCAGAACAGACTGCTTCATAATGTGATAAACTGCTTTTTTTTTTACTGTCTCTTTTGCCTAAAGTACACTAATTCCAGGAAAACTTCTAATGTTGTCTCTTCCCTCTCATCTGTGTGCACTGTGTGCTCATCTGGAGATAGGGAGAAACTGAAAGGATTTTAGAGACAGATTTTGGGGTTTCTCAAAAAATGCAATTGAACATGAAGTGAGGGAATTATGCACACTATTGTTCATCATATGTAGTGTGTATATAATTACAGACATTATTGCTCACACTGGCAAATAAGAACTATGACTTTGAATTATATAAAGGAGGTGTGTGACCAAGTACAGACTCCAAGGCTGTCCCTGTGCCAGAGGCACAAAGGCTCACTTCGTAATAAGCCCGTTTTGAACGTAGTTCAAATGTACCAGTCCCCTACTGAAATTCACAGGATGGCTTCTGTACCTTTTTATGGGGTTTCTCAAACAGAATCATTTTCTCCCTTCTGGAAAAATACTGTAGCTAAAAAATCTGAAATATATGCATTTAGGAAAATTATTAGGAAAATGAAAGTTGAGAGGTGATTCTTTTTTCTTTAAAATGTGGTAAACTTGTGCTTCCTCTTCTTTATTCACATCACCTAGCACTCATCGCTTTCTAAATTTTAACTTGTCTCACCTTTAGCTTTTAAAAATATCAGTCATTTTTTTATATTAATGCAATATATACTCTTAAAATGTTCTTAACTAAGTCTTAATGCAGCCTTAACTGTGTTGAAATAGACCATGCTTGTGTATAGATGTGTATGGCTCAGAACAGGTGTGTTTCTGAAAATCAGCTTAAGTGGTTCATATATGTTATATTATTTATTATTAGTTGGGATTTGTTTTTTTAAGTATGTGTTAAGTGTGCTTAGAGATACACTGAAATTTTTAGCAAGTGAGATTAATTACTGCTTGGACTACAGAAAGACTCAAGTGTGAAGAGAAGAGCTGAGGGTGAGAGGGAGGGTTTTCAGCACATTGTGGTCAGTGGCTGGGTGCACCAGATTCTCAGTGAAGAGCCAGAGAACACAGTATAAACATCTGTGTCAGTTTTGCCAGAGTTGCAGTAGCTTGCTCTATTTTCTGTTGGTGGCTGAAGTTTGTCTGAAAAGAGGGGAGTGCTGATATTCAGTGTTCTCATGCTTTGTACAAATGCAGTATCCAGGAGGGTTCACAGTGATTTCTTTTAAATACCAATGTAAATAATTGGGAATTCCCTACAGGATCAGATCTAGGTCAGGTGTGTGGATTGCCTGTACCATATTTAAGAGGAGGGTTCATGGAACATTTTTGTGTTTAACCATGGATTAATGTTTCTTCATAGTTTTTGCTGAGAGCTGGCAAGCTGGCAGTTTTTTATGACTAAGTGGTGTTATAGGTTCAAAAAAATCCCTATCACCCTGACTATGATTGTGAGTGTTCTTGTCATCAATAGTTATATAAAAACATTTTACCCAGAGGAGAATTTGGATCTTATCTAGGCTTTTTGCCATCTGATGTTTCATTTGGAACCATCCAAATCTTGCCACACATTTCCTTTAGACACATCCTGTGCTAAATATTGTTGGCATCCAGCTGTGTTTTCTCATACAAGCTCCCTAGATCAGCAGAAAATGGTTTCCTAAATAAGGTGAATTGTTCTTTCTTGTGGAAAAAAAAAGTTGGAAGTGATGTTCAAACTGCAGTATATTGTCAGACCCTTTAGTGTAGCTTTATGCACTGAACTAGCATAGTTTTGTGCACTGCACTGTCAGTTCTTCTACATAAGTGCAGTTCCTTTCCAGTTTAAAAAGCAAAAATTCTCAGGGTAGAAGTTCTGTGCTGCTTGATTTTATAGAATGGTGCGAAAGAAATTGAATCTCTTGCCCAGCCTTGTTAGGCCACTTCTGGAGAAATCTTTGATTTGAGGCACCTAGAAGTTTTTGGTTTGACTGCAGCATTGATGAAGAGTCACAAAGCAAAACAGCTGGCAGGAGTTGTGATCTGGCAGTGCCCTGATGGTGGCAGGGCCAAAGTAGGAACAGCCAGTTGGAAAACTTCTGAAGTGGCCCTAGGGCCTCTCCGTGTGCCCATCCTTTCCTTTTCTTTGCTGCATACATGAGCAGAGGTGTATCTAGTGGGTTTATGCTCAAAAAGGAGAATGGATCCTCATAAAGAGCCAAAGATAAGATTTTTGTGGGTTTGTTTAATATTGAGATGGTTGCCGTCATTGGACTTTGTAAAGAATCTTTTATTGTTGCTGTCTGCAAACATGCCAACCAGTCTAGACCTCAGGCCAACGTGAAAACAGCTCTCTGCTGCAAACCCATCCTTACCCAAAGCTCCCCAACACTCTTTGGACACAGAAAATCAAAGCCAAGACACAGAAACTGTGTTCAGTGCATGTGTTCTGTAACAGAGCCCTTAGGTCATCTCAGGAGTCACAGGCAGTGTATCAAACAGCTTCCTTCTCCTGGGTTTCCCAAGCCAGCTTTCTTTTCTGCATCCTTGAGAGGTTTTTTCTGAGATCCTTTTCCCTGCCTAGGTACATTCTTTTATATTCCTATTATAACTAACAAATTACTGGTTTTATTAAGACTCTGTGGTCTGAAGATAGTCAAGATTTAAATGATTTACGTTTATAATAAGCCAATCTATTTTGAAAAGTGAAGTGTTGTACTTCCACAGTTTTATGTATTAATGAAACCATGTTTCTTTCACCCAAAAATCCATATCTCTTTATTCTTTTCTGTAATCACCAGAGATATTTTGTGATTTTTTTGAAATGTTTTTGAAACATTTATTATGTTTTTGTTTCTCTTCATTCCTTGTCTGTTCTCTTGCGTTTTCTTTCCTTTCCTTCACCTTTATACTGAAAATTATTCTTTGTCCTTTTTTGGCTTTACACCTTCATTCCAAATTCCAATTTTGTGTATGTTTATGCCAATGTTTAAGGAGTATAAGTCAGTTACCTCTATACCCAGTAGCTGGCATCTCAACTTACATCTTCTTAGGTATGTCTTTTGTGCTTTTGTTTGTGATTTGGGGAGTTTTTTCAGTGTTTTCCTACTGTTTCCACACTGTTCTTCGTGCTCAGTGTTTTTATTACATTGGGATCAGAGTGGAGTGGAATCACACTTCCTATTCAGTATCTTGACAAGTTGGTTTATAGAAAATTGTGAAGTATCAAAATGGCTTTTAAATAGATCTTAATCACCTGTGGGAATGGATTGATGAAGTTTAAGTATATAACTGGGTGATTAATTAGCTTGAAGATCCAAATGCATGCTTAAGTAGATGACCATGCCTCCAGGCTCATCCACTTGTTCCTACTCACTCAGTTAAGCATTCAATATTATCTACAATACAGAATATTCCCATGGAAGGCCTGATACAGATCTTGCCATAGAGCCAAGTATTTTTCATGGTGTGTCATACAGGTGTATCATTTTGAGCATGGAGCTACTATCCTACAATTTTGACATTAATAAGTATTCAACAGAGTAATTGATATGGAGAGGGTGATTTGAAATGGTTCTTGTTCAAAGTTTTTTTGTATTTTTTCCATGTTTGCTACAGTGGTTTAATACAGTTCCTTTTTCTTAAAATTCTGCATATTTTCAATTTTGGGGATGTTGAGCTGCTATGGATATTAGTCAAACATAATGTAGCTGGTGTCAGCTCCTGTGGGGAATTAATCTTCCACAGCAGATTTTGAAATGGAACTGCAAGTGCCCAACACCCCTCAATCAGTAAACCTTGTGTTTATTTATCTGCTAATGCAAATGTATATGAAAGCCAACACTCAAGCCAACACTTTCTTGTGAAAGTGGGTTTCACTCTCTGGTATTTATAGGTCACATGAACAGAGACTGGAGCTGCCTCACTGGGTCTGTGCATCCCAACTGGGCATCTGCTAGCACTGTGCATTTCCATCACTGCTGATAGAAAAGCTGAGAAGTGGAGGATGCTTGTGCTCTAGAGTAATCTCTCTCAGCTCATGTTGGGCATACAAGGAATTTGATGAGTAGGAACCTCAGGCCATACCCAGGTGTCAAGGAAAACCAGCTTTAGGAACCAGGAGGGGAGAGGGACATGTGCTGCACAGAATACACTGACTTCTTATCCTGGGTGCAGCACTTGCAGCCCTCTGTTTACCTCACACTTCAGGCTCCTGCTGGAAAATGTCACTTCAGGGTTTTATAGTGCCAAGTTCTGTGACTCCAGGACCTTTCAACCTGCCAAACAGTGCCTTGAAACATGAAATTCTCCAAGACTGAGCTTGTTCTCACTGAACCCTTAGCTCAGCTCTGAGAATAGTATTAAATCAAATTAAATTTCATTTGGTTGATATTCATACAAGTACACACATACTTATGCTGCAGTAAGAAGAGAATTGAGATGAAACATTGACGATTTCAAGCATTAAGAAATCAACTATATATTGAAGGATAACTGGATTTCTGTTCTTGTAATCTCTTATAGATCTTGAAAAGGCTCATTGTTCATACAAAAATAATACTTCAGTTGCTGTATTAAAAGTGTCAGTAATGACTGCAACAAGTTAACTGTGGTTATCAAAAGCAGATAGCTCAGACTAATGACACAGAATTTTATTTAAATACATTTAATTTTGGTTTAGTTCAAAATAAAATATTTCTTTCTCTCATATACTTTGATAATTTTTAAATTATTGTAGTGCAATCCTTTTGCCATTTGGAAGATGGATGTGCATTTGGAGTACATGAACATATACATGTGTACCTATGGAGAGAGAAGCTGTATGGCAAAGAGAGAGAGTGTTGCTTATCTGTTAAAAATTGTGGACCAAATACTGCTTTTTTATGCCCACAAAATATTACTGTTTTGAGGAGGGTGGCACAATTGTAACTAAAACTAACTGATTTTGCCTCTTTGAACTGCATTATCAAAAACTTCAGGACAAGCAGAGGTTCAAATAATTGGAGGAGTTGCTAGGTATGAAGAACATAACCTAAATAAGAAGGAGGTTCTGACTGAGGCTGTTCTAATAACTGGATTTTATTGCATTATATTTTGTATTTCTAAAGAATATTTTTGCTGGGAAATGCTGAAAAATGTGTTGCTCGCTAATCTATACTACTATAAGTTGTAGTATATTTAAGGAATGATCATACAACTAAAATGTGGAAGATGCAGGAGGAGTCCTAATACGTCGTAGGAAAATATGGGGTTAAAGTGGACTATATTTTAAGCAGTGTTCAGTTGACTTGCTGTGTGGGGAGAGACTGAGCAGTCCTGGCTAATGACTTGTAGGTACTGAATCCTCAGGTCTCTCAGGTGGTTTCACTCGACCAGTTTCAGCAGGATGATGAAAAGGTTGAGATAAAATAAACTGACAGTTGCTACTCATCGCAGGCAGCAAGCTGTACCCTGGCAGATGAGACCCTGGGAGCCCTCTTTTTTAAACAAAGGCTTTCACTGCAGTGAGCAATGAACTCCACACAAAAAAGGAAAAGGAGAGAGAGATTGGCAGCTGGTGACCGACAGGAGGAGGGAAGGGAGGGAAACTGAGAAACACAGCAATTGTTGGCTAATTAGAAGCTATTCCCACCTACTTAATACCAACCCATTAAGCAGAAAACACTTTTCATCTTACTCTCGCTGCTACACATGACATTATACTCCAATCAATACCCTCCCACTGGCTGCCCCACTGCCCACAAATGAATACATTGCAGTTCAAGAATGCAGTAATTGAGTTGGGGCAGTGAAACTGCAGCTCACAGTCAAGATCTTTTTCTGAAGATATGAATGTAATGTTTGATGCTTGGATAAAGAAATCAAATCCCTGTATTGACAGCTGTCAACAATCGGCAAATGGATGAAGTCAGCAATGGATCCATTTTGTATTGAAGTGACAATAAGAGTTTATTTTCAAAGTGGGGTTTTTCTCCTCATTGGAATAAGAAATCTAGAGGGTTTGCACCCAGGTGTATAGATTTTTAAGGGCATTTTGAACTCTCTTCTTCAGTTATACCTACAAAATGTATAGATACACACATCATTTTATGCCTGCAACAATACATCTTGTATTTACAGCTGCTGGATTTGTATTTATTTTTAGTCTTGTAGGCCACATTTACTCAGGCTGCTTTTTAATTTCATTTAATTAGGTCTCCCTATGATTTTTAGGCATCATCTTAAATTTTACAGTTTGGTCCACAATAGTACCCTGTGCAGTGGATCTAGGCCTTACATTTCAATTGTTAGAACCTTGTATTTAAGTTCTGCATTTAGATCCTTGCAACACGTCTCTTTCAAATTAAATCCCTTGTTCCCTGAGCCATCTGGAATTGGTAATACCATGCACAATCTGCAGCATAAAGTAATACTGTGCAAACTGCAGTAGAATTCTTTCTTCATATCAGTTATGTTACCACAGAATCAAAACAGCAGGACACTTACTCTCCACCTTGGCTGGACTGAAGACATCAAGTGTCAGTCTTTTGGAACTGCTAGAAGGAGGTTCCAATACAAGACATGGCATCTCTCCATCCCTTTCAATTCCACAGAGAATTGAGTGTCAGTTCAGGATACTGATACTCAATCAGGAACTAAGATTCCTTACAGTGCAAGTTTGAAAACATTTTTTGGATGCAGATAAATTGCGTGCTGTGACATCTGATATTTGCAGAAAGAGGCAGCCATCATAATTGATGCTATTCATTGTCATAGTGCTACTGTGGCATTTTCAACATGGCATTTCTTCAGATGCTGTTTGCTCAAGTGCTTCTTACCTGCATAATCATGGAACATGCTGTTGTCTTGCCAGGCTGAACCTTGAACCCTCGAGTCAGATTTTATCTACATGAAATAACCTACTGGCTCTCACCATTTAACAGCCTCTCTATATCCAAGTAGGAACAGTGAAAGCTGAGGGAAGTCAGTAAGGCTGATGCAACAACAAATGTTTTACATCTTTGAAATTGGAAGCCAAATGACCACAAACTGCTACTTTGTTGCTTCTTTCCAGTTGTATTGTAATATTTTAAGCTTATTAGTTAAATAATTTGCTTCCCGGTATTGTAAAGCACCTCTCAGTTATTTGGGTATACTCCCTGGGCTTCTTTTAATATATGTTAATGGCATCATTAAAAAGAGATTTGTCCTTAATAAAGTCTGGAAAAGGGAAATAATTGTCTTCTCATGGAGAGATTTGGGATCTTCACCACTTGTGAAGATGCAAGTGCCTCAGACATAGAAGTTGAATTTGATAAAACATGGAGACAGAGATTTTCTTTACTTAGAGATACTTGGATAGAACAATCAAACCTACATGTAGTTTCCATATAGGTATAATCTGCTATTTAAAATAACCCGGTTCTAACATTTGTCTCTGTAAACTCTGAGAATTTGGTTCCTTTTAACACAGAAGTGTACAAGTTCAGTCTTACTTTGACCAGATGCCAGTTAGAAGGATCAGAGGCAGGCTAGGGAAAAAGCAGAGAGCAGTTGGCAATCTTTGTGTTTCTCAGTGCCAAAGCCTGTGGGGTTAATTTGAAGATGCCCAAATCACCTTGGCAGCATCATCTCCAGTCTTTTCCAAAACTGTGGAATTTAATGAGCCAGGACAATAAGCATAGGATCATAGAAAAATAGTAGTGGAAAGGACTTTAGGAAGTCATCTTCTTCAACCCCTATACAGCAGCAATGATACAAAGTATTTTTGTAATTTACAAGAGAAGTTTGTCTTGTCTGTTCGTAGAAAAATCTGGCAATTTATTTTCCACAGCATCCACAAGCATCTGTTCTAAAGGATAAAATTATGCAGAAAAAAGGAATAAACCAGGAAATTTTTCACTTGTCTAAAGTTGTCTGTAATTGAAACTCTGTGTCTGTTCTTCAAATTCATTCCTTCCATATTTGCAGTAAAATCAGAGACAGGAATTATCTGTCACATACTGGTATTTAGAATAAAATTTTCTAGTGATTTCTGAAGAGGATGGTTATAAGGATTACTTAGTCTAAGTATAAATTATATATGATAGAATGTAGTTCTTGCTTATGAGCATGACTGATGGAAGGAGGTAGAGAGCAGATGCAAGGGTCCTGTTTCCCTTTTTGTTTATTTTCCAGTTATAGTGCCCAGTAGGACTAGTCCATATCACTCACACACAGCTGAGCACAGGAGGTTGGTATCCACTCCAAAAGGGCAGGAAGAACCAGGGCTTCACACCCAAGAAATGAACCAGTGCAGGGGCAAGGGTTGCTACATATTCTTAAATGATCTCCCTAAGTGCTGTGAAGCTTTGTTATTCAAAGTCTCCTACATAATTCAGGACTCTTCTCCTTACACAAGTTTCTGAAGTAGGAAAGCAGCAAGATTTCTCCATTCATTTTATCAAGTTAATCCACTCATACTTCAACTCCTCCTAGAGATGCAACCGATGTTTAAAAAAATACTTTAGATCCTCATTTATGATTGAGAATTTTTTTTTCTATAAACACAAATAGGAGAACTGAACAAATTCTTTATCTATTCTAGATTGGATGTTTTGATACTTCAGAAACCCAGGCTGATTTTTGTGTAGTTTCAGAGTTCACTATTTCAATCCATATCCTCAAAAAATAAAATTACAGTACTACTGTGTGCCTTCACAACTTTGGATTCTCATAAAGCTATACCAAGTCCTGTTTGCCAGTCTTCTGCAATGAAAAATCAAAATATTTACAAGCCAGATAGCTCACTTTCTCAGCCCTTGTCAAATGCTTTTATTCCCTTTTCATTAATTCTTTTTTTTCCCATTCCATAGCAACTTAATTAGGAGTTTGGGTTTTTTTCTTATCTTGGAATCTATTTTAAAACTATCTGCCATACTTCCCTTGCTCCAGTTTCTCAACTCACATTCATTTCTAAATGTTGCTCCTTTTTCTATCCTAAGATCTAACAATAGCTGCCTTCATTAGTAGAAGTTTCCTACAGAGACACTTCAACCTAAGTTAGAAGCTGTCAAGGTTCTTGTTTGCTTAGGATTCATTCATGGAAAAGAAAATCTGAGTCTGTGTTTGTCTTTTGCAGAAGCTATAACTAAGGGAAGAGAGTACAAAAAGCATCAATCTTGAACTAGATCAAATGATCAATAAAACCCACTCAAATTGCAACCAGCAAACATTCTGCTCAAGGAGACTGCTTCAGAAAAATGACTTCATCAGAGCTGAACAGAAAGTGTATCCTGTGGAAATAGTTATGGCCAGGCAGTGAGCTGATCTTCCATACATTCTTTCACTCTGTGTGAAATAGAGGTGTGTTTGATTTTCTTCTACCAATTTCAGTTGTCTCACTGTGCTCTGAAATCTCCAGATTGATTAATGGAGCTCCTCTGGAGAAAAAAGATGTTTCTCTCCCCTACTTACATGTACACTGTGCACTGCAGAGGCACACACTGGTTTGGTTGTTATTTTGTGTTTGGGGACGTGTGTTCTTAATGGAAAAAAAAAGAGGAAAATTGTCAGACTTAAAATGAAATATGTTCTCCATCATTGATTTCCATAAACTTGTTCAAGTTTTCATAACCATTGAGTCTCCAATGCCTTTCTATCTGTAAACATTTTCAAGTATTTGTCTCTGAGGATGCATGTGTGGGACCTGCTCGTGTCTGACACAGTCTCAGTTAAGGGGAAAACTTTTTTTTCCCCTGACCTTGTGAGCGCTGTGTACACAAACTTTGTGGTCTAGATATTAAGGAGGCTGTTGCATTTCATTTTACTAGATGGAGGTTTCCCATGTGCCTGAGAATCTCAGTTTCCATGGATAAAGCAAGGGCTTAAGAGCTTTTGAAGTAATCATTACTTAGAAGACTGAAGGATTGTGCTCTTACAGCATCTCTTACCTTGTTTTCCTGGGAACAGATAAAAAAAGTTTTCCTCCATCAGTGTTGTTTTAATTGTGATTCTGACGTGTCTGGAGCTGGTAAGTTTGGTTGCTACGGGAGTTAGACGAAACCTTATATTTTATTTAATATTTTAAATAATAGTTTTGATCTTAAAAGGGATTATTCACAGACACACTTCCTAGTAAATTCAATTTTTTTTTGTTTTGTTTTAATAATCTAGCTCTTCATAGATCTTTCCTTACTCCAAAGTTGTCTCCACTGGCTGATTTTGGTGGAGTGCTCTACCCTGTACGTCCTGACTGCAGGAAATACATATAGCACACCACATCTCTGCATGGTGTAACTCCAGTGTGTGCTTCTCTGCATTAGCACAGTGTGAGACAGAAGTGAGCAACATCCCCTGTTGCAAAGTCACTCTTTATCCTCATTTTCCTGTCATATGAGCAGCCCTGTAAGCAGAAATACTTGATACTACAAAGCGTCTTCCTTAAATCAGTTTTAACTGAAACTGCAGCCACTAATGGTAATTTTTTATGTATTGCATGTCACTACAAGTAAACTGAGAGTGTTTCTGAACCTTCAACAGCAATCTCTCTGTAAATGGGAGATTCTTTTCAATTTAAACTTAAGGTAATTCAGAATTTCATGGCTTTATTATGCTCACTAGGGGGATAATTGCTGTTATCATTTAACTGCATTTACACACAAAATCCTGACACAAGCTCAGTCTTGTTTACAACAATGCAGTTATACACATTTGGAATTGCAAACTTTTGTCTAAAAATTTGGTCTGTCTTGATGACCAGAGGAAACCATGAAACAATTTAACATGTAGCTACCAATCCATAGTATCTTTTTAAGAAATCAAATTTTTATTAATCCTTATGAAAAGTAAGCCCTTAATAGAAACTTGTTTCTTAATGAACAGAGTTCTGTGTTGGAGAGCAAAGTGTAAGAGATTTAACATGACAGTATTGTTCTGAGGGGAATTTTGGTCCTTTTAGGTGAATTCTTGAAGTAATTTATATAGGAAAAATGGCTTTATACTGTTCTTGACCCCAATTAAATGAAATTGGTATTCTTTCACACATGTGTTTGCTTTAGCAGGATGTAAAATATGAGAAAAGAAGCAATAATTTCGTTGTAAGCTGAAGAAAAAGGTCCACAAGCATGAGCCTTTACAAGTAGCTTTGTCTTACTTAAATGACATTTACAGAACAGTTAATTTCCATTCAGCAGTGGCTCTCCATCATTTAATTGGAAATATTCTATACTAAGAAATTGTCTTTCAGTAAGGACCACAGATTATTGCTTTCAGCTCTGGGGTCCTCAGCACAGGGAAGGTGTGGATCTGTTGGAGGGAGTCCAGAGGATGGTCACAACCATGACCACAGTACTGGAGCACTTCTTGTGGGGAAGGGCTGAGAGAACTGGGTTTGTTCAGCCTGGAAAAGAGAAGGCTCCTGGAGACCCCATTGCACTCTTTCAGCATTTGAAGGGAACCTCTAAGAAAGGTGGGGATGAACCATTCAGCAGGACCTGCTGTGATGAGTTGTAGGGGGTACAGTATGGGTAAATGAAGGTGGCATAGAATGTAATCTTATCCCCCAATGAGTTGCAGCTGGACCAACTACTAAAGATCAGGAGCAGGCCTGATCTTAACAGGCCACACCTGTAGCCAATAAGAACAAGTGGTATAAAAGAGTGAATTGGTGGGATCTGGAGTCAGATGGTTACTGCAAGGACCAGGAAGAGTCAGTGCTTAGAGGAGCTGCCGATGAGAAACATTGAGGAGGTAGGAAACTCTGGTGGTATGGAATTCTAGCACTATAATGATAATAGAACTCTTGATATATGACAACAATGAGTGGCAGTGGTTTTAAATGGAAATGAAAATAGGTTTAGACTGGATATAAATAAGAAAGTTTTTATAATAAAAGTGGTGAAACTTTGGGGCAGGTTGTCCAGAGAGTTGGTGGATGCCCCATCCCTGGAAACATCCAAGGTCAGGTTGGATGGGCCTCTGAGCACCTTGATCTGGTCCTGCTCATCGGACTGAATGACCTTTAAAGGTTCCGTCCAACCCAAAGCACTGTGTGACTCCCTGATTATTGGATTTAGTACCCTTTTCCATGAAACTGGGGGAATGTGTCTTTGACTGCGCTTCGCTTCCTTACGTTTCTTTGAAGTTGTGATGAGCTTCATGATGGAGTCCAGCCTGAGCAAGGCATAACCCTTTTACTGAAGGCAGGACTAAAAAAAAAAATCTCACTCTTCACTGAATTTCCACCCCTCTACAGTCCTGGACAGCAATGCCATGCAGGGTACACTCACAAAAGAGCGCTCCTTCCCTTCTGGCATTTTACACCGAGACACCAAGGCAAAGCTGTTATTTTTAATACTCTCTGATGACTGACTGTGGTCATTTTGTTTGCAAGAGGTGACGAGAGAGCCCCCGGGTGCAGGCGGAGGAGCGTGGGTGCCGTGCGGGGCCGGGGCTTGTGTTCAGCCTCTAGAGGGTGCGCTTTGATCCCTCTTGATCACACAACAATTTGCTGTGACAAAAGCGGCGGGCGAGCGGGTGAGTGCAGGCGCTTATGCATGAGCAGCAGCATCACCCAGCAGCACACACTGCCGAGGCGAGGCTCCCGGCTTATGCAATAAACCATTCCAGCCCGTGTGTGCCCGGCAGAGATGGAACCTGCCTCTTTTTTTGTCACTGAACGGGGCGTTAGATATTCAATCAGTATTCAGATTTATGCTTCAGATGCTCATGAAAGAGGATGCTCTCCTTGGCGTGCTTGTCAGCAGTGATGCTTGTGTGCAGGTTTTTGTATTTTGGAGGTTTTTTCTGAAAATATTAACACAAGAATCCTGCCACATAAACACATCTAGGGAGATCTGAAGAGTTAAGAGATTTGCAGTATTTTATTTTACCCTTTGACTTCCTCATAAATCCTTTTTCTTTTTTTCTTTAATGTGAAAGGTGTCTTCATGAACATAGCTTATCATCTTCCTGTGATATATGTGAGCTTTAAAATGCAGTCTAAATTTGATGGGAAAAAATAGTATTCAGGATCCAGTAATATAGTTGGATTCAAGACAGAATAAAAGGCTTATATTGCTACATTTGATTCAAAACAATGGCTTAATTGGCCAGGAAAATGTACTTATCAGATGATAAAGAAGTCAAGGGCAAGATATGCCTGAAAACAAGCTTTTTCCTGCCTAAAATTAGGCAAAGTTAATAGGTTAAATTTTGTTTATTGAATAAGAGAACCCAAAGTTGATTGATATAGTAATTTCAGTGTTTGCTATGGCAAATATTTAGCTCATTATCAGTTTTAATAGCATTTTGCAGAACAAGCCTTTTCTTGACACGCAGAAAATACTATTAAATTTCCCTGCATAGATACATTGTTATGACATGCAATAACTACTTGAATATAAAGGGGATTAATAATTTAAAAGGTGCTAACAAATTAGGGCCATCATTAAAAATAGACTTTGAACCATTTTGTAGAAAAATCAGATTGAGGTAATGCTCTGCTCTTATGATAAAGAATTACAGCATTAATTCTGCAAAGTGAACTTATTGCTCCTATTCGTCTCCAAAACCCTGGAGCATTAAAAGACAGGAAGAATGAAATGATCACTACGTTTTTTCAGGCACAACAGCTCTAATATTTCCATCACAGTTTCACAGCTCAGCTTGCATGGTTGTGCTGGAGGAAAAACCCATAAACGTCATGCTTCCCTTTGTTTTGTTTTTGCTGGTCTTATGGAATCGGGTCGAATTTTTTCAGACAGTTTATATTAATATACTGGGAATTTTGCTTGTACAGCATCTGTGCAGAGTATAAAGCAAACATTTCTTCTGTATAGAAGCTGTTCTTTTCTTGGTTTTTAAATGTAATCCCCATGTTCCTTTTGCATTTTGTTTTTCCTTTCTTGCAACAATTGATGACCAGAGGCATTTCAAGGTTGAATTCTTGTTGCTTTGCAAATTATTAATTTGTTTTCTTTCCAACTTGAGATAAACAGATATAAGATCCCTTTTGAAGCCTTTTCTTCATTGTTTCAGATTGCATCTATGAAATATGCAGGAAAATGGACTTCTTTTTTTTGTGTGCAAGTGTATTAGGAAACACATTTGTGATTCTTACTCATGTAATTCCTGCCCATATAGTTTCACTGCAGTGAGGGTCAGGTGTGGACCCTTATTTTAGAAATACCTCAGTCAAAAGATTTAAGTAAGATTTAAAAGGCTAACTTTAATTAGTGCTTATTTGCTTGTTGTTTACTTTCATATGCAAGTTGGAGAAGAAAAAAAAAACAATTTATGGGATTTAAGTAATAAATTTCACATTTGAAAGACAGAGATACCAGGAGTTCTTAGGCCCCCAAAGGAAGCAAAACATTTGTTCTCCCCCTCTCATTCTCACTTGTCATGGCAGTCATCTCCCTTCATAATATTTCCCTCTCATCCCCCTTCCTGAGTTTCCCCTCCCCTTCACTTTGCACTTTCTGAGACCACAGAACCCAGATGGTGCCCTCACTGTTGCCAGACCCTGGGGGAACTGCTTCTGTTCTACCCACCTCTCAGTAGCTGTACTAAGAAGCATGCCAAAAGTCCAGTGCTGAGATATGTTTAATTTTGATATTATTTCCTTTCCAGTGAATTTGTTTGTCAGCACCAATTTTTATCCCTAAGCTCAAGTCTCTGATATTGGCAGTGGTGCAACATCAAGTTTAAAAAAAACAATGAGTTTCTAGACATCTGGTTGTGATTTTAGCAGAGTCAGATGTTGTTAAAGCACCAATCAATAAATGGTTAAAGCATTGTTTATATAGCACCTCTATTCCTGCTAATACTGAAAAATTCATAACATCAGGACATTTTTCAGGCAGACGTGTGTGTTTTGGTGCATTCAAGAAGTACATCTTTTATATACCAATATAACAATGTTTGGGAGTTTTTAATTACACAGAATGAAGAAATTGATGGAGAATGTAGAATATGTGGCAGAGGAGAAAAGATTCATGTTCTGATAAAATATAAAATAAGAGTAGCTGTGCTAGAGATACAGTTAAGAAGGACCATCAGTGATAACAAACTATTAGCACATTATTAGCCAGTGGAAAATCAAGGACAGTAATAGTCTTCTCTATGACAGAGGGGAGAAACTCTTAATAGATGACCTGGGGGAGGCCAGTGTGCTTTAATGCTTTTTTGGCTTTAGTCTTCACTGAGAAGGTCAGCTGGGATCATGTGGCAAACAGAGTTTGTGTGCAACAAGAACAATCATCACGATCCTAGGCCAGAACAGGAGAAAGTAGGCTAGAGAGTACTTAGAAGAGATAGATCTTCAAATCAGATGGGCTGCAGAAACTTGATCCTACAACCCTTAAAGAACTGCCTGGAACAATCTCGAGGTCATTAGCCATTTCTGAAAACTGATGAAGTTCAAGTCAGGCTCCAGAGCAGTGGAAAAAGGCAAACTTGATGCCTGTTTTTAGAAAGGGAAAAAGGACGAGCCACCATGGAATTTCAGATAGATCAGATTAAGATCCAGTCTTGGAAAAATACTGAACCTACAACCAGATGTTTAATAGATATCTAGAAGAAAAAAAGGAAATCTGCAACAGCCAAAATGGGTTTGCTAATACTAATTGTGTCAGGCCAAAATAATTACCAAGCAACAGGACTGCCAGGTAAAGAAGTTAAAATAAGGAGAATATATCTGATATAATCTGTCTGGAGCTTTTGATATAGTGTTATATGCAACATTTATAAGCAAGAAAGGAAGCTTAAAGTGCATGAATCTACTATCAAGTGGGTGAATAATGATTATTAAAAATACCTCTGACAAATAAAAGCTATCTGTGCCTGTTGTTAGAAATGGAAAGCTGTTTAGCTTGCTATTCTACAAGCATCTGAGTCTGTACTATTCCTTATCTGGAGACTGGAATAGTAAGTATGCTTTACCTTAGAAGAGAACACAAACTAGGGAAGGAACATAAGCATCCTGTTCATGGTGGTGCAATTCTAAAGGATCTTGGCAAATTGAGAAACACATGTAATATTTTCAACCTTATGTGTGTGTTTATGTGAGTATAGATAATCAGGAGTAATCAAAGGCAGAATTACAAAAAAGGAATAGCTACCAGTTCTGTAGAGGATGGGAAAAAGTCAGGACTAGCAGTAAATCACAAGCTGAACCTGAATGAACAGTGTTAAGCTGCTGTGAAATGTGCAGACATCTTCCTGGGGTATTAAAAAATGATGACTCCTCAAGTAATCCTTCCGCTCTACTCAACACCAGTAAGGTCTCAGCTTAGTATCATAGCAGTGCTGGGTTTAATGCTTTATGGAGTATGCAGAGCAACTGGAGAGGGTCCAGGAAGGATGAAAAGGAGCTAAGAATCATGACCAAAAGAAAATATTGATTTAATGGTAGATTTGAGCATCTGTGTCTATAGAAGAGACTCAGGGTAGAGCAAAACCGCAGGTCTGAACTTTGCAGAATTTGAAGAGGAGCATAAAATAATTAATGATTTTTCTTTTTGTCCATGATAGGTTGAACTAAAAGTAGTGGACTGAAAAATTGCATGATGCTTCTGATTAGCCACCGGGAAAAACTTTACAACATTGTAGGAACTTTTTTCCAGTGGTTTATGAGTTGTCATTATGAGAGTGATTTATATATATATTTGACATTCATATCAGAATACAGGCAGATGCTATAATTCAGGAGATAAGCCTGTGAAATGCCCATGACAGGATCTCATGGCCTAGAAAAGATAAAAAGGAATGATTTTTTTGTGAACAAAAAACTGCATTTTATTTGGCAATAAAGACTCATTTGCTAAAAGGGTGGGTAATAAATTTCATTTCTGTATGTCTCACTTTGCCCATCTGTGAAGTCAGCTTTAAGATGTTGATAGTTTTTGTAAAACAGTTTTCCAAAATACTCCTTGGCTTAAGGATATTGAAAGATATTCCATACCTACTCAGTTCATCCCCTCATCCTTTCCTTTCTGGAAGTTTTCCAGCTCTTTCATCTATTCTTATCCATGCTCCTCTCTGCAGAAGTCGTTCCAAGGCTACCAAAGCATCAGATTTTTCCATCCCGTTGATTCTGATAGCAACAATATTTATTTTTACTGGTTGTTGGAAAGCCTGGAATCAGTTTCCTATCCAGGTTTAATGTGAGGGAGGGCTATGAAGACTGAGAGTGAAATCCACTTATTAGAGCAAAGTATTGCACAGTTTTAACTCTTCCCTCCTTCCATTGCCTGTTTCTTCTCTCTCTGGCTAAAATAACAGACCAGCCTTTTTCACCTCCACTTTCCAGCCCAGGACCATTTCATCTCTTCCCATTGTTGGAGTCTTATAACCTCTGGTAATTAGCATTCAAAGATGAGCACATGCTGCAAGTGAAATGCCTGTTTCCCCCTACCTGGAGTCAGCCAAGAGATCCATTTTCTCATTCAACTTTTTGTGTGAAATGAAACTCACAAGATTGTTTCTCTTGCTGCCAAGTCCTCCAATATAGCATGATGTTCGTTAAATTTTATTTTTTCAATTTAAATACGTTTCCATGTAAACCCAAGGTTAGCCATAGGTAGCTAACAAGTAAGATGAATTTGACAGAAATCCTATTGGGTCTGTAGTGTTTTCTTCCTCTAGTCATTATTAAGGAATTTATAACCCAAGAAAGGGCTTTTCAGGGGAAACTAAGCAAATAGAAAATGGGGGCATAGGGTGAATATTGTAACATATTAAATATTTGAGTATTTTTCCATGTCTTTTGGCCTCTAGAAATTACAAATATTTATAGATCTGAAATTCAGACAACTATTTGAAAAATGAATTGTGTGCAGTGCCTTATGGTTAAACTATATCTATAATTTCAGCAGTTTCCTACAAGCATTTAAAATATTTGCTGAGATTTTGGAGGAAGATGAGAAAGAGAAAAGGGTTGCAGATTGATGGAAGTTTTTCAGAGTCTGACTTAATAAATGTGACAATCAAATATGAGGATTTTTGGAAAGAGAGATAAGCGATGGTAGCCTGAAGGCTGAACTTAATGTCAAAGAGGGTGTTCATGCAAAGCAAAACAGTGTATCTAGTAAACTAGAGAAATATCATCTTTGGAGGAAAAAATCTCTAAAGATTTTATGCCACTTCTAACAGGCAACAACAAAAAAGCCCTAGCTGTACCTCAGGATATGATCAGTCTTTTTGAACTGGATTTGTTCAGTGCTTTTTTGTTCTTCAGCGCTGTCTGCAAGCATTCCCTGTCTCAGTCATAAGGCTCAGTGTTTGGCAGTTTTATTTCTTTGTTATATTTTCATCATGTGAGATAAAAAGTCACGGATGAGTGATATAATGGAAACAAATGTTACCTGTGTCTGAGCAGGAGAAAAAAGCCCTCAGTTGCACTGAATCCATGCTCTTATTCTTTCATTAAATTGTTTGAAATTTTTTGAAAATGATAGGTGATTTTTTTTCCTTCTCTGCTCAGCCAAACTGCCTCTCTATGAGAAGGGAAGTAACCACCTTAGGAAAAGCATTTCTCAGGATAGCTGAGGTTGAGACTGTTGTAGGCATGATGTGTTCAGGCTCTGTAGGAGGGAATGAAGGCTGCATCACTGTCGAGTAGCCCCTGGAGGTTAGCTCAGAGCAGCAGTACAGCTTTGGAGGGAGCTGTCAGCCCTCTGGGCTACAGGGATGTGCTCTTTTTAATAAGTACATTGCACAAGACAGTACCTATGAGGTAAAGGGCATTAAAGGGCATTTTTTCACAAGAAAGTCTTTTTTAAAATAATGATTAATAAGTCCAAAGCTGCACAGTTAATTTGTGAAAAATACAGTGTGTTCAAAATACCAAGCAGTCCTGGGTGTTTTGTATGTGAATGGAGCCTAAACAAAGTACATTCTACAGAGAGGAAGTTTGGTTCATCCCTTACTCAGAGATTTGGAATTTAAGCTCTATTTGTTTTCACCAATTGTGAAGAAGGGGATTAGTAATATGAAGATGATTTAATTCAATAGTGTTTCTTCAGGTAAACAGTATTTAATTTGATTAGTCAGCATATTCATTTTTGTGGTGGAAGAATTAGGAGAGCTCCTTGTTTAAAAATAGAGAATAATAGTAGGTATGCATTTGCTAACTATCAAAATGCCATGTATCTTCCAATCAATTGCTTTTCAGAATGTGGGATGCAGCACATTTTGAGGGTATTGTATGTAATTTATACTTTCATTTGGTTTTTTTTTTGTAGTATGAGGTTATGGCAAACATTTCATATATATAATGCTTTTTCAAGTTTAGGTACTTCATTTAGTTACTGAAATGTTGGTCTATTTTCTTGGACACATATTAGGTAAACACATCAAAAAGTTACTCAAAAACTAAAATGGAGTATAATGTTATCAACGCATCGAGCAAAAATCAAATGTTCACGACCAGCAGTTGAGTGAGCTAAATCAGACAATACTTTAAATATAAAATGACGTTACAAGGAGTCCCTTAAATTTTCTTTTACATATTTTTCATTAATATAAAATCTTGAAGTCCGATGTTCATAGACATGATTCACTGACTTGCTTACTGAGTTTGGGCAGTGGTAATCAAAACATCACTGATGAACTGGTCTCAAAGGAAACTGCAAGATTGCCTAGTTTTTTATTTGCAGAGAAATGCATGTGTGCCAGAAATGAAGGATGAGGTTCTGGTTGTCCTAGAGTTATTATGAGTGGGAGATTATACGGACATATATGGTAGTGATGAACAGAGATCAGAGAGACCCGAACATCAAGGGGAAGGAGAAATGGGAATTAAGAGATCAAAGACTGTAGAGGAACTGGAGGGAGAGTTGGCTTTGTCTTCACTGCCAAAAAAGGTGCGTTTTTTGTGTGAAAAAACTAACAGTAGCTGTATTTATTTCGCTGTGGAAGACAACAAAAGCCTTGTAGCTTTTACTGTGATCTGGCTGAACAAGTTCAATTGCAGAAGAGAACTGTAACACTTCTGTCCTTTGTATCCATTTTACCTAACAGCAAGGTAATTTTTAATGAATGAACAGGGGAAAAAATTACTCTGTCTTTGCTTTATTTCATTGAACACTATTCAGAGAGGAAACGCATAACAATAAAGAGCAGCGTAAATTGGACAAAAGTCTGATTTTCAAGTAAGCTAAATTTGTCACCACAAGAAGGACTTGGACTATGAGAAAATCACATGGAGAGTAATGTCTGGAGAAGATAAGGCACTGAGAGTGTGCACTATGAGATAGGAATTTATTTCACTCCATGCCACTGATTTGCTTTGCAAATGTTGACTCACCTTTTTTCTCTGATGCATCTTTTTCTCTTGTTTCTTCAATAATCACAGAAAAGCACAGCTATTCATTAATTCTTCTCTTAATCTTTCAGGAAAGAGATCACTGAAACCTAAGGTCATGTCTCTTTATTACTGGCTATTTATAATTAGGCAGTGAAAACCATACCTAAATATTTAAAGCAGTTTGAGATGTTGATTACCCAGAATTCCCAATGGAAATATACACTTTATTTATAAGAAGCCTAGGGAGAGAAGGAAATATGTGTGATTTTTGGAAGTTTTGAAAGTCTATGTTAAAAAATTGTCTGACCAAAATGTTTCAGGTACAGTTGATTCTGGTTCTGAACAGCAATATTATACCAGGACCATTCTTTATTATCTTGAACTTCGTGGATTTCAGTCAAAGATGTGAAATTAAATGCTTAAATGGAGTAATCCAGTTTTAAAGACACTTTCCATAAATTATAGCTTTTCATATACTTTCTCATATAAAAATAATTGAGACTTTTAGGAAACTTGTCTACAATTTCCTCCTTAGTAACAGACAAGACTTTGACAGAAAGCTTTATATAAAGAACAACCTGTGAGAGCACAGCTATGCTGGGTCATATCCTAAGTTTCCTTTATCATAGAAGTTTCTCTGGAAAGAATTTGCACAATAACAATACTTTCATGACAGTAAATCCACCAGAAGTAGAATTTATCATGCTTGAGTTATGTTGGAAACAGTTGTTTCAGTTTGGGAAGTATTTTAGCTCTGTTAAATTTTCATCTGCAAATGTGTACTGGAAGGCAACATATCTACCACCAGAGAATATAGTGCATAATTCTCATTTTTAATACCTGAAAATGATTAAGATAAAAAAATCCTTATCCCTAATGTTAAAAAGCAATAGTAATACAGCTAAGCTGTAATAACTTCTGTTCTTCAGGATAGACCTCCGAGTAGCATCCTCTTGAATTCACAGAAAAATAATAAGTTTTTTAATGGAGTAAATTTTCCTCTAGGATTATGTGCTTATGTCTACTGCCTACCTTATCATGGGACTTGATTCTTTGTTTAGTATAAGTAGCATTGGGATCACAATAAAAGAGAAGGCTGGTCTCCTTTGCTGTCTGCAGACTAGATTGCCTTAAGAGACATTGAGACCAGTAGAGAAAAAAGAAATTACACTGATCCAATAGATATACTGCTGAGAGGTTTCTATTATATTCTTACCTCAGACATTGTACCACCATTAAATTCACACTTTCAGGCCCTGGGAATCAGGTCAGCATGACAGAGAAGTTTGGCTAAAATGAATCTGCTATATTAGTTTTTGTGAAAATGATTAAGCTCCGCAGGTTCAAGATCAGGACTATTTTTCAAGCAGTCATTGTTTCAAAGCTAGGCAAATAATCCCTGATAGAAAAGAGAAAATCATAGGGAGTCAGACCAAGATGAAATTGAGTATCAGAGTAAACAAACTACCTGAATACAAGATCTCGAGTCAGAAAGCAACACAGAGTCATTCATTTGGCACAGTTAAAAATCAGCTGCCAGGCAAATTTTTTTAAAGTATTTTAAGCAGACTGCCCATCAAATAAGCATAATTATAATCAAAATTCTTACAACGTTCTCAAAATTCCTAAAGGCAATCAGCTCCACTCAAATTAGTAACTTGGATAAATCACCATTAATTAGCTAATATAAGCCAGCAGGTGGTTTTGAGCCCAGAGAGATTCCCTGGTTATTTAAATTATGTATATTATACTACACCAAAGATAGAATAAGTGAAAGGCAAAAAACAGGCACAAGTCTGCTAAAAAATAAACAACAACAACAACAAAAAGTGTGTGGGGACGGTGCCTACCTAAGGTCTTCTCCAACTCCTACACCCTACCCAAAGCAATACAAGATGTCTTTGACCCTCAGCTCAGATAGTGTCATCTAGGAATGTTCTGTATGGTTCCTCTTTCAGCTCTGAGATATATGCAGGAAACAAAGTCTGCAGTGGAAGCTTGCTTGGAAAGGTTCGTTCTGAAGAATTTGTGATGACTAAGAGAGAGCAGTGACTGTTTACAGAAATGCACCACTGAAACCATAGGGATAGCCTTGTCCCACACACATTCATCCCAAAAACAGTGGGAGACTTTTTTGAGAGCTTTGTAGGCATTTCCTATGAATAAATAAAATTACATAATTTTAAAAGATTAATGTCCAAGTCTTCTGTGACCAATGCTGTTGTGGTCAGTTGTGGACAATAACTTAGGAACCAAACCAAACACTTTCATATTAGTATGTCAGAAGAAAATTAGCCTTTTTTTTTTTCAAAATACTGGTACCAATAACGTCATGAAATCAAGAAATTCTTTGAGAAATCTGGCTCAAACCTTCCTACAAAACTATTGTCTTTCAATAACTCCTACTTGCGTGGTGTTTTATCCTAAAAAAGCTCAGGGGTTGCCATAAAATTCTGTCATAATTTTCTGCCATGCTTATGCTTGGTAGTCATGCAAAATGGAAGCTCAAGTGTATTTTAGAGTCTCTGATTGAAGAAAATGACATAGTGTGGGAAGAAACAGCAAGATCAATCCAGATACTTGTATTTGTCCCACTGAAAATCTGGACACTGATGCAGTAAAAATACTTTAAAGGATTAAAACCCCTGCCAGCTTTTACTGAATGATCTACAGGTCTGGTAGTAATACTTGATCCCAAAGCGTGCTCTGGGATCACCTGTGCCTTTCACATCAATCAGCTCAGTGCAATGTTCTGTTTACAAAGAACTGAGATTGTGTATCACATTGTATTCCTGCCTCTGTGTCTGCCAGGTACTCTGTGTTGCTGGTATTTTCTTCAGGCTGAGTGATGTATTTTGATGAACTTCTTTTCATACATTTATGCAGGTTTCTGGTCTATCCCACTTTTTTTCAATGTAAATGATAAATGTATTATAAACCTGTTATCCAATAACTGTTTAGCATTTTCATTCAAACACAAGTTACAGTAAATTGAGTCTGTTCAATATGACAAATAGCAGAAGAAGAAGGTTTTTCATTGCCACATTACAACCCAAATCCTAAAGTTATTATTTTTCTAAGCAGAGAAAACATGAAGCCTGTACCTACCTAAGCCTTCCCACCTCAGCAATAAACACATAGGAATTGTGCTTATTCCCACATCAGTGGGGAGTCGAGGCAGTTCCTGAGTTACTTGAAAAAGCCTTAAGATATGTTAGCAAAGTATGTAAAAATGGTAACAACCATAGCTAATTGTGTAGGTAAAATTAATTCCATGTGTACACAAAAGTAATATCACCAGTTTTTTAAAAATGTTTCTTGCATTTTGTTTTAAAGTGCCTTAAAATTCTATTTTTCTGGATACAGTACAGAAGTATACAGCTGTTCAGGGAAAAAAAACCTGCAGACTTGTTGTTCAACACATGCAACACTGCCCTTTGATATCTTTTTTGGACTTTGTAATAATGCTGTAACTACCACTGTTCCAAAATATTTTATTTATAAAAACTGTCCTCCCACAGGGTGGCTGCAGATGATCTGCAAGCTGAAGAACAGCCTGCAAACTCCTCTTGCTCTAGGAAATGGTGCTTCTATTTGTAAATATCAGTGCTTGCCTTGGGATTTTTAACAACTGGTCTGCTCCCAATTTCAGTATATACAGCACAAGATCCAGCTCTTGGGTAAAGAGTGGAGGTGACAATTTAGCATCCAGTCTTTCCATGGCAATGCTGATGTGTTCTATTGTTGCTAAAACCATGGAAAAACAGTCTGAGTGCCTTTATGTTAGCACAGGCAGAATTGGTGTTCATCTCTCAAGAAAAAAGTCATATCTTGGAGGGATAGGCCCTCACAAATCATCATTTGTTAGTAGCTTTTGAATGAAAATCAAATAGGTGTTAATGTTCAGAAAATGTCAAGTTTGATAGAATAAGTTTTAGTCACCAAAAAGATGAAATTGAGAAAGTGATAAAAACCCCTGGTAGTGTTTAGCAGAGGTTATTTAAGTCTTGTTGCCTACATGGAACAATTGGAAGAGTTTCTCTGTAGGTTTTTTATGCTAACCCTTCTCTAATCTCCATGATTAAAGATCATGCTATTCTAATACTAACATGATAATATGGAAAAAAGACTGTAGTAAGCTGAATCAAAGTCCTGTTTAGCCTGGTGTCTGTCCAGCAGTGGTTAATAGATAAGGGGAAAATATAAAACCAGGAAATTTGGAAGGAAGACCTGTGTGTGTATTCTTTCCATATCTTCAGCAAGAAGTCAGGGACTTCTTGAAGAAATTGAATCTAGATCCCATTATATTTAATAGGCTTTCCTGTGTTTGTTCCTGAACTTATCCAGTGCATTTCTGTTACATAACTGGCAGCCAAGGCATCCCACTGAATTTGGCAGCTAAAATGCAGCTTCCTTGCATCTGCCCTTAGCCCATTTTTCGCAGCTTCAGCTGTTACCTCTCAACTTTTGCTCGGTAAGAAAGTAAGTTTTCATTTCTCACTCGTTTTCTTCATGGCAGTCATGAAAATAGATACATCTCTTTATATCCTGCTATCAGTCATCTTTCTATCAAGCTGCAGCTTCCAATCCCCCTGTGCATAAACGACATTTTACATACATGCATCAATTTGCATTTATCAACACTGAATTTTATCTGATGCTTTATTGCCCAGTCGTAAACTCTTTTTCAAGTTCTTTAAAGTTTTGATTTTGATCACCCAGTACAATTTTTTGTCAGCTGTAGGTTGTCACTTTGCTGTTCACTAACATTTTGAGTTGTTTGGTTTATTTAAATGTTTACAGAACAAATTCTGCCTTAGATCCATGTTGAATTCACTACTGATGTTTCTCCATACTGAAAATCAATCCATCTATTTTTATCTTTATTTTCTGCCTTTAATTTATTGTTAATCCAGGGAAGATATCTGAAGCATTCTGGGAATCTAATCAACCAGGTAATAGTCATCCAGATCTCTTGTATTCCTCAAAAGAAAACAACCTCAGGAGACCTCTACAGAAGTGATCTTGATTTCTTTTCTTCATTATAACATTTTAATTTACTTATCCATCATTATATCCTTTATTAGAGTTGTAGCCAATTTGCCTGCTATGAAAGTCAGATTTTTGCTGGTCTCTCCTCCCATGGCACATTCTTGGTTTTAATTAATGTCTTGTTTTGCACTTCATGTCACTCTTGTACTGAGGCTGATTCAAGTAATACCTTTGTACATGTGATTTAAACCTCTTGAGCAAATACTACTTTCTTGCCTGATTGATTTCTCAGCTTGTTCTAATCCTACTCTAACAGTGTTTTTTGGTTTGAGACTGTTCCTCTCTTATCTAGAAAATAAAAGTGCTGATCTCTGCTGGAGGTCTTCCTTAGTCACCACCATCCCAAGAATACATTTCACCTTTCTGCTGTTATCTTCTATTCCATGAGTTCTGGTTCAACTTTTGTGTGTGTATGTGTGTTTGTTTTTCTGGGGGAGAAAAGAAAATAAACTATGTAATTGTGCTTTTCCCCACTCTTTTGTTCTTAGGGACACAAATAGAAACAGGAGAACAGTGCAATCTGTGGAGATGTGATGCTTGATATCAGTGCTCTGTTATTTTTGTGTGGGCATCATAAAATAAACCACTGGGTTAAGTTGTACTTTTATGCCCATACACAGAAAACTTCCAGCTGTTGTATTTAAAAAATTCTCTCTGATATCTTGGCACCGTGAAAGTTCACACTGGAGTTCAGTTTAAAGCCAGGCAGTCATCAGCTGACTCTAGGTGCAGTGAGGGGATCAAGTTGCTGTTCGTGTGCTACAGCAGAGAGCAGCTTTCTGTGTCAGAGGCAAATGAGCAGGATACAGGGTGATTGCAAAACAGCTGCAGCCTCCTGGGCTATGCAGGGGAATTTCTGACAGGCGTGTCAACCTGCAGATTGACATCCTACTGATTCTGCTTTTAATTGAGAGCTATATATTAGAGACACCTGTACCTTCTTTCTTGCATTTTCCAAGTTCAGGGGAAGCTTCCCCAGCAATCAGTGTCAGAATACAACATCATGTGGTTACTAAACTTTTTGTCACTTACTGGTTTTCCCTGTATTGTCTTGTTCGTTACTTTTTTGGAAAATAAAAATCTGTATTGTTAATGACTATTTCCACTCTTTTTTCCTTCATCATCTTTTCACATTTTTGCTGTCTTCAAGGTTTTCTTTCATCTTTTCCCTGCAATGCTTTCCTGATGGGGTCTTCACTCCTTTTTCTCTCCTCACAGCACTGGTTAAATGACCAGAGATGAAGTTTGATTTGATAGTGAAGTGCTGTTATTTGAATTTAGAGATAACATCCTAATTGAAATGGGAGTGGAAAAAGAGGCTTATTCAAGGATATTGCTTTAACTTGTCTACAGAATCAGGCAAATACCACTGCCTTAAATATTGGAAGAACATTCAAACCTCTTTGGGAAGCAAATGGAGGGGATCATTCAGTGAAAGTGTCCTGGAAGGCTTTGGGTACTTGAGAGAAAGGAAGAGACAGAAATAGTTTAGAATGCATAAATGTGGTGAGACAGTAGAAAGCTCCAGTACTCAGAAGGAAGGAGTTGTATCTTCTGAAAGTTTTACCTGGTAGGCCAAAAAGTAGGGGCTGGGATTTGAAAGAAACAAAAAAATTCAGTTGGTGATCCTTTGTGGGTCATTTTTGCCTGGTCTTCAGTTTGTACAGGAGTCCTGAAAGGTTCTAGGCTTGCTGGCTTGTTTTGGAAATTTCAGAAGATGCAATGTGTGCTCTGTGGTGTCTTGTGTAAGCTTCTCAAAATTAGCTTCAAAGCAGGCATATTACATTTTTGCCAAGTCATATTTTCTCACGAGTGTATGATGTATGCTTGAATTAAGATGTTATGATTTATTTAAATGTCTGAAAAAAAAATTCATGTCCTTTTCCAACAGCTTACCTTTTAACCCTTTGTTTCACAGTGTCCTAAAACTGCTCTTTTTTCTATTTACTTTCTGTATATAGTGATGACCTACATTTATTTTAAAAAAATACATGAAAATACATAGGGATAAATATAAACTTTGATTGATATTATACCCCCTGTGGTTAATGAAGTGACTTGGGAAGTTTTACACAGTCAGGATTTAGTCCAGACCTGAACCAGTACTTTGGCTTGTATTAGGTTGTTTGTTTACACTTATTTTTGGTGAATATGTATGTCCTTAGCAAATATATGATATACAAAACCATGAATTAGCATTGTCTTACTAAATTTAGTTGTCCATTAACAAATCCAGAACTCTTCAAAATAAATCTCTTGTCTCATAATTTAAGCTTCTCTACTAGAACTACTTTTAAGATACCAGTGGCTGTTGTTTGTATTGAATTGTAAATCATTTGTGTGTGAGATTAAACTTCAAATGCAGTTATAAAAAAGTATTTTGTTTTGCTAAAGTATTACTTAAAACTCATGGGGAACTGTGTTGAAACTATTTCTAGCTGTGACATGTCGTTCCTATAAAAGCAGAAAACAAATTTCATAGTAAACTTGACTTTTCACATAATTGTTAATTGTGAAGCTACTTTGCCACTACAAATAATAATTTGAATGTAAATATATAAAGGAAATGTGTATTTGAGATGTCTATACTTTTGATATAGGTGAACTTAGTAATCTCTAAGCAATGTGCTAGAAGACAGAGTGATTCCTCTTTCTGAATGCCATAGTATACCAACTCTTGAAAGAAAAGTACAAATAATGGATGCAAGATTGAGACCTTGAGTGTCAGCAAAAAAGTAGGAGAGAATATTCCTTTTTTTGAAGAGGTATGACTTCTCACTCAGGAAGGAGTAAAACCATACAGGACTAAATACTCATCGCAATGGTCTGATTAGTTTGCATATGGATAAGGTGCAAAAATTAGCACTTAGATTTGGATTAGGATTTGAAAACTAATCTGAAAGTTATTTTATTAGCCTATTAAACAATTATATTAACAAATAGCACTACTGGTAAACAGACATGCAGTTTGAAGTTCTTACCCAGAAGTAGAACACACAAAAACTGACTTCTCTCTTCTTTTAAGTAAGCAAACTTGCACATAGGTTCAAAATGTTTAATTTAATTACTATTACAATTTAAGCCAATGACTAGAAAGAGAATCTAGAGCAAACATGCATTGTAGCTTACCCTAAAGGAAGAAATATTGGGCCAATGAAAGCAACCTACAGAGAATGAGAAATAACAGGCATGTGCTGGCATGTTAGGAATGTCTCTTCATAGATGTGCAAGTTTTATTTCATATTGTCCTCACCCTTCTCAATAAGAATGACTGATAGCTTCACTTTGTGATTTCCCAGCTTTTAAGAGTCTATTTTTATTTATTTTTATGACCAACCTTGCACTTGTTAAATGTAATTTTTGCTTTATGTAACATAGAAAAAAGCACATCTGCAGTATGCTGTCCCATGAATTAACAAGAATGACTGGACATAAGACAAGAAATCCTTTAAAAACATATGTTCACATTAAATATCTGGGCTAGTTCAGTAAAGGAGGTCTTATGGGGTCATTTTTGATGCAGTGCAAGTAAACCATTTCTGCTCTTCTGAAATAGTTTCTTTCAGGTTTATATTGAGCTTGTATAATGACACATTACATAAATAAGGGCTTAGTTTGTACATTAGTCTTTTACATCTTGGATTCTTACTAAATCCTTGTTTTTACTAACTTGATGCTTAAGAGATATTGATTGCTGCTCCGCATGCCTGTGGTGTTTATTTTGATATGGCTGGGATTAAAAACTAAATTAACACGCATAATCAGTTTTCTTAGAATTCAAAAGGGTGCTTTGGTACCTTTGGTTACATTCTTCTGAAGAAAAAGGAGAGCAGAAGAGATGTGATGAAAGAGGGATCAATTTATTCAATCACTGGGTATAAAAACATTAGCCCTGGGAAAGGCCCTTCCTCTAAGAGCTTTAGTTGCCCAGTCTCACTTGTGTGGCACAAAATAATTTGCATTTTTAGAGAAAATTCACGTCTTCTGCGAGCTCTAGTGAAACATGAATAAATTGCTTTCTTTTCCTCTTTTTCTGATTTTATAAAGCTGAATCCATTAGGGGCTGAGTCAAACTGTAATGAAAGAAAGGCAACAACTGAGATGATGGAAACCCTGGATTAGATTTCTTAGTAGTCCAAGCCCAGCTGTCATGGCCTACGTGTCAAGTTAGTACTCTTTGGGGAGGCCTGGCAGTACATGTGAATATTTTTTTTTAACTGCTGTGTTACAACAGGTCTCTAAAGCAGCTAGGAATTAAACAGAGATGCAGAGATTAAGAATTAAATAAAGCCACAGCAAACATTCCACCAGGGAGACTTGCAGTGGGGCAAGTAAACCTTCCCAGGGCTATTCCCCACTGCCATGGCTGGCAGGCTTACCTGTGACCTGGAGACTCTGAAACTCCCAAGTGGGGTTGTCTTATTCCAATTTATAGCAATGGATTTTGTCTGTTACACCTTGTGAGCTTTGCTATGAGGTAGGACTGTGTTTTGATCAGAACATACAGATCCCAGCATGGATTTTAAGCCAGTTACTGTTTTTATAAGGAAGACCTGGTGTCAAAGCACCAACATTCAAATGAGTACAGATTGATGTTAAATTATCAAATTACTGGTACCCAGAGTCTTTTATCTAGTGCTTGGAATTTATCCAGCTTCCAAAGAGACTCTCATATCCTCCCATGAAGGGGCATGATGGCAGTCAAGTGCCCCAGTCTGTAAAAGATTCAGACACCTGAAATCATCTCAAGTTCACCATTCACTTTATGAATTTGGGGAAATCATTATCTTTTCAAACCTAAGATAATCTTATAACAGATTTCCTCAGTTGTGGAAACAGTTTATAAAAAAAATAAAATCTGCCAGAATCCCTGTGTCAGACTTGTGCTCTGGGGGAAAATTCCTTCCTTATTTCTCAGCTGGTGGTTTTGCATGATTTCTCTCATCTTAGGAGAGCATTTCAAACCAGCAGCAGCTGGTGTCTGCCTGCACTTCCACTGGTGCCTTTGTGAGAGACAGAACTGAGCAGCAACACCTAAATAATCCTGTTCCTTTTTCTCCCCTTGCATTGTGATTGTGGAAAAGATCCAAAAGAGGCCAGGTCACCATGGCTGCTCTCCTTCCCGTGCCTCCCTTCAGCTCTGTTGAGTGTCTGCCACACTGGGAGTACCTGCTGGTGACTCTCATCACTGTGGTCAAGGAGTGGAATGGGAGGGTGACATCTTTTACTTCACGAAGACATTTTGCTTTCCTGCTGCATGCTTCTAATCTCTGCTGTTCCTTGAGCAAAACAGTGTGACTGGTATGGCATAATTCAAAGTGAATTTAAAATTTCTCAAGTCAAATGTTTTCTAAAAAGATCTGTTTTGAAGCAATTTGGCAAAGCTGACATAACCATGCTAACTTCAGTGAACCTGTATTGGCTGCATCATTTGAGAATTGGACCCAGACTAGCCAGAGCATTTATTTTTAAATTCTAGCTTCTTCTAGCTTTTTCTTAAAAGTCTCTGTAGTTCTCTAACTTTCTAAAGTAGCTCACAAGTCTTGTGCTACTGCTAATAAAACAGAAAATCTATTTCCATTTTTCAGTGTAATCTTTTTTTCATGTGAATCTATTTCTCATCAAAAGAAGCGAGTGACTGGCGTGAAAGCTGGAGCTCTCTACTTAGCTGTAAAGACAAGTCTTGGTCTTTCAAGTTGTCACACGTTTTCTGGGAGAGCATGGCCATAAATTCAAAAACTAGGAGGGAGAAACTAAACACCCTGTGTTGCTGTGGCCAGCAAAAGTATTGTTCCCAATGCCTGGCAAAGAGAATTAGGTCTGATTTCTGATTCTGTGTTCTCAATCTGTTGGTAAAATCAGCAACAAAAGCTGAGACAAAGAGGATTCTCCTAAGTGCCCATGGGTGAGGTATGTCCTATAGGATACCAGTGTCAGCATGGTCACTGCAAGGACCCTGCATAAACCAGGACTTTCATTTCCAGCAGCTATTTTTGTTGGTTATTTTTAAAAGATAAGTAGGAGCACTTTTCTTCAGTCTTAGAGGGGAGCAATATTCTCCCCAGACAAGCTCAGTCACAAGAAAATTGATACTTCCATAAGGGATTCCATACCTTCTTTTTAAAGAACATGATCTTCCAGACACTTCCCTACATCTCCTCAGGCAGAGAGGATACACTCATGCCTGGGGTGCCTTAGCAGATGTAAAGCTAAAGTCAGGTAAGGAGAAAAAAATCTCCATGGCATTCCTTTTTTTTCTTGTAGCAGATGCATTGCTGGGATTTCTCTGCTTCACTGGCTTCTGCTTCTGTACCCAGATGATACCTTTGGCTAAGCTCATGGAAGACAGTTTCCCAGGCAAAAAAAAACCTGCATTATAGAGACCTTAGATGATAAACAGTTCGCAAACCACCAGGCAGAGAGATGGAGATCACTGGAGATGCTGAAAGTCTCAGCCATGAAAAAGTGCTCTTACAAGTGTAATTCTAGAAGGGCAGGTAAACTTTTAGAGACCAGAAAGCAGCAAAGCCAAACCAAAACATAAAGAATGAGAGCTGCAGAACAAGAAACTCTCAACAAAATTACACAGGATGCTCATGTCAAAATACAGAGATAAAGCAGAAAGAACTAAAGTCAGACATAATTGAAGTCAGAGCAGTCTGATACTGTATTTGAGCCCCGGTATGATAATGGCAAACAGTTAAGCAAGAGGACGTGTTTACGTAATCTGTGTTTCCCAGCTTTCCTCTCCTGGGACACCTTTAAGGAACCTGAATTTCAGAGAAAGGAGTGCTAACCACTCTGTGACAGCCAGGTCCTTTGAAGACACATCAAGCTGCATATTCAGAAATAAATATTACACACTGCCAGTGAGCAGCTCTTCTGCTCAGAGTTTTGCTCAGTAGGTAGAAGGTGGTGCTCACAAAAGGCAGGCACATGAACTGTCCTGCTATGCTGTCTTGCAGGTTTTAATTGTGGTTTTATACCAAATATTTAACAAAAAAATGCACTATGTCTGAGTAAAGGAAAAAGGATGAGGTTTTATTTGTAGTCATACACAAAAGTTGCATGGTAAATGCAAAAAGTAAATTCTCCAGCAGAGTATTTAAATTTACAGTACAAAGACTGTAGTGAATTGGGGGAAGACGGCAAGAATTTTTCTGTGTAGTGGCTTTGTTATGAATTTGTGTCAGAATTGTCACTGTGCCTGAAATCTGTGTTTTCACGCCTACTGTACTTTATTTATTTACTGAGCACCCAATATACCTGGCTTTGCTTTTTTTTAAAGTGAAGTAGCCATGATAATTCTGCACACAATTTAGGAACAAATATGCTGCTTCTGTTATGATCAATATGTTGTCAGAAACATCAGCTACTTACTGCTTCTTTGAGAGTAGGTTTCATTCATAACTCTAAAGATGTGTGTTAAAACTTTGATGCAATATCATTGGGATAGACACATTTCTGTAAAAGTCAATAGGAATGCCTCTAAAAATACTGGTAGATGTTCTTTGAGACAATAAACTGCCTCCTCTGTGAGCAAAGTAAGGGTTTCCTTTCATATAGATTTCTGAGTAGATTTCAGGCTCAGTCTTTAGTGATAGGCAAAGGTAGAGGTAATAGAAGTGTTTTTATACTCCTTGTGTGTTCTCACCAGCTCTTCAGGGTAACCAAGAGCAAGTTTGGCTTCTACGACAAGAGTAAGCATACACCCTTTGCTCAGAAGTTTGCTCAGCAGTTCCCCCCAGGACTTGTCCTGTCTTTAGGAGACAGCAAGTAGGTTGCAGTTGTGATCATTCTGCATCTGGATGGGGACTGAAATAAAAGAAACCCTTCTCTAGGTATTTGGGAATTCTGCTTTGACTTTGGAAACCTTGATTAACCAGCTGGGCAGATGCTCACCTGTTTTGTGCTGCTGGAAATCTTTGCCTTTGACTGAGAATATTTCAAGATACTAAATGGCAAATACAAAGTTGAGCCAGAGACAAGATGCTGTACTGAAATTTTAGGCTAATAGTTTGGATTTAATGTAGAAATTGTTGACAGTAAAGGTAAAACTATGAGCTAAAAACTGGCAGCAGTTTTGTTCAGGTTTCTTCATGTTTGAAGTGATCTTCTTGATGATTGTTTTCCAAAGCTGATTTTTCTGTGTCGCCGATATTTGTGTAGAATTTTTGTGATCTCTAAGTTCCAGATACACAAAGGACACAGTGTCATATTTTGGCCTTGAGAAAAATCCCTGGTTTCTATCTATTTGGCCTGATAGAGCTGTTCTTTAAAACTGATATTCAACAAATGGTTTGAGGAAAAGATGTCACAGATGAATGTATAACAATGCACAGAACTGAAAAAGGTAAGATTGAGAGAGATTTCCATTGTTGCACAAATGTCTGGAACATGCCCAAACTATGTAAAAGAGGAAGATTAACTTGTCTGAGAACTGTTGAATATGAGTAAGTAAATAAAGGAAGTTATTAGTCAGGGAAAAATACATATTCCTGTTAGGTTTTCTCACCCAAATCAGAAAACCTTGCACTTTCATTATAGTGCCATAGTCTGAGTAGGCTCTTCAAAAGCTTATAAAATAAATTCTGCTTCTCATTCATAAATTTGCCCATCTGTGAAGCCTTTATTCAGAGAAACCTACCTGCTCAAGTGCTTGCTGTAGTTCATTAAAGGCTCCCATTTGTACTTATAAAGACTCATTCATTGCCCTGAATAATATATATGGTGTACTGAAAGAGAACCAACTCTTGCTTTTACAATCTAAATTAAACAACTTTGTCTAATAAAAGAAGCACTCACTTCCACTAGGCCATAAGCCCTAAGGGTCTTGTATTTGTGTGTTTATTATTTATTTCTTTTTTGCCAAATTGTCTTCAAGGATCTGAAAGCTGAGAGAACTGAGCCACTTAGATTGTTTCTTTCTCTGCCTGCTTAGAAAGACAGAGGCAAGCATGGGCACAACTGTACTAAACCAAATACTCATCCATAAACTTATTCTAAAATGCAATTGGATGATCTTCTGTCTTTTTCTCAGTCCCACCTTCTAACCTTCCTCATCTTGAGAGTCCATCTCTATTATGTGTGGCTTTTCCAAATGCCCATGATTAATAACTGCTGTGATTCATTAGCCTGTGTTGTTGGCAATGTTTCCCCAATGGGAACATTTGCTATCTAGGGATAGTCCATGATTGCTCTGCCTCCTGGAACAGTAAGATGCTTTCAATCTAATGCACTGTCCATGTTTTAGCATAAAATAATATTAAGGCATCCACATAATGGAACCGTCTGAAGATCCATTTTATTAAGCACTGGAAGAAAATGTGTGTGTGTTCGCATGTGCAAGGGAAGCGTAATCAGCAAACCTATTTCACCAGAAACGTTGTTTTTGTGAGGCTTTCACGTAAAGACACAGCTGTTTTGAGGTGTAGTTCTTTGGCTGTGAGCATGAAAAAATACTCCATACCCAATATCTTACCTGGTGCAATTAACTTACTCAAATTACATACAGCCTGTTCGAAGAAGGAAAAATGGGAAACAGAGGTAGGTTTATTGTACTTATTCCATTTTGCGGGTATTTATTTTAAATGCAATCTACCTTCAAGTACAGAGCTGTACTGCTCTTAAAAGATTGCTGCTTCAAGTTGCTCCACATACCTTAACATAGCATGGACCCTTTTTACATTATATGATCAACTTTTTGACAGTGCAGGGCCAGCACAGCTAATGGAATAATAGCCTGCAGGGTCCAGCTAAATGATATACGAATATAATCAACCTTTGTGATGACTATTCAAAAGTAATCCCTTTAGCTTTCAACTGCAACATATATTTCAACCAGGCAAAGCCATATGAAGAAAATCTCTGCAGACTCCACTGATACAATATGGCCTTCATATCCCCACAGTGTGTTTGCTGCTCACAGTGAGTTTTAAATTTAAGGTAATGGCTACTGTATATTCATGTGAGCATAGAACAATACCTTTGATTTGTTGGAGAAATGTTACATTAGCTACCAAGGGCCCTATTCAGTAAACTTTGACACAACCCTTATATATGGTTTACTGCTTATTCTAAATGGAATATGCCTGATAGAAATGGTTTGCATGCCCAAATTGTACAAATTCATTAATCTTTATATTAATGAAATCTCCAAGTACAACTGCCTCCATTCCACGTGAACCAAGTCAGGAAACATGGTTAAACAGGTAGGCCCAACATGCTTCTAAAATGCATTGCATCAATTTTCATTTATCAAGACAGAAAAAATACATTGGAAGATCATCTACAAGTATGGGATGAGCATGTTTTTTGCAGTCATATTATTTTCTGCTCTATTCCTACACCATTACATCATTCTTCAGATTCTATAACTCAAAGCAGCTGTGTGACCTTTAAAAATGCAAGTAAATTTTAAAATACAATAATGAGTTCTATCTCATCATCTGTGTATCACCAACATGGTAATACATCGAGTCTTGCTTTCTCTCCCTTTTGTGACAAAACATGCAGTATTGGCTAGGGGTGGATCTGAATACATGGAAGTAATTCTGTTAAAGGAAAACAGATGTAATGAAAATGCTGTGTTGCTTTATATTACAACTTTTGTATGTACACTATAGTCAAAGTTCAGTCTCATCAGCAGGAGCTGCAAATAGGGCCTTGTTTGTGTACAGGCACTTGAATGCATGTGAGAACATAACAGCATGTAACCACATCTTGTTTGAGGTGATGTGTTGGAGGATTCTGCATAAGCAGATGAGCTGTAGTGGAGGAGTAGGAGAGCCTGTGGGCTTTCCCTCTATTTGTTTGCCATGGCACTTCTTGAGCCCACAGGAAACTGCTGCATCCTCAGCATCCTGCAGCAGGGAATTCCAGTGATGAGGTGGCAGTGCACAAAGAAGCCCTTGCTTTGTATCCAAGCCCACCACCTCCCATTTTCATTAGACCCTACGTCATTTTTTTTATTTTGAAAACACAGTGAAATATGGTTTCTGGGTCACCTTGTGCTTGCTATGCTCATTCTTATTTTTGTCATCTTCTCAAAAAAAAAGTCCTTTTTTTTTTCAAACTAGTTTCAGCTGAAACTATATACCTGAAACAATAATCCTCCTATGACTTCATCACTTCATGGAGCTTTCAGTGGAATTCTTGTTTAATAAAGTCCAGCAGTCTTTGAATAATGCAAACCTTGCATTTGAATGGGTTCCTATCACACGGGCATGCAGTCTCAGGTGCTGTTTTCATTTTCTTTATAATCTTTTGAGAGAATAGTGCCTAAAATTCCTGTCCTCTCTGGAGTTAGTTGTAGCTTCAGTCTTTGTGGGTGTGGCCTTCTTTCTTTTGTATGGCTTTTCACTAATCATATAATGTAAAGGAGCTGCAGCCCTTCATTTTTTTCTCCCAAAAACATCCTGAAATAATGAGATTTTTAGAAGTGTAGCATTCTGTAGATACACACATGGAAGCAGAAGGAACAGAGACGCCAATTCTAGCTGCACTGAAAATCCAACCAGACAATTTTAATTATATTTTATCAACAGCAGTGGTAATCTGTCAGGGACATCCTATTATGATTAATTATATTTACATTCTATTAATACATATTAATGTTATCTCCACATTTTGCACAATAAGATGGAAGGAGAATGCTTGATGGTGTGATCTGTGGTGGTATATATGTATTATCATTATGAATATGAGATGCTTTTATTGTTTCCAAATAGCATAGGCCAAACAAATGCCAAGAAAACATTTATGGCTCACTATTCCATCAGTTATCCTTGATATGCTTAATATGTGCTGGAAGGGCAGAGCTGTTAATCAGCCAATAATAGCTTGGTGCCCAAGTGTGAAGGCAAAAGGCCGAAAGGTGCACGAGAAAAGCAATTTCTGCTGTAACTCCCCATCTGTCATGTGCACATCCCCACTGTCTCTTGCACGTGTCAGTGTCTGTAGCTGTCAGAGACACACTTTTCTGTGTGTTTGCCTGGAAATACAGATGTTGCTGTACCCAGCCACACTTTGCACCACCTTTCCACCAAAGTGCATCCACTGGAAAGAGCAGCAACACTGCGTGGGTGTGGAGCTGGGGTGGGACGGCACAGTTCTCACCCCTGTGAGCACTTCTGGGCTGCTTGCCATGGGCTGAGTTGCTAAACCAAACCAAGCCATGCAGGTTTTATTAGATTTTTTTCATTTAAGGCTTGGTCTGCTAGGAAAGGAATTCATTTACTTTAAGCCTGGTTTCAGAACGTGTCACATGGAATAACTACATTGCTAAATACAGAGTAAACCACTAACACACACACTGCCCTCTTACAAAATGAGACTCCATAGGGGAATGCCAATTCTCAGATATTTTTCGTAGATTTACTTATCCTGTTCTTATTTGCATACAACTATGGATAAAGTCCTAGTTAGCAACTATACTTAATAAAAAGCTGTGAAATGACAAAACAGAAATTTTATTGAGTCATGAGTGGTGCAGTAGTATTAATCTGTTCCAGATATTGTACCAGCAGAGACACTGCTTCAAACATTATTTTTAACCCCCACCAGAACTGGATGATTTATTTTGGCCACAAGTTAAATTATGATGCCAAACAAACACCGTTGGTATTGCTGTGACTGAAAGCTGAAGTCCGGTTTTAGGCATCACTGTACAAAGAGGTAGTGACAAATTGAGGAGCATCCAGTTAAAAAACATGAGTTCCTTTCAAATATTGAAGAGACTGTGTTTGCTTAGCCTCCAAAAGAGAAGATTACAGAAAGGAAAATAGTCTCTCAAGCTATAAGGAGTTATTCTGAAAGAGGGCTGCTCTCCATTGTTCTTTATAGCTGTAAAAGGGAGAACAAGAGAAAAATCAGTTTAATTTGCAATAAATATTTATCTTAAGTATTAGGGAAGAAACAGAGCAATGAGGCTCTGAAGCACTGAAACAGAGAGATTAGGGATGTTGGGAAACAGCCTTCATCAGAAGCCTTGGAGAATAGATGTCAGGGGTGGACTAGATAGATATGTGCGCTTTCTTCGTTTGAGGAGGTGAAGCAGATCAGTGGTTCCCAAAATAAGGAACAATGCCCCAGGGATGGTGTAGGTGGAATGAGGCAGAGGGAAGTGTGTTGCTGGAGAGTCCCTGGGAACAGAGCAGGAAGTGCAGCCAGGAGGTGGGAGTTTGGTGTGGATACACAGTGAGGAAGGAATGAGACAGCATCACTGGAGCAAATGAACTCTGTGGCTGTCGAGAACTGCAGAGTCAAGCCATGGCCTCCCAGCCACCTGTTCCCTGATTGCATCCCATGAGGAAGACCCCACTGAGAGACTGCAGCCTTCTCTTGCTTCCTGCCCTGCTCAATTCCTCCCCTGCATGGTGTTCCTCCTGCCTGCCATCTTTCAGTGCTCTCCTGGCCATCATCTTCTCCCAGATGCATCTCCCTTGTTGGCTCCCCAGCTGGTCCCACCCAGACCTGTCCTGTTGGAGAACTGCTGCACAGGAGTGCAAGAAATGGGATCAGAAACCTCTGTCAGTTCTGTGTTTCTCGAATTATATCTTATGTGACTCACCTCTGTGTTTTTTCGATTTCCTTTTCTTGTGACTTTTTTCTGTAGGTCATTTTTTTCAATTAATCCATTTAGGCCTTTTAACCATTAAAAGTGTTGTAAATCTAAAAACTAATGCACTTTCTTTTTTTAAACAGAACCTGGTAAAGAAACAAGTGACTCAAAGCCTCTGTGAGCCTCTGTCCAAGACTCCAGTTCAAGATCTTCCTGGTACAGTATTTGCTCTTAATCCACAGACTTTATACCAATCTGCTGATTTTTACAAAATGTCATTGCTATCAATACTTAACCTGATTTTGACAGGCAATTACACATCATCTCTGTATTATTATGTCTAAATAATTATATTTTTCCTACTCATAAATGAACTAATTCATGCTTCCCTCAGTTTTTTTACACATATTCCTAGTTTTAGAATTTAATTGCCTTTGATCGTGTAATTACTTTTAATTTACAGAAATAAGCCTTTGAGACAGAAACAAGTCTGATTAATTAGATGCCAACCCCAAATATAAAACATGTATATATCGATGTATATGCATAAACTTCTAACATTTTAGTATTTTTCTATTTGCTGTTTTTTATTTTAGAGGATGCCTGCTTATTGACAGAGCAGCTGATGTATAATGAGTACAAGATCCTTGAAGAGTAGTGCAACAAAGGAGGAATTTCAGCAAAGGTTTTGTTATTAAAACGCTATTATAAAAAAAAAAGCATCTGTCATTTAAATAAATTGTTTTAAGAGACAAAGAGTCATAGAATAGAAAGTTTTTACTTTGTGCCCCCATTTCTTAATATCTTCCAAAGTGTCAAAATCCTCCTGTTAAGATATTTAACATGAATGGGAATCCAAGATGCTCAATACCTTGTAAGATCAGGCTCCAAATGTGTATGGAGAGTTTTCTGTAAATCCCAGATTGTGGTCCCTCTCAGAAAAACCTATTCATAGAGCTACCAGTGATTTTAGCATGTGTGTAATGGTTGGGGTTGAGCTGTAGCTGAAACAGAATAGATCCAGCCTGGGTGGCACACTATGGTGCAATTTCGATCCAATCTATATCACAGGTTGGACTCAAAACGCACCCAGGTTTGTTTAAAATCAATCTGAATGCAATGCAGTGCCATGTGCTGAGGGATAGCCCTGCCTGGAGGTGGGACCAGATGTGGTCCCTCCCAGCCTGACCCATTCTGTGACTCTGCGCTTCCCACCATCAGGTAAACTAAAGTTCTGCTTAGGTTCTTTCAGGTAAATAATCTGAAGCATTGATTTTGGAGTCTGTGTAAAAAATTGTGTCTGGTTTTGAGCTGATGAAACTCCTGACAGTGGGTTCCCCACATGACCCACTGACATCTGTGATCTTCACAGTCCTCAGGGAGCTCAGAATTCTCAGAGCCTGCTGCTATCGCTGTTGGCATTAGCAAGAGTTAGAGGACAGAATTTGGAAGTTATCACTTTGCAAAATACACATAAAACCAGGATTTGGAACCTTTGAATTTTATTTAAGAAAGTTGGTGATTCATAATTTCACATATTAGAGAACCCCTTCTTTGGAACTAAAGAAAGCTTTATCACTCCCAATAGCCAACCATTCCTTTCTTTAAATGGAGGTTTCTAGACTCAGAGTTTGTAGCGAGGTCCATTAGACCTATAATCAGGTTTTATGATGGTGTTTGAGCGAGCATTAGCTTTTGCCATAGTAATAACTCAAGTCACAGTTTTCTTCAGGACTGTAATCCCAGTATTTGGTTGACATGTGACAATAGAGTTTCTCCCTGTTAAAGAATACTAAAAATGTATCATTAACCAGCTCTTATTAGACCATTTTTGATCCAAAATGCTGTATACGTGCAATTTAAATACAAATAGCTCAATAATTTTATTCTTTGGTTTATAGGTCTTTATTGTCTGAACACCATGGTTATTATAACAATGTTAATTTAGAAGGCTTTTGCAAGGCTGAAAAGGTTATATAGAAATATCCCCACGTGCAATTATGCACACACATAGGCAACAAATCTCTTTGCTGAGTGGTAAAATGAGGTAAAAATTTTATGGAAACCAGAAAGAGAAACAGGACTACGAATTAAATATAAACATCTGTGTTGTCTACCTCTTAATTTTCCCCCTTATATTTTAATAGTATTGATATGAAATAAGAAAAACATTCTAAAACCAGCACAATTTTTCAAATTATATCTTAAAATCCTGTTAATCTACAAGCTCTTATAATCTCTGTAAGTATAGCATGACTGCAAATTTTAGGTATTTGGTTTCTTTTATCAAAATATTGTCAAAAGAAATGACATAATTGAATTTGGCCTTCATAGTAAAAGAAAATAAGTACATAAAATAACATAAACTACGCCAATATTCTAGAAAAGACACTTATCAATTTATCAAGGGCAAGTTTCTAAATTCTTAATGGCTTTTAACCCCATGTACATTTCTGCAGGAACTGAACATTCTGATTTTGTGTCTCAAAAGTTACTGTGCAGTTATGTTCAATAGCATCCATGATTTCACTATTTTTTGCCAATCTGTGCTCGTTACTACATGATAACTCTGATATGCTTGTGAAAAATAGTCATGAATTAATTCCTTGGAGCATTAACTCTCCCATACTTTTTAACACTTTTTCACTTTTCTACTTTTATGGAGCTTTTAATAAAAAAAGGGGGAGATCTATCATCCTATAGCAATGTGTGAGTTCTGTTCTTGAAAGTCAGGAAGCTTTGGGAGCGTATTGTGTTTATTGTGCTAAATATACCTGTCTGCCATCCCAGGAACAATTAGTCCAATGAGTAACACTCAGTCTGGCAGAATGCAGGTGTTGTTCAGCCCCTTGCAGACCTTTTCAGTGGGAAAACAAAGGCTCTTCCCCCTTCAAATTACGGGGGCCAGGAGGTTAGCAGGATGTTGTTTGGACAGGATCCTGGAATAAAGCTCTCAGCTGCTGGGAGCAGTCAGAGCTGCAGGGGTCACAGCAGCGCCTCACACACCCCAGCTGACAGCACAGTGCTCACTGCACTTGGCTGAAGTTCCACCCAGTGCAGCTGCAGAAGAAAAGTCACCACTCTGAATTAGCAGAGCTCTCCCAACATCACTTCCCTTTGCTGATCTCTCATCAGACACAGCCCTGCTTGTAAGAACTGTGGGGATCAGAGCTCACATTGGTGTAATGGAGCTTCTGTCTTTTGTCTCTTTCCATGGGAGGTGCTTTAATTCCTTTAAGGAGCTCCTCTTATGGAGCACAGTTATTCTCCACCCTGACTCCTTCTTTTGCAATGCTTCCTCCAGGTTTTACCAGAAAGCACCCGATCCCCTGATCCTTAATTTCCAATCAGGAAGGAGGACTTGTAAGAGAATATGGATTGCAGTTTACAGCTTTGTCTGTGCTCTCAGAAATCACAGGCAGAGCTGACTTTAGTTAGGAAAGCAAACAGATCAATTTAGCCTGTAATGCCAGTCTGTTTCAAACCAGAGACTTGTCAAATAGAGCAGATGAATATCTGAATAGTTCTGAAGTGTTATGTCTCTAAAATCTACATTTTGTGGGCACCTAGGATATGTTAGGTTGGCAATTAAGGTGGCTTTTTGAGTAGCGCTTTAGTAGGTTTCATTGTGGATGCATCCAATGGTATTGACTAACAGTTTGTAGCAGAGAGGAAGGTTGTATCTCAGAAAGGATTCTGTTTATAATTATGAAAAGCATGGTTTTTGTCCATTAATAGGGTGTATCTTGTTAATTATGATGATGTATAAGGTATTTCACCTGTGATGCCATTTAGAAAATTAATGTTTGAGTCACAGAAAGGTCATTGCCATTCTGGAAGGAATCCATTCATCTCTAAATAGGCCATCCGAATATAGACTAAGAAATACTCTATATATAATTACCTGGAAATAGATGGAATAAATAAGATTGATGATAGGTATTAATAAAGCCACATGTTAGTTTCCTGCTAGGAAAAAGTAGATTGTAACTGGAAGAAGCAATAATATACATGTAAAAATGCAAGAAATAGGTTAAAAATCTTGAGTAGTTCTATGAGGTGCAACTATTATTCATGAGGTAAGAACTCAGCCCTCAGAAGTGGTGTGCATCAAGGACTTTATCCTGAGATTCAGGCAGGTATTTCTGAAGACAGCTCCTACAAAGAAGACAAAGAAGAGAATGAGGACTTTTTTTTGTTTTAAACAAACCTGTGTCTTGTTTGACAACATAACTTCAATACCTCAAATACCTGAAATACCTCTGTATTTGCCATACAAATGCTTACAAGTAGATAGAATGTGTGTGCTGTCTTTGAAGATAAACATGTTCATGGGTATTTCCATGTGTGAGCCCTCTTTTGGCACAGGCCTGAAGTCTCCAGGAGCTGAGGAGGATCCTGGGGTGGACAAGTCTCAAGTGGTCCCAGCAGCTGCTCATTCTCCAGCTCAGTTCTGCAACTTGGTCTCCTGCAGCATGGGAGACGTGGGACAGAAAACCAGCACCCAGCAGATTTTCAGTAGCACATGGCTGAGCCAGAGACTGGGAACTGGAGCATCCTAAGAGGAGTAGAGGAGTGTCTGGGAGTGGCAGTAGTTCCTGACTCCTGCTCGGCTCCAAGCCCAGCTAGGATTGAGATCTCCTACACCAGACAGATGAGAGGCAGCCCTTGTTTGTGGGAGGCAGCTTTTGTAACTGGCACATCCAGCCCCTCATTTGGGACATACTTATCCATACACAGAGGTAAATCAGCTTGGAAAGGTTGCTGCCTCGTGCACTGAGCTGTTCTATCCCTGGCAACATTGCTCCTGGTCTTCCTGGACTGTCAGAAAACATTGTCCCAGCTGGCCACAAGTTCACAGTTTACAATTGTAGTGACTTAAATCTGGACTTAACCATAGCAATGACTTCAAAAACATCTTCAAAGAGCCCTCCCTGAAGCCCAGTGGTCACTGTTATTTTGCTGTTTGCTTTCATAAGAGCTGTCTGCCTCCCGGCTCCTCAGTGTCACTTGGCTGAGGAAATTAGACACTCTCTTTCCACACAAGTACCAGGAGAAAATGTTTCCTTGGCACTGATGGCTGCTCGCAGTACAGATTAAACCAAAATTTATTTATGGTAAGGGAAGTTCAGGATTACCTGCTTCCCACCTCCTGGTTGCTTCTCTCTCACAGCAACCCCTTTAACATTCAGAATTGCAATGAGCTTTCACATCTGCTGAGCCTTGATACCCTCAGAGGAGCTCTGTGATATTAGAATATTTTGATGAATTAGGGCTTTGCTTTTACTTTGCTTCTACAAACCTCTGTTCTTGGAGGGCAGCATCACCGACACACTCAGGTTCTGCACTGCTTTTGGCAGAAACATGAACACCCGCTCAAGGCTGCACTTCCACACACACACACCAAACCACCTTGGAGCAGGTGATGTTTAATCAGTGTCCCTGGGTGGGGTCATTCATACAAGTCATGTTCTAGGGTTTTTATCTCCTTCTTCCTGACTAGAAAATTCAGGATAGTGGGACCTGCTTAGAAAATAACTTTCTGAAACTATCTGTGCCACAAAACTTCATAGTCTATACAAAGTAAATAAAAAAACAAGCTGTAAAGGTGAGGAAAGTAAAAGATTAAAAAACCTAAACTAATATATTTGCAAGAAGTATGTTTGTCTCAGTCACCCTCTCTATTTCTCCCAGATCCCATGTCCCACTGTAGGGAGCTGGAGTATTTCCATCAGTGAGACAATGCACTTTCCCTTGAAAGCTGCTGGGTTTAATCTCACCATCAGATGCTGGGATTTATTTCTGCAGTCCCTGTTGTACATTTCTTAATATTAGACAAGAGTGAAATATCTTCAGGACTGTGAGACTGAAGTTAACTATTTTTTCAAAGGAAAAAGGTGCTGGAAATGTATAGTGGTCTTCATCAGCTAAAAGACACTGTGGAACCAAGCCCAGGCTCATGAGCCTGTCGTGGTGTTGACTACATGAGCCAGGAAGAGGCTTTTCCACCTCTAAAATAGGGTGAGCTTGGTTCAGTCTAATCTCAGGCATAGGTCAGAGCTGTTGTTCAAGGAAGACAAGACAAGCTGTTGTTCCTCTGATTTCTGAGCCTTTGAAGACCATTCCACGTGTGTGCTAAATCTCCTTCCTGTGACAGCTCTCCTGTAACAGAAGGACAGGTCAGCTCTTGACTTCTGAAGCAAAGGCTTCAATGTCTCCACAGGTATTGCAAGCTGAAGTAAAAGCCTGCATGTGGCAGCTCTGAATTATGGGTCACCATACCTTTCCTGATCTCTCTACTGGGGCCTTTTGAATTTCTACCTGGAAATCATCTTCAGCACCATTGAAGGGCAGGTGTTGGTAACAGCACTATGAGCTGAAAAGGTTTATTTCATAGTTTAATGTGGTCCTGCCATCTTTAGCTGGCTTTTTGCCTCCCTGCATGATGATCACTCATCTGGGGTAAGTACTTTCCATGTTTTGTCTGGTTTGCCATGGCCAGTCCTTGGTTAGGAGCTTGATCCTATTTTCTCACCATTTTCCACATACAGCATTGCATCATTAAAAAGAAATAAATCTTTTTTCAGGTAGGTGGATATTCATAGCAGAACTAAGTCACAATCTCACCTCCCAGCCAAAAGGCTTCTGGTTGACACACAAATACAAATTACAGTAAATTATCTGATCTTTTTGAGCCTACTGTATCCTTTCCCCATTTGCTCTTTCTTCCACACTTTTCCTTAGACCCATTTTTTGCCTTCTTCACCTTCACTCAAAGTGTCCCCTCTGTCTCCACAGTTCCAATGCTTCACAGCCTTCCTTCATTTTATCCTTGCTGCTGAATGAAGATGTGATACAGATGAGAAGTAAAAATGTGGAGCTCTTTCAAATTAAGCTTTGCTGCAAACATCTTACCTGTAAAAAGTCCATTACTGCCTCAAGAGTAACAAAGGTACTTAAGCCTGCAATGTCAGTGATCTCTGGACACCAGCCTGCTGCTGAATGCCTTCCAAACTCTGCCATTCCACAACTTGATTTGACCTCCCACAAGTTCCCCTTCAGGCCTGGCTGTGGACTGTGCAGTCCTGTGTATTGGAACCCCAACTGGCAGTGCTTTTACCCAGGATCATCCTGGGTAAAACTGCTTCCCCATTAATTCCCTCTGTCTGGAAGCACCCTGATGTCTCCTTAATAGGGCTTAGCATTATTTATAGCAATTTACAGGTGTGCTGCTAAAAGATGGAACTGTAAATCACCTCAGATGTTGTTCCATGATCAAGTGCCTCTGCATTATTTAACAAATTGTCCCAACATGACTGAACAACACACAATGAAAAAACTTGCCACAGAAATGTAATATTTAAATGAACACATAAATACTGTGTATTAAGTTAAGATTTGTAATTACAATTTTTATTCTTCTGGCAGTTTTGTACTCCAGGAGGATTTTTACCTTCAGAAAAGCGGGGTACTTGTAACCAGGGGGTGTCAGCAGGGCAATACAGTGACTTATGTGTGTGACAGTGTCATGCAGCTGGCTTTGCAGAGGTGTTTGGCAGAAAAAACCACCAGGTTGCACGTGTGCATCTTAGTTACAGCTCACTGCCTAGGGTGTAAGGTAGCAAGCAATGTTGTTTTACAGTATCTGAGTGATTCTGCCTCGGTAGAAAGAAGACTGAGGAATGATGAAATGCCAGCCAAAAGTGCCTACAGGTACCTCAAAATAAAGAACTACACATGTTCTGAGATGTTGGTTTATCGTATTTGCCCGTAATCTGAGCACAGTGCTTTCCCAGATCAAGGCAAGGCAGGCAATTTTGAAGTGAGAGGAAAGGTGGAACAACATCTTCTTCCTAGAAAGCCTGGACTGAAAATGAACCACATTCAGTGTTATATTTCTCCTGTGATTGCAGGTGGTTTTCCTGCTTTGGATATAAGGTACCATTATGTGAGAAAAGCTTCTCATTTTTCTCTGTTCAGTCAGGGATAGTTCAAAGATTGTCATGCTTAAAATATGCACATGGGTGAGATCTTACTGAGATCTGACACAAAACCCAAGGAAGCAGCCCAGCCACCTGGTGATTTCCTCTGGGCAAGAAGGAAAAAAGAAGACTTGGCTCAAAAACACCCATAGGGCAGAGAAGGGTTAGTGATCTGGAGGGGTGAAGGGAGAGTTGGTGTCAGCGCTGCCCAGGGATTCAGTTTGGATGTGTATGAGTCAAAGAGTCTTTTCCAAAGTTGAGAAATTAACAGCCCCAGCAATTTCTCAGTTGCTTTTCAAGGAGTGGTTGTTTTTTTTTAATTTAATATTTTGGGTTTTCCCAGTTTTAACGTTAGAGCTCTCTTAATGTGAAACCCAAGACCTTCTGAAACTGTTGCTGAGGATGTTTAAAATGTTTCTACAGAAATGAGTTCTCCTTCTTCCATGTGGGTAACAGTGCTGTTTGTGCTCACAGGTGTCCATGGACAGGAGGACCCACGGAATAAATGCCAGCCTCAGCCATGAGAACTGCATTCAGGCTGCTGCTGCACTGGGGGGATGAGGATTGTTGGAACAGAAGCTGTCTGGGAGGCAGGAAAGGGCGAAGGAGGTGCCCCAAGTGCTGAAATGTCCACACGAGCAGCATCTCTTCCTCAGGTGGCTCAGTCATGGATGAGACCTGGCTCCCTGGTTCCCCCTTCCCTTCCTGGGGGAACCACATTCCACATGGCTGTCCCTGTCTGTTTGTACCTCCCCAGCCTGAAACCAGTTTTAAAAGTGTTTTAAGCCCTCTTCAGGCCAATAGAACAGATGGGGAAGTGGTTTAGCTGTGGATGTATCCCCACAGGCTTTGTCCAGCAGAGTGGACAACCAAGATAACAGACCCCATGTGTGTCCCACACAAGGGAAAAGGCAGAAAATCACATGTATTGAAATCCCCAGGCAAGAGGATTTTATTAATGCTCCATCCTCTGATGTCAGCCAGAGTTTGTGCCTTATTTGACACCACAGAACCCAACATAAAGGCCCAAATTCAGGGAAGTCAGCTTTCACCTCCCCTACGCAGCACACCTGAGGCTGAGCTTTAAAAAAACTGCTGTGCTCTTAGGGAAATGGGTGTTTCATGGAGTATCTCATACTGCCAGTGCCCTGGGAGTGAGAGATTGAAGGGAAGTACTGGTTCAGTGTTTTGGATATGTTCTCAGATGGGGCAGGGTTGGTCCCAAGTCGAAGAGCCCTCTTAGGACTTGGGAAACCTCTTTCCATTTCCTCATCCATCCTTAACTGCTCTGTATTCCTCTGCTGCAAGGTTGGATAGCAGCACATTCCTGGGAATGTTGTGGGGATCAGTATGCTACTATCAGGGAGGGGTAAAAGCACTGAGTTGCCATAACAACCCTGAAAGAACTGTAAAACTCTAGAAAAATGCATCCTTATAAAACTAAAACACAATCCATTGGAATGCAGCATTAAATACACTGTCACTCACCCCCAGCCTGGTTTTTCCTTTTCCTGCATGAGCTTTTCCACACTTTGCCACTGCTCCTACCATTGGAGCCTATGACATGTACAAAACAGGATTCTTGGAGCACATGCTGGAGTTTGGCCCATGTGTTTTCCTTCACAGAGCATCTCTGCCTCAGCACTAGAAACCTTGTCAGTGCCGTGTTTTGCAGAAATAAATAAATAAAGGAGCGAACGAAAATGTCATATACATAAATATGCCACAATAAGTTTAGTCTCTGGATCAAAGTGCTGAAAACGACACAGCTTTGAAACAGAAAGGTAGGAATCAAAATTACACATCCCCGTGCATCAGCCCGGGTGCCAGCTGTTTTACTGAGCCGTGCGTGCTGTGGCTGATTAAATGAAAACATTTTAACAGCTGTCTGAAAGGAGGAAAACCCTCTCCCCACCTTCCCAGGGCTGCCTCCTGCTCCATCCCCAGGAGCTGCCTGGGAGGGCAGCCCCATCCCATGCCTGACCTGTCCCTGGTCACCAGCACACATGTGGGACCACTGGGATGCAGGGCTGCTCTGGGATCATCCAAAGGACAGGCAGGAGGGTCCTTGGAGAGGTCAGAACCTCACAAAGTCCTGGCGCCGTTGCCTGGCAAATCTGCATGGGGCAAGAGCCCAGCAGCTGTCTGGCTCTAATCCAGACTATTCCACGAGTTAGAAGTGCTAATGCCTGGGGCAGGGAGACAAAGCAGCTCAGCTGGGTGAGGGAAGCAGCTCTGGTCTTCATATCCAGGCCAAACACAGCCTGACCTCCCCAGCAGGGAAGAAAAGGGCTTTACAGAAGGGAGAAAGCTTTAGGTGAGTGGTGGGTGGTCTCTGGTGGCTGCATCCCAGCCAGTCTGCAGAACCAGCTGGGAGCTGTTCTCCAGCCTGGGGCCAAGCAGCTCTGTGTGATGGCTGACTCCCTTCCTCTATTCCCCTGCCTCCCCAAAACAGTTGGGCACCCCTGAACAGCCTGCTTGGGGCAGATCCTGTGCCCAGCCCATGCCAGGCACTGCTTGGGCAGGTGTCCCTCAGCTCCAGCCAGCACAGAGCTGCCTGTGGTGTCCTGCCCTGCTTCAATCCCTGGGGCAGGCACAGCCAGGAGCGGCTGAGCTGTGCTACCATCCCAGCCTCCAGAGGGGCTGAACTGGGAGGCCTCCAAGGATCCCGTACCTTCAGCTTCACCGGGAGGGTGGTGAGACACTTTTTGTGGTAGAAATTTGGAAGGGTTAGTGTCAAGAACCAGATGTGTCCATTCACAGTCATTCTTACAGATGCTGCATTTTAAGGCTCTATTCTTAAAGAATCTGTATTTCTAAAAGGAAGAGCAATCAGGAAAGAAATATTGCAACTCAGGATGTAAAAACTATTTCAAAAGGTGACACCTTTTGGTTTTGTTTTTTTTTACCTAACATCTGCTGTGTCTGTATGTTTGTGTGTACCTGTGGGGTGGAGGCTTTTATTATGCCAAAGTTTGCACAAGCCCTGCTCATCACACCCTTCTTTGGCCCAGGGACCTCCCTGCTGCTGCCCAGCAGGCATTGCCACACGTGTCACTGCCAGAAGTCCCCGACAACGGTGTCCAGGGTGAGAACAGGACATGGTTCATTTGCTGCTGCACATCTACAAGTTCTGCCCACAAAATATGGCAAGAAACTGAACTTTTTGCTTTTGTAAAAGCTACAGCCACTGCTGCTATAAAATGTTGGTATGGTCATAACATGAGACTCTTCCGTGGTTTTCCCTCCCCATCTGGTGTGGCCAAGTCTATGTTTGACATCCTGGTTTGGAATGGCTTTGTTCAATGCAGACAAAGCTATCTCCCTGTAACTGTCCTCCCTAAAAAATGTGCATTCTCAAAGTTTACCCCACCTACTTCCATGGTTTTCCCTCCAAAATAATGTGGTGCCACAGGCCAGAGAAAATCTATGAGTGAGTGAAAAGATGGCTAAGAAAAGGCTTCCTGTCACACTGTGAGCCTTCCTCAAATCCAGCAGGCCATCCCCGTGTGCCCACACACACCCTGAGGGGACTCTGTCCCCAAGTGCCACATGCAGACAGACACAGCAAACAGAGGCCAGCCAGCTCAGGGCCCTGTGCCACTCTGCTGCAGCTCCTGTGTGCTCCTGGTGACAATCACTAAGGACACATCTGCAAGGACAACTCATCACATCACCCTCGGGCCGCCTGGTGGCTCTTTGTGCCTCCTCTCTTGCCCACCCACGGTGGTGTTTTCCCTCACTGCCTTGAGGGTATTTTTCTCTTCCTCTGCCCAGAGAGCTTTGGGGACCAATATAGAAGTGGTGACTCTAGGGCAGGTCATCTCCAGGCTCTAGGACTAGGACACCCCATGCTGGAGCATGCAAAGTGCAGGAAATGCACCCAGCTGGTCAGCACCAGCCGTGGGACACGTGAGGGCCAGGGATGGATGTACGTCACCCTGCTCTGATGGCGAGCACCCCTGGGCTCATTGCCCCAAAGCTGAGCAGGGCTGATCACACATGTGGCTGTTTACACATCACACTTCTAGGAGAAATACCTGGGGTGTCCGTGTGTGCCTGGGACCGCGGGGTGAAGGAGACCCCCCTTTGACAGAAGCCTGTGTGAAAAGCCACTCGGAGCCCCTGCCGCGGGCTGCAGCGGGGTTTGAAAGGCTGCTGATCGCTGCAGCTTTCCCCCCACCGCAGCCCCTCTGCCCTGCACGCCCTGGGGGCTCCGGGGGCCAGGGGGCCTCTCTGAAGGGCGGGGGGTCCCTCCTGAATCGCCGGCGCCCTCCGGCCGCGGGGACAGCGCGACCCCCGCACGGAGCCTCGGGGCGGGCACCGCGGGGCTCCTTCCCTCATGCCCGGGGGCAGCGGCCGCGTCGCACGCCTGTCACCGCCGCCTCCTCCCCGTTATTTACATCCGTCTTTAGCACTCTAATTACCCGCTTTATTGCTTTTGCCCGGGGGAAGCCCGAGGATGGCGGCGCAGGGGAGGACCCTCCTCTCCAGCCCCCGCACTGCCCGGGGGAGGGGGACACGGAGCTCAGCCGGGCTTGCCTCCACAAGCGCCTGGCTTCGGCAGGATTTGGGGCGGCGAGGGGCCGAGCCAGAGCCCCCCGGGGGAGCCGGAGGGCACTGCCCCACAGCTCGCCCTCGAGGGGCGGCTTCAGCGTGTTGCACAAACGCGACCTCCTCCAGCGGAGGGGGAAAAAAATTAAAAAGGCGACAGGATAGATGGATTTTCAGATAAGCAGCGGAGGTAATTTATTGGCCTTTATGCTTTTCCGATGGAGTGGGGGAGAGGCGGCGGAGTCACGTCTGCACATCATTAACCGGGTTTACTCCGCCTCGGCCCACAGACGCTCCCCTGGCCCCGCCACGGAGCAGGCCCGGCCCGGGCCCGGCGCCGCCGTGAGGGGCGACCGTGAGGGGCCCGGGGTGACCGTGAGGAGCCACCGCGCCCGGGGTCACTGTGAGGGGCCCGGGGTGACCGTGAGGGGCCACCGCGCCCGGGGTGCTCGGCCCACAGAGGCTCCCCCGGCCCTGCCACGGAGCAGGCCCGGGCCAGGCCCGGCGCCGCCGTGAGGGGAGACCGTGAGGGGCCACCGCGCCCGGGGTGCTGCTGGCCCGGCCGCGGGGGCAGCCCCAGCCTCTCCCCGCTCATCCAGGTTGTCCGCGGCGCACTCGCTCCTCCAAACTCATCTAAATTACATCAATAACAGAGCGCACTCTTTAATGAGCTCTCAACTTTAAAGACTTGAAGGATATTAACAAGCCGCTTGACAAATGGTGCTTAGAAGCACATTAAAGACGCTGCTAATGGAGCGCATAATGACGGCTAATTTTCGATCAGATATAAATTAGAGCCCCAACAGTTATTTGCCTTAAGGACTTTATGTAAATGATCCTGTTCTGTATAAACGGGGAGGCGAGCCCAGCCCAGCCCCGCCGCGCCGCCGAGCCGTGCCGCGCCGTACCGTGCCGCAGCCCGACGGGGCGCGCAGCCCCGGCCCCACCGCCGCGCAAACTCCGCGGGGCTCCGCGCACAGCCCCGCCTGCCCCAGGGCCGCCCGGGGCGCGGGGAGGAGGAGGAGGAGGAGGAGGCCGAAGGCTCGTCCCAGTGGGGCTGGTGGCGGGTTCAGAGGGCGGCTGTGCTGCTGCAGGAGTCAGTGCCCAGCCCCCGCGGGGGTCCCGAGCAGCCCGGCCGGGCAGCGCTGCGCCCCGCGGAGAGCGGGCAGGGCGGGGGCGCGTCTGCGGAGCCGGGCCCCGCACACACACACGCTCCCGGGGCGTCCCGCACACACACAGACTCCCGGGGCGTCCCGCACACGCTCCAGGGGTATCCCGCACACACGCACGCTTGCAGGGGTCTCCCGCACACACACACGCTCCCGGGGTGTCCCGGCTGCCGCCCAGAGCGCTGCGAGCCCCTCTGCTTTCTCTCCGTTGTTTTCGTTCGAGGGTCGTGGCCAGTTTGGGGACAGAGTTGGTTTCTTTCTGTTTTTTGCTCTTAATTTTTTTTCTTGTTGTTGTCAACAAGTGCCAGCTGAGGGCCCGGCCCCGGGCCAGGGAAGGCGTGACCGACCCCGCGCAGCGGCCGCGGCTCCTGCCCGCCCACCCCGCCCTGCCCAGCCCCCGGGATGCTCCCGCACGGAGGAGCCGTGTCAGCAGGTCAGGAATTTCCCCCGCCCCGGGAAGGGGGTCCCGGCTGTCTGGGGGAAACCGTGGGTTTTCCTGGAGGATTTTTTTGCCAGGTGGGCTGTGATTCTTTTTCTATCCCCCACCCGCCGCCCCGCTGGCTTGTGGGGTGTCCTCGTCTTCCCTCCAAGCCCCTCCTTTACCTTTGCGGGGCGCGCTGAGCCGCAGCCGCGGGGCAGGTTCCCCTCCTCCGGGAGGGCTCGGGGTCTCACCTGCCAAAATAACAACAACCATAAAGGAGGGAGGGAGGGGAACGCTGACTCCCATCCTCCTCACCCCGCTCACCGCGCCGGGATCACAAACCAGCCGGGCTGTCCCAGGAGCGGGCACTGCTGGGGTTTCCCCCGGGAGAGCATTTGGGGAGGGAAAAGGACGACTAGCCCCCATCCTGAGCGGGGCAGCGCCCGGCGGGCCGGGAAGGGGCGCGGGAGTTGCGCGGGCGCGGAGGGCCCCGCTGGAGGCCGTACTCACCCGGGCGGCCCCAGGGCTGCGCCTCCTGCTCCGCGCTCGACGCCCCGATCCATCGATTTGTTCCTGGAAAAACGCGGCGCATTCTTATAGCAGCTACGAGCAATTAATATTGCATTAACCCTATTTAAAAAAAAAGGAAAGGAAAAGAAGGGGGAAAACCCGCACCCCGGCAAAGCCATTTATTATTAAAGCGAGGGTAATTGGAGACTCGAGACGCGGATGTGTGCGTGTCGTGGGGCAAGGCAGGAGAACACAGGCGTGACCGTGTGGCGGGAAGGAAGGGGAGTCGAGGGTGGCTAATATTTAATTTCAGGTCTGTGGTTTTCTAATTCGAGATTAAAAGCAGTCACGTCTTTGAAGCCAGACACTTGGTGTAAATGTACAGTTAAAATATTCTATTCCACAGTCCCCAGACAGAGCTCTGCTACTCCCAGGCTTCATTAAATTTTAATTATCATCCCAGACTGGAGCAAGGAAAGAGGGGGAAGACTGTCCACCTAATTGCAATTGATAAAGGCAAAAAAACCGAGATATTTTTCCTCGCCGTGCACGCACAGCAGTTGTTTTTGTTGTTGTTGTTGTTGTTGCTTTAATGCGGGCAAAGCCCGGCGAGAGCAGTGCGAGCATCTCCGCCTATGGATCTGCTGTTTACAAAAGATGCACGTGAAGGAAAGCCGGGAAGTGGTGCCGTAGATGGATGTTGGGGGAGAGGGGGGGCTCCTGGAGGATCTGGCGAAAGATCAACGGAAGAGACGAGGACCCTCATTAGAGCTCGTCAGCTTATTGTCTCACAAAACAAAGCACGCTGGTGCCTCAGCCCTGCTCGGCCCGGGCAGCGGAGGGGCTGCCCTGGCACCCGGCCCGGTTCTCCCAGATCCCGGGCACCTCTGCACCCCCACACACCCCTCGGCCTCCCGGCTCTTCCCTGCCTTTTCGTTTGTTAATCATCTGCGAGTGCGGCACCGGCAGGTACCGGGTGAAGTCGGCTAATTGCCCCGGGTTTTTAATTTGGCAAACTAGAGAGCGATCTATCTCCAGGCAGTAAAAGGTAAAAAATAAAACCCACCGCGTTTGCTTTCTAAGCAGCTTCCTATTATCACATCGCCACTTAATTTTATTTCCATTCTCTCCAAGTTAAATAGAAAGCTGAGCTCACAGGGGAGCTGCCATGTGCCTACAGACTGGGGATGTCAAGCAGAGAGACTCACAGTGCAAAGTTAATTTTAATTCCCGAGGAGGATTTCACATTCTCGCTCGCTCTGACCCACAGTAATTAGCTGAGATAACTAATGATTACTTACTTATTCCTTGTAATTATCTGGATTTAATAATTCGCTGTGTAATTTATTAATTCGCCCGTAATAGCCTTTAAGTGAATGGCTCATTTAAGAGGGCGCAGAGGCGGTGCAGGGGCTCTTCTCGCCGCTCGCTGCCTTCGCCTGCTCTCGGTCTGGGGGGGCTCTGCTGCTCTGGGGGCTCCGGGGCCCTCCCCAGCCGGGCTGCCTGACCCTGCTGCCCTGGCGGCCGCTCCCTGCTCCTCCTGCCCTCCCTCCCCTCTCGGAAGCAGCCCCGGGCCCGCGGGGCAGGGGCACTTCCCGCGGGGGGGGTCGGGGTCAGCGCCACCCCCTCCCAAAAAGTTGGGAGTCTCGGCGGCGGATGGAGGAGCAGGGAACCCCCCTGCGCGCCCGCGGGGCTGAGCCGTGGCCCTGCGGGGGCCGCGACGGCAGCGACAGCGACAGGGGCTGGCAGGGCCGCGGGAGGGCGCGGACAGCGGCGGGGACCCGGAGCCCGTGCCCGCCGGACACCGGGCCCTGCCTCCGCGCCCGCGGAGCCGCCGGCACCCTCGGCGTGCCCGGGCGGCTTTGAAGCTGCAGCTGGAGCTGGTGGCTGGGCGGAAATATGAATATTTAATCGCGGCTCGTGTATGATCTCCCTTCCCCCCTCGCCCGACGCCGTCGGGTTTTTTTTCCCTCGGCTTTTGTGAGCGCAGCGCGGGGAAATTACTTTTCCCTTTTCGAATTTGGGGGTTATTTTCGCGCCTCAGCCTGCGGGGCTCCCCCTTGCCGGGGGTGGGGGGGACAGAGCAGCTCGAGGAGCGGGGACACCCCAGGGCTCCGTGTCCCCCTCCCCGCACTCGCCGGGCCCGGAGCTGTCCCCGGTGCTGCCCCGGCGCTCCCGGGGCCGCTGCCCCTGCCTGGAGGCGGCGCGGAGCTCGGGCAGAGGCTGGCGGGGGAAAAACAAGAAGCAGCAAACGCGCTTTGCCAATAAAACGTAAAAAATCCTGTTTTCTTTTTTTTTTAATGAAAGACGATTTTAACAACATTTAAAAATAACTTATTACATTACTAGAATAAATAAACCTCCTATTAACAAAACAAAAACAACAACATAAAAAAACCCAAACAAAACCCAACGAAATCGCGTCATGTACAGAACTTAAGACTTCAAACAGTCTCGGATAGAATAGCAATACAGCGAAATCTGTAAGAATATATCTATATGTGCGTCAACGCCAATGAAATATTTACAATACATACAGGTACCCAACTGAGTACCCTCAGTTTATTGTTGTTGTTCCAAAAAGAAGTGTACCAAATCGGCTGTGAATTTACAAGCAGTGCAGCCTCTCTCGCTCGCTCCCCTTCCCTACAAATTTTAATTTGGCTTTTCTACAGACTTCCAAAAAAGGACTTTCCTCCGTGGAAAAGTATTGCAATTAAAGGTAATAAATAACCGAACAAATAAATAAATAAATAAATAAATAAGCAATCGGATAATTAAATAAATAACCTAGCCGGTCGGAATACCGTCACGATACACCTTTGAAATCGAGAAAGACGGATATTGTGCTGGCAAGAAACCCGAAGCGACAATCCCACCCCCACCCTCCCCACCCCCCAGCGCTGTCACCTACGCGGCCACGTCCTTTCTCACTTCGGGAGCAGCGTGTGGTGGGGACAATATGGGAATCCCCATTAAATATGTAACGCGGTAAACAAATACCTCGGACAGTGAATCAGGCTACACAAATAACGTAAGACATCTACTATAGGGTGCCGACGCCGTACGAATAAGAATACTCGCCAGAGAAATACCTTAGGTTCAGGTGACAATTTACAAATGGCCAAAAGGGACATTCAGAAGAAGAAAAGCTCACGTTCATAAATCCTACCAACACAAAATATTTGATTCTCACTAACAATTTTTTTTTACTTTTATCAAGACTTAGATTAAAGAGGTGTAATTAATTAGAATGAGCACAAAATGAAGTTGCTAGAGAGATAAATTAATAATTTACAAGGGGTTGTTTGGCAGTAATCTAATAATAGCTTTTGAAGACCAGTGAACACAGCAGGATCAGCTCTTTCCCTAAGCGTTATAACTTCAGAGAAGGAAAAGGATAATAACCACAGTAAAAATATATATATATTTATATATTTATAATACGCAGTGTAAATGCAGAAAAACCTGCCATCTGTTTTTTTAAATCATTATTATTATTATTATTATTATTTAAATCAAAATATTTTTAGACGTCTCTCGCGGTGCGAAGCCTCAACTCTAGATTCAAGTTTGGGTCCCGAGAAAGCCATGGCATCGTGGCCACCCCGCTGCCACCCGGGCGAGGTCTGTTAGGAATAAAAACCAGCGGTACTTGCCGGGGCGGGTCCGGACGCGGCTCCGCGGGGAAGTTCCCCCGAAAGTTGGGCGCGGGGCGGGCGGCGGGGTGGGCTGGGGTCGTTTGGGGTCGTTTTCCTCCTTTCCTTTTTGTTGTTCTGGTTGTTTATGGGATTTTCTGTGGGCGGCGGCGGCGCTGACGGTGTGGGTGCCGCTCGGCTCAGATGCCCGCCGAGTACTTCATGCGCTTCTGCTTCTGGCGCTGGTTGCAGAACCAGACGCGGACCACGTTCTTCTTGAGGTCCAGCTTCTCGGCGATGGCGGCGATCTTCTCGGAGGAGGGCCGGGGCTGCAGGGCGAAATAGGCCTCCAGCGAGCGCTTCTCGGGGGCGGCGATGGAGGTCCGCTTGCGCTTCTTCTCCGCGCCGCTGAAGAGCTCGGGCTTGGCCAGCTTCTCGCGGTGGGACTTCTCGGCCTCCTCCAGCCACGCCTGCAGGATGGGTTTGAGGGCGATCATGTTGTTGTGGGAGAGGGTGAGGGACTCGAAGCGGCAGATGGTGCTCTGGCTGAGGGAGCCCACCCCCGGGATCTTCAGGTTGGCCAGCGCCGAGCCCACGTCGGCCTGGGTCACCCCCAGCTTGATGCGGCGCTGCTTGAAGCGCTCGGCGAAGGCCTCCAAATCGCGGGGGTCGGCGTCCACGTCGCTCATGCAGCCCATGTGTGCCGGCAGCCCGTGGGCGTGGGCCATGCCCAGCGCCGCCGGGTGCATGGGGTTCATGCCGGCCATGTGCGGAGCGTGGCCCGGCGTGGAGACCACGGCGCCGTCGGGGGCCGCCATGGCCCCCAGCGCCAGCCCCGGCGTCAGGTGCTCCAAGAGTTCCCCCTCCAGCGCCTGGTGGGGCTGGTGGTGGTGGTGGTGGTGGTGGTGATGGTGGTGGTGGGTGCCCGACAGGGCGGACGGGTGGGAGATGGGCACGGAGGAGGAGGAGGCGGCCGAGGTGCAGGGGATGGTGTTCATGGTGTGGTACGTGGCGTCCGGCTTGAAGGGGCTGTGGTGCGGCGGGTGGTGGTGGTGGCTCTTGCTCGGGGAGACGATGTCCACCGCTGCCAGGGCTTCGGCGCGGGCCAGCAGGCTCTCGTCCAGACCGCCGAATATATTGCTCTGCAATTGCAAATAGAAGGCACACATAACGCTCAGCAGGGAATTCGCCTCCCCGCGCACTCCGCCGTGCCACTAAAACCTTCCCAGCATGTTAAAAGAGAAATCCTGGAGAAGGGAGGGGGGGTGGGGTGGTGGGGGGGGGGAGAGCAGAGGAGAAGAGGGAGCTAGCGGGGCGAGGGAGCGGGCGCGGCGCGCAGCCGCTCGCACAGAGGAGCCGCGGCGGGCGGGCGGACGGACGGACGGACGGACACACGCACCAGCCGCACGCAGCATCCCAGGTCATAAAAATTAATACGAGAAGCAAGAGCCGCCGCATGCATAAGTTGGGCGAGCTCCCGGTGGCGCCGGGTGATTTGCTGCACGACCATGAAAAAATCATCAGGCGGATCCGGGGGGCCGCCGAGGGGCTCCCCTTAAAGCGGGGCGGCTGGCGGCGGGCACCTACCGGAGGGGCGGGCAGGCAGGCCCGCCGCATCGCCTCCGCGCCGCCGCCGCTGCCGCCGGGGCCGGAGCCCGAGCTGGAGCCGGAGCCGCCGCTGCCACCGGGGCCGGAGCCGGAGCCGCGTCCGGCGGAGCCGCCGCTGCCGGTGCTGCTGGGGGAGCTGGCGGCGGGGGCGGCGGCGCCGGCGGAGGGACAGGGCGAGGCGGTGTGCAGGGCCGAGTACTTGGTTTCGTGGAGGCCGCCGCCGCTGCCGCCGCCGTGGGGGAGGCCGAAAGGCTGCTTGCTGCTCAGAGACATCATCATGGTGCTCGCCGCCGCTGCGGCCCGGCCCGCCGGCAGCCGGCCGCCGGAGGAGGGCAGGGGCGCGGGGCCGGGGGCCCGAACCCCCCGGAAAAGCCTCAGAAGCCCCGCGCCCCCACCCCCCGAAAAATTAAAAAAAAAAAAATTCCCACTCGCCCCCCAGCCGGCTGCCCGAGCCCTGCCGGGGACGAGAGGGAGAGGCGGCTCTGGCGAGCCGGGGATGCGCGGGGGATGCGCGGGATGCGCGGGATGCCTCCCGCCCTCCGCCCGGGCGCTCGCCGCTGTCCGCCGCCGCCTCCGCTCCGGCGCCGGCCCTCGCCTCTCGCGAAGTGCCCTCCCCGCCGCCGCGCCGGTGGGTTTTACTCTCTCCCCTCCCTCCCCTCCCCTCTCGCCTGTCACTACAGCCCAACTCCTCGGGAAGGGCCCTCCGCGCCTGCCTCCTCGGCCCCGGCCCCCTCCTCCGCCGCTCCCTGCCCGCCCCCCGCCGCTCCCACGCCCACGCGTGCTCCCGCACTCACCGCCGCGCCGCGCCCCGTCGCCTCCCGGAAAGGGGAGGGAAAAAGCCAAAAAGGAAAAGAAAAAAAAGAAAAAGAAAGGAGGGGGGAAGCGACGACCCCACCGCCTCGAATCCACCTTCCATGGAAAGGAAAAATAAATTTTAAAAACGGGGGAAAAAAGTCCCGTCCGGGCTCAGCACGCACCTACAGCCAGAGTGTCCCGCCGCTGCTCTGGCACCGCAGGGGCGGGGGATGCGCGGGCACAGCGCGGGGAAAGGCCGGGAGCGGCGGCCAGGGGCTGCCCCCGCCGGCGGGGAACCGGAGGGATCCTCCTGCAAAAGCGCACCGCTATCCCGCCAATTTCCCACGCCTGTCTAGTAGGAAAAGAAGAAAAGGAAAAGAAAAAAATGAAAAGAGAGAGAAAAGAAATCGGGGAAAGTCAGTTTTCCTGGAGGTGGTCGGGTTTATTTCCATGAATTTCGCTTTGCAGCAAAAAGGTTAAAATAAGTGCTTAGGTGTTTAATTTCTCACCTAAACAGCAGACTTGGTAATTTTAAGGGAAATAAAAAAAATTACATTGTATCAGCTCTCACTGTCGCTAGCTCGGAGAAATGAAATAAATCAAAGTTAAAAGCTTGAGTATCATTTAATTATGGTGTGAATAGCGCTTGGAAAGAAGTAGAACAACATCTCTAAACAAATTATGGCCGGGCCAGGAAGGAATTATTAGATTGAAATTTCATTTAGGCTCGGGAGACACGGCGCTTCAATATGTAATCTGTTATGCCTCATCTGATTTGTATGCTTAATTCAGCTTGACGAATTTATTAGTTTTCATAATAGTAAAAAAATTGAGCAGCACTATGGGCTAATGCATTGTGTGTACTATAAATTGTATGTCACCGTTGAAAGGCTGAAGTCTATAGAAATCTTTTATTAATGACAACATAGGAAAGAGGATTTTCTTGCAAGCCTTTAAGGAGTTCATGCCAAACCTCCGCGCTTCGTGTCTCGGTAGGCTATTAACATATCGTCATACTAATTAGGCTACTTCATGAGTGATATAATTTCAAACTTTAAATTATGTTCTAATTAACAAGGGTTGTCCAATTTGCTTAATCTTCAAAAGGCTTTTGGCTTGTCTAATTAGTCTAAAGCATCGAGCATCTCCAACGCCCAAGAAAGAGCCATCAATAACAACATTTTGGGCGTTTTGAGGCGATCGCGGGCCGAGCCCACGCCGGGTGCGGCCCGCCCGTGGCGGGCAGGGCTGGCGGGGAGGCCGCGGTCCCCCCCTCCCTCCGCCGGGTCCCCGCAGCGCCCCGGCCGCTCCTGCGCCCCCGCCTCCGCCTCCCGGCAGCGGCCGCCGCGCTGCGCGCCTCGGCGCGGGCGTGCCGGGAGGTGAGCGGGAGAACCGGGGAAAGCTCCCGCCGCTTCCCGGGGAAGAGAAAGGGAAAAAAAAAAAAAGAAGGAAGGGAAGGAAGAAGAAGAAGAGAATACCTCGTTGGCACGGGGTGGTCCGAGGGCAGCCAGCCTGCCGGGTGCGCGGAGCCGGGGAAGGGGCTCTGCCCGCCCGCCTCTCCGAGCTCAACTTTGGCAGAGAGAAATGCGAGGAGGAACCCCCCCTCCCGCTATACATTTAACCCCTCCCGCACTGAGTTTAATTACTCGCAATAGTTGTTCTAATGTATGCTGTCACACGGGAGAATTGAGAACGCATATCGTTAATATGAATTAATCTTGATTTTAATAGCAACTGACAACCGATCTCCAAAACGCCGAGCGCTCATCGCCGCTCCCATCGGCCGCCGCCGGGACACGGAACGGCCGCAGAGCTGGGCCAACTTTCCTCGGTGCCGGGCCCGGGGGTGACCCCGGTGCTCCCCGCGGTGCACTCCGCGCTGCAGGGACCCGCCGCGGCTCCGGCCCCGCGCTGCCGCTCTGCCCGCTGCCGGCAGCGCCTTGCCCGCGGCTCCACCGCCCAGCACCTTCCCATTTCCCTCATTTTCCTGGTGATTTTTTTGTTTATTTGTTTGGGCGTTGGGTTTTTTCGTGGAGCCCCCGCGCTGCCCGTCCGCACCCCCCGCCCGCAGTCGGGAGGGGCGCCGGGGGAGCCGCAGCGGCCGCGGAGGCTCCGCCGCCCCCCGGCACCTCGGCGGCCCCGCAGCCGGCTCTGCGCGCCGCTGGGCTGCCTAAATAAAAGGAGAGCCCCCCCTCCAAGTTACCCACGCCCACACCCTGACCCACGCAGACATCTGGGGAGAAATCACTGTCGCCTCTCATGTATCCATGTTCTGATTTACGATTAAAATTTAAAGACGCGCATTCATATTTTACCGAACCTAATGCGCCCTATGAATTTTTAATCCATTAAGATGCGGGCTACACTTTGAGCAAACTCTACCTTTGTTTTGAGGGCAGGGCAGCGCCGGTCTCAGCCCTGCCGCCCGATGCCCCACTCCGCTCCCGGGCCCCGCCGCCTCCGGGACGCTCCCCCGGGGCTCCAGGCACCGGGAGTGACCCGGCCCCGCCGCCGCGGAGGCTCCGCGGGTGCGGACAGATGCTCCGGCCCGGGACGCCCCGCTGGGGCATCCCCGCATCCTCGCCGGCGGTGCCTCGGCATATCCCCGGGCCCCTCGGTGCTTCCGGCCCGGCACCGCCGCCCGCACCGACCCCGGCTCCCCCTCTCCCAAATTTGCTCCCCCGCTCCCAAATCTCCTCCTCCGCCCCAAATCTGCGGCCGCGCCGCCGCCGCGAGCCGAGTCAAGTCACGAAGTCAAACTTCGAGCCCGGAACGATCAATGAGGAGTTTTGCCGTCCGTGGCGCCTCGTGCTTCCTGGCACTAAAATAAATGCAAGAAATCGAAACTTAATTACTTGAAAGAAATCCAGAAATCCCTCTGCATAATTTATCCAGGCATCTTTTTCGTGGCGTTTGTGTTGAATGCACGCGTTTGACTCCTCACGCTCCTGTCCCCAGCGCTGCGCCCTCGGCAGGAGCGGGGCGCCGGCCGGGTGGGGGTGCGGACCCCCGGAGCCCGGCTGAAGAGCGAGGAGGGAAGAGAAATCGGCATTTTGCCCCGCTCTTTTCCCCCATCCGAGAGCATCTCCTGGGGCAGGGTGGCAAGGAGGAAGCTCTCCTCCCTGCCTGCAGGGTCTGAGCCCTGAGCCAAGCACTCCCCGAATATTTTCTTCTGACCAGGAGCGCCTGGCGTAACAAGCCGCGTCTCCTAAGCATGGTGGAAAGTGCCAATAGAGTAACTCGGTTATTCTGACAAATTTCCCCCCCGCATTTGATGATCCCGCCGTGGATCCCATGCTCCCCCTCACGGATGGGGTATGACACCTGGAAGCTGGGGGTGGGACACTGTCTGGGGATGCAGCCACGGCCTCCTCATTGCCATCCAGCCCGGCTGATGAGAGCCCTGCCTGGTGAGCCTTTCGCTGAATTCATTAGCACTGGAAGTCTGCTGCTCGGGAGCAAACTTTATCATAGACACCTCATCGAGAACTTGAAGTAATGTTATGAAAGAATGAAAAATACATTTGGGAGCTGCCTGGAAACTGAAGTACATTTTGATTTAACTTACATTAACAGAAACCTAATGTAGAAGTGAAGTGATCTAACAAAACCATTAATAATTTAAAAATAATTACAGATAGTCTATCCTTACTATTCACAACCACTCAACATTTTAGACAAAGAAAGCTGAATATTCTTCGTGGGAGAAGGATGTGAGCAGACTGCTAAGCAGGAGCTGTCCAGCTCACACTGCCTCTCCTCTGCTCACATACACTGCACATTCCCCACAGCACCCAGGACACCATCCCAAAACTGCTTTTCCAACAGGGAGGGTGGAGGTGGAGGCAGGGCCTCTCTTTGTACAGGGCTTTTTGGCATTTATTTTGGCATGGATTCCAACCCCCTCTCTTTGTTGGAGCTGCTGTTTGAGGTGGGCCCCGTGTGATAGGGGAGACCAAGAACACTCCTGCAGCTCCTCAGGCTCTTCCAAGGCTCTGCCAGCCCTGGAGACCTCAGGAAAGGCCTTTTCCATCCATAGCCTTGGCTAACACCAGTGGCAATGGTGACTCTCCTGCCCTGTGCCATCTAGCTGGGATCAGCACAGTGATCACCTTGACTTGGCTTGCTGTGGCGCCGTGCAAAAGTTATTTTTGATACATTCATTTTAATTCAAGTTTCCATTGTATGCTTTATAGCTCAAGGGCCACGAGTGTCCTGCAAGGCTGTGATTTTGGCTTGTATTTCTGATTGTTTGGATTTGGGTTTGGGGTGTTTCTTTTTTGAGATACACTGCTGCCCAAACACTGTAAAAGCAGAGCAGCTGGATATGCAGTGGGCTTCACTGCTCTCCCTTACAGATCAAGATAAAATTGGAAAGAGGGAAATTCAGACATAAAGTGGCTTCTAAAGGAAAAGAAACACTGGATAATACAAAGCAGATAAATTCAGATCTAACTCTCACAGGAACACAGGACCCCACCTTACAAACAGTCTCACAGGTGGGAGCTCTCTCTAACCCCATCCCCAGCTCCTACTTGTATTGAAAATATTAAGACCTCATGGATCATTAAAAAAATCCTATAAATCACACTGTGAATGTCCTTGGGACCCTACTCTTGCTGATTTAGACAAAACCCTGGTATCTTAGATTAGCCTTCATTAATTATTTTCATTAATTCCCCTTGTTATGGATGTATTATCACAAATCATATTCCAAACACATTCCCTAATTAAGCATGAAATTCCTCCCTCTGTGTGCCATTTAACTGGAGCAGTGAGGATGTGTGTGTTCAGCCTGGTGCCTGGAGGCTGGTGCCAGGCACTCGGTGCAACGAAAGATGGTGCTTGCATTTCAGATATTTCCAGGGCTTGCTCTAACTTAGGGAAAATGTTGTGGTTTTTAATTTGATCACCAGCATGGGCACGTCCTCAGCTCGGAGCTCTTAGCCCTTGTAAATTTTCAGTGTCTTCCATCTACTTCTTCAGCGTTTTCAAGAAAAATATTATTTTCTTTTCTCTCCCTTCTGCCATACAAGGTGTTGGCTGATCTCTTTACAGGTCCCCAGGATTCACCAGGCAGCCTTCTCCTTGCAGCCAGAAAGAAAAAACTGTGACAGTTGATACACATTGGAAAAGGTGATGAAAACATCATGTTTCTGAGCAGGCACAGTTGTGTAACTGGGTCGTTGTTGTACCTCTGAGCCATTAAATAGTGTGTTAAAATACTAATTTAGGGAGACAAGGTCATGTGGCCCGTGGTATTTGGGGTGTGCCACGCCATGGACTGTGCTTTCACAGTCTCTCTAGTTTTGGTGAGGTCTGGCATGGACTTATCCATGAATGTGTGGTAGAAAATGTCTGGGAATTATTCTGTTTTCTCCCTTTAATTCAATATTCGCACACACAGAGCATGGTGGGACTGGAACCTGACTGGTGGGGAAGACCCACCAGGACCAGCATCTCCTGGAAATAAATATCAGATGTGTGCTGGAGCACCCATCCCTGCAAGGCCAGGCATGCTGAGCTCAGACCTAGTCCTTGAAAACCAGACTTTAATTCCCAGTAGATAAATCTGTGCATAACAGCAATAATAATCTTGAGGGGTGTCCACCTTACATGTGGGCACATTCACTGGGCCAAGTATTATTCAAAGCTAATCACAAATCCTCTTCATTTTAAATTGGTTATAATTCAGCGGAAATGGTTTCTGCCTTTTGTACAACATCTGGGCACACACCAAAGCCCTTCCCTTCCCTTCCCTTCCCTTCCCTTCCCTTCCCTTCCCTTCCCTTCCCTTCCCTTCCCTTCCCTTCCCTTCCCTTCCCTTCCCTTCCCTTCCCTTCCCTTCCCTTCCCTTCCCTTCCCTTCCCTTCCCTTCCCTTCCCTCACAGAGCATGGACAGGCATCCACCTGTGCTCCCTATCCCTTTTTATAAATGAAGTATCGTACGTTTTAAATTCTGTTAATAAGGTGAAATCAAGTTGTGAAATGCATCTGCAGCTGGCATCAACATTTCCTGCTGGAAGCAGCGGGTTGGGAGTGTGTTATCACGTGTCTCCCCCAGTCCTGAGACAGCCATCGAATTCCAGTGAAATCTCTTACAAAGGCAATCAAGACGATCAATGGGAGTTTTGCCAGGAACATCAAAGCTTATTAAATGGTTCTGTGTTAAGAACTGCAAGCACACAGACACGCAGGAAAGGAGACAGCTCAGAAAATGGTACCGTGAAGGTAAAGAGAAACTGAAGAAAGAAAAGAAATGATGCCCAGAAAAAAAAAAAAAAAAAAAAAAAAAAAAGCAGGAGATTAATAATTGACAGATGTTTGTACAGGCAATCCAAAGCAGAATTTAAAATGCGGACAACTCAGTCCACAGCATATACCACAAACTTCTGTAGAGGCATTTACTCACAAGAGCTTCTATCCACACATCCTACTTTAAATATTTTGCTGAATTAGAATGAACTAAATTCATGTTTAACTGTTTTGCTGTTTGTTTTGATGGGGGGAACCTGGAACACCCCACAGATGCTGTAATTTGAAACCCTTCAAATCATCAAGCTGCATGTGTGTGACTCTGTGTCTATTGCTGTGAATATATAGAAAATATAGAATCAAAAATATTTTTACTTGTTAATCCCTCAGCAGTTCTGTTGCCTGGTAGATGCCATGACATGCTGAACTTACTTGAGTAAAATGTATTTTGCTTTCCTTGTTTAGGCCGGCATGTTTCCTTGGGAAGTGAATTTGTTGCTGCACACCCATGACAGGAGGAAACACTTCTAACGGTGCCTGCCTTTGAAAATGCTCCTGCAGGGTCCACGCACTCTAGTCCAAAGTAGGCCAAAATGATGGGGAGGTTTTTGGCTTTTTGTGGTGTTGTTTTGTTGTTGTTGGTTTGGTTTTTTGTTTGGTTTTTTGTTTGTTTGTTTGTTTTTTGCGGTTTTTTGGTTTTGTTTTGTTGTTTTTTGTTGTTGTTGGGGTTTTTTTGTTAGTTTTGTGTGGATAATTAGGTTTTTTATTAAGGGTAGAGTTTCCTTTTTTTTTTTTTTTTTTGATATATTTTTTAATAATGTCCGTGCATATTTCTGAACGACGAGGTTGGATCTGAAGAAGCTTTTACAACCATCTGAAGCTGTCTGCTGTAAGTGCTGACAGCTGTGCGATGGCTTTTAGTGAGGGGGATGCACTCGGGAATGCCCTGCTCGGAGTGGGGCGGGTCCCGCGGGGCTTTCCAAGGCAGGGGCGGGAGGGGAGGGTAGGACGGGATGGGATGGGACGCCCCGCCCCCTCCCATCCATATAAACGCAGCTGGGGCAGTCAGAAACTTAAATGCAGTTTGTGCTGGTGAGTGGAAGGTGTGGGGCCTTTGGGGAGGGGGGGGGGGGGGGGGGTGTGTGTTTTGCTTTGCTTTGTTCGTGTGGGTTTTTGTTTGTTTGTTTTCCTGGGAGGTCGAGGCAGTCCAGGCGCTGGAGAGGTGAGTTCAGGTCCAGGATTTCCCCGGCCCTTCCCTTTCTCCCTCTCTGGTCCTGGTGATACTTTAGGGCCACAGGGGCCAGCGACAGGCAGAGCTTATCTGTGTTCCCATGCCCCTGGGGAGCCTTGAGAGTTTGCTCTGGGGAGGATGACTCCTGGAAGTGCTTCCAGAGGGTAGGGCTGCATCTTCTGGGTGCCTGGCCCTACTGCCCATTTCTAGGGAATTGAGAAAATTCCTCTCCTCAACCACAGTCAGAAGCAAATCCTCCTTCAGGTGCCCAGCAGCGTGTTGGGACTCACCTACTGCAGGGATGAGGCAAGAGGTATATCTCAGAATGAAATGGGGTTGAGTTCTTACTTCACATCTCTCTAACATCATCTCACCTGATGCCCTGCCATGTCCCCAGAAGGTTGCTTCATGGCATGTCCCAGTATTTTGCAGGGCTTGTGTCAAGTGCTAAAGAAGGTTTTCACTCAGAATACTTAAAAAATGGACCAGAAGACCAGAAAAGTTCAGGAAGCTGACAAGGAAGGGTTACATGCCTGGAGATCAAAGCCACTGGAGTTCATCAATTACCAAGGCCCAGCTGCTTGAGATACTAAAAGGTGGTGGTGAGAAAAACCCAGAACAGGTGGGTAGAAAGAACATCTTCCTGCAGGCAAGTGAGGGAAAGGAAGTGATGGAAAGAGTTTTGCTCTGTTTGATTCACAGTTGTGCTCCAGCTGTGGGTGGGAGCCTGGCTTGGGAAGGAAGGCAGGTGGGGGTGCTTTGGGAGCTGCTGCAGAGGTCAGAGGGCTTCTGTGGGGTTTGATGTTCAATATTCAAACAGCTGTGCTTTAGCAGGGCGAGCTCTCTGCTCATGGCTGTCATTTTCAGAATCTTGTAGATAAGCTGTGTCAGCACAGCTTTTATAAATCCCATTTTTACCAAAGATTTATGGTGTAGCTGTAAATGTGTGCTCTGGACTGGTATCTTCTATAGATGGTTTTAGTGAGGAATCTTATTTTTAGAGGGTTAGTGCATTTATTTTCCATGCCTAAGATACACGATGAAAAATGTAATTTATAATGTGGCATAATAAAAATGGATGATGTTGCAGGGGATAGCAGACTTTCTTCTGTACCTGCACAATGTATCATTTTGGTAACATTTTGACAGTGATTTTACACATGCACCGAGGTGCTGACAATGGTGACAACCTTGACCCTAACCAAGCCCACTATCCGTATATGAAGAAGCCAGGCTGGTTAAAGGGGGAGGGAAGAAACATTAATTCAGCAAAGGTACATGACTAGGTTTTGCTTTTATTTACTCCATTTTAAGTCAGAAAAAAACTGAGTGAATTGGAAGCATCTTTGCTGCACTAATACATGTGTGAGTGCTCCAAACATTTCAGTGTTTAAAAATTCAGCCAGACCTGGGAATAGCTGGGTAGCTTTCTTCTGAGAGTTGAGATGTGCTGCTCTTTGGCAAGACTATCTGTTTTAAAGAGGCAGTCCAGTGTTCCATTTGGCTTCAAAACAGGCTGCAATTCACTGTTGGAGTTTGTGTCGTGTTGCCTTACCTACTTTAAGGTAAGATTTCATTGCAATAATCAACTTTTTAAATTTATTTTCATGCATAGACCTGTGCCCTGTAAAATGGTAGAAAACAACAGATCTCTGTGTCTGTATGAACAGTTGCTGGTTTTCCTTGAACTTGGGGATTTAAGGTGCCACTGGCCTCTGCAGAGCAAAAGGAAATGAAAGAGGAAAGCAGGACTGGTGCATTTTTGGTGGGCAAGGCTCCTGCCCAGCCAAAGACCAGCTATCAAATCAGAGTTTGAGCTGAACCTAGAGGAGACACAAGCTGTGCTGGCAGTACTAAAACTAAGGAACTGCTAAGTGGAATTTGCAGTCTTGTTTTGGTGGGGAAATTTGCTTATTTTTTTCTTTTCTTTTCCCATTAAACAAATTGCTGATGAACCAGAGACTACAAAAACTCAGTCCATTAGCGTAAGCACACAATTACCTCTTGAAATTGTCATCCCTCTGTGTTATGCAAGCAGAAATTCCTATGTAAGTTAGCACTTCCCTAGTTTGTTAGTAAGTGTATGTATGAATTGGACCTTAAATCCCATACTGGCACCCATCAGAATATTAAGGTTTCAGGTTATAGCATAGGTCAGGTTAGGGCTGTAATATCATTTTTTGAAACCTTTCCAACAGTAAAAAAACCTACCCCCAACTATAACTTAACAAAAAAATTATTTCAGGTTTTGTGATGTCCTTTCCAGCTCCTTTTTCCCCCCTCTTTGTCAGTTTGTCTAAGTAGGAGCAAGGAAGAGGAAATATCCCCTTTTAGAGAAATCACCACCAACAGTTTTGCACAGGCCATAAATGAGAAATTGAGCCATTATTTGAAAGAGAAGCAACTTTGTGTTTATGTCTCTTTTAGATTGCTAAAATTTTGCTGTTCAGAACTTGCTGGAAGTCTACCAATAGTTTATGTACAAATAAGGTTTTTTTTCTTTTTTAAATCCATACTTGATTGCTATGATCTGTCATGAAAAGTGAGAACAGCATTTTAAAGCAGGTAGAGGATGGTGGGATCACAGGTGATGGCAGTACAGGATGTGAGAAGGAAGCAGATGCCTTCTGAGGGCAACTTTTGTTATTTGGAATGGTCTGTGTTTCATAAGAAAAGCAGGAGAGGACACAGAATACTCAGTGTGAGAGGGTAAAAAGTAAACCACTGCTTCTTCAGGATGAAGGCTTTTGTTCCTCTGCTGTGGAGTGCATTAGTGCTCTAAGGGGTGGGGTTTTAAAACTTCTTGTGAAAGGAAAATCTTGCTTCAGGATTGGTCCAAGGTATGGAATAAGCACAGCCAAGAACTGGGTACTGGTGCTTACTATCTTCTACCTCAGGTCTCAATCACTCTTCTGACTTGCTAATACAAAATCTCATGCTCATCACCAAAATAAAGTGAAATAGAGAAGGCCTATAGAAACATGAAAATCTAAGCAGGAAAAAAAAATAAATCTAAGCATTAAAAAAATACATCCTGCTGAGTGGCTGGGATGAGGGCAAGGGAGCAGGGTGACCCCATGGCAGTCATTACTTGCACAGCCTAACTTAGCCCCCATAGCAGCACCTGGGTGCTCCAGTCCTGAGCACTGCCAGCTGGAGAGAAGGGAGAGGCCCCAACAGGCCATGGACACAGGCAGGGGATGAGGGATGCTTGCTGCTCCTGTGAGCTGCCAGGACCTCATGAGGAGGCAGAGCTGTCAAGCAGGAGGATGAGTTTGCTCTGGATCAACGTGGTGGTTCTGTTATCATAAACTCAGCTGGTCGTGAAAGAGGTCTGGGTTTGCAAAACTGCGAGGGAGAGTCCTTGGAGAAGGTGTTGGGTGTTCAGGCTCAGTCTGTCACAACCCAGACTCTAGGTTGTTGGAGTCTGCAATTTTCAGAAGCAATTAACACAAGGAAAAAATCCTTCTGACTTAGTGAGGTGAAGCAAATATACATTTTAGTGCTAATTCAAAAGGGTTTTTTGTCTTTGCACTTAGCTAGTGCAGTCCAGGAATTTACTTTTTTTTCTCAATTGGAATTGAATCAAGATTTTAATGCCATTTATTTCAAGATCATGCTCCAGAAAATCCTAAACAAAAATGCTGTGGCTACTGACTGATAAATAATGGGTTCAGGGTTTAGAAACCAGCCACTGATAGCTGTTTTCTGTTTGGAGTTTCTTACTGGCTCTAAGTTTTGGGAAGTTCAGACTTCCTAGGCCCATCCAACCTGGTAACCACCACAAACTTATTTTTCCTGTTGTTACTCTGTCATGTTCAGTGAGAGTCCAATTGCAACAGCTGAAATCTGATAATTCCCTGGGTGTGGGGCATGCTGTTGGTCTTGGAGTGAACTGAACACTGGAGATTGGGCAGTAGGTGGATTTGATCATTTTGATTTTCATTAGAAGCTGGCCAACTTCTCATGTCAGTGGAGGACAACTCTTAATTATTATGAATCATCAAGCAGCTTTAGTTACGAGGGTGACACAAGCATGAGGCTGCCTGCTCTTTTCCATGCAGGAGTGAGTCCTGGCAGAGCCCATCCCTGGCCCCTGGAGCTCAGCTGAGAGATGGTGCTGAGCTCTCAGCTCTTCAGAGTGACTGCTGTCCTCTGGTGCACATTTATGTGCTGAGAAGCACAACAAGGGCTGGCTTCTGGCTGGGGTCTTCAGAGGCTGCTACAACACCAATAAGTAAAAGTTAATTGCAAATTTATTTCCACATAGCAAAAAAGGGAAAAGCACTTGGGGCCAGTTTCCTTTAAAGAAAAAAAGGAGGAAAAGCCTGTTCTACACCCATTTGATTAACCTGAGCTGTTAATCACTGCCAGGTTTATGAACCTCTATTATAAACTTGTTATTCTAAGGGGTTTCAGTTCAGTGATTGAAAAACAGCTTTAGGGCCTGGCTAGGTAAGAGTAGCAAGAAGTACAAGTAGCAGCACTGAGCCTTTGAAGAGGTGTATAAATAATTAGCAACATATTTCATGTGGACTCTTTAGTTGAGATATCCTGTCAGAGCTGGGGTTTTATCAGAACATGACAAAAATGTAGAAAGAGCTCTGCATTTATTCCAACATAACAATGTTGATATCTGAAATAATTTGCTGCGTTAGAAGCTATTTTAGGTCACAGGTAACAGCTCTGCACTGCTGAACTGCTCTATCTGCCGACGCTTCTTCAGAAAGCAGAAGGTGTCTGAAAGGTTCCTTAGACTCTTGTGTCTTTTGAATTTTTAGATCCTTATTTCATGGTTGCAAAACATCCGGCGCAGGTGAAAACCTGAACTGCGTCTTAATAAAGCAAAGTGATGAATAAATAGTAACCCAGTGCAGCTTCAGGAGATGGAGGGTAACACAGCAGGTAAAATAGAAAACAAAGGTGGGAACTTCTCAAAACCCCTTAGTGGGTGGGCAGGGGTGGGGAACTGAAATGAACAACCTCTAGGACACATCCTGCCGTACGCATCCCTGCCCATGGCACAGGGGGTGGAACCAGATGATGTCCAAGGTCACCTTCCAACTTAAACCATTCCATGATTCTGTGATACCCAGGTATCTCACTCAAAGGTGGCAAAAACTTCCTTCTTATTAATAAAGAATTAGCACAAAGCCTAATGAGAAATGCCTGTCTGGAAGCTGATGGTATTGCAAGTGTCTTACATACCAAGCCCAACACTGGTTAATCATGGCTTCCTTTAGCATCATTCCTCTTGGTTTAAGTTTGCTGTTTATTCTGTTGTTTTGTTTTTTTTTTTTTTTTCCTGTTTATGTGGAAAAACAATTTTCTTTTTAGGGAAGGAATCCTGCTCTCCCATTTTTAAACACTAATCCTGATCTCTGGGGAACAGCTCCACCTCCTTGCATATGGCTTTGCTCACTCCTACCTGGAGGAGCTCAATGGGCTTTAGTGCATGTTTGTCCAAGAGAAAATTAATTTAATTCACTCAACATCACCCAGCACCTGCTGGTATGTGTGGGCAATGTGAGCAATCCCTTCACTCAGATGCAGAGGATATTTTAGCAGAAGTGTGTTGGTCTCTGATACTTTCAGAAGTGGTCATGGGACTCCCATGAGGTCAGAACTTGGAATTTGGACACTAAATCCAGGATTAACTTCAGTTGTTGAGAGTACCTTCTCTATTAACCTGAACAGAATCAAGATTTCACTTTTCACCTTTTCTACCAAGGCTTTCTGCTCAGTTTTGAAGTCTGCAAGAATAAATCAAATTCAAAGAGAGAACTTCATTTTTACCTCCAGTTCAAATGCTTGGGCTGAGTGGTGGTAATCTAAGTGCAGGATCAATGACAAAGGTCAGTGAATTTCTAAGTTGTGGGCATGAGGCATTTTCTGCCCCTTCTACTTGCTTCAGGAATTACACAGACTTATTTAAATAACAACTACAGTTAGGTTTTTTTCTTAATCTCTTTTGTGCTTGTGTGCATTTGTATTTTAAGAGACTAGCACTTAGGCACCAGACAAAACACCCAGACAGGTACAAAGACAGCTTTTTCTCCTTAAGAAATCTCATCCTTTCCACCCTGCTTTTAACTTGGAAGAAAGGCTGTAGAAATCCATGGGCACTACCAAGGCAAAGTGTGTGATAGAAAAAGCAGGTCAGTATTTTTTGATCTAGCTTCAGTCTTTTATGCTGGAAGCTGGCATTAATGTGTGTTTTTCATACCTCCCAGTCAGACTTATTTGGTGGCCACCTTCATGGTGAGTTTGGGTGTTATTTCCACAGTAGCCCACAGGGCAGCTATTGTCCTTGACAAGTGAGTGGAAGCAGTGCCACTCAGACATTACTTTTTAATTTGCTAACCAGGGAAATGAGCCTTTTAAGTGCCTGACTTGCAGGAGGTCATCATTAGTCTGTCAAGGTATGCCTTTGCTGCCATCTTCTAGAAATGTATTTGATGTGGCAACTCCCAGTTATGCTGTTTTGAGCAGACAAGACGCGCTGTTTATGAAAACAGACTTCTTAAAAGCAAGCTGTGGTGGTGGGAAAAGGAGGAGAGGTTGTTTACAATATTTTAAGCCAAATGGTTCCTTTGGCAGGAGGTTTTCTGTAACAAGTGAGAACAACAAGAATTAGCTCTCTCAGCACTTCAACAAGCAGAGATTTTTGTCTGTAATGAGAAGAATGAGACTTGTTTGACATAAACTACAAAACAACACAGCAAAGATGAAGAAGGAGGGCAGAAATACATTACTGAAGGTGAGAAGAAACAACTTCATTGCTCTACTGTGAATTCAAGATTCTTGCTCATTATAATGTATAATTACAGCTGGCATCATTCCAGAGGAGGGGTTGAAAGAAGGTAGGTCTTACTAACTGTGCTAAATCCTGTTGGGGAACTGACCACAGCAGCATCCCACCTGAGTTTGTGTAATCCAAAAGATTCCTGTTTTATTCTTCTGTACCAGGTCCTTCTTTATGCAGATATGCAAATTCTCTTTGGACTCCTGAGATTTGAAAACTGATTAGAATTTTTATGTTCCTTCGTTAAGGGTAAAAATAGGCTATCCCAAGACAGACAGCCCCCCAAATTATACACTGATCTGAGAAAATGGGAATAGCTTACTTTTGCCATTAAATGAATAACTTCTTTTAGCAGCCATAGCTTGGTTGTGCCTCTTCTGAAGTCTTTGCTGTCTTTCTGAAATTTTTAGCTGTTTAGTGATAGATTTGGAGAAAAGGAGGCTCAGGGGAGACCTTACCACTCTCTACATTCCCTGAAAGAAGATTGTGGCTGAATAGGGGTCAGTCTCTTCTCCCAGGTAACAAGTGCCTGGACCAGAGAAGAGGGCTTCAGGTTGCACCAGGGGAGATTTAGGTTGGATATTAGGAAAAATTTCTTCTCCAAAAGTGTTGTCAGGTATTGGAACAGGCTGCCCAGGGCAGTGGTGGAGTCACCATCTCTGGAGGTGTTTAAAAGATATGTAAATGTGACACTTAGGGACGTAGGGATGTGTTTTAGTGATGCACCTGGCAGTGCTGGGTTAAGGGTTGGACTCGATTCTAAAGGTATTTTCCAACCTAAATAATTTAGTGATTCAGTGATTCTAAGTCTTATCTGTGGAGCTTTCCCTCTGTTTGGACACAACTGTGCGCTACTTATTAATATTTCATTTGTGCACATGCATGCTGCTTAGAGTGGTGCTTATCTATGCATAAAAAGGCTATTAATAAACTGATCCTGTATGTACCTATTATTTGCCAGCATCCTATTACAGAAGCAATTATTTTTGCCCAATTCCACACTGATGCTAGAGGCTCCACCTACTTACGCTTATATTATCTCCATGCCAGCCCGTAGTTTTTTGATTATGTGTATGAGAATAGCTAAGGAAATCAAGATGCCTGAGGATGTAAATGCAACTAAATTTTTTTAAAAGAGTTTATGAAGAATTACTTGGAACAATTTATTGCTTTTATTTCCTATTAGCAAGGCTATCACTAGAGATACTTGGGGAAAGTAAAAATGTGAACGTATGCAGCTGGGAGCTGCCCAGAACTATTTGTATTTCACTGAATTTTACCTACAGTTTTTGGTGTAGACCCTGGTCTGTTACGAAGCTATAAAAAGGGTTAATGGGATTGTAATCAAAGATGCAAAACAAGGCTAGGTCTTCTAAGCAAAAAAATGAGAATTATGTTGAAGTAAAGGTTTATGGGATTACTCCTATTTATAGAGGAGAAAACCATGCATAACTTGTGTGAGCGTCTGGATATATATTTAAAAAATGAGGTTATATATGGTTTACTGGCCTTTATTTTTTTTTTTGTCTATGTGATATAAGATTTATTAAAATCAGCAGGAGGAAAATTAGGAGAGTTCTTGCAATTTCAGATGTATGGTGTCAGTTTGGAAAATAGGGTATTTTTTGTTATTGTTGGATGTTTTTCCCCTCAACACTGGTATGAACTTTAATTAAACCAGGTACCCATTTGTTTACATAGAAAGACAAATAGCCTGTTTATTTCAGCAGCTGTTCAACAAGCCACCAGCACAATCAATTAGATTAATCCCAGGAAATAAAACTTGAAATAAAGATGATATCTGAAATCATTTTTATTCATGGTTAGAGACCATGCAGATTCTTTTGACAAGTTGAAAAATCTTATGGGTGATGTTGAAAACTTCAATGTACAAGTGCTAATTCAATTTGAGGACAAAAAAACCCTGTCTTGATAGAAGGGTTTCTGTAGAGATATTACTAGAATGGCAAACCCCCAAGCAATACAAAGGCAGCCTGAGTATTGTATGCTCATTACCTGAATTTTCAAACACTTAACAACTGTGAGAAGTATGAATATGCAAAGCTTCCAGACTCTGACCAGCGTTTTCCTTTTTCCCTTCAGTTCCTGGAATGAAAAAGCCAGTGGTTTATGTCAGTGCATAGTTCTATAGCTGCCATTAGCTTGATTTCAAGTTGCATATGATATAAGGTCACAGGTCTCTAACTCAGCAGAGCATTTAAGTAAATCAGCCTCTTCACCAGCACCTGAAATGTGCGTGAGTGCTCTGTTGAACCAGGGCTAAAATTTCAGTTCTTGTGTCTTCACAGCTGTTCTGCAGGGGAGATGAAAAGTGGACCTTGCACAGACAGCAAGATATTAAGAATGGATTGAATCACAACTGTGGAGTTTTTAAAATGCTAAAATGGGAAGGAATTCTTATCTTTAATAGTGAGGATCCTAAACAGTCCTGTCTAGAAGAAAAGAGAGACTGACACTGAATGTCTTATATGAGAGAATGGTTTGAATAAGAATTGCCATCCCATGTGGAAGACCTCTTGACCTCTGTGAGGATTTCAGGGACTTACTGCCAGGTTGAGTCTGAAGGCTGTAAAGGCAGTGTTAATTTGCCTAATTTTAAGTTCTGGGCCAGATCATGCAAGCTCTTGTTTGCATATCTAGTCCATTATGTCTAAATATTTTGTGGCAGCATTTTATGACAGATAACACATCAGCCCTGATGTTGTAACTGGAAATGAGGAATACCACAAAGTGCACATCACACTTACACTGGCATTATTGCCTGATGCTTATCTTCTGCTTTTTCTCACATGAACAGTGCCACAAAATATTGATAGACAGAAAAACCCCCTGAGATTTCTGTGCAAGCCTTGGAGTCCTGTGCTTGCTGATGAATGCTCAAAGCTTTAATATCTAATCTTGAACAAGGGTCTGTGTTTTTTCTTAAAAGCTAAAATCATGTTGCTATAAATGAAGGACACCAGACTCTGCAGGTTAAGGCTAACAGGTCAATAACAAATCTGTTTATATTAGGTTGTCTCCTAAATATAAGAAAAACATGTTCTAAAAATTAAAAAGCTGAAGAATGGTGCATTAAAAAACAGTTGATGCACAATTAATGCTTTTATTTTTTACATAATAAGTTTTTATTCTGTAAAAAATCTGTATAGGCATTGAAGGATTTATTCTAGGCATTTTTTTCCACGATAGTTGTGGTCTTTCTCCTTCTTGCTAATTCGTGCTGGTGTTGTTTGTGACTTAACTGCTTGAGTTCCTTGATCACAGAATCATTTGGGTTGAAAAAAGCTCTAAAATCATCCAGCCTAACTGTTTCCCTGCCAAGCCCACCACAGGCCATGCCCCTAAGTGCCACTTCTACATGTCTTCTATGTACCTTTAGGGATGGTGACTCCACCACTTCCCCAGGCAGTATGTTCTGTTGAGTTTGTGAGGTCCCCAGGTTGAGGTGAGGGATGAGAATCTGACTCCATGTTCTCAGAAGGCTGATTTATTATTTTATGATATTAAAGAGTACCATACTAAAGAAAGAGAGGATACAGACAGAAGGCTTAACAAGAATGATGATGAACAACTCGTGACTGACTCCTCAGAGTCCGAGACAGATGATGGTGATTGGTTATTCAGTAAAAACAATTCACATGAAACCAATCAAACATGCACCTGTTGGTAAACAATCTCCAGAACACCTTCCAAAGCAGCAAATGCAGGAGAAGCAATCAGGTAATTATTGTTTTCATTCTTCTCTGAGGCTTCTCAGCTTCTCAGGATAAGAAATGCTGGCAAAGAGATTTTTCAGAAAATATGACAGTAACACTGTTCCAGTGCTTGACAACACTTTTGGTGAAGAAATTCTTCCTAATATCCAATCTCAGCCTCCCCTGACACAACTTGAGGCCATTTCCTCTTGTCACTTGGGAGATGAGAGTGACCCCCACCTGACTACAACCTCCTTTCAGGTAGCTGTAGAGGGTGGCAAGCAGATAAACATTCTAGGTTATGGCAAAAGTTTTGGGGCTCCAAGCAAAGAGCTGGGAACAAGTGTGTTTTTTCCAGGCTCCCAAGTCCTGTGGATGCTCACATTGATGGGACCTGTTGGATCATGTGTTTGCACCTTCTGTTCAGTCTGAATGCTCCTGCTGTCTTTCTGTGGAAACCAAGAGGCCAGTTGAGCACCTTGGGGTTGTGTTTCATTGTGGAGAGAGGTGATGGTGTACCCTGAGAGCTGAGAAATGCTTCCTGGTCCTTAGTGTACACTAAATTATGGTGGAGGAGTGGAGGGGGAATGTCACTGCAGTCTGGAAGCATGGTTGGGATTTAAAAAGAGACTTGCTAAAAGCACAGCCGCTCCAGCGTCTCCACAGTGAATTTTCTCAACGGACAATTTTTTTACTGGAATTTTTTATGTCTCCATAACTTTAATCTAAAATGTGAAAATCAGTTCAAGTTTCTAGTTAAGTGTTGTCTAAAAATGTTTCCATCTACTTGCCCACTGTAAATGTATTAAAACACATGTATTAGCAAGCACATACACATTTTACTGAGCTCAAGAGATTAGGTTATGAGAAAAGAAACCTGGTGGTTTTAGAGCACTAAATCATTTGTAAAAAAAGGCATCTGGTGAATGAAAAGTAGGGGGGAGGAATGGTGTTACTTTTATGTGCCCGAGGTTCAGAGCATGCCTCAGTCTTAACTATGGTGGGCACTGCTAACTACTGGCTACTGAGGGATTTAAGGTTTTAGCTGCTGTGTGGCTTCCTAGCTAGAAATGACAAGTAAAATGAGTAGTAATCAATATGCTGCTGCTTTCTGGAGTTGTACAGATTTCCTAATAATTCAAATTTCTGCATGGCTGTCATTGCTAAAGAGGACCAGAAAAAAAGGGGTGTGTGAGAATAAATGAAGCATCCTATTGCTTCAGACTGTGCTATGTCTGACTTGTGCAAAGTGATTCGGTGTTAGCTCTGTAGCTTTCTTTTTGCATAAGAAGGCTGGCTCTGTACTTTGGCATGCTGAATAGAAAATTAAAAATGCAGGCCAGTCTTCGGGAACATTTTACTTACTGTTTTAATAAACTTTTGTTTATGCCTAGAGGTGCCATTAAATTACCAGCCAGACATTAATATACAGTACACAAGGGATCTTGTATATAAGCAATGATTATTACTGTGTGACTCAGATGGAGCTTGCTGCACACCCAGAGAGCTGCTGGACGGGAGGTGAACAGGGAATACCTGTCTGGATGGAGAGTGCTGCTGCTCAGGCAGTACTGGATGTGCCTGAGCAGTGGGTTGGGCATGTTTAGAGGAAAGCCATTTTTCCAGAGCAGGATCGTGACTCAAGGGGACAGTGGTCTGTGTCATGGTAGAAACACCTCAGCTTTGTTTCACAAAATAACAGAAAGCAAGCACATGGCGTGGATGATCCTGGAGCTAAAGGTACTAAGAAATTTTAAGCCAGCTATTACTTTGGACCCCTTTAAAAAAGGAGTCTTATTCCCCCACCAAGCAGCTGCTGATTTTGGCTGTGCAGGGTTGCTGGAAATGGTTAATTCCAAACATGTCTTTCTTTCTATGCTACTGTCTCCAGAGTAAGAACAGAACCTACAGAAGCAAAGAATTCAAGAACGAGCTGGACTGAAGTGTGGGTTATGGGCACCAGGCTGGGCAGCCTCTGAGTAACAGGGTGGAGAGGTAAAATCAGGGTGATGTACCTTGCTGCAGGTCGTGTGATTGCCTCCTTCCACAGACAGGTACAACATCAAATGCAGCAGTGTTGTAAGTTCATCTAGAAAGAAGAAATTCAAAATCCCTGCAGCTCCTGAAAAAATGTATGCCAATTAATTCTGAATTGGGATTTTCCTTTACATTTGATCTACTTAAGAATGCACCACAAGGAAAACTTCCTATGAGGAAAGCTTAGAAATGCTCTCAGGGAAAAGGCACCATCATAACTCTCCCACTTCCTAAAGGGATCAGGGTAGAGCTCTGCTTAATTCACATCTTCTAAAGGAAATATAAGGCCCTACCTCATAGAGCCTCTTTAGGTTCTGCTGAAAAAAACCCCCAACCAGATGATCCCTCCCCACCTCTGCTCTAACTTCCCTACTGTGCTTGCTGACTGACTGTATCCACTAACAAAATAAATAATTTCCTTCCCTCACTTACTGCAGCTCAAGGCTGTGGCATTAAAGCCACTTACATGGAAGGGAATGGGGGAGACTGGATGAGGCCTGTGAAATGAACAATACAAAATTGCCCAAGGATGGCTTGTGTGGCATAAGCTGGATAGATGTCAGGCAGTGCTGCTTGGAAGTCTTTGTCAGGCCCTGATCATGTTGTAGGAATATTTCTGTTTGAAAGAATAACTCTTTGCTTTCCCTGGGAACAGGAATGAGAAGGCAGTGTCCCAGGAGTAGACCTATTCAGTAATGTCCTGGTGCAGGTGTGGGGCAGATGCTGAACATGAGAGAGGGTTTTTGTGTTTGCTGTGTCAAAAAAAGCAAGTGGGGAATATTTGAGCCCTGGATATGACAGAGGAGTAAAAGTCTTGCCTCCTGGTTAGTGAGGCAGCAGTAAGGGAAATGAATTCACAGTGGAAGGAGAGCAGCAGGGTGGGAGGCTTGGATAGACATGGCTTTCCCTTCAGGCTGTGTCCCTCATGGTGATGTTTACCTTGGGATGGTTTGGATCCCAAAGCTCCTACCTCAGTGTCACTTTAACCCTCTGCTCCCCTGCCATCTCCTTCTCATTGTTTAAATAAGCAGTTTGGGCTGAACACTCCTGGAATAGCAAATGCATCCAAAATTTTTGTCAGATAGTGCTGACTTAATGATTTGTATCTGATTAACTGCCAAAGAAGCAAGGCAGTCATGTTTCCTTCTGTTTGATGGTTGGAGGGGTTGTGTTTGTTTCCATGGTTTTGTTTTTCATTTATGTCATTATTTGCCAGCAAAACACCATCATGTCCTTTGTTTTAGTTCAGCTTTATTCCCTTGTCCTCGTGTGATACTGTTTTAGGCACAAAGCGTCCCAGTTTTTTTAATACTTCATAACTTATTAATGCTGCAGATTGTGGGATGAAGAGTTGTCAGCAACCTCATTTTTTATGTATTGACAGATATAATATCTGATTTGTTATTAAATAGTTTTTAAAGGATTTCTTCCTCTCTGGTTACACTTTTTCTAATTATTTAACGTATTTCCCCATAGCTTGTCTCCCTTCCTGGCTCCACTTTTTTTTTTCTCTTCTGCATCTGCTTTATCATTTGACATTTTTTCTCTTAAAGGTGAACCTGATCAGACATATCAGACCCCATCTATTAATGTGCTGTCATGCACATCTCTAGGAAAGAGATGCACAGGATTTCCTCTCTAGGAAAGGATGTGTGGAAACATTCCAAGACATTTCAGGACTGACAGATGCAGCATTTGGAAGCACTCAGTGTTCCTGTGACATCACTTCCTAGTCCATTTAAAATCAGGGCCAGCTAGGCTGGGATCAAATGCATGTATTTGCAAATAGTGTGGAATTTACTTCAATGGAGGTAAATGATGGCCCTGTCAAGTTATGTGGCTGTAAGTGTCCTGTGGAATTACTTTGCTTTTCTCCAGACTGATGGAGTCCTGGGCCTGTGGTGAAGACAGGACACAGCAATGACCTGCAAAGATCCAAGAGGTGTAACAACAGGTGCCAATATTGAGATGAAGTCAAACTGACAAATCTCAGGAAGTGTAAAGACTTCTCTGGCATTTTCCCTCAGGGAAGCTGTTGAATTGGCCCTGTTTCTTTGGATCTTTAAACTCTTTAGTAATATTAAAATCAAATGGGACAGATGCAAGAGAAATAAGGCTCCACCTTCTTTCCAACTAAGAGAACAGAAAATTTGGAGCATGGGCTGTCCTTCTCCTGGACAGCCCATTCTAGAAGATTAAGCTGAAGATCCTAAAAGCCAGTTTTCACCAACCTTAAGACAAACCTCCTAGAAGCTTCTAGCAGCTGATTTCTCTGATGGCTGCCCCTTCCAAATTCAACCTTTGTGACAGGTTACTGATTTCAGCACTAGAGGGGCTGGGGTGACTCCTCTTCTCTTTCTGCTTTCTGTGATTTACACACTCTTCCCATTATGAGTGGTTAATTACATAAAAAGCATTGTGAAACTTTTGCATCTGCATATCTGTGGAATAAATCCCCTGCTTCTCCCCTGTAAAAATGCAGCACAGGCTTTTGTAGTGAAAATTTTCATGTTATAGGTATTTTGGTATGATTATTATAATATTAGAAGGTCATTTTTGTAAGCATAAGGAAAAAAAGATATGAAGGTATCTCCCTGTTATCTCTGAAGCCTTTTATTTAATAGGTTAAACACAGTTGTTCATTGTGAAATTATCCAGGGAAGCTAGTTCCTGTTTTTGCTTTTATTTTTCAGGTTTAAATATTTACAGCTTTTCATGGTTTAAAAAAAAAGAATTTTGTCTCCTGGTTTTGAATTGCAGTTGAAAAAGCCCATAATTTGAATCAAGAGCAACAGCTTTATTATGCCAATAGCTTTTCTTTTCCTTTTTTTTTTTATGCAACCTTCTGAATACATTATAGCTTTGCTGTCTACTGGGAAACTGTAGTTCTGCGAAAAAGTGCTAAACATGAAAATTTCTCCAAATTTATATGGTCTCCTGGTAGTCTAGGAAAAGAAGTAAGTCAAGAGAATAGAATGAGTGGAGCATCAGTAGACCAGGTTCTGTTTCTGGTAAGAACAAGCAGGTTCTAGGAAAGGGATCAGCAAAACCCCCACTTGCTGTCTTTTAAATTTTCTTCCTAATGCCTGAGATTATCTCATGAAAACGTCACACTGAGCTCTTAAGTAAAAGGAAAATGACTTATTTGTTGAACAACTAAATATGTAAGAGGACCTTTTATTACAAGTTAAAAACAAAAAAGTATTCTGCATTTATGGTCCCTGGGGAAAAAAAAGATCATAGCATTATAATAAACCCAAAGATTCACAAAACCTTTAATCATCTCATCGCTTCTATTTAGAAAAGCATACTTATATGTGTGTTTAAGTCCCATTAACTACTATTCTAAATTGAACTTGTACATAATCCTGCTACTGCATTATGCTAAGGGTAGCAAGTCCTGCAGCTGGCAATACCTAAGTGTTTAAAGGTGTTCAATAATATTCAGTAGCAAGAACCAAAAGATCCCTTGCAGATGCCTAAAGCCGTATAAGCACCTAGGCCAAGGCACAATAAAGACTTGTAAACTTCCTCTTCCACGAGGAAATCCAGCTACTGGAATCAGTACAGCAATCTCTTCAATTTTCTCTGAGAAAATCTGAGATCATGCCACTAAGTGCTTGTGAGAAATATAAATGTGTTGTAAACCGCCTCCCATATATTTCCACTTTTTCTCCTCAACTTTCCTATTTATAATTAACACCTCTCTTTATCTTGTTCATTCTGAATATCTTTGTTCTTTTCAAGCTAAATTATTTAATACTATCTCTTCCTCTCATTTAAGCTCCCTTTATCTGGTGATCCCCTCTCCTTTATATTAAAATCTCTCCTGTCTAAATGCATAATCAGATGACATCTGCTACTCAGGAGCATGAAAATTCTTGCACATTCAATGAAATTACTGTGCAGTTATCAGGCAGTGAGGTGTGTGGTGCAGATCAGAGGCTGGGCACTCAAAAGGAAAAGGCTCAAACCACACAAGAGTGGTTATTCAAAATGTGAAGCCCAGAAATGTCCAGTCCATTCCTGCATGTTTACAGACATGAAATCCAGTCCCTGCTCACAGGAACAGCCCTGCTGGTTTCAGCAGGCTACCTGTGAGCCACAAAGACCTGGTGCCACATAGCTACATATGTCACAGAGCTTTTGTATTATGCAGAAGGAAGCACAAGAGCCTTTGGAGGCAGGAAAGCATCTGGAAGCCCCAAGGTATGTTTGCAGTTGAACAAAAATGAAAATTTGTTCATGTGAAATCAGAGAGAAGCTAAATTCTTTTTCCTGTACTATGTCTAAGCCACAGCTAAATATACCCCAAAATGTTTTTTGTACAATGTAACAGAGAATAAACATACACATGTACCAGACCTTCCAGGTCTGTTTGAGTCCTGGTGTTTAATTAGAATATAAGTATTATCTGTATAGGAACATGAGGAGGAATGTGAAATGTTGCAGGAGGCAGTTTTGGATGACAGGACAGACACTGGATTGTCCCTGTCTCATAGGGACCAAATGCCTCTATATGGATGATAAATTCCCTGATAGCAACAGTGATGCTGCTTTGCAGGCAGGTTTAGGATGTGTGAGCGTCCTGCCAATTATAAAATTCACATGTAGTGTTTTCTTCCCTTCTGCTCCACTCTGGTGGGACACAGCAGGGCTTACAGAGTCTTCTCCTATTTAAAAGCAGGAACAGTTTCATCTATTTAACCTGAGAGACACATGTGCTTACCACAGTCATAGCAGGACAGCTTTAAAAAAAACCCCCAAAACCAGCTAAAATGTCTTTGTACAAGTCCTTCAACACACAGCTCAGATTTTCTGTATATGATTTTAAAGATTACAGGAGCAGAGAGCCTTGTGAACTGGGGTATTTTGTAACTCAGATGGCAAAAGTTATTTATGACAAACTTCAGATCTTTTGGAAAAAAAAATTAAAGGCAAAATATCCACTCAAAGCAAGAGAACCTCATTAAAGCTTATATTTTCTATTTTGAGTGTAGCGATAAGTCCTGGTATATCTAATAACCATTTGATGTGGGGGCTTTTCTTGTTTGTTTGTGGTTTTTAGCATATATTTTCTTAACTGTTCTAGTTCTTAAATGTAATAGCCAATGTGATATCTCATCCTTCTTTAGAGAAGGAGAAACAGGCTTGGGACTGTGCACAGGATGTGATCCTTTTGTGGGGGGAATTGAGAAGCACCTTCTAGAGCCTAGGACTGAACCTGAGGTTTCTAACCTTTGCCTATTAGATCTGCTGTGAGCAAATATCTGAAACTTGTTAGCAAAATTAACTGGAATTAACTTGAACACTAAACAAGATTAGAAATTTATTATTAGTATCCACCTGCAAAGAGTGAGGGGCAGAATTACTACCATGAAAAAAATAGGATGCAAAAGCAGGGTGAGGCTGCTGTCTTTATTGCATGATTGAATTTTATTGCCAGACTGAGCATCCTCCTTACCTGCCCCTTCTTTGCCTCCCTCTGCAGCTTCTGCAGGAATTGATACTGCAGTATTTTCATTCACTATGAAATTCAGCTGCTTCTAACTTCTTTTGACCTAAACAGATTCTTTATCATATATTTTTTTCCTGAATTATGCTGGATCTGCTCCTGCCTTCTAGCCCTGCTAGTGCAATGTGAGGCCTCTGCATCTTGCAACTCATTGGCCTGGCTGGAACCACCAGGAACAGGGTGCAAAGCCTCCTTCCCATCTCTGTTAGGAGCTCCTGCACTGTGTACAAATTCAGAAGAAAACTACCAGGGAAACCATGGACATCTCCATGGCCTCCTGTTATGTTCAGACCAGAGGGCTCATGTCCTTGCTGGTGTGCTTTCAGAGCCATGCAGGAAAAGGTGTGCATGTCTGATCCATGAATGGTGCAGATGTCCTGGAGCTAGGACCACCTGTGAGTGAGCACCCACAGAGAGATTTAACATAGTTTATATGATAAACAGTGACTGCACATCTTCATCCGATTTATCTCTCCTGTGCAGCAATCAAATCCTCCAAGTGATCAAATCCTACACTTGTTCTAATCACAGTTTCCTCTAGATGAACACATTATGCATTTATTTTCTCCCAAAACAGCCAACCTGCAGTGATTGCACAGGGCAAGTGCAGTGAGGTTTTGCAATCCATCTCTCCCTCCTGAGAAGGGAGCAAGGATCAACATGAACTCCAGTAAACTTCAGTAAAGCAGTGAAATGTACAATCAATTTAAACCTCACAATTTGGATCTGCTTGCGGGTGGGAGAAGGCACGTTCCCTCCCATATCCAAACATTTTGGCTCTGTTGGTTTACACAAGTGAACCTCCCAGAACACGCAGGATATACACATCTTGGAGATCAGCTGAGCTTTCAGCTCCTTGGTAGCAGAAAGCTCTTGGCAGGGCTATTCCTTGAAGCCTGGATACATCGGCAGAGGTTGGCAGGATGAAACTTGCCCGAGATGTTCAGGATGGCGCAGCAGAGCTGCCGGGCATGGCAGAGCCCGGCGGGACGGGGCAGCGCCGGCGGGAGCCGCTGGAAGTCAGAGCTTCTCCTGCTTTATCATCTCCCTGTCCGTGGGCTTGGAGCGCCGTGGCCGCGGCCGGGCAGGACGCTGAATCCATCGGGGAAGCGCCGCAAGAGGGGAACAGGGAATGGAAAGCGCGTGGGGAGCACCAGGGTGAGGTTTTAGGATACGAGGTTTTGATGGAAGTGGTTCTAGCACTGAGGCAAGCCAGGGAACCGCCCGCCGCTGGGAAGTACTGTTCGCGACAGGGGCGCTGAACAGGTGCCTTTGGGTCTGCCCAGAACGACAGGCAGGCGCTCAATGGGAACTCCCGGGCGATCCCGATCCACGTGTCCCTGGCGGCGGCGGCGGCGGCGGCGCAGCGCCGTGAGGGCGGGCGTGAGCGCACACCGCTAACAGGTGCGTGAGGCGGCAGCAGCCCACGCCCGCCCGGCGCTCCTGGCCCCGGGGAGTGCCGCTGTCGGTGCTTGCCCTGCCGGCCCCGGCCCGCGCCCGCCCTCACGGAGCGATCCCGGATCCCGCCCCGGCGCTTCCCGGCCTGCGCCCGCCCCCGCGCGTCAGGCGCCGGCCGTCACGCGGGCGCTGTAATGCACCAAAACAGCGCGCATCCCGCGCTGCGCCCGCCCTGCCTCTGCCGCCCGGCCCCACGCCCGCCCGCTCGGCCGGCTCCGTGCCCGCACTCTCCCAGATCCGCCCGGCGACGGCAGCCACGGAGCTGTCCCGTTGCTGCCACCGCCGCTCGCGGTGTCCGCCTCAGCAGGGGATACGGGCCGGGGGCGGCCGGAGCCGGCGGGGGACCCCAGTTGTGCGCAGCCGTGCGGGCGGGCGCGGGGGAGCTGCGCACCTATTAGGAGGCGCGTGGTAGCGATGGCGGCGGTGGGTGAGCCCTGTGCCGTCAGCGGATCCGGCTGGCCCTGCCGGCGGGCGGTGGGGCCGGCCCCGCCCCGCGCCCGCAGCCGCCCCGAGCAGCCGAGCGGAGCCGGACCGAGCCCGGCCCAACCGGACCGAGCGGCGCCGGGCGGAGCCGAGCCGCGCCGCGCCGGGCAGCGCCATGGGGCTGCTGGAGCGGCTGCGGAAGGAGTGGTTCATCCTCGGCATCGTGCTGGTCATCGCTGTGGCGCGGCTGGAGCCCGGCGTCGGCGTCAAAGGCGGTGAGTGCGGGCGGGAGCACCGGGACTTCGGCAACTCCCGGCGGCCGCGCTGTCTCCGCGCCCCGTCCCGCCCGTGCGGGGTCTCTGCCCTCCATCAGCTCCTCTCGTTCCCTGCTGCCAGCCCCTACTCCTCAGGAACCCGGGAGCTGCTCCCGCGTGTGTTCCCGTGCCTTTGCTCGGCACCGTACCTGTGCCTGGAGGAGCGTCCTGCTCCTTTGGGATTAGGAGTGATGGAAGCCGAGCGGTGGCTGGCTCGGAATGTGCTCCTGTTCAACTCAGTCAGAACTTGCAGAGCTGTGGGCACGGAGTCCCGCGGCTCAGGGCATGGATTGCTGCCGTCTGGGAGCTGCCCCGGAGTGTAGCTGAAGGAGTGTTGTGGTAAACTCGGAGGTGCTGTGCTCCGTGCCAGACCTTTTCTATCGCTTTATAGTAGAACAGTTGTATTTTAAAGTTATGGATTTTATTTTTGTCTCGTTGTTCTTCCCTCTTACTTCCTCATGGAAGGTGGGGGCAAACAGGAAAACTGATCCTGTGGGAAGCGGTGGTGTGAAAAATGCGTACACGGGGCAAAGCGCATCTGTCCCTTGCTGGGCAGGGAGGGCTTGTATGTGTCCCGGAACCAGGGCTGGTGAAATAGCCACTGTTATTTCAACATAAACAATGTATCTTTCCGTGTAAACGCTGGGGTGAATCCTGGTCGCTTTCCATTGGAACTTCAGCTCCAGGCGTTCGTAGATTTCAAGAACATATTATATGTTGTATTTCTTCTTCCTAATTGTTCTCTGATGGCTTGAGAGAAGGGATGTAGAGCACTTCAATAGAATTCCTCTAGCAGTTCCATGTTATGTGAGAGGAGGAAGAACCTATCTGTTCTTTTATAGGCACAGGGTTTTTTTTTTTTTAATTTTTTTTCTTTTTAAAAGAGCTGAAGTTTGAGGATAGACAGCTTCTCACTGAGGAGCCAAACTTTTCCCACCTCTTAGGTTTTGGGGAAAAAAAGAAAGTGATTTTAAAAATTATGGCTCTGAACACATGCTGTGGCAACTCAGGCTCTGGTACCTCATGGAGTTTAGGGCAGGCAAATTCCTGCTGTGCAAGGATCTCCTCTGACATCGGTGTGCTGTTCTGCAGGGGTGAATAGAACCCACGTGGAGCTTCTCGCAGGATCCGTGCTGTTTTCTGCAGACCTTAGAGACGACTTGAAATTGATAGTATCAGATGTTTTGTCCCTTTCTGCTTTGAGTGCCGTGCTAATTGTTGGCAGCCGTGTGGGAGGTCCTTCGAACTAGAGCAGGAGATGATTGTTCCTGTGCTCATTTCCTGCGTGGAAGCACTATGATGGAGCACTTCATTCAATTATCCTGCTGCAAAGAGATGTCAAGCCTTGACACTTTATTGTTCCTGGGACAACTTGCTTGAAAAATCTTGGAAGCTTTGATTGAAAGTAGTGAGCACATGTTCCCCATGGTGGTATCCCCTCCTCTGAAACCATGGGATCTCCGTGCTCTGAGGAAGAAAAATATTTCTTTTTAAAAGCAGGAAGAGGTGAGGGGTGGGAAGTATCAACACATGAAAAAACCTTAGTTTGTCATCTTCCAGTTGACAAAGCCATGCACGGTAATTTGCAGGGCTTTAGTGAATGGTATGGATGGTCCAGCATCCATTCCCGTGGAAGATTGTGCCATAAATAACAAAGATTTGTGTTGTTGTCACTTTCACGACATAAGCCAAGCCATTTTTGTGTGTTTTCCTATTTGATAAATGAGCCCATTTAGTTCCTTTGTGAAAAGAATTTTTCTGTTGTGACCAGAGAGAGTTCCCTGTGCTCCTCGAGTGTGTGGTTGCTCTGGTGGTAGAGGCTTCTCCTGGGAGAAGGAGTTCAGGTAGCCCAGTGAAAAAACAGAAAAAATTGAGTTCTGGAAGACCCCCTGTTTTAGCCAGATTAACCCACTGCCTATCTGCTGTATGTGCATGTACATAGAGACTCTAATTTTCTAAAGGATTAGAAAAAAGAGGTAATTGTGTCTATAAAGTAGAGTTTTCTGTAGACCTATATATATATATATATTTATATGATCTTTTGGGGTTCCCCCCCCATCTATTCAGTTAACGTGCCATAATTTTGCAACTAGTCATGTGCTTTGCTGCAACTGTAACTCTTGCATTTCCTGTCTCATTTTTACCTTGGTCTTATATATATGTAGCTTGGTGGGGGTTTTTTGATTGTTTGTTTGGGGGTTTTGTTTGGTTTTTTTGTTTGTTTTGTTGTTGTTGTTGTTTGGCAAACACAGTTTTAGTGTCTTGTCAGCAGAGTTCTCTCTGAGAGGAGGATTTGGGTTGAAATGACTTGACATGCAAATTTGACTTGTACAATCAAGTGCCTCTGATTTAAGGACCATTGACCTTACTCCAGTGTGACCATCAATGTATCATTCATCCAGGGGAGCAGAAAGGTTCCTCTCTTCTGCAGTCCTGAGTCAAGGCTGCCTTGTTTGCTGCTGCAGTTTTGCTCAGGACAGTTTAGGGTCACTTGTAGAGTAAGGATATTACTTTGGTCCTAAGTAGACTGCTAATATTTTCTTTCTAATGTAATATCTGGTTGAATGCTCATGAAAAAATGAGCACATACATTTAATGCCTGGTGGCCTCTGAAGGCAAAGTGTATTAAGAGAATTTGTCATTTTTATAGGAGTGTAAAAAAAGACTATATTTTAATGTCCCTGAAAGAAGTATATAAATATATACAAATGTAAGCCTTCAATACAGAGGAACCCTTGGTAGTGCAGGCATCTGCTCTTGCTGCTCTCACTGCAGCAGTGTCTGAAATGTGTTATTGTGGGGCTGGAATGAACCATTTGGAACCATTTTCTGTTGTGAGGGGAATAACACAGAATTGTATTGCCCCGAGGAAATGATTGCAAGGTGTGATTTGGGTTCTTCTGTGCAGGCAGCCAGACAGGTGTGTGTGTGTTGTAGGGAGAGAAGTGAGAGGTAGCTGTGTGAGGGATGTCACTGGCCCTGTGAAGGTACCAGCTAATATTTTTATTGGAGTCTGTGGTTTGAGTTTGCTGATGCTGTAGGGATAGTCTGATGGCAGAAGTGTGAAAGGCTCCCCATTTTCAAATTTCCAGAATTTGCCTTTGAGTTCCCAGTGGCTTCTGATCATGAAAGTGAAATTTATATGATGACCTAACTCACTCTGCACTCACTGGTTTAGTTTTATTTAAAAATGAATAGTATGCTTTCTGTAACTTGATAGAAATCCATTCTTTTTATTAGCGACTTTACTGATTAGACTTCCTCCAGGTATTTTTTTAAGTATTGTCATTTACTCTGATATACATATCATTATCCCTTTGACTGTAACTCACTTTGTTCTCTATGTCTATATTTTTTAGGACCCCTGAAACCAGAAATTACCATAACTTACATTGCTGTTTCAGCTATATTCTTTAACAGTGGACTCTCCTTAAAAACTGAGGTACTGTAATTTCTCATTTCTTCATTCCTGTTATGCTCTAAAAAAATGTTGTGTTCCTTGATCAGATTTGAATATAATTGGAATGGTGGTGGTACTGGGAGGATGGCTAGCAAGAGAAGATAAATGATGGACATTTAAGGAATAAGATGATGAGGGGGATAGTGTGAATAAATGTCACCCATCCACAGAGGGTGGGTAGTTTGTCTCTGCACAGCTTTAACTAAATGGAAGTGATGAGCACAATTTGGGGACTGGATCTACACCCTGATTTTGGCCCAAACCCAAATCGGGGTGAAATGCAGCTGTTCACTGCTGGATTGATGAGAACAAAGACCTGGTGGCTTTGTTACCTTGTTTGGTAGGGCCAGGGCAGCAGCTGGGGTCAGCACAGAAGGATTCCTGTGCAGATACAATGTCAATATACAAGGGCAAAGTCTTGGTGATGTTTTCCCATAGGATTTTGTTGTGGACAGGTGGATTTGAGGTACCTGCACTCTGGTACATATCACAGGCACTGAGATTTGTTTAAAATTTTGTGTCACATGTTATTCAAAGAGGAATAGTCTGGGATTCAGAAGAGATGAAGGAATCACGGAGAAAGGAGATGACGACTATGTGCCAAGAAGAGAAGGAGCAGCCAGAGTTGAAATGAAACACTGCATGTCTCTGCTAGTCTAGATTTTGGATTCCTTTGTGCTGTTGACTTACAGGGGATGCTATTCATAAGTTGCATGATACTAGTGCCTGAAAGAATCATCACAAATTTATCCAGTTATCTCCCGGTGAACTAGGATTTGAGTGAACACTGTGCATTCAACAACAAAAAATGTCTCTCCACCTGTGTCGTGGTTGTAGTGGTGAACTTTCAAGTGGAGGAGGTGTTTGAGTTGGTGGCTCTCCTCTCCTTTGCTGTCTCCTGACAGTTCTGGCACTAGGATCTCTAGTTCTGCCAGGACACAGTGTAAGTGAACTTGGGAACTTTAGTCACCTCTGTAGCAGCCTTGTGGGAATGCAGGAAGAACCCTGTTATCTGTTTGCCTGGAATGGTAACTAATCCTAATGGAAATAGGCTGTGGAGAGGCACTCTCTTCCACAGAGAACTCAAAACACAAACCTGAGTAGTATTAATAGAGCGAAGTTTTTCTCTTTCAGGCTTAGGAATCTTTGCATGCGGAGAAAAAAATGTAAATTTTTTTTCCCTTTCACTAGTTTGTATCCTTGAAACTTTGTTTTTGTAAAGCAGCTGTGAGAAATCAGTAGCATTGTCAAAGTCTTGATTAGATTCTCCATGCTAGTTTACATCTAACTTCTTGCAGTTAAGGTGATGTGACTGCCAGTTTTCTGGGCAATGTGTCGTGTCTTACTTTGAACTTACATAACTTTTTTTCCATCTGTGGTATTAAAAGCGATATATTGATGTAAATGAAGCTTTTACAGGAGCTGATGTTTATGTTCAGGTAGCTGATCTCAGATTGTTTTGGGAGCAGCAGTTAGGGCTGGTGCTGTTGTCCAGCTTCATGAATAAACTAGGCCTTACTTGAATTTCTGCCATGGAGGTAGAAGACAGAAGAAGAAACTAATTTCTCAAAGTGTAGCTTGTGCTATTACTTTCTAAAGTGTATGTTAAAAACAATCCTTATATGTGTTAGGTGGCCAGGTCATGTTTTTATTAAAATACTTTGAGGCATGTTTTAGTTGTTTAAAGCACAACCTAAAGCTGGTATTATTACTCAATGTGCCTTTTTATTGGATTGCCAAGTATATGGTTATTGCTTTCGGCTTTATTTGTTCTTGACCTGTGTATCAGCTGTTCTACATTAGATAATGTATTAGTTAGATGGAAACTAGTGTTTGGTATGTGTAATGACAGGATGAAAAGTTGGTAAGTGTTAACAGAGGCCTTCTGATAAATCTGAAATAGTTAGAAATAATTTTGAAATAATTAGAAATAATTTAAGGTTACATTTCTAGTTTAATCTGCTGTATAAGTGCATGCTCAAAAATTTTGCTGGTGTGTTCAGAAAGCATTTTACAGAATAATTGGCAGCATTCAAGGAGAGCCTGTCTGTGCATGGCCTTTTTACACTTTCAGAACCAGAGGTGACCAAGGTCCTCTTACATTTGTAGAAATACTCAGTGTTCTCTGACAAGAACATTTCATTCCACCTTAATATAATGCTATTTCAGTTTGCAGTGACTGGATAGCTTGCTCTTTTAAAGCAAATACCTCCCATAGGGCCCCAGAAATTAAATCACATACTTGAGTTATCCATTTCAACGAGGAATTTGGCAAGGCACTGAAAACACTGTTTGCTCTGTGTGGGTATTTGCTCAGAGGAGTCCAGCTGTGACTATCAGAAGAGTGGCTGATGGCAACAGGGACCCACACCAGCCAGGGAGAGACCAGGATAGGCTCCCTAAAGGGTGAGAAATACGGGGGAAGACAAGGTAACCTGTTCTGTCTGGTGTGCAGAAACACAGTCCTCACTAGCAGCTTCTAGCAACTGGTAATTTAGATCTGCAAAGATTTGTTCCATCAATACAGCATTCCTCCATGCAGTAGGTTGGCTGCGTTGTATCACCTTCCTTAGTCCCTGGAAGTTACAGTGAGGCTTTGTTTCTGTCTTGAGTTTTTGTTTTAGAAGTACCACGGAGTCTTCTTTAAACCTTCTGGTTTTGAGGCATTTTCCAGTTGTAAAAATATGAAATTAGAAGGGTACTTCTGCATGTGAGATACAGATAGATATGTTTAATGCATCTGGAGTGCCAGCTGGAGAATCCCAGCAAATTAGATTTTGAATAAGAGTGCCATCAGTTCTTTTGCATTGTTTACTTGAGAAGAGTGCCAGTTACTGTGAGAGAAAGGAAGAGGAATTTTTATTGTCATTCTGTGAGATTTGAAATTAATTGAAATGTGCAAGGCTCTTTCCTTGTACTCAAAAACCTTTGTAGAAGGTCCTTGAAGTGCCTGAAAAGGCAGAAACAGAGAGACACAGAGCTAGCTGAAGAGTTTTTTCTTTAAGGGTACTTGATCACCTCTCTGGAGTGCTCTTACACTATTTAAAATTAAGTTTTTGTTGTTGTTTTCTGAGTCTCCAGTGGTATTTTAGACTTTATTTCTCTGAAATTTATGGCTTAACAGTTTTTAGCTTGTTATGGTCTTGGTATTCTTTCTTTGTTATTCTTCATCAGCCTTTTTTTTCCTATAAATTTCCTTTTGATACAGTGACTAATCAAAGTCTGCTACTTTGCTTTTAGGGAAGAAATATCAAACATAAAAAAAACCCCAACACCACAAATGGATGGTTGGTGATACAAACATCCATAAACATTTTTTTTTAATAGTATAAATGAAAATCACCATTTGTGTCTCTCTTTAGACAGAGGAAACTGAAATCATGTGCTTACTACAAGTTTTCATGATTCCTGATATGGAAAGTCAGTAAAGTAAACAGCCGTCAGTGCAGTTAACACAGGTTTTGAAGCCATGACAAAGTGCTAAGGCTGCCTGCTGAAAAGCTGCTGTTCTGAGAGCTACACTATTATTGAAGTGGTGGACAATTCTTGTGGAAAAATGCCCAGGAGCAGACAGCTTTTATGTTGCCTGGATGTACTTCATTATTAAAGAGATCAGATGATCCCTGAAGGTGACTTTTTGACATGCGCTCCTTTTGTATGGTAAAGCTCATCCTCGTTTTAAAAGCACAAATATGATCTTACTTCAGCTGTTATGACTGCAACTTCCTCTCTTCTTTTTCTTTTGCAGGAGCTGACAAGTGCTTTGATGCATGTGAAACTACACCTTTTTGTCCAGATTTTTACACTTGTGTTCTTCCCAACAGCAATATGGGTCTTTCTTCAGCTGTTATCAATCACACCTATAAATGAATGGCTTTTGAAAGGGTATGTTTAAGTATAATGGAGTGAAATATATTTGTAGCTGTCATCTTAAAGGGCTGCTTATCCTGCAACTGGTGTTTTGTCGCACTGTGAACAGATTTTGCTGGCTGATTTTTGTGCTTCAGCACTTTGCTGTTGAAAACAAAGTACATGCACAAGATTATCCCTTCAGGAACTTGGTCTCATTTTCAAAAGGTCTGGACAGTCTTATGTTTAGGGAGGTTGCAACAGGTTAGCTTTCTTTTTCACAAAACACAGCTGAAGTGATTTGTTGGGTCTCAGGGAAGGTGGGGAGGAAAGAAAACGAATGCTGAAGGAAAAGCATAAATTAGTGAATAAATATTATGTATGCCACATACTGGTATTCTGTTTTTAAGTAGTTTGTGTAAAACATTTCTTGCATGGATTCAGTATCTGCTTCCAGCTAAATTATGGGGAAAAAAACAAGTGAAGTTTTTTTAGGACAAGAAGTTTGTGATGAGCAGAAACTAAGTTACCATGAAAAGAGTGTGTTTTAAATCTTGCCAAGGTGTAAAGCTGCATGGATGGTGTACTAGGGATACATGCTTTGTTTAAAAAAAAAGTTAAAAGTTTTTTGTTGTTTTTTTTTTATGGGAGTCAATACTTAGAGCCATGCAGGTATACTGGAATGTTTGAGTGTTAAAAATCAATTATTTCAGAAAACTACGGAAAGAATACCCATTGTTCCTTACTGCTTGGTGAAACATTGCTTGGGGAGTTCCTTGTCTTAAAAGTTTAATGAAAAAGCTGCTCATGTTTATGTTTCTACAAGGCCTAAACCTAAAGGAGCATTTCAGTTTGTTTGTAAGATGCTTCTCCTGATGCTCCACCAAGTATGAATTGGTCCAAATGATACTGAAAAGGTGACACTGAGAGAACATCAATTAAAAGTTAACACTTTTTTGCTTAACAGTGTCAGTAAAGCAAAGAAATAAGTTTGATATATGATGTTCATTTGTATTTAGCTATTTGCAGTAAAGGCTATTTTTTACAATAAAATAATTGTGAAGTTTTTTCTCAGCTAGGAGAAATATGTGATTTTCCACAGTAGCTGAAATTCCTTCCTAATCCTTTCTGAAGTGCAAGGTCAAAGAGATTTTTGTGGGGTTTTTGGTTCCATTAAGCATGTCTCATTCCTTCTTTCCCATGAGTCTTATGCCCCTTTGGTTCTTAGTACTTGAGTGACTTGATCTGTTGCATGCATGAGTATAATTATATGCATATGCATGCACACTTGTAAAACTGTTTGTAAAACTTGGGATGTATGTGTTTTTGTAAAGAAAATAAATACTTGTGCATTTATCCCTCTAAATGTGGAGCCTAAACCAGGCTCATTTGTCATGAGAGTGTGTCTGTCTTACTAGTGAGCTGCTCCATTTCTGTATGCTTCAAGCTGCCTTTCAAGCACTTATTCCTTGAGTACTGCTTCTGATTTGGCTTTTTTGTCTTTTAGTGCAGTAACTCTGTTGTATTGAGGCTTCATTGCAAGGATGATCAGATTGAGGAGTTTAATTAAGGTGATTTGGTTGGGGTTTTTTAAGAGTGCTTTCTTGAGAAATACTGCTGTTCAGGACACGCTCAGAGCTGTACAGCTGATGCAGGTGCAGAAGATACTGAGCTCTGTCCTAATTTAGAATAACACATTTCAAAGCAGGTCACTGGGTGTGTGTGAGGGACTGTGCTGTGGCAGCTCTGTGTAAACAAAAGTCCATCCTAATGCCCCACAGCTGTAGTTTTTATTCCCTTAGAAACACTAAGGAAAACAGGGAAGGGAGCAGGTTTGGGCAAAGTTGCTTCCTTATCACCCATTTAGCACAGCATGTGGTGGAGGCTGCTTGATAGCCCTCAAAAGGCTGGAAAAACCAGCATGTGCTCCCAAGGGCAGGCAGCACCCTTGGCAGGGTGGCTCCCCCAGGCACTGCAGCTCTCCACTGCTCCCTACACAAGGTTATGCCTGAAGGGCACAGCCCACAGAAGCTTTTCCATCTTGCTTCAGAATGCCTGGTAGATTCTCCCATCCTCTCTCATGGCCTGTTTCTGTTGTAAGTGTTATTTGAAAGGCAGGTTTGGGTGGTTGTAGGGGAATAGAATATAGGTAAATAAAGGTAGTATAGAAAGTAATCTTACCCCCTAAAGAGTTGCAGCTGAGCCAATTACTAGAGATTAGGAGCAGGCCTGATGTTAACAGGCCACACCTGCAGCTAATCAGAAGAGTGTTATAAAAGAGTGGATTGGTTGGTTGAGGGGAACTGGAGTCAGTTGGCTGCTGCAAGCACAAGGAACAGTCAGTGCTTAGAGGAGCTGCCTGCAAGAAACATCAAGCAGGTATGAAACTCTAGCAATATGGAACCCTTGCAATGTACTGACAATAGAACTCTTGCACTATAATGGCAACAGGTGGTACCAGCTTTTCATCTGTATTTCTACAGCTGAGTGAGATTTTTTCTTCACCCCCCGTCTGGGATGATATTAGGAAGTTTATTGCTTTGCAATTAATTTGAAATTTATAAAATAGAGGAGAAACTGGCATCCTCCCAAGCATCTTATAAGTTAATTTTTTTGTTAGCTGACCAGGTTTTGCATTGACAACACCTGTTTGAAAAGGAGCATGAAGCAGGTTATTAATGTATGCAGATTCACCTCTTTCCACTTTTAGCATGTAATATTTACAGCACTGGTGGTGAGGTATGAGATGCAAATATTGGGTATAAGGTATGACTTTGGAGCTTTCACATCTAAAACATGTGACTTCAGACTCTGCTGCTCAGTTGTCTGCAGTGATATCAGCAGAACAGCAAGTGTCTGGCCCCTGATGTTAGTACTCACAGCATGGCATGATCCAGTGGAATGTATGAGTTGGTTGGCTGTTATCCCTAGTAGTCTGTTGGCCATTAGAGGCATCTGTTTATATACTGCTAGAATTGTGTAGTTGATACAAACTGAAAAATAAGTTTACAGGTGTGTATTTCCATACACTGAAGAGTGTGTCCTTTTAGTGTGTACCAGGTTTTTTTAGGTTAATATTGCTTGATAGGGATTTTTATTTTCAATCCCAAATGTGTTGTTTTTAATTTGAGAGGGTTAACAGAGGTTGTATGATTAAATCTTTCCCTAATAGTGTGGAAAATCCCTGCCAGCTGAGATGAATGCTCTTGCACACATTTTGTACCTCTCTGGATAACTCTGAATTTAATCCACTCCTTATTAGAGCAGGTGAGAAGTTTGAGGAGCTGGCTGCCACACAGGAGAGAGAACAGTATCACAGTGTAGGAGATGGACATCAGGATTGCCATGTGTTTGTTTGTCTGCTGTATATTTTCCTATATGTTTCCAAACTTTCCTGCACCATTTCTTTTTCCTGTATTTCTTGTCTTTTCAATGAGAGCTTATTCTGCCATGTGCTGACAACTCTCTGCTGCCATAGCTTATTTCACTGTAAGCTTGCTCTGTACTTCCAAGGTGGTGCTTGGCACCTTGTGGTTGGATTTATGTAATGCTTACATTGGCTGCCTCTTTCCTCTCCACAGAGTCTGTAGCTGACAAAGGGAATGTTGTCATTGTCACTTACCTGTTTCTTCTCTTGAAGCTTTTTGTATATTTGCAGAATATCAATTGCACTGTAATGTGTACCCTGGATTTAATACTTCTATTTGCTGCAGCTTTTTGGCACTGCCTTTCTTGGGGGTTCTACTGACGTGGTTACAAATGCAAAGTAGTTCACCACTAGTAATTGATTGTTCTGGATTAGAATCTCAAGCTCTGATACTTGAAAACATATGTAGATTCCACACTTTTGGGGATTTTGCAATCTATTTTATTCAATGCATTACTGTTCCTTCCAAGTCAACACAATTTTTCCTTCAGAAGCCCTTTTACTTAGCCCCAAATTTAATTGTACTTTATTGTGGTATGATACTGTGAACTGTTTTGGAAAACAAAGGAAAGTTCACCACCTTTTTCGTACTTTGCAACAGCATTTACTGTGCACTTCAATAACTTTTCTGCACAAAAAATGCTAAAAAATGACAATAATAATAAGGTTTCTTGGATTTCTAAAGTGTGAGAGAAAGCTGTTGATGCTTTGATGGCAGCCAGGTGATTTTATCTGTCTGTGATAGATGTATGGAGACCTTTGTGAATGAGAGCTACAGGACTACAGGTGGGGAAGTGGAGTCACAGAGAGGTTAAATGTTTGTGCCTTTTGCATGGTGACGTGACTCTCACCATGCTGACTGGTGAGAGATGGCACAGAAATGCTGCCAGCAGGAGTGCCTTTCCTAGTACAGGGCTGGAAGTGATTGGAAACTGATTGCACTGCACAGGTGATAAGACTTTACGTGGCTCTTTGGTATTTTAAGGTAGCAGGTTGCTTAGTGTTTGCCTCTGGTAAAGAATGTAACATTCTTTTTGTTGTTTTCAGCTTGCAGACAGTGGGCTGCATGCCACCTCCTGTGTCTTCTGCTGTAATTTTAACCAAAGCTGTTGGTGGGAATGAGGTGAGTTTGCATTTTGGCTTTTTTAAACAGGCATTCAAATGAGTATTTATTGATGATGAACTCAAATGGCAAAGAACAGACAGAAATGTGATGCTACTGTGGTTTGCAAAGCATTCTGGAATTAGGGGTTGGGTGTTGTCTTGGTGTCAACAAGGAAAACAGTGATGTGTTATGTGCTGGCATTGGTGAAACTGAAAGAAACTCACTTTTCTGAGGTGATACAAAGGTTTCTGATAGAAATTAGTGTTGAGATTTCTGGTGGTTGCTACACTGGAAGTCCTAACTCTATAATGTTCCTGTGCTGTGTTGTAGTTATTGCATAGACCAATGGATTTGCAGTGAAGTTGTGCCCTTGCAGAGATTCTTTGGATGTGTTCAGTATTAAGAGGTCCTGTAGTTGGAATTTCTCAAGCTTGAAGCTGCAAATGTATCAAGGGACATGGCAATACAAACATAGATTTAAATCTTAGATTGTTATTTGAGACTGCATGAAGTGAAAATTCAGGGAATGTGGAGTTCTCTGACGGGGATGGAATGCAAAGCTCTCAACAGATAGGAAATACTGGAATAGAAGTTGTTGGTGTAAACTCAGCTTGGTAGTGATAAATTTCTGCCTTAAAATGGCATATTCTGGTGTAATTTCAGACTCTTTCTTTATCCACAAAGCACTTGCTGTTTTCAGGGAGGCCAGATAAATGGCATTTAGGAAATTAATCCAGCTGTGCTAATTAATGAGCTTGTTTCCTTTAGATTTGCTTCCTTGTAGCTGCTGAAGGTGGAGGAGCCCTGGTAGGTGAAGAAAGGAGGGAATTAACACTGACAGATGGGATTTACACCCGGGGCTGTTGGATGCTATTCTGAAGGGTTAAAGGCAAATCTTACTTCAGCCATAGAACTCCTGTGTGAGGTTGGGTGGTTCACTTCAACCACATGTTTTAAATATGGCCATTAGTTGTGAACTTCTCATTTTCTGAGTTCAGGCTCTTGGGACCGATTAATGTCAGCTTTGAAAACACATGATAGCGCTGAAAGAGATTGAAGTTCTACTTTGTACTGACAAAGTGCTGTTTAATTGCTTTATCCTCTGAAGAGAGACCCAAAGTATTTCAAGTCAACCATCTCTAATTATGGACAATCCTGATGCACATCACTGTCTGCCAGTTTGCTACCTTGAAAAAAGAACCATAAAATTGTCTGAGGGGTAGTTACCATAAAGAAATAATTCAAGTACCCAATAGTGATCAACAGAGAAATGAGAGGTTTTCCAGTTATGATTCTACATATAGATGCTGTAAATTACAGCAAGATACCACATATGAACAGTGAGGACTAATTGAGTGAGTGCTCATTCAGCACTATTTGTACTATCCTAGAACAGGGTGAAGATCCTCTGGAAAAAAGTACAGTAAGATTGGTGAGTTGAAAGCCATATAATACAGTGTACAGGAGGGAGAGAGGTACTTTAGTTTCTTGACCATTAGAAAGCACTTTCTTATGGTAGTGTCCTTCAGGGGTGGTGAGGGTGTGTGCATTTTATATCTGAAAAAGCTGAAAATGGCTGCTTTCTATTGTGTGGTTGTATTAATCACCTACAAGGTAAAGTTTGAACTCTGATTCTTCTGTGCCAAACTGGTGTTAGAGGAATGTAAAAATGCATACCTTGTAGTAAGTTTTACAGATAGTTGCTGACAGCAGAGAGGGTGAATCAAGAATGGGGCCTTGGGAATTGGAGGTTCTCAGTCAGGCTCTGAGAGAGTCTGTAAAGGAAAAACTCCCTTTAAATAAGCTCAGTGTAGGCAAAGCGTGTGGCAAAGTTATTGCCAAACTTGAGCGTGTTTCCAATGCAAGCATGTTTTTGGAATTTGATATTTCTTTGTTGTTCAGACTAATCTTTCTTCTGAGGATGAGCAAATCACATCCCTCGTGCTAGGGGAGGAAAACAGTCTCACACCTCTCCTTGCCAGACTTCAGCTGAGCTGTTACTGATGTATTTCTTGTTCTCATTAAAGCAGAACACTGCATTTTTTCCCATTTCAGTTTGAATTCATTCTGATATACAAATTTAAACCTGGGAGTCAATTGGAAGTACAAATGGTTGCACTGTGAGAGCATTTGTTCATAATAATGCTTCTTAAACTGGTTTTTGCCTCAACAAATGTGTATCCCTTACCTAGAGAAATTGATTTGTCTGAGGATGTATCTACACTGCATAATGGAATATGAAGATGGATGAGCTTGCTCAGAAGGAATATGGCAAGGAAGCTGCACGTGAAGTAAATAGTCTGGGAAGTGTCCTGCTGCTGTAGAGCATAGGCACACCCCCAATAACTGCTCTGAAGACCTCCTTGGATGTCTTGAAACACAGCACTTAAGAGCTGTGGTGGTTGCCTGTGCTGTGACAGTGTGGAGGGGTTTAGGTTTCTCTAAGTAGAAGTGACTGTTAATTGTCAGCTTGGACCTGGGGTATTCTCAAAGAAATATCAGGCCCTGTGCCATGGGAGAAGTAGCACCCCTGGGGCTGGGGAAATATGGTCTCTATTTTTAGCTCTCTCATCCACCTTTTGGGTAAAACAGGGTGAGTTACTGTGTCTCTGGGGTTGGCTGTGGTGCATAATAGCACATTTGTGTAGTGTTTGAAGATCAGTGCTGAAAGAACCTGATAAAAGATCTATATTTTATTGGCCTGGGACAGGGTAATTAAGTGTTTGGTCAAGTGCTTCAAAAGTGACCTACATCATTAGAGGCTACTTGGGTGGTGGATTTTGCTGAATATTAATTGGAAAATTTGGTTGTGAGATAATAAAAGGGAAACTTTGTTTCTTCTCTGTTTCTCCTTCACCCTGATTTTCCATCTTGCTCCTGTGATCTTTACCTGTGTTGCTTTCATTAACCCTGCAAACAACTTTCTAAACCAGCCTATTCCTAGCTTTTGTCACAAATGCACTTAGTTCATTAGCAAGGCCAGTTTCAAGTACCGAATGTTAGTTTGATACATATGAAGACTTACATGAACAAAAAAAAAATTCATGTGTTGACTGGTGAAAAATGAGGAGAGATCACCATAAGAATGAAAATCTAATTTTTAATTTGTTGGTATTTTCTCAATTACTTAGTTGTTTCTGTCAATCAGCTCTCATGTTATGTGTAGAGGACAGTCCATGAAGCTAAAAAAATTGGAATGAAAACCAGAAGGCCTCACATTTGTTCTTTGCTCTTGTGTTGTGAAGGGTCAGGATTTTGGTTGTGTAATTTGACAGCACTGTAAGCTTTGTTGTGTCATTTTTTTTAACAAGTCTTGTAGTTTTTCAGCCAAATTATAAAAACAATTTCTTTAAGAGTCTGCAATAGAGACAAATAAATATGTCATCATTTCAAGGCATTGTTAAGACAAACCTATTAAAAGCTCAGAGATACTCAGACAGAAGTGCTGTAGAGATGCCAGATATTACTACAAAGTATTCAGACAGCAAATGTCATACTCTCCTTAAGAATCAAAGTAATGAAGAAAAGAGATTGAAAATTAGATCTATAAGTCTATTATCAATTTGGGAGAAAAAGCAATTTGTGATGACTTTTATGGCAGCTTAATGACATACTTTTGAAAAGTGTAACATAACAGGCAGGAGCTGTGATGGAATTGTACAGATAAATCGTGGCAGACAGCTCATTTTGTTGAAGAATACTTGGGCTATTTTGCTATCTCATACACCACACAACCACTGAGGATTTTTTGTTATTGTTCAGTTGAGCTATAGCTTGTACAAAACCTCTTAATCAATGTGCTGCTTTATTTTATTTTTTTTTCAACTTTAATGTGGCTCTGCTATGCCCTTTTGTAAAACAAGGTGTTGCACATTCAAGACAAGATTTTGAAATATGAAATAAGCTAAAATGAAGAAAACCAGAATGGTGTTAATGAAATAAGGTATAATATAACGAAATAGTTCTATTATTGATTTTTAGATTTGTTTTTGGAAGCAGATGTAGAACATAAAACTGGACAAATTTGCAAGATCCACAGCTAACCTTTCTGAGAGAGAATCAAAGGAGAGCAGCAACATTTACCCAAAAAATTATATACAATAGTTTTAAATGATATTTTGAAAACATAGCACATGAATAGTTTCTGAGAAATGAAGACTGGAAAATTCCTTTGTTTGCCTCTGTGTTTTTGGGTTTTTTTAAGTAGAAATAAAGAAAAAGTGAACTCTAACACTACTGTAAAGTCACAGGAAAGATATTGATTTCTCTAAAAATATCTGAAGTTCTTTGAACTGTATATACATGTACATTAACCTTTTAGAAAACAAAATAAAATGAATAAAAAGAAGGACAAGCTCTAATGGTTTGTGATTCATGCACTGACTGATGCACCAGTGTACCATGAGTGTTTACCCTTGGAAGGTAACACATGAACATTATGAAACAAAATTTTTTAAGATCTTCAAATAAACTGTGTCATGATGTTTAGTTATCTTCTATAATATAGTTTTTCCTCTCTAAATGCAAGTCACTGGTGTTATCTAAAATTTGATTTCCAGATTACACTTAAAATATTCATATGACCAGGTTTTCTTTATGAAAGGATAAGTAATTTAATTTTATTGTTTTTAAATGTGATTATGTAAAAAGAAAAGAAATATTGTGATTCTTTTTCCTTTCCTAAGTAGTAAATTTTGTCTGCCTAGATGACACAATTCTAAATGAAAATTAGATGGTTCTACTATTAGATACTTCCAAGTGAATTCAGTGTAGTATGAGAGAGTTGGAGGACAAATTTAGGCAAGATGTCTGTATTTGACATGTACAAATATAAAGAACTAACTGTGTCAGCATAAGCTTTGTATGTACACAGGAGCTGTTGTGCCTTTAAATTCTGTTCTAGTATTACAGTCTAATTTTTTATGTATCCTAAGAGTTTACTTTTCTTTTATCATTGCTGCGCTTTGAGCAGATGGTTTTTATTGAGCTATTTATTGATACTTAGGGTTTTTTCCTTCCCTGAGTGGTGAGTGCATTTTATATCCATCAATGCATAGGAGGAGCCCAAATTATGACTTACAATATGAATTTCATCACTGTAATGTGTCCCAGTCACGCAGCTCTATTAGCTCTCTCCAGAGTTCCTCGTATCTTCTCAAGTTTTCCATAACCCAAAGCAATTGGGAGTCTTTGGGGTTTTTCCCTTCTCTCACTGATCTCCTTTTGTTTATCAATAGTGGTTGTAGTACAAACCCACTAGTCAAACTGCTGAGAGGGAGGGGGATTTTCAAAGGCGTACAGCTCCGCTCTTAATTCAGTGGAGCAAATCCAGGCTAACATGAGGTGTGTGAAATCCCCAGCCAAGCACTTCAGCTCCAAGCTCTTTACTTTGTACAAGGATTCTCCAGCACCTTTGAAAAGCAGCTGATTTACTAACCCAAGGTGTTGAGTTAGACTTAGGATAAGATTTAATTTTGTTTCTGGTTGCCATTACCTGTAACTGAGGGTCTTACATATGGCTCATAAGGTGTCCAGTGGAAAAAGTCCTGGGGGTGCAAGACTCTTAGAGCTGTGCAATTAAGATGTATGAAACAGAACTTGCAGTCTTGTGCATGTTCAGCCTTCCCTCGTATCAGTTGTGCCATAATCTAGAATGCTGTAAAATAGCCTGTTTAAATTGCACTAAACTGGGCTGTGGCTGGAAGCTACCTGGAATCATCACAGCCTTTTGTTTTTACAGCTGTGTTTGCACAACTGTCCTAGATCTGACTTTGTAAGAGTGTTTTTAGAGGCTTTGCTGTTGCTGATCTGCAGTGCTTGGCTGGGAAGCCAGTTTTTTTGTCTGCTGTGGCACAGCCACTGACCCTGAAAGCTGTTTGTGGCATAAAGAAGCCAGGAAAGGAGGGAGAGTCTTGCTCTCATGCTTGACAAAAGTGGCCTTTTAAAGAAAAGGTGGTTTGGAATTTGTCTTGGTCTGCAGATTAATTCAGTGTGAGGTTATACTATGCAGGAGCTTCCTTTATTTAGCAGTGAGTGCTGTATGAAATGCATTGTGTATGCAAAGCAAGCTTTTTTAAATGTGAGCAATTCAGAAATAGTTATATTAAAGTGTTTGCAGAGAGTGGGGTCTAGTGCTCGAAAATTCAGGCTCTGTACTCTTTGCTGTTTAATTTTGTGCCTGCTTGAGAGAGCGCAGGTATTTTGCTAGCAAGGAGAGTGTTACCCACTCTTCCTAACTCAGCCTTTGAAGATAAATATGTTTTGGAGGGCAGTGAAAATTGGAAAGATGATTCAAAAAGTAACAAGTGATTTGTCTGCAGTGGAGTGCTTTTTGCAGTCTAAATTCCATTGAGCACCTGCATTCATTGTGTGAGGGTGTTTTTCTAATGAAAACCTTGCTTTTGGCAGAGTGGTGCAGTTGTTTGCTGGCACTGGAACCCAGGGATGTGCTGGGTTCTGGTTCTGCTGTCCCTCACCCATTTTCTTACAGTTCACTGCAGATACATCAAAATTAAACAAATCTATTGAGAACAAAAAATGCCATTTAGGAATTTCTTTGATGGATTTAGTCAAGGAGCATTGTGGTTAAGAGTTCTGATCACTGACTTGTAAATAGATAATGTTTCATTGTTTCCTCTTTTTTGATTTTACCCTTTTTGTGTTAAAATCAAAGCTTTAGCATATTTCACTTGGGAATTTTTTTCTTCTATCCAGGCACTGTTTTAGCTGGCATTAATATTTTTGCTTAGTGGCTAATAAGAATCTATAGAATAGAAAGCAAATTAAACATTTACATAATTTCTTTAGCTCTCTTTTTGGCTGTGCAGTATTAAGTCCTGATTTGTGGAAATCAAATCTGTAAAACATGAAGCAGGATTTTCAGTTAAAATTATTGTTCTCTTTAAATTTCATTCCTTTTCAAGAAAATTTAATACATTTTATTATTTTTTTATCATTGTGATTATGAAAGAACATTGTGAATGTTTTTGTCTTCTAAGTTGTTTGTCAATTTATTCAAGATGTGTTAAGAAAATGTATTTTACATTCTATGAGGAAAACCTCATTTGTGTGAAGACAGAACAAACTCTTAGGTTACTCTATGCACAACTAAATAAGCCCAAATTTGTTTAAAATTCTTTCATAGGAGAAGTTTGGATATTTTAGAAGTGCTTTCCATTTGTTCTTTTCTGTTAAACTGACTTTTTGTTCATGTATTAGTTAGAGCATGTGGCAAAAAGTGTGGAGATCAGTAGAGCAGCAAATTTGTAGTGGTTCCAAAACATTTTTTGTCCTCCAGTTTCTGGAAAATATTGGCTCTATTATGAAGTCTGAAAAGAACAAGCTGCTGATAAACTGTTTCTGACATGTTGAAGTAAAGCCATGTGTTTCCTGGGAACCATTTTTCAGACTTGCAGACTCCATGCTCAGGTGCTTCCCTGTTCAGCCATGTAGGGGGATGCAGTATGGGTAAATGAAGGTGGTATAGAATGTAATCTTGTCCCCTAAAGAGTTGCAGCTGAACCAATTACTAAAGATTAGGAGCAGGCTTGATGTTAACAGGCCACACCTGTGGCCAATAAGAACAAGTGGTATAGAAGAGTGGATTGGTGGGATCTGGAGTCAGATGGCTGCTGCAAGGACCAGGAAGAGTCAGTGCTTAGAGGAGCTGTCTATGAGGAAACATCAAGGAGATATGAAACTCCGGTCATATGGAGTCCTTGCACGATAATGATAATAGAACTCTTGATATATAAGACAACACAGCCAGGATTTTTGCTCATGTTCCCTTGTGAATGTGTCCTTTCCTATTTGAAATCCAGTACTTTGCTGCCACTTTTAAATTTGCAGAGGGAGGGGAAGCAGCAGCACTTCTGCACTTAAGCTGGTGCAGAAGCTTAAACTCTTGTACTCACCTGGGAAGCCCCTATGAGAAGATGAAAGTTTTGAGGGGCAGGAGACTGGTAAAGGAGAGCCCTGGAAGCACAGCAGCCCCTGGTAACTCATCTGTGTGATGGGGGAGAAAAGTTTTCCTGTTAAACATAATCTTTGCCAACCCATCCAATGCCTGATGGTATATACCCCCTATACAAGCTGCATTTACAGCTTGTTGTACGGCTATTTGCTCCTCAGGCTGACCCCCCGGGTCTGTGCTGCCTCCTCATCCTGCCCTGCCCCAGGCCCTTGGATGCATCCCCAGGGAGTTGGCACCAGGAGAAATTTTCCCCAAGATTCACGGGAATAAAAACATTCCTTTAATTGAGGTGGATACAGTAGGTCTGACTTTGTCTATTTGTTTTTAACAGTAAAGGCATTTTTAGTAAGACCTGCCGAAGCAAACAGAGTTTTGCTTATCAGCAAAGAAGTCAGCAGCCATATGCTAACCAGTAATGCAGTAATTCTGGTAATTATGTGGCACATGAGCTAAAGGGAGTATTACTGGGCTTGAACTGAACTGTGTTTGAGCTGCTAAGTTGAGAGCAACAGTGTATTTCCTGAATTAGTATGCCAATTTATGTGTTTTACTTTATTAAAACTTTGCAACTTCCTGTTCTAGCAGATATTGTGGATTATTGCAACAGGATTCCCAAAATGTTGAATTTCTAGTGTGTGGATGACTTTGTTTAGTTAGACCTATGGGGGTTTTTTTGTTATATTTTTAAATGATCTAAATTAATTTTGTTTAACAATATGGTTGCAAAATGTCTGTAATATATATGGCAATGTATACTTGAGGCACGCTGTGTGAGTGCTCCGGCTCCAACTGCATATCCAAAACCTTTTAAAAGGAAATCTCAATGAGCCCTATGGGAAAAAGTAAATTATTACATGTGGTGAACTCTTAAGTCATAGACCAAGGTCATGGCAGTGAAAGTGTATTTCAAAAAGGTTTTATCTGTGCTTGGAAAGCAAATGAAATCTCTCATCATTAACTTTAGAATTATAGTTGTAAGAGGATTTTCACTAGAGGTGAAAGATCAAGTTCATGGCGGACATAATGGAGTCTGAAAAGTTATTTCTGAGCCATAATACTGGGGTGTGAAACATTCACTGAGGTTTTCACATTATTGAGTTTACAGCCTGTAATCTGGATACTGAAGATCAGAATGGTTGTCATCATTGCTACTGTTATGGCTTTATTTCAAAGGGGAAAATTTTTAAATGTTTTAAAAATTATATTGTAACGGCTTTTAAAAATATCCTAGATTGTCAGGTGTGTCAGTCTCTGCCATTGCACACAGGCTACCTTAATAACAGTAATAATAATCTTTCTATAGGAAGATAATTTAGTAAATCTGAATGATCTCAATGAATCCATCAAAGCACATGTGCATGCGGTGATGTGATGTGTGTCCTTATTTGCTGATAGCTCACACAAATCAGAAAGAAAAAATGGTGAAGAGAAACAGGGCAGAAAAGCATAAGTAGAACTAAGGTTCTTAGAGACCCAGATTTTTATCCTGTCAATGGAAATGGATATTTGTTTGTCTGTTTATCCAGCACAGTGTTGTAATTTGCTACACTTTGCATGTGTACATGCATTCCAGTGGTACCAATGGGCAAAAGAAACCTGCCCAAGAGTGGAGTCTGACCTCTGTGCCTGCACCTTGGGAATGGTTTTGCAAATATCCCTGCCTGTAGCAGCACTCACTTGCAGAAGTGATGAAATCTGCCAGTGATGTTTAAAAGACGAGCATTAAACAGTCATCACCAAAAATGAATCTCCTTGTGCTTTTGCTGGCATGAAGATGATTCCATTTACAGGAAAGTTTCGGCTGTTGCAGTTTTATTCAGAATAGTCTGCTTAGCCCTCTTTTCATGCCATTTCACTTTTGGGTTAAAATTCAATGTTTTGCTGTTTTGTTATCTTAAATCCTTCTATCTCTTTAAGAAAAGGTATTTGTTTCTCAAGTTACAACTGCAAATGACAAGCACATTACATATTCTTGGCAAGTGTTATTTTAATTTCTTTGAATTAAAATAAAAATAAAAATTAAAGATTAAAATAAAATTAAAAGAAAATTTCTTTGAACTGATTCTACAGTAGTAAGATTTTGTAACTGGAGTTACAGCAAGTCAGCTCTAAGAGTGGCTATTGAATTGTGTTCTACTTGAGCAAAGTATTTTGTTTCAAAATGAATGTATTTTTTGGGAAACCTTTCATATATTCAATGCTTACAAGATTACTTAAAAGTCCTATAAGAAAAGGAAGCATAAGCTGGCTTGATAGGTTACCTGTAATTCAAGAAATGGCAGCATTAAAATTAGACATAAAATCTCAGTTCTGATCTATGCATGTGTTTTATGTTTCTATGTGTTCTACGCTTCTGTTTTAAAATTGTGGTCCTGGAATTTAGGAAATATGTCCTATAATATTAACTTTTTTTTCTGTACTGTTAATATCACATATGTTACCTCAAAAACACTTGCTGTACTTTCATTATCCAAATGGCCCAGAATATCAGTGTTGAGTAAGATTTTCTGTGTAGGTTATGTCCTCTAAGGCATATATTTTAATAATTTAGTTGATGGCCTCTCTTATACCTTTTCTTCTCAACCAGCGGTGTGTGTGCAGTTGTGAGGCATTTCTGTTTCTGAGCCTGGTCACAAATGCCTGTGACCTATTGATGCTGGGACTTTTCTGCTGTTTGCAGCACCTGTGCTGACAGCTTCTGCACGGCTTGGCTCTCTGTAATTTATGATCTGAGGAACTCAGAACAACAGATGGGATTTGTAGGTGTGAGAAAAATACACAGTATTGTACAGTGCTGTCCTCAAATCCCTTGTGTGAACAAGTCACTCTGGGGCATCTCTGCTTCAGAAAGGGTCTGCTGTCATGACCCCTTGAGAAACAAATGCCTCTGTTGCTACATTTGGGGTTCCAAACCTTCCTGAAACTCCCAGCTGATAAAACTCAATTTTGTCTCGACTTCTGTGAATAATAACAAAATATGTACCTTGTAACCTTGGTTTCTTTGTTTTGCTTGATTCCTCAGAATTTTAATTCAATTTTTTTGAAATTTAGACTATTCCATTAAATTAACTCAGCTCTATTGGTAACAATGTATATATGTTTACAAATTTAAACCACTAGCTAAGCAGTATTTTTGTGTAACTTTGTTTTATGTAAATATGAACACCTAGAACATAAGGACACTTTATAACTGAGGTACTTTGTGAGTCTGACAGCTGTGCTCTCTCTGTGATCAGGATTCAGATGTGCGTGTTTGCCTTAAAAATGTGTAAAATCTTCCTCCTTGTCTTAGCAGCACTGTTATGCTTACCAGCCTCCCAGTTCTTCCCCACTCCGGGATTTTTGCATAGTATAAGTCCTTGTGCATGTTGTGTGAGCATTCTGTCATATCTCCAAGTGATCAGACTGATTTTAATTGCTCTCTTCTTCCAAATCATCAGCCAGTTGCAGCATGCTGTTTGTCACCTTCCCTCCTAGTATAAACCCACAGTGTAAATCTGTAGCAGTCTTCTGGCTCCCTGACTGTCTGGTTTTAATATCAGCCAGTGTTTCTTCCAAATTGCAAGAGGATTTTACACTCAGACAAATGACTTGTCGTGCTAATTTATCACACAGTGTCTTGTGAGGTGGATGGCTCATTTAGCACTTCCAGCAGGCTGTGTTCATGGTTTCTTTATCAGTTTGTGGGTGTTTTTGTTTGGTTTGTGAGTAGTGGGGGGCAAGAGTATCTTTTAATACTTTTCTTTTTTTAATAATTTTTTGCAGCCTAATGCAGATCTGCCATACAAGCAGATTTTAAAGATATTTCCTGTCTTTCAGGCTTCAATTTCCTTCTAAATTGTGTGATGCAAGGCAATGGAAAATTTCATTTTGTCAGATTATTTCCTCCTGTGGAACATACTGTAATATACTGAGACTTTATTCTGAGCCATCTCATTTCTTAGATGTTTTTACCAAACTAAAAACAGTTGAGTTGGGTTTTCCTTCTAATTAGCACATGCCAGCTGCTTCCAGCAAAAGAACACCTGTGCTGCTAGTGAAGGTACCTGGAAACTTGGGTGTGATTCTTCTTCTTTATCCTAGTGTAAATCAGGTGTTCTTCTGCTGAAGTCAAAGCAATTAGGATTAGTATAGGTGAGAGTCACAAAGGAAAATTGGATCTATGTGATTTCTACTAGGTGGCTTCCTGAGGCAGCAATTGGTCTGAAGTGGATTCCTTATGCAAAAGTGTGCAGCTGACATAAATACCAAGTAGATGCAGAAATAAGTAAAGCACTGCATTTTTTCGCACTGTATTCTCATGCTAAATACTATCTTTTTTGAAAGTATGGTCTTTATTTCAAATAACTGAAACTGCCTGTAATTTTAAAAGAGAAGTAAAAACAAGTATCAGTATTGTTCATGCTGTAAATGGTTCTAAAGATGGAGCTTTATTTATGGGCTAAGTTTATGTCATTATCTTGAAGTTAGAGTAATTGTACTTATCTCTAGGAAGCGTGTTCCTCAGGAAACATCACTAAGCTTTCCCTCTACTATCTCCTTATGCAGGTATTACAGGACTGTAAAGTCATTTTATTAGCAGACAAACTGCTTAATTACAAGATAAGAAGTAGAGCCTTGCTCAGTGGAAGAAATATGTAGTTCTTCCATCTACCTTCAGAAGCCTGTTTCCTCCAGCTTTCATTGGAGGCACAGGCAGCCTCCAAAACCCAGGAGAATTTAATCAAAGTGGTTTATAGATGTTTTCTCCTGGGTCTGTTGATACAGACAGAAATGAAACTCAGAAAAAAAATACCTAAACCATGAGGAAGTGCACAGTATACATGTAGTCAGCAGTGAACTGCAGAGCTATGCTGTTAAATGCCCTGGATTGGGAAAGGGAAAGAATATGTACCAGTTGCACAGACACCTTTCAAATATGTTGGTTGAATCTTTGTTAGGATTTAGTACTTGGGGGGGATTAATGGTTCTGCAGTGAGATCAATGCTTGAACTATATGCCATTTAAAATATTACTCATTAAACCTTTTTTGCTGCAGACTAGGTTCTTGGAGGGGCTCTTGTTCATGGTGGTGTTATTAATGTCCAGAATGGCTTTGCCTCTCTCTGTTCCACTGTAATGGCAGCAAAATGGGAACTATTCCATTTGCAAATTAGGAGAAGTGTTAACATGGATTTTGTTTGAAGACCTTTTGTCTCTGGAGTTTGTTTTCATATTTGATTTGCTTTTGTATAGACATCTTGGCATTCCTGTCATGCTACAGTGCTTTCTGCTTCCAGCTGTGGAGCTTTTGGAGAGGGGCTGTGGGGAGCTGTATTCACTTTTAGAAAGCCTCAGTGAAGAGCTGTAATTTTGTAATAGATAGTGCCAGGCAGCATTAGCTGCTGATGTTTGGATACCCACAGAACATGAATCAATAGTTAGAGTCAACAGAGGAGTATTCATGTTCTGGAGCATTTGCTCATTTGCTGTTGGAGTCCTGGTGATGGCATATAGTCCTGCAAATAAGGCTGTAGTACCCATGTCTAGGCTGTAGTACCCATGTCTAGGCTGTAACTGGAGTATTTAGCACAATCTTGCAAAAATGTGCCTTTAGGCACTGTGAGAAATGTTCATTAGAGCACGTATATAGTTTGAATTTTACTATATTTGATATGTAGAATTTGTGTGAGAATTCTTTGCTTTTTGACTGCCTTTTACTGTGAGTTTTTGTGAAGTAGATAATGTGGTTTTTTGTGGAGTTTTGTTTGTTGATTTAAAAGGAGTAGAGAGAAAGGCAAGTGGGTGGGATGCACCATTTGAATTCTATGGCTGGTGAAGACAGAAGGTATTAGGCATCTACAGTGCATAAAATACCAAAATTGAAATTCTGCCTAGTTTGCACTTCATTTTTCATTACTTTTATTGATGCCAACTCACCAATAAAGTCACATGCTTTTTTAAAACACATTGCTTTGACCTGTTCTGCCTTGCAGCACTTTTCTTGTTACACTGCACCTGGATTGTTCTGTAGTAGACGATGTATTGATAAGTACAATACAAGTTTTTACTGTGATGGTGTGGAATATTTTATGACTTTTTCTTGTTTCTGTTGTGTGAAGCATCATAGCTACTTGCAAGGTACAGCAGTCACAGAAGTCATCAATTAAGCCCTAACAGGCTGATATCATAGCAAAGCTTTTAAGACAAACATTTGTTCAGCGCATGTTACATAGAGCATAAAACCCAGTTTATTTTGTCCTTGTGCTGCCAGTGTTTTAAAATTTAATTATTTGGACTAATCTACATTCACTCTAACAACACACCATACAAGCAGAGGAGAATTTGCTTAGTTCATATTCAGAAATAGCTGAGCATCTTTCTGAATATCTCACAACTATGCTGAATTTTTCAGGAGTTAATTTACTGTTGATATAATGCAACTAAAGCCAGTGGTACCCAGATTCATTCCTTATTGGTCCAGCTGTTACAGTACATTAGGAAACTGCTTAAATACTTTGGGGTAACTTTTTAGTGTTGTTTGTCCCACTGGGAGGGGAATGCTGTGGCTGGAAGGAAGCAGGATAGCTGTGGTGTGAGAAATGAGGAAATAAAGAGAGTGGGATGCTCTGTAACAGCAGGATCACCAGTAAAGCATATGATTTTCAAACTGCTTCTGTCTGTAGTGCTTGCTGAAAGTTTTCTTTGGGAGCTGGTGTGATATGACAGATTATTCAGAGGTTTTTCCATAGCTTTGTTCTGAGCACTTTGAAAATATCCCGAAATGAGGCAAAATTAAATCATATGGGCCTGACTTTAGAAAAGCATTAGAATCTGCCTTTATTTCATGTCCATTCTTTTTAGCTTGCTCTTTCCAATAGAAGGGGAAAAAAAAGGTGTGGTGGCTGATTTGAAACAAAAGGACAGCCACACAGAAGTGAATTCTTGCTGTTATGTGCCAGGCCTGGATTTTAAAAGTAATGCCTGTTGGAAGTACATGGCTCAGATCATGTTCATAGTTATGGGCATGTTTAATTGCTCTCAGAAAAACCCATGTGAGATTTCTGTTTATCCCAGCTCTAAGTGCTCTGGTTCCTCGTGCTGCTGAGTGCAGGCTGTGAGCCCTGGCAACACCTGGGATGTGGGAGCTCTGCTGTAGGAACAGGAGAAGAGCCCTGTGCAGGGATCCCTGCAGCAGCTCTCATGAGCTGCCAGTGGCACATCCGATGTGACCACAGCGATTGGGGCAGGGTGGGAGTCTGGACTAGAGGCTGTGGCAAAGCCTAGGTAGCCTCTGACAGTGAGAGAGCCTGGCCTTGGATTAAACGTTCCTTTGGTCTTGGACTTAAACCTTCCTCTGTCCGTGTTTGCTGCCCATTTGATCCCTGTGGTCTCCCTGCGTCATGAACTGCTCAGTGTCCAAGCCCAGAGCAGCCAGTCAGGCACTCAGCTGGATCTGTTGCAGTTGTCAGAGGGTCATTCTTCAGGGATAACACTTCTGGCAGCTAAAACCTATGAATGACTCAAAAATAGAGTGCTTGAGGTGTTGGAGTATTTTTTAATAGGTTTGAAAAACATTATTTGATCATGCAGCATGTGTTGGTCTTTCAAGAAAATCTTCATTAAATCCACCCATTCCTTACAAGATTTTTTTTTTCTTCTGTTTGCCTTTGTCACATGTTCTTGCTTGGATTATCATTCATTAGCTTCTCCAAAGAGATTAACATTTCCTTAAAACAGGATCATGTGCATTCTGGTGTTCTGTGTGAAAGCAGTGCTGGAGAGCAGAGAAGCCCTGGGATCCCTATAGAAATTTGCAGACAATTTTGATACTCCAGTCCACTCAAAAAATCTGCTGATACCATAATGTTTTTTCCCTTGCCAGGACCCTCCTTGCCTGGTGTCATTTCTTGAGCTCTCCTGGGATGAGATTAGTCTAAAACAACAAAGTAGCCAGATGTCTGGTTCTGAGAGAGTCCCAGAGGCCAGGGTATGGTAGGCAACAGTAATCGCTGGGGGCTGAAGATCAAAGATACCTGAGAATTACTTATGGGCACATAATATGTGTCATTCCTATTATTAACAGGCTGAGAAAATTTGTATCCCTAATTAACCCTTTTGTTGGTTAAATTTTCTTGCCAGTACAGTCCTGTCTGTAAGAACTATTTGTTCTTTTTGATACCAGTACATGTTAGTTAAAAATAAAAAGAAGAAAATAGTAAATTAAATACTCTCATAATATCAAATTTATATAACTCATTCAGATGTTTATCATGGTCATTTGTAAATGTCAGAAGTGAGCATGATTTCTCTTTGTTTACTGTGCCATCCTTTGGGCTGGTGGCCTTCCTATCCAGATCTGTGTAAATAATGATACTTAATCAGGGTGGTGATTTTGGTTTATTGCTTCTTAATAATCTAAAATGAATTAGTATCTAATTCCAGGGATGGGATGTCTGCATATCATTGCTTTCCCCCCTGTTGGTATTTCTAATTAAATGCCAATTAATATTTTTAGTGATCAACACTTGTGTTATGCATTCTGAAATAACAAACTGAGACTATAAGTGCTGACTCTGAATTCTTGTAGTGCTTGAGGAATAATTGAGTCCTAGAGAGAGAGAAAAGAGAGAGGAACACCTGATTTTGGCCTTCTGTGCTTCTCTTTTTTTATCCTCAGGTAAAAATAGCAGGGTTGTGAGTTGAATATCTATTTTACTGAGTAATAACATTGTCTGTTGTTGTAGAATTGAAGACTGAACAATTTTCCCTGACTTTTGAGTAATAATAGTTATCAGAGATACCTGTTGTTGTTCTGGTCACTATAATTTCACTATCTTTAACATTATACGATATTTTGTGGGGCAAATACTGCATGTGCATGTTTAAGTGTGAGTTTCTGGTGTGGTTTAATGTCTATGTTGCAGGTGTTTAACAATCATAACAGGCATTTTTGAGTGAGCAGTAAGTGAAGATCCCTAGAGTGCTTTAAAGGGTTGAATAGCCTTGTCTGTTTCAGTCTTGATAGTCTCACTTCAAACCATTTTATTTGAGCAAGAAACCCCAAAAACTGACCTGTCTGAAAGTCTGTTGTGGTTTTTTTGTACTTCCACTTCTGTCACAGGTGGTGTGACAAGGTGCTGTCTGCATCTTCCGGCACAGCCATGGCTGCTGCTCCATTGTCCCCATTCCTGTTCAGCTGCACACCCAAAGCTTTGTTCAAAGCAAATTGCCATCTAAAGAAATGGGAGGGAGAAGCTTTCCTGTGAGCCAAGGGTATTTAATCTGTGCCTACCAGCAGGTATAGCCAATCATCATCTGTAAATTTCACTGAGGTTCATCATATGAATAGGATGGAGACACAGGTACTGTGCTTCTCAGAGCTGCACAGGAAGGGGGAGCTGCACAGGAGTGGTTTGCAGGCAGTAGCTGTTTTCATAAGGCTGCTGGCACCCTGGATTTTGGATCATTTCTTGCCATTCCTGTGCCATAATCCAGACACAAGCACTGTGACTGCTTGGCAGCTGCCTGCTGCTCAAAACATTGTTCCTGGCTATCCTAACAGAAAGAAATGAGGTCTTCATAACATTTCAGTTCTGTTTTGCGCAACCCTTGTGGGTTGTTTTTTTCTTATTTTTCCTTCTCTGTTGTTCCTCTGGGAGGTGTTGCAGCAGTTTATTTTGTCTACACTGTTCTGTTGAAGGTTACAGTCAGAACTGGAGTAGGTAAAATCCAGGTGTCCATGAGGTGGTGTCTGTGAAGGCCAGTGAGTATGACCTCCCTGTGAGTTACCTCACGCAGGCAGCAGGCTGCTTCCCAGGAAGGTGTAGAATCCCTAGGTGAGGTTTTGGGGAGAGCCTTTCTGGATGGATTTACAACATATCTGAAATAGAATTCCTTTCACTTCATTCTCTTTTGTTATCTGCCTAGAGTCTTGGAAGCCATTCCACTACAGTTAAAGCAAGAATGTGACACAGCCAGCAAATACTAGATGAGTTTATAGAAGTAGAGGCACAGCCATCTTCCTGTGTTTTCAGGCTGGTAAAATTCATATATTTTGATGACTAGTGCCACCTCACCAGTTTAAGTAAAAAGGTGACTGGATCTGAGGTGATGTGGGAGATTCCAATGCAGTGCAGGAGCAGAGCAAAGCACTGCAGAACTACTTCTCCCTGCCGTGCTAACAACTTTTTATGTTGAGAGCTGGAGTTAGGAGACACTTGTTGTTATTAAACAAGTACTTGGAGTTTGGCACTGGTGAAATTACTGATATCTTCTGCAAGTAGATTGGCCTCCACTTTCTTGTGCATGTGGCACATTTCTGTACCAAGAAACGTTATAAGGACCTGTAAAGCAGTTCTTTATTTGGGTTTACAGAAAACTGTCTTTAGAGCAATGCAGGTCCTTGAGTGGGCTCAGCAACAGATGCAAATACCTTACACAAGTGTGTTGGACTTGTGTGGCAAAGCCAGGGTGCTACAGGGTGTAGTGTGTGAGAAGCTGCTGGAAGTGTCTCCCACACCCAAGGAAGCCAATGCCAGCTGGCTCCAGCCACTGGCCAAGGCCCATCAGCAGGTGCTCACTGGTTGTACCTCTGGATAATATTGTTATGAAGGGGCAGAAGATTCTGCACAACAGCAGCCAGGAGAGAGGAGTGAGAATATGTGAGAGGAGCAGGCCTGCAGACAGCCAGGCCAGTGCAGAAGGAGGGGCAGGAGGTGCTCCAGGTGCCAGAGCTGAGGCTCCCCTGCAGCCCCTGGTACAGCCCACGGTGAGGCAGCTGTGCCCCTGCAGCCATGGACAGATGCACCTGCAGCCCATGGAGAAACCCACCTGGAGCAGGTGGGTGCCTGAAGGAAGATGTGACTCTAGGGCAAGGCTGCCCTGGAGCAGGCTCCTGGCAGGGCTTTCAGACCCATGGAGAGAGGAGCCCATGCTGGAGCAGGTTTGTTGGCAGGACTTGTGACCCTGTGAGGGACCCGTCCTGGAGCAGCCTGTTCCTGAAGGACTGCACCCATGCAGAAGGATCCAGGCTGGAGCAGTTTATGAAGAACTGCAGCCTGTGAGAAGGACTCATGTTGGATACTGCATGCTAGAGCAGGGGAGAGGAGTGTGAGGAGGCAGTGTATGATGAACTGACTATAAGCTCTGTTTCTTGTCACCCTGCACCTCTGGTGGGGAGGAATTAGAGAATTTGGGAATCAAGCCTGGAAAGAAAGGAAGGGTGAGGGGAAGGTGTTTTTAAGATTTGATTTTATTTCTTGTTATCCTGCTCTGATTTGATAGAGGAAAAAATTATTTCTTCCCAAAATTAGAGTTGTTTTGCCCATGACAGTAAATGGGTGAGTGATTTCCCTCTGTCTTGGTATCAATCCACCAGTGTTGTGTTATATTTTTCTCTCCCCTGTCCTGCTGAAGAGGAGAGCGATAAAGTGGCTTTGGTAGGACCCTGGCATCCAGCCAAGGTCAACCCACCACAACAAGCTGAATAAATTTGAGTACATTAAGGTGTTACATTGCATATTAATGAATGCTGCTTCATTCTGGGTGCTTCTATTACCAGAGAGTCTATGAATTTGAAATAACTTTTGTGAAGGAAAAAATATAGGAAGCAAAGGCACAGTGCCCTAGAATTCTGTGGGAACAGTGTTCTCTGGTTAGGGATGGCAGGGATGCCCAGCTGGCACAGCTATGTGGGGATGAAAACAGTTGTGTCACAAATGTGCTCCTGTCTGGTATTTAAGTATAAAGCCTTAGGAACTATGAAAGAGGAAGAGCTCTACAAACAGTCAGCAAGAGGGAGTGTTGTAAAAGAAAAGAAATTTAGGGTTGAATTGAAGGGCAAATTATGCAGAAAATTAAAACACAACATCTGTAGTTTGTTACTTCAAGGGAATATGTAGGTGTTTTGTGGTTATGCTGTCAAATGAAATGTATCTGTATATATTTTGCTCTATACTGCATTTGTTATGTTTAGTGGATTTGGGGCTGTTTACTGTTTTGAACAGCCCATGACAACCCAAGCTGTATGAGAAACTTAAGCCACAGTTTTCCTTACCTGAGCCATTATGACCTTTGGGTGTGTAAAATCAAATTTTAAAAAATCTCATATTGACATAATTGAGGCAGGGACATGATCTAAAGCTCATGTAATGAGATAAATAGGAAAATCTTTATTTCCATTCACAAGTTTATTTCCAGCCTCATGTTCCATTCACAACACTGGAATTCATTGGAAAAATGAGGAATGTAACTAACATGGCAACTTTTTAAAAGGTGTCTTCACATGACAGTGTGTGAATAATCACAAGCAAAAGCTGCTTGGTGACTTGATTATACTCAAATTCTTGGTAGAGAATTCTTGTTGTAGAATATCTGGTTTTCCAGCATGTCAACAACAACTTGCTGTTACTTTAGTTTGTGGAGCTTTTGATTTCTAATGTGAGGAAGAAAGGAAATTAATTTGAACAAACTCCAGAAAGCTATGATTTCTCATAATTAAAAATGTCAGCTTCTTTTCCTGGCTTTTGGATGAGCAAAGCCATCTATGTTTAGAGGTGTTGAAGGAGAAAAGCTGTAGTGAATTTTGCAAGTGCTATTCAGTTTTATGCCAACAATGATGGGAATTGGCTTGTGTGGCAGAAGAGATGATGGAAGGATCAAAAGCAGGTTGACAAAGCCCTTCCTCTCTAAATTGCAGATCCTAAAAAAATCTAAATCAAGTCATAGTAATATATGAGCTTGTGGCTGTATAAGAAGTCTCTTGACTACATGAAGTACTTAGCAAACCCCTGGGTTATCCTGGTGTTTTATTGGTGACCCTGTGACCCAGCATAAATTCAAGGCAAAGGGCTGTTTTGACTGTGCCGCCTTCCCAGCTCAGAGGGGTGTGCTGCTAACAAGTTATGGCTGTGATGGCAGGAAAGAATGTCTGTGTTGGGAAAATTAATTGCTTGTAAGCAAATGTTTTTAAAATGTGACATGGTTTCCATAATGCATACTTTTTGTTAGTGTTATGTATTTGAGGAATAGTAATAGAGCTTGCCTAAGGATTGCTTTCTAAAATATTTAAATAATATAGCTAATGTTGTTTTCTGTGGTCTTTCTTTGACATCCACTGTGACATGGATTACTATGCTTAACACTTCTTTCTACTGATAATATAACAACCAAGCATTTAAAATAAAATGCACATTTGCTGCTGAATATTTCCTTCTCTGGGAGGGCTAGATTAATGAAAATTAATGAGGTTAGGGAAATTTTGCTTCTCAAGTGATCAAGTAAATTGGGCTTTGCTCAGTCTGCAAAATGTTATTTTAACAAGACTGTATTACATTTCTGTTGTGCCTTCCATTGTTAAGAGTAATTAGAGAATATGTATGTTTTAATGAGAATAAAAGTTATATTAGAACCAGAAGCTTTTCTCCTAGTAGTCTCTGAGGTTGTCTTGTATAATATGAGGAAAATACTGTTTTTCACTGGCAAGTGTGTTTATTTTTCTTTATGTTAAGTAGTTTGTACAAGCAGCATGTAAATAAAGGGTTTTTACAGAATTACACTGAAATGCACTGCATAATACATTTATTTAAGGGCTTGATAGAGAGTATGTGCAAATTAATATTCTGAGTTGTAGTTTGCTACCAAAAGCATTTGAAATGTGGGAATATTTTTTAGGTGTTAAGAAATGTTAGTTGGGAAGAGTAGTACTATTCTAAGCCTTCTTTAAATTGGACGTTTACATAGGTCTTGTGTCTGAAATCAGCATTATAGTGATTCTTGGAAATAACTAGTATGTGTGTTTGTGCACTGAAATCATTATGGGTTCTACTTTTTTTTTTAACCAGTAGCTGTGTTCTATGGGGTGGCAGGCCTTGTGCCAAAGATTGTGAAATAACTTTACTGCTGAAAATCCTCCAGCATTCCAAACCCCAGCTAGAACAAGTGAGCCCACCCAAAACTGGTTTCCTTGGGTGGCATGGCACGGAAATAACAAAGGCATGTGTCTTTGGTTTTTCCTGCTCTTTCATTCAGGAAAGAATCCAGAGGATACGTAGGGCTGAAAGCTGCATCTGGAGAGCAGTACTTTGTACTTGAATTCTTGTTCCAAGGTCTGGATCCTGCTGGCAGCAGCAGTAGGTCCTGTTCCTATCCCTAGAATTTCCAGAAGTTAAAAGGCAGAGAGCGAGTTGGCTGGAAATGGCATGGCAAGATGCATTCGAATGGAGTGCAGAATAAGGATGTGCAGCAGGCACGTTGAGGTGTGGAAATGTGTCTTTTGTGGGAAGGTAATGGGGATGGGGGCTTGGCAGGAGCTGGATCGGCCGAGGTGGGGGCGGCTGCCACAGGTTGATGGGCAGGTGATCCGGCAGGCTGGCTGGGCATAGGCGCAGGAGGGCTGCCTAATATGCTGTGTGCCCTAAGGGCCTGGGGAACACAGTTGGATTATTATGTTAATGCCTGAGCCTGCTGCCCTCTTCCTATCCCAGCTGGGCTCCCTGTTGTTAGGAACTGCTTTGCTCTGACAGTGGAGTAATATACTTCATGATTGAAAGGGCAAAGGGGCTCGCAAGGAAAGGGAGCAGGCCTGCACAGATATGTAAATGAAGGGGGGAAGCTGTAGGAGGGTTTGCATGTAGGTGTGGGTAGGAAGTTTATTAGGAAATGAGTAATATAAATCTGCTAATTGAATTGTTATTTACAAGTCCCCTTCCCTGATTTGTTCCTTTGTGCATTACCCCCCTAATGCTGATGTACAGTGAATTTGAAGTGCTTACCAAAGCAGGCACTTAGGTTGATTTATTTGAAACCGAGGTGCTATAACACACTGGTACCAGTGTACAGTGCTGACAATGGTGTATTTTTCAGGACTTTGATTACTGTTTCATGCTCTGCCACTCTATTGCTACACTACAGCTTATAGTGGTGATATGATTCTTTTATGTATTGTAGATAAGTATATCACTCTGAATTTTGTTGATACTTCAGGAGTAGGATATAGATACAGATTACAGGAATACATTTGTTATGGTGTTAGAGCAAATTGAGATTTGATTCAATGAGATGGTGACGATGTTGTGATATTTTTCTGAGGTTTTTCCTGCAGTACAATTGACTAAACAGGGACTGGGTTTTAGAATGAATGTATGTGAGAGATGAAAATGTGTTCCACAGACAGATGTGGGGGGGGTTGGTGTTTAGTTGGAGTTTTTTTTCCTTATGATGATACAGTCTGATGTACTGAATCTTTCTCTGCCTTTTATCAAGCTTCTATCAGTGGCAAAATGTGATTCAAAATACCAGTCAGGTGGGATTTCTAACATCCTTATTTGTCTGTTTTACATCCCAAAGTGCTGATCACTGACTAGTCAAAGAAATTGGTGTTCTCTAAATTGAACTTTTGAAAGTGAAAGCCATTTTTACAAAACACAGCTAGTGTGTCAGATAGAAAGTTGTTTAATAGATGAGGTGCTGCTCATGGAGCTGGTACTTGGTGTTTGTCAAAGATGTAGTTTTTGACTGCTCCTAGTGTATAAGATGTCTTTTTCTGCTCTTCACACATCTGGTATCCGAGTTCTGCTCCTTATCTTTGTGTTCACATGTAGAGCTGCTCTGCCTTGCTCTTAAGAAGGTCTTGGCATGGGCACCTCCTGCTGTGCAGCAAAACTGGCAGCTCCCACACTTCTGACCTGGCAGCTCTGAATTCTTCTTGCACAGTGTTGTCCTCTTATGCACCTTATGCTACTGAAGTACTGTGTGGTGAAAAAGAACTCTGGATCTAGACTGCTTCTGCAGGCTTAGTGCAGATACAGAATGTTCTGTGCATGACTGAGCATTTCTATAGCCCTTGCCTCACTGGGTGCCCATGAACAGCCATCACAGAACAGGTAGTAACATTCTGTGTCCTGCTGGAGCCTTTGTACTTAACACAAAATTATTGATTTCTTTATCGAGGTGTCCCTGGTGCTCTTTGTAGGCAAATCAGAATGTGTTGTGCCTGTCTTTACAGCTTTTGAGTTCAGGTAAGAAGATAGTTTTTGCACAAAATGGTGAAAAATAGGAGCACTGATACAAAAGAATTGCTTTCTTGTTGAAGGAGTGTATTCTTCAAAAATTGTATTTGTTTTTCTTTCACATTGTATCTGCGCATAGTTCTTGAATAACATCTCTGCGAATATGGAACTTGAGTTACATACTTTCTCAAATTGGGAATGTTTCCTTTCTTGTGCTTTTTGGGTGGTTTTTTTTTCCTTCTTCCCCCGTTTATGCACTTTAGACTTTGCAGAAATGCTTCCTGATTCTTTCAGGAAGATGTGTTTGTAAATATTTTGTTCCAGGTCAGGTTAACTTTGATCAGTTTTGCAAACAAATTGTTTTCATGCAGTCCACATTTTTCAGTAGAACTTAGGTGTTCCGTGTTTCCATTTCTTATGGTAAACTGATCTCCCTGGCTGTGTCTTCTCAGTGCATTGTAAGAATTTGTTAACAGTGCTGCATTGTGGATCAGCTGGAAAGCTTTGTGTGGCAACAGTCACAGAGGCCATCTTCCACTAGGCATGAGAGAAATTCAGCTGAAAGCAGCAAAATAACAGAATGAAATTATTAAAACAGAAAATATCAAACATGAGGCCAAAAGTAGTGATTCTAAAGATAGGGAACCTTAGGGTTAAAGCACATGTTTAAATACTGCAGTATCCCTTATGCTGCATATTCCAGTTATCAGCCAGCTCTGGATGTCAATGGAAAATTTAGTGAATGGTGCCACAAAGTTCATGTTCAATGTGAATGGCAAGTTTTTAACTTTTTGCAGTAAAACAAACTCACAGCTTCTGGTGATCCTCTGCTCTCCACAGAGCATGAGTAGAATTTTGTACATGAAACCCATAGGTTTTAGTTTTCTGTCCACCTTTTCTTTAGAGAAGTAGTGGTTATATAGTAGTCTATATGACCCATTAGAGAGTCAAGTAAGTTACTTTAAGGAAGTAATAAAAATATCTTCAATTTAGTTGCTAATGAGTTGCTATATATTTTGTTTATATGTTTACATAATAAATATATACAAATATTAAGGAAAATTTTAAAGAACAGTTTTGGCAAATTTGTAGTTCATGATGTACTGTGCTGCTTGTCAAGTAGTTATGAAACCAAGTTCCTGACCTAGACTTGATTGGCATTTGAGTATTAATGCTTGCACTACATGGAAGACAAGCCTCTTCTACCCCCTTTGGATTAGAGGATGTAGCAGTCCACTTGAAAAATGGGACAACCATCTGAGTAGAATTTAAAGATGCTTTAGGCATGATTCAGAAGAAGAGTGGTGGTAAATACCAATGCTGTAGTTAATTTGTTGTCAGAGAAAAGTAGCTTGGACCTTCAGTTGTTACTGATCCACTGCTGAATTCCTTGGGCATATTTTGGGGATGTGTAATATATAAAGATGCACATTTAGGCGCTTTCTCACTCTGTGCAAGTGTAAGTTGTAGTTATATGAATTGCTAATATGGAGGGTGAAAGTAGCTGAGCAGCATTTCAGAGAATGCAGTTGCATGCATCAAGATTGTTCCTTTTTATCTTCCATGCAGTGGCTGTTATGTTGGTCTCTTGCTTATTGTATGCAACTTTTCCTTCTCTCTCTACCTCTACCACAATATTGCAGTGTGCAGAATTTTGGCTGGCTCATAAAAAGGGAATTTCCAGTACCATATAATACTGGCTTATAGTAAAGCCTAACCTTTGGGCTAGGTTAAGGAAAAATAAATTGTTCTTCTTTGAAATATGGACATTTGTTGATGAGGTGACAAATTCTGACACAAGCTGCAGAGCTCAGGATTCATGGATCTGTGCAGAGGGCCACACTTAATTTATATTTTACAAAGCTGCTGTTTCACCCAGCCTCCCTATGCTGTGGCCTTCCTTGCACTACTGTTATGTTCCCCATCTCCTGGCATTACACAACTGATAGTGAAGCTGTTGCCAGTGGTGGTAGTGACAGGGACTTTCATAACAATGCTATTCTGAGCTGGTTTGGAAGGCATAGCAGTTAAAATGTCTGGTTCTGCTGCTAGCTGCCCAGAAAGCAATATGAGTGAGATATTTATAGAAAAATACTGGTGCAGGCACAGCCTTACAGTAAATGCAAAGGGCACCTTTTAAAAAGTGGCCTTGTGCTTTCATTTCACTTCAATGGGGAAGTAATACTCTTTGGAATTGGAGGATGTATTGTTTAACTAGACCTCTAATCATGTTATGGATGATGTGTCTCCAGGAGAATCAGGGGACAAGACCTTTAAGTGTTTTTATCACAGCTTAAGATCTCAGAAAATGTGAACTTAAATAAAAGTATGTTCAGGAGGTTGTTATTGCTCTGTATCCTTTTGAGGATACCTTCCACAGACTTTTTTTTTTTTTTAGAGAGGCAGTCTCTTACAGTTATGAAGTGTTTGACCATAAGAGTGGAACAAGTTGGCAGTACTTGTTTACCACTGTTCAGCTGAGCCTTCTTTATTAAATCATTGTTCAACAATCTGTTTGTCCTGGTATGAGACCCAGTGTCTTCACTGCTAAGGTGATAGACCTGGAGTCCCTAAGAAATGCATGATATGCATAAGGCTTGTGGGTAATTTTGATACCAGAGTGGTTAAATTCTGGTAAAATTCTTGTTACATTCTTAACATTTTGCCCTCTAACTGCATTTCACAGGCCAGATGTATGGCAGCTAACCTTTATACTTCTCAATATGTGAGTACAAGAGAGAAATTACCTTGTTCTTCCCTTAGAAAATGATGGAAATGGGCTTTCTATTTGGGGAAAAATACATGCAAAAAGGTTTGGCTAGATGTCTTTCGAGGAACTCAGAGCTTTCTGGTGTGTCAGAGCCACATGAAGTTTGTGCAGGACGAAGTCAGATGCTGGAGCATGGTGTTTATGCACGTGTGGATTCGGTGTGAGAAAGTCTGTGTTGTAACCAGCCTGTCAGCTTTAAATCACTGCTTGCGCCAATGTTTACACTGGCACTGGGCAGTCATCTCAATGTTTGCATTTGCAATTTTTCAAGTAGAAGAGGGAAAAAAGAGAAACTGCCTCTGTTTATTCATGTTGGTAATCAGAAGTCCACTGTAGGTGCTCAGGTCACTGAGCCCCTTTGAGGGTGTGTGACGTAGGAGCCAACAGCAGAAGGCACAACTGTGTCCTATGAGAGTGATTTTGTGTTTTGAGCTGCAGCTGACAGGAGGATGGGAAAATTAAATTAGATCTTCAGGGTACTGCTGGGAAAGAGGAAGACTCCCTTAACCTTGGCAACCTTGTCTATTCCTTGGGAGGAATAGACAAGGCTTTGCATGTTGCCTACATTTTTATTTCTGATTATGGCCTAGATGACTTTTTTTTCTGCTTTTCTTGTGAACATCACACAAGTTTTGTTTGCTACACAGCCACAGGATCATCTGGTGTGGGTAAATCTTTGCCATTTAGGATAAAGCAAAGAAATTATGAACAAAGTGACAGCACTGTACAGCTGATGACATGGGCTAGTCAGGCACTGTGCACTCTTTATGAAGCCTCTCATCTCTTCTGTACCTGAGGAGACCAAATCTTGCCTCCTTTAATATGAAAATGGACATTCTAGCTCCTGACAGAGGTTCTTTCCTCCTGGCTTCATTCATGTGATCTTTCTGATGACAAAAGTCTTTATTTTTATTGAGCTCAGTTATACAGGTAATCTCAAGTAAAATGAGATACAGTAGTGTTGCTTTCCAACCTTTGCTAAACATGGATTTCCTGTTACTCCTCTATATATTAGAATTGGTGGAAATTTGCAGAGTGACACATAAATGTTCCTGAGATCTGAATGATTAATATTTGCCATTTGAATTGTTAGCAAATGTTTACATTCTGGTTTTACTGTCTAAAAAAACCAAACAACATCCCACTTTAATGCATATACTCTCCTTGTTTTTAGTCTTTCTTCATCTCTTCCTGCCTCTGAGTGAGAAATACCATGCTGGCACTCCAGAACTCCCTTGAGTCATCCCAGTTGCTGTCAGTAGAGACAAGTTAGCATTTCTAACAAAAATAAAGTGAGCAGGATAGTTTTCTTTATCTGCCTCAGCATTGTTAAAATTATTGGTGAAACAGAGAAATCCTTCAATGGGAAGAACCATAGAACTAAGTGTGTCCAAAAAGCTTTTCTTTTACCAGATGTTTTAGTATTTGTAAATATTATTTACCAAAAGGTGGTGATGGAAATGAGGAACTACAAAAATTAGGGAATGAAAGACTGATTTTCAACAGAAACAACTTTGCTGGTAAGAGGCAGTAACTCTGCCAGCAGAGGCCCCAGCTTGGTTCTGTGCTCTGCTTGTGGCAGAATGCTGTGCCTGCCTGAAGCAGCACCAACTTCTGCTCAAGTGATGGCAACCTCTGGCAGCCAGGAACAGAGGTCTCAGCGCTGTGTTTTAGAGAGCATCATTTTCTGGATGATGTTCCCCTGCTGAAATACAAACAAACAACAGATTAGTTATTCTGTTTTCTTTATCTGGTGCCTTTTCAGTGTCATTTCCATAGAACTGATGGTTCTTGAACATAGTTGAAATAAAGCAAGGTTTTCATGTTGTCAGCACAGCTCTATGGGTGGGTTGGGGAATAGGTGATATCTTTGCTATTTTTTCTCAGTCAGCAAATTGTGTTGGACCACAGGGGACATGGCAGTGGATAAATACATCATCACCTCCATACTTTGGGGTTTTTTGGTTGATATTCTGGAGGCTTCTTGATTGGTGGGTGTAGTTTTTTGTGTGTGTGTTTGTGGTTCTCTGGATTTTTTGATTAATTTTTTAAAATAAGAGCATAAGGTTGTGCACATTTCTACTCTACTAAAATAATTAGAGTAATGTGGTATTTTATAAGAGACTTTTTGAACATCAACACACTTTTTTGGGAAGATTTCATTGGACTCAAAATGTAGTTGGTATCAAAGTTTTGTGGGGTTTAGTTTGTTTTGTTTTGTGGGGATTTTGTGTTTTTCATATTTTGTGTGTTTGGATAGTTGGTAGTTTTGTGTGTTTTTTGTTTTGCTTTAAACATGATACAACTGTTGTGTTGCCCTATCACATGTACAGCACATGGGCTGGAGTCATGTGTAAGATGTACTCTCCAGCTTCTGAGAATTCAGTATGGAGTGTGCATACATCAGAGTCAAATCCAGACCCTATTTGTTTCCCAGAGATGATGCTGGATTGCTAAAAAGGCATGTGCTTTGCCTTGGAGGGGGCAACTGGGCTTCTGGAGATTTGGTTGAGCAGTTAACACTGCCTCTTTCATTTTTGCCATGCTGGAGCAGGATTTTTATATGCATTTTAACAGTTATTTAAGAGTCCCCATATGCTTAGAAAGGAATCTGAATATATGTGCCTTTTTTAAAGCTGCATCATAACTAGGTTATTCCATCAATACAGTAGAACGACTGGGAGCTGCAGTTGGAACAATATGTAAAAATACAGCTTGTAAAAGATTTCCTTTATTAACTGTCATCATCCACAGAATATATGTTCAAATAAACGTTGTGTAATAACTAAATTTGAGATTAATAGGCCCCTTAAGAAACAGAGAAGTCATTCAGGATAGTCAGTGAAAAATAGCCTGTAAGACTGTAACATGCGCATATTGTCCTGCTTACATGCTCTCTCTGGTGTCATTGCCATTTATCAATGTCGGCAGGCTCTGTTCTCATTAAAACGCTCTTGCACAAAAGCAACTTAATTTTCTTAAGAGAAGAGGACACCTGATTCAATTTAGTGCTCAAAACCAGGAACTTGAATATATTTTTTTTTCCTGTCTGAACTCAGATGAATAGTTATGAACAGCAACACAGATTAAACCTTATTAGGTATATTTATATTCTGTTTGCAGTAACAGCGCTGTGGCAAATAGCTTTCTACAGAGATGTAACATCTTGTTATTGGAAACAGCAGTTAAGACATGAGCTGTGGTAACACTTACAGAAGATTTTATTTTTAAATAGGAGATTGAAGGAGTTGTTTAAAGGGACTCTGCCAACTCATTCAAGTTACTTCTAATGTCCTGCCTTCTTCCACCTTTTCGAACTACACTGATCTTTTTGGGTAGATAAAATTTCCTTTTCTGTTCTGTTGGGTCAAATAATTTCCATCACTTTCTTCAGTCCTTTTCTTTTTTTTTTCCCTTTCTCCTTCTGTCAAATAGGAGACGTGGTTCGATTAAATTTTGCAATAATAGCATGGATGCTGTTAAATCTTACACTACCACATTGTGTTCTCTGTCCTCTACTGCATAATCCTGCACTAGAACTGTGAGAGTCCTTGTCTCTTCCCAGTTCTTTTCTGCTCTTCTGGGTTTTTCATTCTCCTTCACTGTGCCTTGTGTGTTAAATAGGATAATTAGTCTTATTGCTGCTGCTTGAGTTGCATATCCCACTAGTGTGCAGTACATCCCCCTAGTGCTCAGGTTTAACTGCAGGGAATGGCAGAGAGACACACAACAGCTCTGGATGATGCTCAGGCTGCTTCCTTCCAGGATGTTCTGGGGCTGTTTGCTTTCATTACTCTGCATCTGTGGCCTTGACCCTGGAGTGTCCTTTCCTCAGTGGGATGGCTTGAGGCCAGCCAGCCCCTGGTGTCCATGGGGTGTTCTGTCCCAGCTGTGGGGTGCCTGGGGGTCAGCATAGGTTTAAATACATCTAGGAAGGTTGTCTCCCTAAGGGCTGCCAAATGACACTGGAGAATCAAATGTTTTGGTATTGAAGCACTATACACATATTGGTGAGAAAATCTCTTTTTTTTTGCTGAGGTCCACATACAAAGCTGTGGGGCACTGTTCTTTCCCTGTGCTCTGCAGTAAAGTTCCAGTCTAGTTGTCCATAACAATTTCTTTATCATTATCCTGCTGATAATGATAAAATGTTGCTGTTTGACCCAGGTGTTCCAAATGTGGCCAGGATGTGTTTTCCTGTTGTTTAATGTAGTCTGGCTATGTTATTATCAAAACAATATCTAGTCTAATAAATTCCAAGATAGTTTATCTTGGTACCAAAAACAAGGCAATGGAATAAAATTCAGAAGGTGTTTTGTATTTAATTCTTGAATTCTAAGCACACTTGTTTGATCTGCTGCCCAGTCACATGTACTTGACTGCTGCACGTACTTGATGCTGCATTTGAATACACACCTGGAGGGACAGGTTCAGCCCCTTGGTAGTGGCTTTGCCCTTTTCTTCCATCTTTTACCAGCCTTTGTTGCCAGGAGGACTTAGATCTCATTGCTGCCACTGTAGAAATCTAAGCAGTGTTTTCCATACATATATTCCAGGAAAAGGGGAGGGATGCAGGGCTGAAGTTTTGTGCTAGACTCTGGTATGAGAGGAGTTTCTGCCAAGTGCTGCCAGATAGGTGTCCTTCCCAGGTGGCCTGGTCATTTCTCATTTGGAATTCTCCTTGGAAATGTAGACCCTCAGCATTCCCATTCAGCAAGCCCAGTGCCATGCAGAGTTGACTGAAATTGCACCTGCCCAATGGTAAGTGAATTTGTTGTTTAATGGAGCTAATATGTACAATTGTTAACTCAAGTGATGCTGCCCATGCTCTTGTACTTGCTTGTTGAGAGTCCTGGCAGTGACTTTCCGTCACATCTCTTGAGTTGGTGCAAACCTAGAAAATTTGTCTTGTTGATTCTGCTGCTTTTGAATGTGGTCTTGATAATGGGGGCTCTGGAAAATGTTGAAAATAGACTCTGAAAATGTTAGGCTTTGTGTTTTGCCAGATCATTGCGCCTGCGTAAGCAGTACGATAAATGATAGAATTGTTAGATGTGATGATTGTTTAGTAATTAAATATAATTATTGTATAATCATAAGAAGAATCATGAGAAACTATGTTAGAAATTTAAGGGGGAACCATGAGGGGCCATGCTTGACTGAAATCTATGTATACAATAGAACAATATAAGTTTAATAATTAACATGAAAGTTATATAACGATAGAATATAAAAACATGTTCATCTCGAATGTATGGTCGGAGTCAGATTTGGGTTGAGTACCCCTGACACCCAGAGCTCTTAATAAAAGCACCAGCATATGTGATTGTGTTTCTGAACTCTAACAGTCTGACCTTACATTTCAATACATGGCTATGCACTTACCTTTTGAAAGGACTTCACTGTGGATTTTATAGAGAGCTCTCCCCTCACTAATGGTAAATGCAATGAATGGTTTCCAGACACATGCAAAGCTGAATTTGGAGTATTATAAAGACACCCAAATGTTTTCATGTTTTATTGTTTCATTTAGGCTGGCTGCAGACAGTCTGATATCTGTTGAAACACAAAAAGAGCCAACACTAAAAAAAGTGATGCAATAATAGTGACTAATAAATGTTTCAAATAGAAAATGAAGAGCCTGGCTGTATCATGTGTCAGCACTAATGTTTATTTGTATCATCCCTCTAAGGATTTCAGAGGGCTTTTTAAGGAATGAATTAATTTTGACAATGCCCTGTGAGGTATGTATCCCTTTGATAGGAGGGAGTTGGAAGCACAAAAGTGTTCAAATTCTACAGGGTGATGCTACTAGGTATGTTTAATTACAAATTGGAGCACTTGATTCAGTTTGCCCAGTTTGTTTAAACTGAGCCAGAATCACAAATATAAGCCCCAGGTCTGTGACTGTGAGAAGAAATTACTTCTAAGTTTGTTTTGCAGGGGAAATGTTTACAAAGAATACTGCAGATAGAGTAATTGACATATGTAAATCCTCCCTTGCTGAGGCAAATAATCTGTATGATTGTATCTTAATATGCAGTCTTCCTGGCTTTTTTTTCTCTTCTTTTGTCTGTAATGAGTGTTTAATCATCTGCTCTGGATAATTTCTGACACATCAGAGAAAGGGAGTTAAAAATTGTAAACTAGTGTACTCCAGAACTGGTTGTGACTTGTGACTTTTGCGCATGACTAGTTAAACAACTGAAGTATAAAATTTGTCCAAGGTTATTGTATGAGTCCCTGCTATATGTTTGAGATTATTTAAAAAATCCAGATATCTACCAGATGGATCAGGAAGGAATAAAAGAAGTTTGATAATGGGCAAAATACCACCATCTAGTATCTCTCCTTTACACCTTTCCAGATACAGAATTTCTCCTGAAAGTGGAATTGCAGCCTGTTTTAAGTAAGTGATATCTCTAGATGATCCCCAAATCAAGACTGGTAGCCATGCTCTAGGTTTGTGTGGATGGGTAGAGTGTGTCTTTGCCTTGCTACATGAAAGTGTCAGTTGCACAGCTTCAAATACAAGCAGAAAATCCTGATTTAATTCACACTTGTTGAAGAATTGTTTATACTACTCACGCTTCCTTTCAGCTATGATCTCTGGCAAGAGAAGCTGTTTGGACTTGTGCCTCCTTTTTTTTTATGTTCAAAAAAGAAATGCTGATGAGAGAGAGGTGTTAAAATATGTTACTGTAGTTTACAACTGTCAACTATAATGTTTTATTTAGCTGTATCTATTCAGATGCTCCCTCCACAACATGGAGTGCCATATGCCATTGTCCCTGTTAGTGAGCAAGTCAGCAAGGGTTTCCCAGTCTGCATTTGTTTTTGTATTTGGACCACTGAGGAGCTGTGGTCCGGTGCCATCTTTTATTGATAGGGCCAGCAGAGGAGGAATCTAATGAAATTATCAAAGCTTTGAATTAATTATGAACTTGAATAAGAAAGCTAAGCTCTCTAGAGCCAAGGATCTCATTACCCATTCATTTTCATTGCATCCTCTTATGGAGCAGAAGGCAGGTTCAGCTACTGCTCCTACCCTGATTTTGGACTTTATTCAAACTTGCTGAACTCGCTAACAGCCTCTTGTTATTAATCTGTGGCTGGAGGTGTCCAGGGTGATTAATTTGACTCTAAGCTGGCACGTAAATGGTAGATTTCCCTCCTCCCTTTCCTCTTACCTTTGCTGTGTGGCTTTTCATCATCAGACTGGCTGCCATACAAGAGTTTCTGTTCTTTCTTGGTAATTGGGGAACGCTATGCAAGACTCAAGTTTTAACTTCCTGGAATTTAATGAGTTCATATTGAGAAATAATACTGCTATCTTATATTTCCTGGATATTTAGGTAAGCACAAACACTTCTTAAGTCGTTATCAAAACTGTTTATTTTCTTATTTTAAAAGACTATGGAGTGAAAAGTAATGACATTTTGGCCTCAGAAGTATGGGAGATTGTGGGATTTCTTTTTGTTGTTATTCCTATTTTAAATTTGTTTGTCAAGCTACAGGAAATTCTCTCTGTCAATACTTTATTATGATGAACTATTAAAGTAGCTTATTTACAAGATTAATATTCCATTAAAATTTTAAAAAAGTGTATAAAATGCAGTATTTTAGTTAAATCAGGTAATGTTTATTTTAATTAATAGGTCAGTATATGAAAATGTTCCTGGCAAATTAGAGCACAAGTAGTGAGACCAAGCTTCTGTGTAATATTTTTAGTTCTTGTGGATATTCCTTTTCAATCCATCGGCAAAGATTTTCTTCTCCTCCGGCTTTTGTCCCTTTCAGCACATTATTTATGAATGCACAAACCAGAATCCATCAGTCTTCATAAGTTACAGGCGACTGGCAATTTTTTAAGCAGTGGCTAACTGCCTAATGGTCTCTGTGTATGTGTGTATTTGGAGACTCTAATAGCTTGGTGGGTGGGGGAAGGACATTTTGTTCCTGCGCTATAGCTATTGCACCATTGGTGATATTTATCCTTTTTTTCTCTCTAGGCAGCTGCAATATTTAATTCTGCTTTTGGAAGTTTTTTGGTAAGTAACACAGTATTTATAGCAAGTGCTTTAATAGTCTCATTTTTAACAGTATCATTGGTGTGTTTGGATTTTTTCATATAATTGTTGGTGGATTCAGATGGCAAAAATTTGAATCATCTTCCAGTTTATGTCGCCATGCCCTTAAATACAGATATTTCAATTTCTTTTCTTTTTGTTAAACTCTTGAGAAAGGTAGTGAATAAATTGTCTCTGCTCATGGTAAATTAATAATGTGTAAACACATCTTAATTTTCTCCTTAATGGGTTAACAAAATCTATTATTATGCAGATGTTTCAGACATGGGCATCAATATATTGATTTTTCTAATAAGGCCCATCAAATACTCATTATTTTCTATCAAGAGGCCATGGATTTTGAAAAGAAAACATGACCCAGCTGATCAGAGAGTAGATGCTAATTTACTCAGTGACTTGTCATTTGTTTAGCATATTTTACTGTCAGTGAAGCCACTCATGTCTCTGAGGAACACACTAAAATAGCTGGATATGGGAAAGCAATCAATCCAGCTGGAAATATAACTGTTTCTTTAAAAAGCAAAAGCAGTATTTGTGGTCCTGATGGTCTACAAACATTGGAAAGGACACAGTAAAGAACACTAAATATATTTATGAAGAAAGAAAGAATAGATTTCTTTTACTGATGTGTGGCTTAGAGAGATACTAATGAATGTTAAGTAAAAAAATATTTTATGTGTTGACTGATTGTTTATTTAGACAGCTAATAATTGAATTTGCTCTTATTAAATTTATACATGTTTAGAAGTAAGTGTTATGATGCCAGTCTTGTGTCTCAGTTTTATACTGTGATGTATAAAATGAATGAATGATAAAAGAACCCAAATTACAAAATTGAAATAAAAACTGTGAGTACAAAATAACTCACTTTTTATTCATTGGGGGTTTTTTTATTTTATGAAAAGCTGACTTTTAGAACCTTCAGTATATGGAACTGTACTAGCAAGAGACAAAGTCACGTGGCATTTTGCCGTTGTGTTGTGCTGCTGCATTTTTGAGGGACTAGGCTGAAGTTAGGAAGGTGGGATATACATTTTTTGGGTATGAACAACCTCTCACATATTTAAAATATCAGTTCCCAACTACTTGTCCTTTGTGTTACCTAATATTCTCCTTCTATGGGGCTGCCTCAAACTGTGGAAGTGTTGGAAAAACTCTAAAGTCTGTGTGTGATATTTTCTCTTTGTTGCTTGGCACGAGCTCCTGGTTTCCCTGCCTCTCCAGCTTTCAGTTCAAGAGGTTTCTGTGAATACCCAAAGGCTCAGTTCAGCTGCCACTTGGAGATACTTTTTGCCTTCAACTATGAATTTAGGCTCCACTGCAGCTGACTACAATGCTGGCTCCTAGTAAATCAACAGAGACCTATTTTCAATTTCTAGTAGTTGTTTGTAGCTCTTTGAAGAAATCTGAGCTTAAGAAGCGGAGTTAGTTTTTGTTTTCATGTAATAGTCCTAATTTTGGTTTTGGTCTTAGTTCATGATCCTTGGGAAGTTCTGCTTACGTGTAATTACCTCATTTCACTTTTTGTTCCCTTCAGGTGTTTTTGCAAATGTTGGAGCAGCATTGCAGTAAACATTATTCTTACAAAGTTCCCAGAAAAGACTTTCCAAAAATATTAAAGATCAGCTAGAATGAAACCATAGTACCAGCTGATTTTTTCTAATTACAGTTGTTGGTTTTTTTTAGAATAACATGGTAAAGACACCGGTTGCTATTAAATTACAAATATATCCACACATTTAAACATTTGTTATGGTCATGATTTCAAAGTAGAATTATTATGTAGAGAATACATGTGTATGACACAAAGCAAATCACAAATACATTTACTGAGTGCTTTGTTATTACCAACTTTTCCAGTTATGAAGTTGATAGTATAAACCTTGTGGTTGACATGTGATAGTAGGCCAGGGTCAGTAGTAAGTAGACAGAGTTGTTTACCAGTATTTTCACAGTGACTTTGAATTGAGCTGCTCCAGATATGGAGCACTGACAAGCATGTGGTCGCTTACAAAGAAAGTTTGCTGTTGAAAAACTGGCAAAGCATTAAGTACTTATGTGTTTGTGTGTATATATATATATTTGTTTGAAGTCAAAACTGTTCTATAAAATGTAAAAATAATTTGCTTGTTTCTGAGAACGTAATGGAAGGTCCTGGTGGAAGTGCTTTTGGGAATCCATCAGTTTATAGTGGTGCCTAACTTAGGGATTTGGCTATGGGTGGAGAAGCTATGTCCTTCCTGTATCTTCAATTCAGGATGAATCTAAATCACATCTGTGTTTTTCCTAGGAGTGTCTGATGATGAGCTGTATGTGAACAGGCTTAGATGGAGTTACAGACCTTTGTGACCAAAACTTTATGGGGATTATTTGGAAGGCTCTGAGCTCAGCAAGGCTGAAGTTTTTCTTGTGTTCCTTGTCTCACCAGGTGTAGCATGTGGGCAGGTTGTGGCGCTAGTGACAAAGCCAGGACAGTGTTTTCTCTTTTCAGACTATACCCTGTGGGCCAGTGCCTATGTCTGATAGTGTCAAACAGGCTGATTTAAAAGGGCTGAAAGATGTGCTGTTCTGATTGCTCTCCTGCCCCCACGACATTTTTTTTTCTCTTAAGACTAGGAAATAGTGTTGAGAAGTTAAATTAAAGTAAGTTGTGGAACAAAATGTTTGCAGGAAAATACTCAGTATAATGGTAGAATGATACTGAGATCAGCTTATTTAGACGAAGTGGAACATGTTGTGATATACAAGATGTAGAAATGCCAAATATGTCTTGATGAGCAGAAATGCGCTTAGATTAAGGACCTGGGGGTGTTTCCACTGGTAAAGAGATTTACAAAACCTGCCAGCCAACCACAAAGTAATTCCTTTTTAACTCCACCAAAGTCCATATTCCTATAAATATACAGACAAAACAGTACATGGAATGATACACTACATATTTACATTATTTTATTGACTTAGTTTAATAATGTCTCAGGTCTAATTAACACCCAATGTTTGAAAAAACTAATTGTTACAGAAAAGTGTTTTTATATAGCTAGATTAGTAATAACTAACGATAGATGAATTCAATTTACATAAATTTCAGCCAAGAGAATATTCAGGCTCATACCACAGAGGATTGCTCTGAGCTGGGTAGTTAATATCATTATCTCCTCCCCTCGTTTAAGCACTTTGGTTTACAGTAATTGTGGAACATAAGAAGTGATTTCAGATTTTCCTCTTAATGGGATTTTAATATAACCTGGTAGTGTTTTACTCATACAGAGTGGTTGGTTATCCCAAGGTTGCATGCACATGCTAAGATAGAAAGCACTGTGTTAGCTGTTTCCACTTGGAGGAGAGAATACTTTGCACCTAAAGGCTGAAGAAATTGCCTGGAATGTGAAGTGTAGGTCTAGTCTACTAGAATTGTTAATGTTGTATGCATTGCTATGCTTCCTAAGCATTTCTATTCTGTTTCTAAAGGAAGACAAGTTCCTTGCAAATGTGCAAATCACAGAGCAATAGGCAGGAGACTGCAAAACATGCTGTGCTGCTGGTTGTTCCATGGTGTTTGCCTGAGTGGTTCAGCTCCTTTGACTTTGTCCAGCTGTCACTGAGGCTGCTCCTGCCCTGGAGACGTGCTTGGCTGAGAGCTGCACTCAGTTTGCAGTGACAATGTAATGCCTTGTGTGTGGGACATGGACTTCCAGAACTCTGTGTCCTCACAAAATGCTCTGCATTGCTAGACTGGACCAGTCTTGTCTGATCTTTCTGCCTCTCATGAATCTCCTTTCTGCTTGAGACCATGGGCTGGGAATCCCATAAGAATATCCAGCCTGGGGTGTGAGTCAGTGTGGGCTGGTTCTTTGGTACCTTGGGGTTATGAACAGTGAGTGTGAAAGGAACAGCCATCAGCTTCACCTTCAACAAAGAACTGAAGCTGAGATCTGTAGGCCTGTGGGGACAGGAAGTCAAGAGGAAAATAGAGGGTTCTGGGGACACTGCTCAGGTGACCACTGGGCTCCTGAGAAAACAGCACAACATTGTTTGAGACTTCCTCCAGTGCTGCTATGGATTAGATTTTCTTTCTCTGTTGAAACATAATAGATGAAATGAGACTCATGTCAGGTGCCCATCATTCCATTAATCTCCTTTGTCCGAACTAAGGATGTGTGGGTTTTTTCTGTTATCTGACCATCTCTCAGAGGGGACAGAGCTGGTTTGTGCCACTCAAATAATTTTTGGAGTCACCACATGGCTCATCAAATCAAGGCTAGTATTTTTATTTACATTGTCCTCCAAATGCAAACTAAAGCTAGCAGAGAATAAAGTTAGTTTCTCACATATACCCAAAGCTTAGCTGGTTAATGAAAATGTATGGAATTCTTATCTAGTCTGCTTTAGCAGGCATAATGATTTACACAGCCTGACAGCACTAGTGCTGCAAGTAAATGCATTAGTCATAGTGTCCATTTTTCTTGCAAATTTGTGACACAGATTTAATTATGGGAATGACCAGCAACTTACAAATCTAATTTTGGTAGGCTGAGCCAACTTTTTTATTTTAATAACAATGGATTTTTTAGCAATGATTTCATTACCATTTAAAGAAATCCAACCATATGGAAATAACCAATTGGCTGAATTTATTTACTTTATTTTACCTTAATGGATGTTGAATGGTTTAGGTTTATTTGAGACTTTTTTTATTATCACTTTTTTAATCTTAGTTATTTCTAGGATAAATATAATCTGTCTTAAGCATTTCTAGTATAAGCATAGTAAATATTTTTCTAAAATCAGGCACATGTTTGTGTATCCCTTTGTTCCGTCTTAATTGTGTCTTTGCAGTATGAAAAGGGGCAGAGCAGTCATCTGGGATTCCCTTTTTACTCTGTTAGCTGTTTACAAAGAAATCTTGCCAGGAAGTCTGTTCACAACAGGTGCTGAATTCTAGATTCAGTCTTGTTTAATTTCAAAGTGGAGATGCTTTATGGAGAGCTGCTGCACTCTCGGAAGTGTCTCCTCTTGCTCTGTGAGCAGTGATGCTGCTGGTCTGTGCTCCAAATTTGATCGGGGTAGTTCTCCAAGTCCTGAGCAAGTTCACCCTCTTAATCAACCACTAGGAAAAGCACCTTATCCTTGAAGGATTGTTTTTGGCATGAGTGGAAGGGGATGGCAGATCTCTGCAGCAGTGAGTGTTTGAACCAGATAGTATGGACCAGGCAGGAAAAGTTTATCATTTAAATAATCTTGGGAGCCACTTATGTTGCCTCACTGTAACTTATTTCATGGTTGGTGCTCAGATTTCTTGTTGTTATTTAACATCCTCATTTTGATTTCTGCAAGCTGGAGCTGAAATCTCAATGAAAGCTTGGACATCACTGGCTGTTTCCAGATTTTTTGCCAAGTAACTTCTCAAAACATGTAGACCTTCACTCTCACAGTGTACTCAAGCTTCCAGTGTACAGCATGCTCAGTTGAATACCTAAACTTGAGTTAGTTTGTACTATTTTGGTACAAGCAAGGCAGAATAACAAAGCTTCCTGTGAAAGACAGCCTTTAGCACAGGCTTAAAGATGTACATGATTATTTTCAGGGATTGCTGGGCATGTGCAGCCATCCTAGCATTCCTTTATTGATCATCTCTCTCCCTCCCAAAGCCAAACTGACAGAGTGGGTGTCAGATAGAATGAGATGTAGAAGTTTTTACTAAGTAAAACAATAATAAAAAATCTGCCTATGACTAATGCTGAACTCCTTTAAAAAATTATAAAAAAAGGAAAAGTATAAAGGTGCAGTACTCCAAAAGAAGTAAATGGGATCTTGCTCCCAAGGGATTGAGAGAAATTGGGTAGAAGGATAGGTGGAAATGTGAGTGTTGTAACACCCACTGTGTGGTCTCACTGATGACACAGTTGGTCTGAAAAGAGATTTAAGTCAGTAGGGATTTGCAGAACCAGCCAGCGCAGAGAAGCTGTTAACAAATAACACTGCTGATGATTATCTTTGATGTGTTACAGAGAAGGAGCGTAGGTAACAGTAACCAGGAGGAAAGAAAATGTGCTGGCAAGGTCTCAAAAAAGACTATCCTCTAGAAGGCCAATGATTAGTTCCTGTATTTATTTTTTTACAGTGGTCAAGAGGAAAATGCCTTGAAATCTACCTAATAACAAAAAATGAAACCATTAGCTGTCAAATGTGTAGAAATTATGTGGGCTGTAGCTTGTCTGAGGGCTTTCTTAGTTTTCCCATTAGCTTTTGCTACTGATCATTTAATTCATCTTGCTTGGTCTTATGGGACTCAAGCAGTCAGTTCTGCCAAAAAAAGTTTGTTTAAAGATAGCAATAAGTAGGCCATTAAATACATCTCTTTGTATTATCTTTGAGGCCAAAAAATAGCAATTGCTACCTTTCTAAAGATAAATATTCTGCTTTTCCATTTCCTCGTATGACAGCAGACAGGTAGGATTTTTTTTTGGTCAGCAACCTCATCTAGTGCACTTGCTAGATATGGTACTCAGTGATGGCAGGATTCAACCTACTGTCTCAAAAGCAGGCTTTCAGGAAAAGAGAGAGTTGAGGATATATGTGCCAGTAGCATTCCTTGAGTTAATAAAACAAACAGCAAAAGTGGATGTTGCTGGAGAAAATTCAGAATCGGAACTCAGGGTGTTTGTTGCACTTTGGAAAGATGGTGTGAGAGTTGAAGCATCTTCACTCTTCCAGTCCAATTGTCAATTCAGGAACTGCAAGGTAGAAGGGAGAGAAGGTTCTATAGCCAAGACTGACACTCAAAGTATCTTAAACTTTGTGATCTGGCATCTTTCTTCTGCTCACATAGCATGGGGAATCTGAAAATGAAATGTCTCTGCGACTGTGGTGCAGTTATCACCACAGTCATCATTGTTAATGGAGAATGAGCACTGGAAATATACAAGAAGCTTGATTCCATTTTAAGTGCAAGCTAATGAATTCAAGAATCAAGAGTGCCTCTCTTTGGTAACTATTATTTGGGGAATGTCTAGAGAAGGAAATATATTTGTTTAATATTATAATATATGCATTTAATATTATATAATCAGGTGATTGTTTGGATTAGTATGTAAATAAAATCTGCTGATACAGTTTTAGCATAAAATCAGTTTGTCTAAGATCACTTATGTCATAATTAGCAATTTGTCATTGTCTCCTCTGGTATGAAAATATTGCATTTTTATCAAAAGAATATGCTTGTTTTGGGCTATTTTTTTCTGGTTTTGCTTACTATGGTTGTTGGCCAGAACTTGAAAGAAGAGAAAAAACAACCAAAAACCACAAATAAAAACAATTGTCTCAGGGTTCAAATTGTGTACAGAATCAAAAGGTCATGAGTTTAGTTTGTAATGCTTTCTTGTCTTCTATATTAACTGGTTTCCTGTTTTTTCACTCCAAAATAAAGAAAGTGAAACTAACAGAAAGAAATATCACCTGCTCTGTTATAAAGTAAGATCAAGGCATCTGACTTCTAATTAAGTCACTGAACTTTGTGTTGTGGAGCTGTTTCACATCACTTGAAATTAGTTTTAAAAAATGTTTGCATTGAAAAGCTGCTTTATGTGCTTCTGACAACTACTTGGAGAAATATATGTGTGCTTTTTAAAAAGAAAGTGAAAATGTACACTACAAAACTTTGAACAGTTTATTTGTAAAGCAAGAGATTTAAAAATCTTACAAGAATTTAGTTGTGTCTGTGGGAACCAAATGTTTGAATTTATTGGTTCTTTATGTTAGGTAGGTTGGTGCATCTAGTAGAAATTGAGAAGGGAGGCACTGTGAAAGACAATTTGGTTTTTATTTTGCCCTCTCTAGTATCTTTTAATACTAGAAGAAGCATTCCTCTGCATTCCTCTAGGGCTGTGGTTGTACACAAACATGTAGTCATTTGGCCTGATTTAAGGGTAAATGTTCCCTGCAGACAGATTTGGAAATGCACAAAATACGTAATTTTCTCTCTCACTTTTAAAAAATTCATCAAAAGGAAATGAAAATGTTTTTAGAATCTACTGTTAATGTTCTCTCCCAAAGTTTTAGCTTCTGATTGAAATGGAGCAATGTTCTTTCCTCTGTGCTGCATCTTTTAGTTACCTGCATAAGGAAAGTGTGTGTGGGGTGAGAGGGAGGGGAGGGAAATCATCCTTTCCTTGGGAATAGGGATATTTAAGCCCATGTTTTGTGCTTGATTAGGATTTTGAACTGGTGCTGCTGCAAGGAGTTGTTTCACCCAGCAGCTGTGTGTGTGCTGTAAAACACAAGCTGCTGTGCTGAGCAGTCACCTACACCAATCCATCAGGGAGCACAGAGCTTTCTCCTTCTCTGGCCCCAAACATGGATTCAGTAGCTAGCAAGAGTTGAGTTCTAGCATGTAGTACAAACAGCAGTACCAGTGCTGCATTGTTCTATACAAACCCCCATTTACCTTTAGTTAACTCTTTGTGGGAGGAGCATATCCAAACCACATTAATTTATTTAGCTTTTTGGTCCAGAACAGGTTAAATCTCTGCCTGGGTTTTGTTGCTGTTGTTCTTGTCTATCTAGCTGAGCAGTGCCTGCTCCAAACTCGGCAGTCCTCAGTCTCTAGGGGTGAAAACAAGACGGATGTCATTATTACTCCAAGTTGAGGGGCTGGAAATCATTCCCCTTGCTGTCAGGGTGACAAATACTGTCTTAGAGGAGGTGCCAGAGGTTAGGTCAAAAGCTCTCTCAAAGTCTTTATCTCAACTAGCAAGCAAGGCATGGTAATAAAACCGGGACTTCCTTTGGAAATTGTGTTTATTCTTTATTGTGGGCTTTTTAAAAGTCAGTTTTGGGAAACCATCGTGACCTTCAGTATGAGCCAGGAGTAGTTCATGAATTCTTTTTTCTTTAATAGCTTGTACTTGTGTTGTTGTGGAGAGGCTCCCTTCATTATTATTTTGCCTTATCTTCTTTGTAGGTATCAAAACAATCTTCAGCTCTCATCCTTAATGGCACATACTTAAAAACACCAGTGATTGTGGAGGAGGGAGGGAACTGTTTTAGTTTAGGAGCTGTCATTATTTGGCTTCTTTTAACACTGTTCTGTCAGTGGCATAGAGTTTTCATTTTAATTTCTTGTTAAAAAAACAAAAACATAAATACCCAACAAAAAAGAACACTCCAAAACACCAGCCCAGCAACATCCAAACCATCTAACCATCTTGGAGATAATGAGGCTCAGGTTTGCTTATACAGTTTATCACCTTTTGGGCATGGCACATGAGCAAATGCACTTCCCAGCATCTTGTTTCCTCTACCTTCATTCCAATTCTCCACCTAATTCTCTTCCAGATTACTTTCCTACAATAATAAGTAAATTGTTGCATTTGTTGTTTCTACTTCTTAAAAAAAACATTATATGACAAAATTCCTTTCCTAGATGATTTTCTGATGGTGTCTTGGTTGCTCCAGTGTAACTTGTTGCAGGGATGTTCATGTGCTGTGTTTCCCTGAGAGCTGGTGGAAGATCAGACTAGATGGACATCTGACTTTATCTATGACAAATTCAGTATTCTCTACAAAGGGTGAAATGATTGAAAACTTGTCATTTTTTACTTTCCAAGAAAAAGAGTTATTTATACTTGTATCTAAATTAGGTGACCGTGTCAGATAGAAAAATTTTGCCCATTGATATATAAGGACAGGTTTTTCATCTTATCTTCTGTCTTTCAACCAGTGCACTAAAAGCTCAACATGGGACACTTTCCTTGGACATATTTATTGGTATAGAGTGTTTAACTTGGCTGAGACTGTGCATGACTGGGAAAGCTTTTTGCTTCACATAAACCTGCTGGATGAAAGCTGCACATGGTTTCACCCCCTCTGCCTACTCTTTCCACATGCCCTTGTACTGTGGTAGCTGCAGGTGCCAGCATTGATGCCCACCTGAGTGGAAAAGTCATTCTGGCTTCTTCCTCCTGGTGCATTTGAGGCAAGCTCTGGTAGTCTGAAAATGCACACCTTGCTATGCCTCATTGCTTAATTGTGGTCTGCTTTCTTAACCACATTTTTACTACTGTATGAAAAACTCAAACCTTTTAATAAAATGGAACGTCAAATATATGAGCATGTCTTTCAAGCAGTGATCAAAAAACCTGTGAAAAGTTTCATATCCTTTTAAAAGTCAAATGATTATCCAATAACATAATTTTTTTTTGTTGGATGGACAGTACAAAGATGAAAGAAAATTTTACAGATAACATTGCACTTCACAGCTGACTGAAGCAGGTGTTAGAAATGCAGATTAAGTATACTGACTAAAGACTATATAAATTTGAAGTGAAAATGCCACTGGTCTACTTGCAGCGCTCTGCACATGTGAAGTTTCAGGTAGTTAAATTATTAATTTTATTGTGTGAGATAGTGCAGCAGTTAGGGAGAAGGTCCTTGTGCATTTATGATTTAACTTTTCTCTTGTAATCTTTTTAATGTTAGATGATGAGCAGCTGACAGAATTTGCTTCCATGTTGAGTTTTGCTTGGAAAGAGAATACAAAATGCAGGTAGATAAATCCACGCTGTAGGTTTATTTGCCAGTTAGGCGTTTTACAGGAACACATAGTGCAAATACACAGTTGTGGGTAAATGCAATTTCTGTAAAGGAAGGAGATTTAATGTTAGCAGTGCTGCTGTACAAATCTGCAGACACTGGGAAAACTGAATCTGGTCCTTCCATGCAAAGTGGCACAAGGTGTTAATTTGCAGGTCAGTCATTTTTGGAGTTCACAGACTGTGTAGACATTATGCTCCATGATGTACAGCGTGGTGTGAAGCATGGGAGGAAGGCATTGGGAGAGGAGTGAGGGTGTTTCCTTCCAACAGCTCAGTAACCTGCTAATAAACTGTACTAGACTGTGAATTTAATTTTGTCATGACTTATCAGGTGCCTAGAGCTAGTAATCAATCTGTAAGAGGTCTAATTCTTGGACAAATTAAAATTGGAAGTGGATTGGAAGACGGAGTCTCTTAAAGTGAGGAGCAGTACTGAGGCCCCTGCTCAGTGCACGGACTGCCAGGGCTGTTCTCACTCTGGACTGCTGCTACAAGAGTCTGGTGGGACCCCACAATAGCCCAGCATGACTAGCAGGGGAGACAGTAACAGGGACATGGTGCTGTCCTTTGTCACCTAGAATGACTGTGAGGGAAGGAGAGCTTTTGCAGGGTTTATTTCTTAAGTAGTCCCTGGATCTGCTGGTTCTGAAAGTATACTGTTATGCAAGAACTGCCTCTTTGATTTTGGTTTTTTGTTTGTTATGTTGTGGGGTTTTTTTACATAGACAGTACTGTTTTGTCCATCAGCTCACAGGGCATGGTATTTGTATTGGCAGCAGTTCTGCTCTGACTGGAGGAACTAGTCCATGGTCTGTAAATATTCTGTATATGGTTGTGAAAGCTTGGTTGTAATAACTGAAGCAGATATTCAAGAGTGTGTCCAGTGCATCCTGGGAAGGAGAAAGCATGCAGCTGGCAAACCAGTCTTTGGAAATTTGAAAAGGCTACAAATGAATCTGAGATTTTTACATGCGTGTACTTTATTTTTTCCGTAAGGAAAAATAAATCCCAGAGGCTGCACTGCTTTCCATAAGCGCGTAGACATAGCTCAATTCCTTTCTTATTTCTGACAACTGGTGCTTAGAGACACATGGTTTTGTGCCTTCAGTGGTGATCATTGGATCTTTCCCTGTGCTACAGAATGGACTTCCCTACAGTGGGTACAGAACCATATGAAGTTGTATTCAGTCCCCAGAAAGGCCACTTGGTGCATTTGCAACGCAGATAATGCACTACAATGAAGCCTTTAGCAAAATAAGTGTCAATTTTACTGTAGCCTTAACTCTTGTTTAGCATTTTGGTAAGGTTTTTGTGGTCATTGACTTCGAGAAACAGCTTCTACCCATCTTCCTTACTTTGAAGGCCAATTAACACAGAGTAAAAGACTACAGATTCATTTTATAGACTGTGTAGTGTCCCCAACAAAGAACTGGTACATGAACTCATGTATAAAATGTATTTATGACTATTGCTTTCCATATTTTTAGTAGGTAGTTAAAATACAAGCTAAGAGCATCACTGTAACACAAACAGCTTGCAAAATAATAAAATCTAGATGAAGCTTAATATTTATAGAGTACTGCCTTACTGCCTAGTTTAGTCACTCAGTTAATGAAAGTATGGTTTTGCTGCATGCTTTTTCTTTTTCCTCTTCCCCCCTCCCTTCCCAGTTACAGTGTGGGCTTCCCAGCAAAGCTGGCCCATCTACCATTTAGTCTTGCAGTTTCAGAATCCAGTCGGTGTGTATATGAATTCAAGTCAGAGAACTAAAATAGAATCTCATCATTATTATAATTTCAGTTTGCTTACCCTGAAGCAGAGTTAGTGGAGGGCTGTTCCTCCCCATGTACATGAAATTCTGTCAAATTGGGATCTGTCACTCCAAAGACATTTGGAAAAATATATTATGAGAGTCTTACTACGTCAAGCTGTGGCATAATTATTGCACCATAAATGCTTACAAAGCATTATGCTGCATCCTTTTTTATTTTTCAATCAGATTTCTCTTAACTCTTGGGATTAAAATTGTTATGCTAATTCAGACAACAGCACAGTCCAGTGCCAGCTGAACTTGTATTGAGACCATCCGAAGCCAGTGTTATCAAATAATACACAGAAAACTATAAAGTCTGTAATATATGGTAGGAGGTATAATTTGTTTTATTTGCTGTTGGTATTATTTTATAAGCTGTCAGAAGCCCTCCACAGCCTCTTCCAAATAATTACTGTGCTTTCCTGTAGGAGCAGTAAAGGACCATGGCTGAGAGAAAAAACCACTACGATCTTATCAATAAAGCTGTTCAAACACTCTAGAATAGTGAGATATACGTTAGGACTTGGAGGTGTATCTTTTTCTGCAGGGGTGCTTGCTGTCCCTAGGCTGTCCAGTTAATGTTTTGGGCATATACTGGGGCCATGGATTTCCTAAAACCCTGTCAGAGTAAAAAGTTTCTTTCTCTTTGGAGAACTGGCGAGGGGATAATCCATCAGACATCAGAGCTCGGTCAAGCACTGAAATGTCCAAGCAGATTAAAAAGAGGTTTGTGACAAAGCAGGATTTTGGGACAGGAGAGCCCTGGAGAGCAGGAGGTCTAAATTAAGATGATCCACTGGATAAGCAAGAGAGGATGGGCAGATCTCTGGGGATTGTGCTGGCTTCCATGCAGAAGGAAGAACAGCAAGTTCTGGCTCAGCCTGAACCAGGGATGTCCTGAGGCAGCCCCGACCTGGGGGCTCCTGTTTCTGCAGCAGGTTGCACACCCCTCAGCTGTCCTGCAGATTTATCCCCTCTGCACCATTGCCACACATCCTCTGCCTACCTGTTGTTCCTCACTCCTGAGGTTTTTCTTTTTTTTCATCAGAAGCACAGAAGTTCTCATCCAAATAATCATTTGAGAGCCAGCACTAGCGTATCTTGTTTATGCTGAGATGGGAATGTAGCTCTTCAGGGTGTTAACATCAAATAAAAGCTGCTATGGTGAAAAACTTTTAAATTACTTTTTCCATACTGATTCTGTTACAAATATCCCAACAGAAAAATAATTGGTTTATGATATTACATGATGAAGTTCAGTTTTCATGGGCAAACAGGCAACAATCTTGTAGAGGATTTGGATGCTGTTGTCTAGGTTTTACAGGGACTATCTTAAATCATGGTGAAAAGCTTATCAGCTGGACTAAGATGTTGAGGCATTCCTTGTGCCATTAAATTCTTTCTGATCACCTATATATTCATGTTATTTCAATGCAAATATAGCAAATTAATGAATTATTTTGAGGTGTTCACCTGCACTAGCTTCCCTACTGCCTGATCTTTGTAGGGGAGCATTTGTCCTTCTGCCACTCAGGAGCTGTGAATGTACAAACCAGATTGTACATTCCTGGCATAGTGAAGGTACAATGTGAGCACATTAAGAGCATGTGGACAGAAATGTTTTTGAAGTTTTTTTCTGCAAACTGTAGTCTAAGAATTAGGGTCTGGTTGTGAAAGCAAGGTTTTTCTTGTCTAATTATTTCAAAACCTGTTTGAGTGACTGTGTCCATGTCTAGAGTTTACCTAAGATTGGCTACTGCAATAATGCCTGAATTTACCCTGTATTACACACACACACACACACACACACACACACATACACATATATCATAGGCATTTCAAAAGGATTTGTTCTTCCCATGCTTTCCACTGGCATGTGCAAAAGGGGATTTTTGCTCTGCCATCCAGTAGTTGTGCAAGCAACTGACTGTGTTATATGCAGAGCTATTAGCTTTGCACCAGTATAAATATTTGAGTCATACAGCTTTATTTCTTAGGCCATAAGCTCATATGGTCTGTGCTGGCAGTAACATCTTGCATAGACAACATTACTCTCAGGAGCTGGATTCCTTTCTTCCCATGCCATTTTATAATGTGTTGAAAACACCACTGTACATGCGCAAGTAATAGAGAGGGGGAGAAAAGCCTTTCAGTGTAGTTCTTACAATAATGTCTTTATAGGACCCGGGTTTTTTTTTTTTATTAGAAATGCTCAGAGTTTTTGTTGTGTAAATTACAGAAGAAACATTCCTGAAGTCCTTAAGAAGGAATCATTTTTCCCTGCATCATGATAAATGTAGCAATTGTGTGTGTATACTAGAATAGATCATATTGAACATCCCCTGAGCTCCGTTTGCAGACAAGTCCTATCTCCACCATGACAAAATTCCCAGAAGAGTTTAAATTATTAATGCTCTGGAATCTGCGGGGTTCAGCAGATATGTTCAGCATTATTGATGGCAAACTTTATCCCTTTATTCCTAAGACACATAATGAAATAGGGACTCCCTCAAATAACTGCATTTTGTGTTTAGGCTAATTTTGTAGAGGCCAGTGGGCTTTGCCTTAATGTGTGTAAATACAATTTTTCTGGTTTACAGCAGATTGTGTGGTAGCTGGGAATGAGACTGATTTGGCACTAATTTATGAATTCTTCCAGCATTCTCTGTGTGCTGCACCCTGTGCGGGCAAGATGCTCTAATTACACCTACTCTGTATAATGAGAGCTTTTAATGACGATTACTGATTGTAATTACGGATGTTTAGGGACCATTCTTTTCTAGCTTAAGATGATGTATTGACTTTTATAAGAGAAGACTTGTATTTTCACTTTATGCAATATCTCTCCTTTCTCCCCCCCAGCCTTCTCAACTGATAGGCTGACTGGTGAGGCTGCTAAAGTATTGCCACAGAGAATTTTTGTTCAGTTAATTTCACTTCAGCAGATAGAATTTTTCACTCTTTTTTATTTCTGGATTCATGTAGGTGCTTTCACATGTTCTTTTTCATAGCAATTTAGTATTTGGAGTGATGTTATACAAGTTGCATTTGTTTTAGGTAACAAGATAAAAGTCCTTCACTCTGAATATTTCACTGCCATGTTAAGCAAGCCCATTTACAAAAGCTTCATTTTTCTCTTAATATACTGGTATAAATGGCATTTTAATATGAGGCTGTTGATTTTATATAGGAGTAGGTTTTATCTTTGTTCCAGATTTCAATTGGATTAAATTGCTGTTCACTGTTGAAATCCCTATTGAAAACAGTGATTCCACTTGCAGTCCCAGATTGCAAACTTGCAAGGGACCTGCTCACTTTTTTTAAGTAAGGCTGTGAGACTTCTCAGTGGCTGTTGTCTAGAAATACAAATAAAGATTTGGGCAGCTTCAGTTTAGTGGCCACTTGAGGAAGCGAGATATCAATAATTGAAAGAGCAGCTTAACACTTGTGCAGAAGAGACAGTTTAAAGATTTTTTTTTCTTTTCCCTTTCACTTTCATTTGCTAGTTTTTAGGTGGTTTAGGGATAGCTTTCTTTGCTTTGGCTTCTGCTGCTGGCAGTCTTGTTTTAATATGGGAAGTGAAGCCTTCTTGTAATTCCAGGGAAGCAAAGTAGAGTTGTTGTAATGCAATTAGCAGTAGGATGGGGCTGGGAGACAGACCCGGTCTGAGTATTAAAATCTCCCTTTCCATTTTGCATGGCTTTCTTGCGCTTTGTTCTGTTTTTAAATCCTGACCATGGCAGCAGTCTAGTTTATCAGAGACCTGTCTTAGTGAGAACATGGTATTCCAGAACGTGGGAGCAGAAGTAAGAGGTTAGATGGAAAAGAGAATGCTCTAGGCTGTGCTTGATGCTTGTGAGTAGAGGAAACCTGAGTCCTGGGCCATGGAACCAGGATCTTAGTCCAGGGAACAACAATTCACAACACAGGTGCCAGGGCAAATGGCAAACACAAGGGAAAGTGCTGGCAGGCACAGCCTCTCCAGAACTGTCTGTAAAAAGTGACATCTCCCACTTTCAGTTTCCTGGTAAAACTCACAGTTAGTTGAAACTGCAAGAACCTCGCACAAAAATAGAAAAGGGACAGAACTGGACTGCTGAGTTTCTGAACAGGCTTGTATCTCTGCAAGCAGGCTTAGCCTTGGTGGAAATGCAGCCTCAGAGAATAGGGATTTTGTCCAAGGCTTAGCCAACCTGTTCTCTTTGCTGATTATTTTTAGTTTATCTCACCTCCCTACCTCTCTCCCTCTAACTTAGTGATGAGTTGAGGCTTTGATTTTCTAATTACCCTTAGCAGGAAACACTTTTCAGGAAAGCAAAGAATCAGAGACTTCAGAAAATGAGTTTGTTTTTCAAAAGTCTTACACAGCTGGAAGTGACATTTTGGATGTTTAATGCCTTTTTTAGAGACATGTCAAATTTTCCCCTGTAACTGGAGGGGTAAAAATTTGCTTTTGTCTAACAAAGATGTGGTAGCCTTTTCAGGAATCAAGCTGGCGAGCATGTTTGGGAGTCTATCCTTTGCTTGTCAGTGTAACTGGAGACTGTTAGGCCAGATATTGTTGAATTTATGGTGCAGGCCACAGTAAGTTCTTACTCTGGGGTCCTGCAGGAGGCTTGAATGGTGCATGTATTATTTTGTACAGCCCTGAACAGTGATGAAATGGCTGGGAGAGAGGTATTTCATGGAATGCTTTGGATAGTCAAACCAGAGTCACTTTAAGATGAATTTGGGATCATTAGAACTACATTGATTTCTATAGGTTGTTCAGGTGAGTGGAGTTACAAAAGTGAAAAACCATCAAGCAAGTCAAAAAACAAACTTGGTCTTTTAAAGGAAATGTTTTGGATTTGTAATTAACCTTGTTTGGACAAAAAAATGTGGCGGTAGAATGGGTGCTAATGTGGCTCCAAATGGGCATTTCTGTGTGTTTTGGTGAGGGCATCCCAGTGGGTCACAGTTCTCTACTGATGCCTGGAAACATTGAAGATCACTAAATTTCTTGCTTTGCTGCTTACAGCAAGAAATGTGCTTTAAATGCTGCAGTTGTGAGGGATTATATTTCAAATAAAGCATATATTTTCCTAAATGTGAAACTTAGGAAAATTAGGATTAATTTCCTAATTAATAGTGCACTTCTAGTGATCCTGGTTCTGAGGATCTTTTGATAGACAGTAGCAGGGTGCTCAGAAGGACAAATGTTTTGTCCAGCAACTGTCAGAGTTTTTTTGTAGACACTTCTGGGGTTTTTTTAACAGCACTTTCAAAAGGAAAGTGTGATCCAGCAAAATGGGATTTTTTTCCTTTTTTTCCTCCTTTTTTAATCTGAGGTGCAATTCCTCACAGACTTCTCTGGTGACAAAGTCAGTTTAAGAGGTGACAACCCTGCTTTATGCTCCTCTCATGCTGCAAAAAAAAGGTGCCAACATGTTGGTTTATTGGGCCGTGTTTCAGACCAGAACAGTGAAATGAGCTGAGTTCTAAAACAAAAAGCAGGGGTTTATTTTCCCCACTCGATCATGTCTGTGATCCATTTTAGAAATGGTCTCACGTGTGACTGAAGACAAGAAGATGGTTAACTGTGGCCAAAGGAGAGGAGGCTAAAGATGACAATTTTTGCTGGAGGAGATTGAAGTGAAAGTGTGCCTTGTGTAAACTTAAAAGGTGGAATTCTGCCCTGATGAAAATCAATGGAAAGGACTGGTCTGGTGCCAAAGTGCAAGGTTTCTTACAGTAATGTTTTGCTACAAAACAGGAGGAATAGAAGAAGCAGTTACTTTTTTGGTAGAATTGTTCTTCTGGGGTTTTTTTGGTAGTGTATTTTGAAGTTTATCTTGTCAAGTATTGAAGTGCTCCAAGCTACAGCCAGAAAATAAACAATGAAGCATGTTTCATATCACTCTCATATCAACCTTATCTCTCTACAACTGCCTGAAAGGAGGTTATAGCCAGGTAGGGGTCAGTCTCTTCTGCCAAGAAACAAGTGATAGGATGAGAAGAAATGGCCTCAAGTTGCACCAGGGGAGGTTTAGATGGATATTAGGAGAAAGCTCTTCTCAAAAAGGGTGGTTGGGTACTAGAACAGGCTGCCCAGGAAAGTGCTGGAGTCACCATCCCTGGAGGCATCTGACTGACATGCAGTATGGCACTGAGGGAGAAGGTTTCGTGGTGGATGTGGCAGTGCTGGGTTTATGGCTGGACTTCATGAACTTAGTGATCTTTTCCAAGCTAAAGGATTCTATCATTCGTTCCATTCTTATGGTTAAAAAAGTTGAAATGCTCTAAGTTGATGCGCTTATCCTTACACAGTCTTTCTGATAACGTCCTTCTCATGATTCTCCTGGCTTCCCTCCCTGGTCCAAATAAGAAATCATGTACACAATATTCTGCCTTTTTATAAATAGGGATGAGTACCTTCCTACTGGAGGAGAAACGTTACTGCTTTCAAACCCCTTTTGCTTGAATGGAACAATCACAAATATTTTTAAGATAAAGTTACATGAAATCATTTACTTTTCAAATGCTGAAGTTAAGAGTTTAGGTAAAATATATATAGTACCAAATGGAGGTATAAGTAGCGCTTAATACATTGTTGACACTGCCTTTTTTTTTAGCTGTTTAAGACTTCCAGATTAATTTTTGAATATCTGTGAGATATGTCACACAGTTTGATAACAAAGTTAAGACTTGGTAATGTTTCTGAAAAGTATAAGTATTACAAGAAAGAATCCAAAGAAAAGTCTGCTCATCCCAAATGAGATGGATACTGGACTCTTCTGCTTTTTGTGTAAGGAATTGGAGGAGAAATACCCTTTGTGGGTACCAGTGATGTATCTGTTGATTTGGGCTACACTGCTCAAGAGGACCTGTGTTCTATCTGGTCTGCTTGATGAAGCAAAGTGGAAGAATTTTCAGTCCTTGCTTATTTACACCCAGGTCTTCTTATCCCCTAAAATGTAACTAAAGCATCAATCACCTCTGTATTTTTCATTGTTGGTATGAGCTGTGGCATACGTGTGACACAGATGGAGTGTTCTTTGTTTCTCCTTCTAGTAACCAGCTTTATCAAATGCCACCTCTGACTTCCTGATGATCAAGCAATGGCAGTCAGCACAACAATAATGTATTTGTATTTAATGCTTCCTTTTAATCCGTTGTCTTTGCCAGCCTGTTTTGTGTTAAACTCTTTGAATGCTCTGGGTGTGCACTTTACAAAGTTCTGTCTCAATTCCTTGAACTCTGCCTATAAATATCTACTTAATCCATTCTGTTCTGGAGCCCAAGAGCAGGTGGGTGTGCTTGTTCACTTTGTGCCATCGCTTGTAACTTCTGTGACTCTTAAGGGATCTTTATTAAAAACCCAGGGTGAAAAAAAAGCAGGGAGAGCCAACAAAACCAGACGAACCCTATCATATATCTATCTGTCTCTTGGCTTCCTTTTCTGTCCTCTGGGGTTTTTTAATGTGTGTCTCATAAGCCAGGTTATAGTCTTTTGGAGGAAGAGACTGCCTGATAAATACATGCAGTTCACTGCACATTGGTTCATCTAACCATTTAGTGCTATTGTAAAACAAATAACATAAATAACTCTGTTCCAGTGCTGAGTCTTCCCTGGTAATTTGTAGGTAAGCACTTATCTGGGTGTTTGCAGTTTTTGTTTCTCCTGTATGTGTGTATGAAGGTTGCATACAGATGAAATAGGAGACTGATTAACTGGCAGTGTAGAAAAATCAGTGCAACCAGCTACTCTGGCAGTTTGACAACCATTTGCATACTAAACTGAACAAAAAGGAGAGGTGCTCTTTAGCCTGTTTCAGTCACAGCAGCCTAATGAATTGTCCATAGCTATAGAAGTTATTAAACATAATTTGTGCTCAAGCTTTTTTTAAAAAGAGTTTATAGTATTCCCTTTAAAGATCATCTGTTGGTGCTTTGGTATGAAAAGGAGGATTTATGTTTTCACTGTACTCAAATAATTTGAGCTGATGCCATTTTTTTTAACACACTTGCATAATATTCCTGTCTGGCATTTCATTATACAGAAGATTTGAGGTGGGTGGGAGAATGTTAAAATTGTGTATGAGAAGAGCATTTAAGAAACCTCATTCACTTGTTTGATTAATATTTAGCTGCCTGTGTTCTCTCCATATGCAATCATGGCAACATTTAAGAAAATACTGTGTTCACATATGCCATTTCATAGAGGAAAGACAAAGAGAGTTTGCCAGGGCAAAGGGCAAGGTCACCAATTTGTATTCACTGAATGTGACATATATTGCATAAAGAGGGTTTGATCAAACCTTTTAAATGTACTTTCTTCAAGAGGTTGAGAGGAATACTGCTATAATTGTCTACATTGTATTGGCATAAGAAGGACAGATGGCTACTAGAGAGCTCTTCACATGTTCCTTTCAAAGGGTTGTTAGTATATGATAAGTGAAATCCTGGTTTTGGATGGGAATGTGTTGATACCAGTAAGATAAATACATCCATCTACAGATTTTCATCTCATCCAGATGCTTAATGTAGAACTAATTGATACCATAACTCATGCACTTGGGGTTGTTTGGATTTCAAAAAAAACCAAACAAACAGCCCAAGTTATTATTGTCTTTAATTTTGAGGCTAAACACATTGCAGGATGGGGATAAATAATTTCAATACACAGATAACCAATTTTTTATATCTTGTTGACTGCTGATGTCCACACCATTTCAAAATGCACTTTTTTTCATGTCTCATTCACAATGCCATTTTCAAAAATTCTGTCAGTTTGGGGTTCTTGTCTTGCATAAACTCATTAACTGGATAGTTACCTTTTCAGAACACTTGGAACAAGATTTTATGTTTATAGTAGTGGATTTTCTTTTTCCAAGTTTTCCACATTTTATGAGAGTGAGTGCATTTGTGTTTATTGTGCCTGTGTCCTGGCCATCTGAAATTGTGCAGAATTTCACAGTGCCTGAAAACCTTTCCCCATTGAACACCTTTATTATACCACTGGGTATCAGATTTTGTTCTGCAATTTATTTTTATCTGTCCTCTTTGTCCAAAAGAATAACTTCCATGTACAGAAGAATCTGATACATTTTGCTAGCAGGCCTGTAATACCAGAGAGCATCATTGGACATCTTACATCCCTCAGCTGCCAGCAGTACATCCTGATTCAATGGGACACAAGGTAGGGCCAGGCTTTGTTCCTTCTGGAGCCTGGGAATGTTCACTCTGTGCCCACTGTGGTTCTTGGCTGGGCAAGAGGCCCTAATTGTTAACAGAGATGGCATCTCTGCAAACTGAGATAATCCTCACTGACCCAGCAGTCCTGGAGGGGGCAGCTCCAGATGTGGTCACTGAGGCTCCTGCTGTGGAGGTGTTTATTTCTACATTCTGAGAACTTCAGTGCCATTTTGGCCTTTTAGCCTGTTTTAGGGCTCACTGTTCCTTCACAGTCCCATCATGCTATTACAGAGCTTTCTGCTGGATCCATTATTCTTCAAAGACTTAATTAAATTGTACAGTGTAATTAATCTGTCTTCTTAATTTCTGAAATTCTCCTAGTCTGTAGGTAATAAAACAACAGGGAGAGATTCTGTGGCTGCTCAGTTGTATTATGAGTCTGGGGGCAAACAAAGTATATTCCTTCAATGAAAATAACTTCATAGATGGATGTCTGTAACTGTACTGCAGCAAACAAAATCTGCTATCCTGGAACTGATTGAATATTCCTTCTCTATCAGTGGCCTGGAGCAGGTAGTTAATGAGCACTGTATTTGCAGTTCAGGTTATTCTTACATGTCACCTTTCCCTGAAGTTCTCATACTCTCCAGCTCTATATTTCCTAACTTATAATTTTTGTATATGTAATGAATTTCAACAGGTTTATCTTCTGTGAGCTTGTCCTGTTTTATCTTCAACCCTTATTACATGCATCCAGTTGTAAAATAATAATTTTAAAGAACGATGTCTGGAATGAGGGTTCTTCCATTAGATTTTACCAGAAGATTCTGCCACTTCTCCCATATGTTAGCTGTGCTTACCTGCTGCTACTGGAGCATTGTATTGAAATAGTAGGATGTTGGTATCTCTATGTCTCGCACATCAAGTGCAAAACAGGTAACTGAGTGCACATCTTTGGAAATAAACAGTGCTACATGCAGGATAAAGGCGCAGCTGTAATAGTTTGATAGAGAGGGGCATCAAAAAACCTGCATTGTTTTGCTGCTTGATTAGGACTGTCACTCACTGAGATCTCTCACTTCAGGAGACCTGTCTAAAGTTTGGCTTTTGGGTGAGGAACAGACAGGAACAGGTTGAGCAAAGCCTTCTGTACGTAACCTGCCCTTTGTCCATTTGTTCCTTGTAACACTCCATTGTAACTCTGCTTTGTCCATTTGTTCCTTTAACTATATCCCTTCTGATGTTTTCAGCCATATATCTTGATTTTGTGAACAAAACTTCTGTACAAAACTGTATCTGTCAGCAGTCAAAAGCATGCAATTTCAGTTAAAGCTTTAAAAAAAGGTCACATGATGCTTGTGTGCATTGACAGGCTTATCTCATAAGGTACAAAATATGTGGGGGGTTTGTTTTGTTTTTTTAATGTAGCTATTGACAGCAGAGGGGAATACAAATGTAACAGAGAATAACTGAACAGGCTCTTTGCATCAGACTTCACAACAAACATCAAAGAAAAATGCACTGCCACCTGTTAACGTGGTATGAAAGGTTAGCAAGTGTGCATTGCTCTCTGCTAAATTATTTTTGCTCTATTAAAGTTAGCTAGTTGAGAGACAGTGTTATTTTAATAGGTGTCTCTTACTTCTGACATTCTTCATGCTGTTGTTGGGCTGGGAGATACTTTTCAGTTTTGTACTCATTTAGTCTTTCTGAGGCACTGAGTAAGATGAGATAATAGCTTTGTTATGTTGTTGTTTTTTTTTTTAATCCAGTAGTCACTAAAACAAGTAAGATATAATTAAGCACAGTGCTTATAAAAACTGTTGCTGATCCTTTCTGTGCTCACTATTTTGAGCATGTGCTTGCTAAGAGAGCTCATAAATATCTTGTGTGTTCTGTGGAGGAGGGCAGGAAGGGTGAAATATCTGAAATGCCTCAGGCCAACATAAAGTTTGTTTAGTCTGCACATTCTTTAGTTCAAATACAACTGTTTTTATTGATATATTTCCTTTGTTTCATTGTATTGTCAGCTCAATTTTCATAACTTTACGTTAGACATTAAAAGCCTGAAGGTGTGGAAGCTTTTCATTGGCTGGCTCTGAGTTCTGTATTACAAACCTGCGTGTAATTCTGAGCTCTTTGCAGGATAAGGGAAGAGTGTCACTGATAGTGAGTGCCAGGCTCAGGAAAGATGGGCAAAGCCCAAAGCATGACACCAGCACAGGGATTTGATCCAGAATTCCCATGGATGTCAGGTAGAGAGCTGGGATGAAGGGTTGTCCAAGCATCAGAGCTGTGGCTCCAGGGGCCAAGGTTCAGGACAGGGGCAATCTTCTTTGCCGAAGAGCGGGCAGAACTGAAATTCTCTTTACTTGCTGGCTCACAGGTGTCCAAACACCTGAACTGGAGGAACTCTGTGTTCCACTTCTGGTGTCTGCAGGCCGATATTCTGTCACAGCTGAGAGTTAGTTATTCACTTTGTACATCTCAGACATAAATGAGTGTGAGCTTTCATGTGGAACCCTCCTGGTTCTTCCCCTTTTCATTCCTCTGAACAAGGCAAGGTTGCATCAGGTTGCCTATCTGTGCTTTCAGCATCCATGTGCAATGGAATGTGTTTGCAGAGAGCACTGTGATAAAGACAAGCTGCTTTCTCTCTCCCTCCCTGCACCTGAAGTGCAGGTAGGTAAATCTCTAATGCAAACATGAGTTACAGAAGCCAAGAACAGCAGCTTCTCCTGAGCAGAATCTCAAGATAAGCTGGAAGATAAATGGATTTCTTTCTGTGGCCACACTTGGCAGCACAGTAGAGATAGCAAATGACTTGAAAAATATGAAGAAAACACAGGTTTTGCTTGCAAATATAAATTGCTTCATTCATGAAGAGGTATGAAAAGTAAAAACCTTAATTTACATGGTGATTCAAATTACGTTAACAGGATAGTGAAGAGAAAAAGTGATGTTCCTCTTATGTCTGCAAACCTCCCATTGTTTTGCTCATTAGCCCCATGTAATTTTAAAGTAGCAACACACAAGTTGCATCCTGATTTGACCTTAGGAGCCTCCCTGTTCAGCTCAGTGGTTTCCCTGTAGAAACCGAAACTGACACTGCCTCGCTGGAATTTTCTTCAATCAATATGGTGTGGCACAGTACAAATTATACAGCAAAATGGTATTAAGGAAAAGCTCATCTATTGATACAGCTGGCTAGAGAAACAGATTTTTATTTAAGAGCTTTCAAAATATTTTTACAAGGGAAATGGGACCCTGTAGAATGAATGGTGTATTTTTTTTACTTTTAAGACGCAGTCATTCTTTTCAGCTGGTTTTAGCAGTGTAGAATTCCTTTGTATTAGAGCCTGTGTAGTAAATAACTGTTATTGTACATCTCAAATGTAGCTATATAACAGTATTTATGCATATATTTCTGTAAATTTTAGAACAAACCCTCAGAGGTTATGTATTGTGTGAGTGCAAGTCTACAGCAGCCAAACTGTTAATTTGCCTGACTAGAAATATTAACCATACTATATCAAATAACTGCCAGGAACAATTCCCACCATTCCCTGTGACTTCATTTTAATTGATTTTTTTTTAAACTTCCAGCTTCTGAGATTTTGTTTACTCTGACAGAATGTTTATTAAATGTGTAAAAAGAAAATTGTTTTGTAAATTGTTTCTGAGAGTGGTGCTTTTATCTTCCATAAATTGGTGGCTCATTCAACATTTTCCACCTACCTTTGTTTTCTACCCCTGTGCTCTGCCTCATTTGTTTCCTTATTGGATTTGGTGATTAAATACTGATCAGCTGCTGGTCTGATCAGCTGTGCATATTGCTGCCTTTTAAACATTGTTCATAAACACCCTGAGGACAGGGTGATAAACAGGGTGGGGGTGTTCAGTTGGACCATTTGATCTGTTTTACAAATGATGGGGAGCTCCACAATGGGCGTTTGCAAAACTGGTCATTGAACACAGACCTTGGTGTTGCAGCAGAAATTCGTGACACCCAACTGTCCAAAAGGGCTCTCAGTTGGGAGATTTACATGGCAGAGGTGTAGTTTGTGTTCAGGCTTCTGATGCTAAACAGGGAATTGGTAATGCTTCTATTAGGTTTTTTTTCTGTCTTGTTCTCTTTTATTTTTCCTTTAAGATACTTTATTTTCAATGATAATACTGTACAGTCTGTCATGCATTGCTGTGACAATCCATGAAGGAACATGGAATTTCCATATGAATCTAAATGATTATTTTCTCTTTGAAAAGCAGAGATAACATGTGCAAATGCTACCTCTGAACAAAAAGAACAAATCAGGATAGTAAAGGAAATTGTGTAAGGATTTAGACTGTACTTCAGTTGAAATATCAGACTATTTGCTAGGAGATATCATAATATTTTATTTCCACTTGAAACAATTATTTCTGAGTAACCAAGTTCTATGAAATCACTGGAAGTGTAACAGGAACAAAAGACATGTTAAAAGCTGGTATTTTGTACAGTGAATTAATTCCTTTTGGGAGACCTCTTCCAAGGACAATTTAAATCTCTTGGGTACAGTAATGCTGGTCTGATAACACTAAGTTCTTTTGCTGACAAGATTTCAATACATTGAGATTTTTTTGCACATATTTACAGTATGTGTGATAATGAATATTATTTCAGGAATACAGTTGTCAGTTGAAACACACTACTAGCTTTTTGTATGCTTTGTAAAGTCATGATAAATACTTTTCAAACTTTGAAAAGTGCCTAATTTGGTTTCAAGGGGAGTTTCACTTCTAAGCTCCTTATTCTATTTTTGTTTGTTTGTTTTAAATGTTTCTAGGTGCCTCTGTCTGTCTTTAGTGAATTGGGTAGCTTCAAGAAATCCAGTTGGTGGGAGTTATGCATTTAAGCCACTTGATAACCTAAGGAGCAAGGTGTAGTCATGATGAACATAATTTCACTTCCTTTTGAAGTGCTTGGATCTGTTGCAGATGCTTGAAGGCATTGCCTGACTCTTGCTTCCAGCTGCTGATGAGTTGGGGTTTTTTTATTGTTTCTGTAATGTAACATCAGGTTTTGGAATGTGATATCCAGTCATTGGTAAATGAGCTTTTTATTTACCCAAAATTTACCAGATTTTGTTAAGTGACATGCTTATCGCTATGTATGGAAAGTAAGCACAGAGCTGCTGCTCTCAGTCAGGATGGCAGCAGCTGTAGGCATGCAGAATAGAGGAATATTAGGCACCTCTGGTGTTTTACTGACATGTTATGTAGCAGCTAGAGACTTGCTCGCACTTAGATTGTGAGATTTTATTAAATACCACTTCAGATTCAGAAAACTTAATTCTGCTCTGGTTGCACTGTGAGCACTGGAACAGTTATGGCTCTACCATTTGCTTGTCTTTGGTAATGTTGTTATTTTCTCTTTTTTTTTTTTTTTTGGCGGGGTTTTTGTTTGTTTGTTTGTTTTTAGACTTATGCTGTGATGTTTAGAAAAGGCAAAAAATTCTAGGTAACTCTAGGCTCACCTTGCCTACTGTCCTACCTGGCTGTTCATTCTGAGCCAGGCAGAACAGGGGGATGCAAACAAGGACTGAAAACTTCGTAACTTCAACTTGACAATGGGATCTTGAAGGTCTTTTCTAACCTAAAATATTCTGCAATAATAGGGTTTTTTCTGTGTGCTATGGGGAGAACCATTTACACCTTCTAACTTCAGAGCCCAAGTTAGATCTCTCATGGGCTTTAAATACAGAACCTTCCTAACCTATGTGCTTAAATTATGTTAAGAGGTTGAATATCTTCCTCACCAACTCATGTGTTTAATAGAATAGGTTCTATCACAACATAAATTGGTAATTGCTTATTTTACACCTGTTATTATAGTTGTAGAAATAGGCTCAAATTATTTGGGTTTTTTCTATACTTTGAGCAGCTTTTCAGATTTTTTGCCTTCCTAATTTCTCAGCACAATTGTATTTGACAGTTATATCCTGAAAATGATTTCCGGCTTTTTTTTTTGTTTGACTGGTAAAAATGCTAGCCATGGGAACCACAATAAACATGTTTGTATAGCAAGTGGTAAAAGTTGAATTGAGTGGGGTTTGTGTCATCGGCTGTCAGGGCTGGGGAAGATGAGTAGTTAACTCAGTAAGTAAAGTGTAACATTACCACTGACGGAACATTTCTTACCATTAAGCCTTCAAACTCTTATTCAGCTGTCAACACATGGGCACTTTCTGGAGCCAAATTCTCTCACGCTGTGCACTGCCTGCAGCTCGCCTGGAGCTCAACTTTGACTAAAAGTGTTGATTTCGCTCCTTTTAGCCTTGTTCCCATTTAACGTTCAAACCTGCTTCGAGTCTGCCTTTCATTCTGCAAAGTACACACGGATGTATCATCCCTCACACACTTCTGATGTGGAGTTAAGGCACTCCAAAGATATGCTAGTAATCTTAATGAATAATTGATTAGAGAGGAGTCTGGCAGTGTTAATTGTGAGGTGCAGCTGACTGAATGCCAAAACAAAAGCTTCTTTAAATGTTTCCGAAAACCTTGTAAAGTCTTTAGCATTGAGCAACAGGGTCAGTGCACTGAAGTGGAATTTAAAGGAGGTTCTTGAATGTAATGGATTTTGACTTCCCTTTGTCATGTGCCTCAGTGCATCATTGATTGATCACTCATTTGTTAAATCAGCTGTATTTTTTGCCATTTGTCAGAGCATAGACACTCACTGCAGCCTTTTTCCCTCTAAACACGAGTTTCTTGTCTTAATAAATCACAGGTGTAAATTAGTTTTTATCTAAGATGATCAATTTTTCAAGCAGAAAGGCATGTGAAGATGGTCACAGAGAAACAAATTGTGAGCTTTTATTTTCTTAACTATTAGGAGGAAAAGGAAAGATCAGGGACACATTTTAGCTGAAACATCGATAATTCATGTCTTTAAATTCAGCTTCCAGCCAAATACTCAGAAATTATTTTATTTGGAAAGCTCTAAGTTGTGTGCATTGAAAGAGTAGTTCAAGGTTCCTGGTGTTGAGTCAGTTCTTTTAGAAATGAGCAAAGGAAAGCTCAGGGTTAAGGAACAGTCAGTGTCCTGTGTGTTTGCAGCAATGAGAGATGCTCTCTGATTAGTGGAAAGGCTAATTACCTGGAGTATGCAGGACCACTGTAGGTGCTGTGCATACCTGATTAGAGTTCTGACAGCAGGGCAGAAGAAAGAAGACCTTGAGAATGTGCCAAAAATACCCCTTTATGTAAGCAGATGCTATTACCCTTAGAAGAGAATAGTCACTTACCCAGAATGGTTATTGCTGCTAATTATAAGAATTCTCTGAGTGGGCCATCAACTTCTGAGAAATGTACTTTTATGGTATTTAATACAGCAATTACTTGTCAAATCTGGAAATGTTCATCTTGATAATCACTGCTTGCTGGATAAATGACCAAAGCAGATTTATTTGTCAGTTGTTGAGTGAGTTTCCAGTAGTTGAGAGGGACTGAAGACAAGCTAATGTTGGGAATTTTTTCAATGTTGATACTAGTAATGGAGGTAGAAGTTATTTCTTGGTCTCATGATTAAGTAAGAGTTATTGAAAAAACATATATATGACAGAAATGCAGAGAGCCTCTGTGTCCTGCTGGGTATAGGCTTAAATGTTAGGTACTTGGAAGTCAGCTCCCTGAAGGGTTATAGTTTTAATCTTTTTGGAAAAGATTTTGAGGAGAGACAGAAAGGAACAGAAAAGAATGAGCCTCAGGAAGGCTTGGGAAGAGAAAATTCAGTCTTGTTGTCAGAAGAATTTAAAGCTTCTCATTAGCATAGAGTTTAGCACTGTGAGGAAGGGTGGAGAAAAAATCCTCAGCTCTGACAAGACCTCTTTTAAGAAACAAACTTTCCTGCTAGGGGCAGAATGCCTCCTTTCTCTGGGAGGAGCTGTAGCTGCTCAGCAGCATGGTCAGGCTTGGGTCCCACATGAGCAGCACTGTAAATTTACCACAGGGTAAATTCAGATGTAGATTTGCTGGTGAGTAGCATGACAGTGTATTTTCAGTGAATCATGATAAGCAATGGAATTATGGCTGTGATTTGGTAGGGATGCTTTGTTTTGCTGGCAGATGCACTGCAGTGACACTGCTGATGCTGCAGAGGTTGTTGCCCCCCCCAGCAGAGCCCCTTGCTCCTAGAGCCACCCTGCAGGCAGCTCAAGCAGCTGCTTTCACTTTTGTTACTGTCAGGCACTGGGGACAGTTTCCTTTCTTCTCTCACTGGCTCCCTAGGATCTATCAAAAGTGTGAATCTGAAACAAAATAAAGCTTCAGTCCACATCTTTGCTCAGCCTTTACATGTACATTTTCCTGTTTTGAGTTCTTTTAAACTGCAGCTATCAGAAAGAATAAAATAGTGCATCACCTAGTAGAGTATTGAAGTGATCATCCAAGCAATTTTCTTCTCCCTGAAGCCAGACAGCCAAAGCTTTTTATTACTGACTGACTGAACTTCCTGTGTCTGTCTGTCTAGGTTGCTAGGCCACCTCCTTGTCATGACTTGTGATGTTGGAGGCTTTTGATTGTAGGCAAACCAGAAATGCTAATTTAAGTATAATATTTACATTTGAAAACCCCTCTTACATAAGTTATATAAAAAATAACTCAGCAGTTTTATCTTTTGTGTGTGTGCATGCAAAGCTTTAGTAGGCATCTGGCAAGCAATCTTTCTACTCTTTACGTCATGTACCTTCTCAGTAAAACACCATGGCTTAAAAAAAAAAGTGTATGCCTTTAGATAGTTTGCAGCTTAGGAGCAACATCCCAAGTTATTGTTACTTTTAGCCTTAGAGGGTGGTTGTTTTTGCTCTGTGTATGAGGTAGCCTGATATCCTTTTTGTCTCATCCAGAAATGAGTGGGATGATGGCATTATGGCCTTTCAGTAATAGGGCTTTGATTTGCCCATTGGGGTGTTGTGTCAACCTGTATTATGTGCATTTGCATTGCCTGAAACTGCTTTGGAAAAGAAATGAAATAGCTGTGTGTAATTGAAAATAACAAAACCAGTTATTTTTGGCTTTGTCACTTGTGTGAGAGTATACAGTAAGACTTCAGTACAAAAAAAACCACAAAATTGTGGCTTTTTCACATGGAAATTACACTTAAAATGAAAAGGGCTGACAGTAAACTGGTAGTGAATGAACTGGTGGGTATGGATCTGTTCTCTGAAGAAACATACTCCTCAAACCTAGGCAGACAGGAGGTGTGTTTGTCATTTTCAATCAGAACCAATATTTAACACCAAGTTGAGGCCGTTTAATTCTTCCATGTTGTGGGTATTGAAACTGCCCTGTAACGGGTTACTATTAATTATTATCAGGTAATATTGAGCTGAGTGATGAGTTGGTTTTGTGATTTTCACAGTGGTAGATGGCAATGATATGCAATGTGTTATTAGGTTGCATATCACTGATTTATGTTAGATCAATCAGGCAAACAGAGCATCTGAGAACTGCTTTGAAAATTGTGTCAGTTGTTTATCTTAGTAGAGTTAAATCTTGCTGCTCTCCCTGCAATTCCCATGTTCAGGGTAGGGACGGGTAGCAAGTGATCCCGTTTAGTGTTGTACAACTTCTATGGACAAGTCCAGTCTGCCACCCACCAGGTGAAACAGTTCATGGAAAGTTTTAGGCACACAAAATAGGCACAAACAAATCTCTTGTTTGTTAAAAAATCCTAGAAACCCTCAGTAAAACTCAAAGGGCCTTAGGGATATGTTTTGTCCCTTCAGCTAACCGGGCTCTGTGAATGTGTGTGGCATGTCATTTAACTGAGTAATTACAAGGGATTCCACTTTTTAAAGGAATATATTCTTCTTGTAGAATGAGAATATTCTGCATCCAGAGGACTGAGGCTTTTGTAAATGTAAGTACACAAGTGGTCTAACCCCATACTGTGAACTTCCAGCCTTGGCAGTGGTTCTTTAGGAAGAGCTGGGGCAAAGCCTGAGAAGGAGTCACAGAGGAGCCACCTCTGGAGCTGTGGTTTCCTGAGGACAAAGTAGGCTGAAGACTCTTGCTCTGAGAAGAGGAAGGTAGAAATCTTGGATAACATCTTTTAGTTGTTCTCTTGTTTTACCTCCTGTAAAATAGAAACAGCTTCCAAGTTAAAACTGTCTTGCCATTTGAGCTCTGAAGAGCTGAAATGAAAAAAATCCTTTGTTGTGGGGGCTGTGAGGGAAATATTTTCTCTTCCTTTGGTTCCAGTCTCACACACCAGCTCCCTTCCCTGCCTAGACAGTCTCTGCTAGACTAGGACTGTTTTGTTTTCAGAAACAATTTTCCCCCTCTGGAAATATTCTGTTATGTTACTGAATCAAAGACCCACATTTCAGGGCAGAATGATTTAAATGCAAAACCAGTATTCATATCAGAGAGGGGAAAAGCAGCCTCCCTCTGATGGCAAGTTGGAGTGGCACAAACCATTCAGGAAATGGAAGTACAAAGCCAAGTTTTGTTTGCTGCCCTCCTCCCCCCCCTTTTTTTTTTTTTTTTTTTTTCCTGTTTGTTTCCTTGTCTGGGTGTTTTGTTGTTGTTGTTGTGGTTTTTTAAAGCAGTTCTTTAGGATGCTTTTGCCTGATGTTTTTACCTTTCCACTGTCACTTGAGCAAGAGTGTGATACTGAAACAAGGCACTGGTCTTTTCTTGAATGTGAGATCTGTGTCTAGTGAAAAACACACCAAAAAATGAACATATTTGAAGCAGATGGATTTTAAAAAGTAAATCACAAGATGCTCCAAGGGTCATATGGCATTGATAACAAGGATGAGGTTTTGGCCCATTCTACCACACATGAGACACCCCCCTGTATTTTCTTGTTGCAGATGTGCATATTCAGCACATTAAAATGTGTGCTAAGTGGATTGTGTGTTCCATGGGGATATTCAAAACAAGGCAGAAGTTTTGTGCTGCCAAACCTGTGTTTGGGCAGTAGGCTGGAGGAGGGGATCTGAGCACTCACAAAACCACAAAAAATGTCACTAGGAGAAAAGAACTTTTTACTGACTGTATAGAATTTGCAAAATTAAATATATTTAGTGTAGTCATGCTGAAGTGCATTTGGAATTAGAATTAAGAAGCAACTTTTTCTGCTATGAAATAATTTTAGAATTCTTTAAATAGGATAAAGTTTCTTTTTTAAGTAAATTATCTCAATTTAAGAATCACATTTCTGTGGTTTGGGGGTTTTTTTAACCTTAGCGTGCTGGAAGCGTGTACTTAGGATTTTGAGGCAGTTATTTTATTATCTGCCACAGAAAGGTGGTTTATGGTCCTTTTTCCTTATTCACACTCATTAATAACATATTCAACCCATGAACGAACATTCAGCGATTTATGCACACTTGAGCTCAGCTGAATACTATAACATCCCACTCTAGCCATAAAAACAGTTATCACAAGATAACATTGGGTCAGAACCTAGAGCAGCCTGCTTAAATTGTATTATTTATTACTGCTTTCTGAAGATTTTCCTCAGTTGTGTTTAAAACATGTGCTTATTCTTGTTTCTGGCTTCTGGAAAAGAAGGCCGGGCAATGTAATGTGAATTGAGATGTCTTGCATTTGATGCCAGGTTGAAAGTTCATGTTTATATAGTTTCTTATATAAATTGTCTCAGTTTGTCTAGTTCCAGGTTATTTGAAGACAAGGATGTATCTTCAGTTGAGTCTTCCAAAGTGGAGACTATGTACTCATCTACTACAGAAGTTAATGTTCCTATTAACTAAATATATTAATGCAGGACTTTTTCTGGAATTTATGCAGATGTAGAAAGCAAGAAAGATTTGGGTTTACTACTGGGCTTTCAATCAGTTTAGTTTGTGTGTGTCCTGTAGACATTTTGTAGTCTGGCACCCACCCTCCCCAGGGGCTGGATTGGTAGTGTACCAGCTGGTGTGTTCTGTTTGTAAAATGTGAGATAATCACTCCTGTAAGACCACAGTCATAATGTCTGTAGAAATGTATTTGGGAACATTTGAAAATAAATAGGAAATACAAGTGCCACCTTTTTTTTTTTCATGTTTTCTAGCCCATTCATGAGGACTGTGTATTTTTCAATAATGCCATGCCTTTCACTGACTGTGTGTACATGTGTTTACATGCATTAAGTTTCTTCTTCAAGGACAACATTTATTTGATACTGAACTTGCTGGATTCCTAAGAAAATAAATCCTTTTTCCCTCTGTATAAACTGTGGTATTTGATTCCTCTTGAGTATGTACTTATTATCTTAAAATAGAAAAACCTCTCCTCCCTGAGCTCAGAACCAACATTATTGTTGAATTCTCAGGCCTAGGAGAATCCTGGTTGCATTGCAAGCAAGTGATTTTCTAATCTATATGGCTGAGGAAAACTGTTCATTTCATATAAAAAGGGTTAATCAGATTACCCCTTTTTAAATACCACTTTGCTTTGCCCTTCCTGCGTTTGCAGAAGACGACACAATCAAATGGCAGACCTGTGTTTTTGTTCCTTTTCAAAAATCCCTGACAAGCCCATGACACAGGCTACTGCTGTAGCTGTACATTTCTATTCATTATTGATGACTTGGGGCCAGGCAGCAGCACAGAACACAAGCAATATAGATTACCATACTGGGGGCTGGGTTTGGGGGTTTGTGTCTATGCATGGGCTTCTGTGCATTTGGGTTGGGTTTAGCCTTGGAAATACTCAGTGCTGAGTGGAAATCCTACCTGAGAAGAACAGTGGAAACAGATTAAATGAGCTTTGTCATGTATTTTATTAAAACAGGGCACTTGGACTAAAGATAAAACAAGGGAATGTATGAGTGAGCTTGGTCTCAAACTAATTGATAATATCTTAACTTTCCAGCAGACTTGGGAATGATCTTGAAAGGATCCTGGGGATTTGAGGGCATTTCTCACCTTACAGAGTGCAGGTAGCATGTTGGCTGATGAGACATTTTTTCTGATAAAGCCAATGTAGCCTATCTAATTCATAACAATAATTGCAGACAAACTATACTGTTGGTTTGATTTGGGGTGAGGGAGATAGTACCTGATTTCACGGATAATGCAGATAATACCCATATTTTGGGGCAGTGGAGAATTATGCCAGCACTTTAGTGATAAGTTATAGATGGTATTTCTGAATAGCAGGTCACCAAGAGACCTTTGCAATGCTAAGGAAGTGTTTTACTATTACTGATGTGTAATTAACCCTTATGGGTTTTTATTGGAACAACACTCCTGCCCATTATATAAAGGTTTTTTTTCTTCTTGCATGTGTCAAGGAGGGTTTTTACAGTGTTTACACTTGCACTGTTTGAGGTTCTTGGCTTGAAGAAGAATGAAGGAGATCAGAGTTTATTTAAACATAGTGTTTATGTTAACAAAACGTGCTTTGTTGGTGGTGTCTTTACACAGAACCTGTTCTACTTGAATAGTTTTCAATTACATGAAAAGGTATAGAAAGAAATAAGTAGAATCAATTTTGATAACAGCTTAAAATTGCTCATTTGTCTAGAATTTGCCATAGCTTTTCTCTCAGGTTTCTATAATCATTCCTTTATGCTTCTGGTTTTTTTTACACAACTGATCATCATGGCAGGAAAAGTAAAGGCACAGATTAGTTCATTCAAAGTTTCATTGATTCAAAGCTCATTATGTCAAAATAACTCTTTAAACATTGACTGGAATAAAATGGTGCCTGTTAAAGGATGGTGAGGTCCAGTCCCAGAGAATTATTGTCTTGTGAGGACCTTGCCTGTTGGAGCTGTGACCTGGGACTGTTTCAATTCTGTTTTACATGTAGAACCCTTTAAAGGAAGGCTGGTGTAGAGCATAAAAACTGCATCCTTTTCCTTTGGGAAGGAGAGGCAAGAAGCCTTCCAGTGGAAGAGTGGCACTTAGCCACTCCAAAAAGCAGTGTCACTCAAAGCAGAGTGTTTACTTAGTGTCTTCCTTCCATTTCTGCGGCTCTAGTTTCTTTTGTTGGGTCTTAGTACTCTTCAATGTGTCTCAAAATATAGAATCAACTCTCTGGCAAATTGAACAATACAATAACTTCTGTTTTATGAGGAGATTGTTTTCCCTGGAAGGTCCCACAGCACCATCTAGTGCCATCCTGTCCTAGTGCCACATGGCTTTGTGGGAGCAGAGGTGCTTAGGCTGGCATGCTTTGCTGGGAATGGCTTCTTAGTAATTGAAATTAAGATTTGCCTGTGACTTGGCATAGATACAAATACAGCAGAAATTTAGATTCTTTTAAACTTTCTTCTTCACGAAAACAGACTTAAAAATTTGATCAAAAATTACCTTTTCTTGTGAAACATGTTTGTTACTGCTACAGCATTTTTATTTTCTCTGTACAAAACAAAGGAGAAATAGTGGTGCATCCTTAACACTGCACTAATATACTTTGCACTTAAACTACACCCCAACACATGTAATTAGGTTTATTATATCCTCATTATATCTTAAACCCTTTTTCAAGGAAGGGCTGGGTTTACAGCTACAGACACCCTAATCCTACAAGTTCTGTGCCTTTCCTCCTCCTCCTGAGGTCATGCTTATATGGTGTGGAACCTGCTTGCAGTGGTAGAAATTACAGGATTACAGTGTCCAAGTGATTTTTGCAAAGACAAGGGGGTCACTCTGAAAAGAGTTAGGGTATGGATGATTGAAAAGTTCCTTTCTCGCTTTTATGTCTCCTGTAAGCAAGATCCACTTAATGCCAGTGTAAAAACCCCTATCCTGATGTACAGAACCTTAGTGATCTTGTTCTCTGCTGACACCCCCTGTGAAATTTATTTGAATAGGAACAGACAATGATTTAATCAGCTGGAATTAGGAAAAATATTTGCATAGGATGAAATTTTAAAAGGCTACATTGTGATGGAAAGTAAAGGAGAGGAATAAAGTCTTGAGGCCAGGAGTGCTGGTCAGCAAAAGCAACTGAAGAGGAAATGAGAAGAGGAAAATGTAGCTCCAGCAGGCTCGATAGTTTCCTTGAAGTCACTGCAGATAGCAACAAGAGAGCTGGGTTATATGCATTGCACCAGAGAGAGGCAAGAAAAAATTGCAGGAAGGTGTTACAAGTGTGGTGGATCTGACTTGATCCTGTTCCAGAAACGTGAGCAAAGGCCCACTGGAACCTCCTTGGTCACACACAGAGCTGTGGAGCTGCTGCAGAGAGGATGCAGCACCTGCAAAGTGTAGCCAGAGGCAGCACCCAGGATCCCACCTGTTGTAGAATCTACTCCACACCCTGCCAGCCAGCTCCCCCCTCACTGGTGGTTTCAGGCCATTTGATGGAAATGGTCATTTCCACCTCTGATTGAGACTTGTGGTGTATTTTGTGCGTCATTCCAGATATTACTCCTGTATTGCCTGCAAAGCACCGAGAAGTTTTCCTAATTGCTTTAAAACTTCAGGATCCTTACTGCTGTGTTCTGAACTATTCTGTGGCTGTGTAAGAAACACATTTCTAATGTGTTTAAGATGCCCTCTGCTGGGAAAGCCAGGCAAACTGGGCTTATCTCTAGTTTCACCTTTCTAAAATACTCTTTTCTTATTCTTGGCTTAACACTCAATCTGATACCAGAAACCCCCCCCCTTCAACCTTACTGAAAAGAATGCTCTTTCCTTTTGGATTTATTCTTTACGCTTCATCTGTGACAAGTGTGGTGGTGTTACTGCTGGTAGTTCAGATCATGGCATTTCTTGTTTCTCTGATCTGTTTTGTTGAAAGAACTGAACTCTGGCTGCTCACATTCCTTTTGATTCCATTTTTTCACACTTGTAAAAAATGTAGGCAAGAGAAACATCTGCAAATAGTAATTATTAATAAATATTGGAAATGCTTTTGATTTCTGCTGTTATTTGATGCTGGTAAGTTTTTTAATATCACCTCATAATTCTTTTTTTTTTTTTCAAATTAATGTCCCTTCCCACAACTGGGGGCACTAGATTAATACAACAGAACAAAGGTATAACAATGTCTGGAATAACTCACAAAGTCCTCTGCGTAATCTCATAGTTGATATGAAATCTGGTTTATTTTGCCCCTGCTGATAAATCAAAAGCCATTTGACATAGTGCTTCTAATTTTGCAGTTTTGTTATTAAAATCTAATATTGGCCTAATTGGATGAGTTACAGCTATTGCTGTGGTGTTTATTTTTAATTATAGTTGAATTAGGGTTACATAGAATTGTATTTTCAATTTTGTATTGTAGTCTGTAATCTTGGTAGGGTACAATATTTATCATTTTACCAAAAACATATGAATTTATTTTCAATATCTTTTCAGATTTTCCTCTTATTTATTATGGGGAGAATGGGTGTATTAAGCATCCCAAAAAGCTTCAGTTCATAAGCCTTTGTTCTCCCCAGCTTTCAGAATGGTCATTTCATATAGAACAAGACAAAGAGCTTAATTACATATTTTATTTTGAATAATTGCAGTTGTATAAGCCTTCTCAGAACCAACAATGTCATTAGAGTAGCTGACAGAAGAGGGATGTATAGTAGGAGTTTTACACTTGAAATTATTGTGAAAATAATTGAATTGAAAACAAAAGGCAAGTAATTGTCTGAAACCAGGAGTTTCTGTGATGTCCATGGGGGAGCAATACAGGGACACAAGTTGCATCTTGGGGAAATTACTGAAATTATAGTAATATGAGAAAGCTGTAATTTAATATCTGAGTTTGCAAGAGATAAATTCAAACATTTATGTTATTTACATGGGGGCAAAGTTCAAAACGGGGCAAACATGTTTTATTTTGAAAATCAATTTCAACATCTCAATCAACAGAAATTTATCATCTCTGCTGGCATCTTTAAGTAAGTCAAATGAACAGCATAGCTTGTATAGCCATGCTTACAAATATTAAAAGCTATTTAAAGATCCCATAAAAAGAGAGTCTCTCAAGGAGGTTCCTGCAGCCACTGGATCCAAATACTACGGCACTGAAATGTTTTTGGAATAATTTCAGTTAAAAACTTGCAATCTTCATCCTCAAATGACTTAGTACCTAAAAACTGAGATATGTGAAATTCACAGTTACCTCTGCAGCTGTTATCAGGCCCTTTTCTGTTTTGCCGCTTCTGCATCCAGTGCCTACTTGTGGTTTCACAAGAACTTGCCTGGTCCCAGCCTGGCTTTTAGTGGGTTTTGCCCTTCTGGTTTGGAACCAAGTGTGTATATTTAGCATAGGGATTTTGTCCTTGATCTGTGGCGTCTGTCAAGAGGTTCTGCATAGTTCTAAAACTGTATGGGGACAGGTGGAAAAAGGGAGAAGAATTGCTGAGGATTTTGGTGTGTGAAAACCACGTTTTAACAGATGGACTCATTCTGTATATGATATCTAAAGTTCAGATTACTGCAAAGCAGTATGACATGGGAGTACACTTTTAATCAGTTTATTTGAGATGATGAATAGTGTGGTATCACAGGTAATAAACAGTGTATTTACTCAGGGGTGATGCTGTGAAGTGGAACTGTGACCAGTCTGAGGGGGGTGAGGGCAGTGGGAGTCTTGTGCTCCTTGGTTTGAATAGACTGAGAGTTGGCTCTGAGTGCTGCTGTGCTCTTTACAATTTCTGTCATGTTAGTGAAAACACTGAACAGTCAGCTTTTCCATCTTTAGGAGTGCCTACTTTTTCTTTTGTGATTTTTTTTTGAGAATATCTGTATTCTGTAAGAACTTTGGTATTAGCTGTCCTGCTGCTCACAAGCATGCCTAATTCAGAGCTAGAAGAAGGGTTGGTTTTTTGGTTTTTTTTTTTTCTGGAGGCAGGGTTTTCTTTTTAAAATGTAAAACATTATATAAGTTGTCTGCAAACTTGTTAAAAATAAAGGAAAAAAATTTGAAAACGCACTTCCACACACAAAATCAAGGGAAAAAAAGACATAAGAAATAGAAATAACACATATTTTGACATAAAGTTTCACTCTCATTGTAATTGTAGAAACTACAGTTTAGTGTTTGGAAATTTTTTTTATTTGTGTGTTGGGTGGTGAAGTGGCATGTGCAGGCTGTGGTTTTTTGATGTTATTAACTACATATTCTAACCAACTGAGCTCATATTTATTTTGATTGATTTTTTTTTCCTAAAAGTGTCAGGAACTCTAGAGATAAATACTTAAATTTGAGAAATACTGCCGTACACAGAAGAAGACTGAGTTTCATTTCTCATTTATGCTTGTCTTCTGATGAAATTATCCAGTGTTCATAAGCTTTTTTCTGACACCTTACCCCATCAGTAGCATGGAAATGCTGCCCTGTAAGTTTTTATGTAACACTGCTTACAATTCTTCTTCTTTTGTGTCCTGCTCTGATGAGGCATTCAGGAGCCTCTATAACATTAGGCACAAGTAGGAAATAGATTTCAGAAAATACACATTTGTTCAGAGCCTTGATTACAAACCCCATTTTCTCCTTTCCAGCCCTGGTTCTTTAGGCAAATCAGACATGACTTTGGTTAAGGCTTTTCTCACTGTACTGATGACCTGTAAGAATGATGAAAAATTGCATGGGAAATTTGTGGGTAAAGGAAACTAAGGAAAGTTCACATGTATTTCATGCCTCATTACAATAATCCCTACTTGTCTTCTACCATGTGTCCCTCTGGATCTGTGCCCACCTCCCTCTTCCTATTTGCATAATTTCTTAATGATTTGCCACCATAGTTTCAAATTCATTAGGTGGCTTCCCTTCCCTGTCTGATTTGGCAGCCAGTTCCATGTATTGATTTTATGTATTCTTTTGGAGGATAAACACCTCTTAATACCTGCTCTACAGCAATGTTGCACTGGATGAAACCTATAGAAAACCTCTTAGCAACTTTATCTAATCAAAGCAAATAACAATTAAATGGCTCTCCAAGTACATCCTTGCTGTTTACATGTATGTTGCTGTACATGCTTGCACACACAAACCTGGATTTAAACTCTCTTAAATAAAATCAGTTTCATGATCTTTACTGTGGGGAGATGTTTCCAAGTATCTGACTCTTCAGACTCCTATGTTGTATCAGTGTCTCATGTCAGGCTGAGATTTTTTTTCCTGCCCTTTCCACTAAAATCATTGAAATATATTCAGTCAGTCTTTCACATCAGAGGTGTAAATGGATTTCTTGAAAGTTTTTCTGCAGATAGCAAACGACAGTCACTTTACAACTTTGACTCCATTGTGGGCAGCAGTTGGGAAGCCTAACACTCCACCCGAACTTTGAAGATGCTAAAACTGTGTAATGACCTTGCATTCTCAAGGGCAGATGCTCAGCTTTTGCTGGAAGTGCTAATCTACAATCTGTTTATCTCCATACACTATGTATTTGACAGCACTTGCCTGGAAAGCAAGGCAGGGAAAAGCATTGTCAAATTTAGTTCCATTTTCCTCTCTGATGGTCTCAGTGTCCAATAGACTTAGAAATGGTCATCTTTATTTTGATTTTTAGCTTCCTTTGTGCTTCTCAGCCAGTTGCAATCTTAGAAAGCAGCCACAGTGCCAGTGTCAGAATATTCTCATCTTTGTGAAGCCTCTGCTGGAGAGTGAGCTGGGCTCTGGAGCAACTGTTTGCTTCCACATTTTCTTTATTCTTAGTGAATCAGACTTTGGGCTTTACATTCAAAATGTAAATTGTCTCCTGTATTTTCTGTCAGTAGGCTTTGGACTTGAACTGCTCTATTTATTATTCTTTAGTGGATATGAATTGAGATGCATCACATAATGCTCAGGAGCATGTTGAGGAGCATGTTCCTAATGAAGAGGTAATGTGTCAAAGCAGGGTGCTGTGTGCAGGGAAAGGTAATGCCTCTTGTTAGGCATAAGCCCTTCTTCATATCTGGGGCAGGATCCTGAAGAGAAGGGCTTCAGCTCATAAAAGCACATCAGTGTTTCCAGGTTAACCTATAGATGGGCTTTGCATCCCCAAAGCCTGTTCTTCAGCACTTCCATCAGTTGGTTGGGTAACAGAGGTTCCCTCCCTGAATAAATCCTGCTTTGCTTGCCCCTTTAAAGCATCAGCCACCACTGCACTACTGACTGAGAAGAAATCCCCTTTGGTTTTAATGTGAACCCTGTGGTTTTTCAAACTGGCACTCCTTATCAAAATAAAACATTAACATAAGATTACTCTGATTCAGCAACAGCATCTATTTTTTAATATGAACTTGTCTGTTCTGTCAGGTAATTGTTTAGCTTCCCAGGGAATCGTGTGTGTGTTGCAAATGGAAAAGTTCAACCTTGTAAATCCTTTCTGTGGTGAGGCAACAGGAAACCCACTTCTGATTATTAAGATCACCAGGTTAAATAGCAAAATTTAATAACAAATTACTAAAATTGACCTTCTGAATGCTAGGTTTGCAGCATGCTCATTCAGGAATCTCTTTATGAGGTATAGGAGGATTCTCTTGCTCCCCACTTACAGAATTACAAGAAGTGTTGCTGTCACAGAAGTGCAGTTTCCTTTTGTGGCTTTGAATTAGCAGTGGCTGTTGCCCACTGTGTTAATATCGGCAAGCTTCTGAAGTAATTCAATAGCAAGTCACAGCTCCCATCCCAAGGAGGAAGGACAGAATCTTGATTTATCAACAAGATAGAGAGAAAGGTTGGTTTGGTTTGGTGTGGGTTTTTACCTTTGCCTTTTTTTTTTTTTTGTAAATTATAAAACCCTGCTGAGGCACGAAGCACGTAAGAAATAGCTAATGGTGCTGAATCAATGAGTTTGTTCAGGTTCAGAGGAGAGCTGGCTGTGCTCTCAAGCTGGCACTGTGCTCTCTCCTCCCTGCACTCAGGAGGAGTATGGGGAGTATGGGATGCTTTCAGATCACTTCCTGCTCCATCCATGCTCCTCCTCACTTGTGCAAAAGCCTGGAGGTGGAACCCTGCTGCAGTGGGGTTCTGCCCTCCCAAAATTAGAGGAGGCTGAGGGGACACTCAGGCACTTGGTCGTGTCTGGTAGCATTTGAGGTGTGCGGTGTACCTGTCAGTGGGGAAAGGGAAGAAGGGCAAGGTGTGGCTCATGTACTCGTGGCAGCTGTCCCTAAAAGCTGGGCTGTGGTCACTGATGCAGTGACTGTGTTGTCCCTGCATTACACAGATCTTGCAGTCAGCTCTTCCTCACAGATTCTGCTGAATGCAAGTGTCAGTTCAGTCCTTGATGCCTCCTCCCTTCCCCAACTTTTGTTTCTTCCTCTCCAGCTGCTGTACTTGAACACCTATATTTCTTCATATCTGTTATCTGCACTTTGGTCTAAACCTCCTGTAAATTGTGAGTGACTCCCTGAAGCAATTCTTCCTGCTTCTACTTCTCTTTCCAGTCTTTTATGATCTATCTCAATTGTGATATTTGCAAAAAGATAAATTATTATGGATATCTGGGCTGTGGGGCAGTGAGATATGGCATATATTATTTATTTTGAAATATGTTTTTAAATTCTGCAGAGGCTTCAAGTTGCACAGCTTAACTGTTGCCTCCTTGATCCTTCCTGTCTGCTATAATTTGTGGCATTTATTTGTTGCATTTTGTTTTAGGAACACAATAGGAACTCTCTGTGGCTGATTGTCTGAATCTGTGATTTTTTGTGGACCCAGAAAGCAAATACAAAACTAGTTGTTTCAGGCTTTTCTTTATATTTTCTTCCAAGAGATTGAAGTGAAGCCATGTTACTCAAGGTTAAGTGAAAAGTAGGTGACAACTAGGTTTTTTTGTTCAGTTGTTTTTCACTTGTAGCTAAATAAAACATAAAATAAGCACCCTTTCAGATAAATGTGAGTGTGTTTTAGACCTTTGTCCAATTTTTTTTTTAATAAAGTCTGTGAATAGCTGGAAAGCTAGCTGTTCTTGTGACCTATCTGGATGAAGAGTAGTCCTGGCCTAGAGAAGTTCTGAGCCAGCTCTATGAATTAGCATGCATTAAATGATGGAATCATTTTATTGAGCAATAATAAAATATTGAAGCCAGATGGAAGGATGATGGGGAATTGCTGTTTGCAGCTATGAAAGTGATGCATGTCATGTTAACTCCCAACCCAAACAACTCATTCTAAGATTTGCTTTCATGAAACTTAAAATCCTCTATTTTGTCCAATCATCAGCTTTAAACCTGTTCCTTGTCAGTGAAGACAACAAATCTTTTTGCTTGCATCTGCCTGGGGGATGTGGAAAGCTGAGGTGGTCCTGTGTGATTAAATTAGATGAAAGACTTGCCTTCTACCAGTGAGACATGAAGTCTAATCAAGTGAAATGAGTTTTGAGATCTCAGCTCATTTCCTTGGGGAATATCTGCTTACATTACACAGTCACGACACCTAATTCATCACAGTTGAGGCAGCTTCTGCTCAGAAGAGGACCTGGGACTGGGTGCCATGGGACTTGATCAAGCCTCTCCCTAAGGAGGAGCTGCTTAGTGAAGTTAAGATACAGCACACTGAGGGAAGAGCTTTAATATGGTTTTTTTAAAATAAATGATCCATATTTCTGTATATCAGAATATATATCTGTACATTTTAGAACAGAGGGACTTAGATGCAAAAAGGTAAAAAAAGGTATTTGGTACTGAGTGTAGTTTATAAAATGATTGCTGCATGAATGTTAAAGTACATGCTCAGTGAAGAGCAAAGTAGAGCTTGTTACTTAATTTCTGTGGTGTTAAATGATGTTTGTGTATTTCCATGTACTAAGCTAAGAAAGTTAAGATTGTTCTGCCTCCCTGACTAACAGACTGTTTTTGTTTGTTTCTTCCAGGGCATTGTTATAACTCCACTTCTGCTTTTGCTTTTTGTAAGTATCGTGATATATTAATATACATTTACTGGGTAATCTTGCACCTATTAGACATTATGTTTAAGATCTAAGTTTGGCTGGTTTTCACAATGTGTAAATAATGAAGAAGATTTTTCTGGTCAATATTTGAAATGAGCTGCCTCCCAGGAAGGCCATCAAAATGTATCATGATGTATTTATCTATACATACACTTCATTCTGAGATGACCAAAAGCTGTTGCTCTTACAAAAGTATAAAATCCTATGCTGTTAGTCAGGCTGGGTAAAATACAAACACTTGCCAGGTAAGGAGATAACTCGGTTAGGAGAGCTCTTGGAGAGCTTTCACTTGCAGGAGCTGGACAGGATTGCACTGATCTGAAGTGGATGAGAAGAACTGGAAAAGCACGACTCAGATAAACAGAGCCTTGCTTTTGGGCAACTAAGCCCATGAGTATCTTTGTGGTAGAGACAAGACAGATTACTGGAGCCCCTGTGCCTCACTAAATGTAGTGCTGCTTCCTTCCTGTTAGATCAATTGTCACCCTTCAGGAGGGCCTTGGGTCCTGGCAGCTCGTGGTAGAGAGAAAGGGAGGAGGCCAAGCTCTATCTTCATGTTTTATAAAGGCAAGGATATTAGCATACAATGGAGAGGCTTTTGCAGGTGGGTGGTGGTGTTTGGTAAATCCCTGGTCAGATAGGAAGTCTTGGTGCTTGAGGATTTGCTGGCACAGCTGGTGTGGTGTGGTGCAAGCTGCTGAGAGCTGGGGCTTTGTGAAGAGTGTGGAATATAAGCTGAAGCACTTCAAGAATTTCAAGGAAGACATACATTTTCTTTTATGTTTGTCTTACTGATGGCTTTGTATGTAAGTCAGCACACTGGAAAGGGGGAAGTGGGAAGTTGGTCTGAAACAATTTGTAAGTGGCATGCAAAGGATGCACTGTTTATAGCAGGGATGCTTAAGCAACATATGGGCTATATACAAATATAGCAGTATAAACTGGGATAAATAGTACGGTGAGAGTGGCTGTAACATCAGCTACTGCCTCACAATAACTGTGTGGGAAGAGTTTTATTTTACCAGAACAAATTGTAATTCACTGATGTAGCTGTGTTTACACACAAACTGCTTTGACCATATTGTACATATTGATACACACCAGCAAAGCTTTCTCGTACACCTGGAACCATAGACTTACTCTAGGTTGAAAAAGATAACTTTCCTTTCAAAAAAGACAGATGGTTTGTTGTTCTTGAACTAAATATGTTGATTCAGGATGGTCTGCCTCACTGTTTTCCAGTCCTCTTCTCTCTTGTATGTAGAAAGTGTTTCTTCCACAGGCATTCATTCAGAGACCTGTGCCCATGTTTCTAAGTGAAACTTCAGCTCTTTTTACTTTTGCTCACTGTCAGCTTTCCCTGTGCTTTACCTCACTAAGTTTGGGGCACTGAATACTCAAAGTGGCTATTTTCTGCAGAAACTGAGATGTTGAGGAAAGATCTCTAAATATTTTCAGTCAAGATAAAGTTCTTTTGTTTGGTGTCTTTATAGGCAGATAACAAGATATTCTGCCCCATAAATTGCAGTTTTCACTATTACTTCTCAGAGGAGGTGGCAAAACTTCATGTGTGCAAGAAAAGGAAGGCAAATCATGTCTCTGTTCTTCCTACCAGCCCTGGAAACATTTGTATGAGAAGTGTGTAAAATTCACATCAATTATTAGGTGGTTTGTGACATGACTCGGACTTGTTATTCTTGAGGAAGATACACACATGAATTGCTTTGTCATCAGAGCAATAAACAAACTAGTCTGGGGATGAGGGGAGTTACAAGAACTGTGGGGTTTTGTCACAGAGCCCAAAACTTGAGGACTTCTGTTGTGCTATGTAAATATTTAAAACTTCTTGAGGTCTCTGTTGAGGGTTTCACAGATGAAGAGCAGGATTCTGGTCAGCCCCGCAGCACACCTTGCTAAGAGGAGGTCTGCCCTCTCTGAAGGTTCAGTTTATCCTGTGGTAGGTATTTGGGACAGCTGAATGTGCACAACCCAAGTTTCCATGTCCTGTGACAGTCTGTGGTTTGGACTGCTGAAACCCTTTTTTCATGTGAACCTCTCTAGTTTTTCTCTGAGTGTCCTTGATACATCTGGCCTGGTGAGCACATAGTGGATTCAAGCACACAGCTCACATGTTTCTGTGTGCTTGCTTACAACCTGCAGCTCCATCATTTCGTGTCAGACTGTGGAGTTACTGTGCAGTGAGAAACACGGACTAGGAAAGTCCTGGTTTCCTTCTCTGAAGCATGCAGCATAGTCATGCAACTTAGCCTTAATGCTTAATTAATACAGGGTGGAATTTTCAACTTTCAAAATAAAACTTCCATTTACCTCTGCAATAACTGAGCTGAGCTGCTGAATGCTATTCATGGGCCTTTCAAGTCAACATAATCAATGAATTTTAGTTCCTGAATCTGCTACTCTTGAGCATTAACTCTTCCACTGAGTTGTGCTATGATAGTCTGAATGTTCATATTTGTTATTCTCCCTGTGTAGAGTGCATAAAATACCTTTAGAGCTGCCAGAAATAAAATACATTGTTGTCTATTAGCTTCTTTTTGTTATATAGCTTAACCTGAGGTAGCAGTTATTGTTTTCATTTTGCCCTGTGTGCACCAGAGAATATAATGTTCTGAGCTGTCTTTTTGTTCATAATTGCCCAGTAATGTAAATATAAATTGTCTAAACAACATTGATAAAGGCATGTTGAAGCTGTAATAAATAATGCATTTAATGCAAATAATTTATCATCTTAAGTGAATGGTGTTGAAGAGGAAGTCAGTTACATTTCTGAAAAATATATTTCTGCTATGAAACTTCTGGTGTAAATCTTAATCAAAATTAACGTTCTAAGAGGTTCAGATTATTTTAATGAAGGCTTAAATGCCGTGCCTGTAATTACTGGACTGTATGAAGATGCTTAGCTAAACTTTATAAAATTTATAAAGAATATCTGACTTTGTCACAGATACCTCTAATTAACATTTTGCCTGATAAGAAGCTATTGAATCTTTCTTCCCAGTTATGTTAATCAGCATTATCATCATCTTCATGTTAACCCTTGTTATTAACAGTTAATATGCCATATTCCCAGCAAAGATGTTACAAATGGCCAATATCCCATAAACTGTATATAACTGGAGCTCATATATGGGGTGAGCAGAAACAAAGCAAGTTAAATCAGTTTCAAGTTAGCATGAGGTGATGCTGTTTGATATTTCTTTGCAGCATTCTGCAATGCTTCATTAGCAATGATTAGGAGGCTGTGTACCAAAGCATTCAGAGAATGAGGCTGTCCATGCCCCTCTTGTCACTTTGTACACTTGGAGAGTAACAGATCCATCATGAACATTTTTAAAGCAGAAAAAGAAATTTTGTTTTCTCTAAGGTTAGTTATCAAAGTAGCAGAAATCTTAAGTGTGTGAATCTATGTACTTCTATTGAAAGCCATCAAAAATGTTAGAGATAAGTCAGTATTTTACATTTTTATATACTTCACTATCTTCAGAAGCATGCCTGCAGAGCAGTTAAAGACCCGATACAAAATTCATGTGTATTTTTAAAGATACACTTGGCAAACCCTCTGTGGGACTGTCAGACATTACTCCCCCTTTAGCTCCTTTGCCAATAAAACTACCAGGACATTTGTGTCAAAACAGGATCTTTCCAAGGCTTTATGAGCTTGGTCCTGTTCTTGATTCCTGAATTTTTGTTTTTATGTTGGCAATAGTGGTGATGTCATAAGTACTAGAAAGTAGCACTGCTGAAATAATTCAGGAGTGGATAAGTGAAGGAAATTTGGTGCAAGTAGCACAGAGAAAAGTGAAATAAATAAAGTGAAATTAGAGGCTGATTTAAATGCTGAGGAGCTTTCACTTGTATTCACAATCTTTAAATTAAACTATGGGTCCAAAAGTTGTTGATACTTCTCAGATTTTTTTACCGAGTCTACTCCCATCCCATTAATCCAGATAAATCTGTTTGTTGAAAAGAGCTGTCAGTACTTTTTTGTTTTTAAAGAGAACTTCTACACACTATGCCTTGTTTTTCTTCTCAAGCACTTGGTAAATGAGAGTTGATACCAGTCAAATGAATCATTAAATATGCAAATATCTTAGTAGCTGGAAAGCCTTGGAAGTTGATAAGGAAGTTGCAGCTAATGGATTTCACTGGTATGTGACAAAAGGCTGATTATGGTGGGGGGGGAAGGGAGGGGGAGCAGCACAGTGCATTAGCTATTAACAGATCAACTCATTCATGTGGAAGATTTAAAGTGCATCGTTATTTCTACCTGGTTATTTACCTCACTGTTTCCTTTCTTCTTTAATCATTGGGAAAACAAAATTCTCTGATCTGATCCAGACTCCTTACAATTAACTAGAACTTTTCAATGACTGCTGTGAAATATTTACTTAATCATTTTATTGCTTTTTTCACATACATCTTTTATGGGTTTGCTATTTAAATTGGAACAAGTAGCAGAGAATAATAGGGACCCTCCTTGTTCTTGACTCACACACAAGATACTGTAGGTTTTTCTAGGTGCTTTTCTAGGTGTTATTGCTCTTGAGATTTTCGTCTATGTAAAAGTAGGGGAGCCTTTCTAGTGCACAACCTGCTCCAACATGGGCAGAAGTTAACCACACATCTTTAATAGGATCATAGAACTAGACTACCAGGAGATTCCCAGCCTGACTCATCCAATCCTCCTCTTTTCCTGCAATTCACCTCAGAACTGAACATGATCCAACCTAAACATAAGGATTTTTGCTCTCCCTCCACCCTTGCAGTACTAGAAACTTGTGTCTCTGATGAACAGAAAACTAATTTCCAGTAAGTACTGGTTAAAGATGTGTAATCCATTTGTCTTTGTTGCCAGTGTTATACATCTGGATAGCACTTCTCTGAAATTTATCACCCTGGCTCGGACTTTCTCTTTGCCAGCCTTCAGTCAGCTAGGCTAAACAAGACATGCATTTCTAATCTTTGAATTCATAAAACAAATCCCTTAATCTGAGGTGTTTTGTGCACCTGCTCCAGGTTTAATTCCATCTTCAGCCCAGGTAATACAAATCCTGCACAGTTGTGCAATTTGCTTCACAAGGGCTTATGCAGGCCTTGTGCAATGTCTCCAGTATCCCCTATCTCCACTGATTTATTTCTTCTGGTACATCACAGTTTTCTTTTTCGTGGATAAATAATATTCATGGTTCTTAATTACCCTGTATTGATTAATCTGTGTCTTTCCAGCCTTTTCAGGCCCTTGTTAGCAGCAGAATTTTTGGATGCAAGTCCTTAAGTCCCTGATCTCCAAGGGTATTAATCTAATTCCCATTTAGGTGTTTCTGGGTTGTAAACTTGATCTTGTTTCTATACATTAACCCTCCAGATCATTGCACCACAGTTAAGTGGAAGAGTAGCTCTGGTGTATTTCAGATGAAGAATACCTATGGTTATTTTTATAGCTCTATAAATGGTGTTAAAATCCACAGGTGTGTTTGGATTGGCTTGGTATTTAATGTGTCATAGGGGAACCCAAGGGGGATTAGGCATCTGTGATCACTTTAACAAGGGAAACCTGAAATATCATTGCCCAACCTAGGAAATAAAAAGAAGGCCAGATTGTCAGCTTTTGTTTTTCCATACTTCTGAATGTGAAACTTTGATTTTTTTTTTTTTAATTTGGCAACAGAACTGGAGGGTATATGTAGACAAATAGATACTTTTTCATTTGTGCCAAATCAACTCCCACAGCCATACAAGCATATAGAATATGCAAGAATTTGTAAAATATATCAAGCTATTTAACAGAACTGGAGGATTTAAGTTTAGTTTTTAAGAATAATAGTGAAATATCTCCTTGTTAAAATACATGACTGCCAAAGCATTGGATACCACCTCTGTTCGAGATGGTATTGGATACCATACCCCTTTCTGAGGCAAGAGACAATTTGCAGTTTTTGACAGGTGTAATTAAAACCTTTATTTTTAAATTTAAACATGTCCTATAGAAATCCTATTCTCAGTGATATGCCTCCCCTTCCCTTCCACCCATTCCAGCTGGATTATTTCAGTACCAGTCAATGCCTGGGGGTCAGTGGCTGGGAGCTGGCATGTCTTGCCTGGCTTCTGTGCCTTTCCAAGATGTCCAAATGCTGTGGGTGTGACTGCCTGTAAGGAGGGGGGTGGGAAGGGCACCCCAGTGACCTGTCAGCTCTGCTTAGGTGTTGTGTAGGAATGACCTCTTTCCACCTCCTGCCTGAAATCTGGAGCTGGGCACTGTGGGCACAGGAGGACATCAGTGCTCTTCCAAGTGCTCCCTGCTTCCCAGAGCCTCAGCACCATTGCTGCCATGGCATTTCCCATCACAGCAGTTCCATTTCTGGGTTTCTGAGGGACCCCTGGTTATTTTTCTGCTTGCTGTAACATGCTGCCACAACTGGGTCAGGGTAAGGGCTCTGGAGGGAGTCCAGGGCAAGGGAGGGCTTTGTTCAGCTGCTAACTCTTGTTCATTGCCCTTCATCACCAAACTGGATGCCATCCACCTCTTTTCCAAAAGTGCATTGCATTCCATGGCCTTTCTGTAATGGACCTGCCATCCCCAGCAGGATGTAAAGGGATCGGGGCATAGGGTGTTCCAGACAGGCCTCTGAGGCAACTGCATCTGGGCTGGATGAGGGGAACCAGAAGCAGTGACAATACAGCATTGAATGCAAAATTTAAAGGGGGTGTCAGAGTAGCCAGACCCTTCCACCAGAATGTAGAAAAGAAAAGCTTAAAGTTGAATATCTTGAGTAAAAGAGCAGCGAGTAGTGCCCCTCCCCACCAGTTCTGCCCTCTTTTCACCCCTGCCTCACTTCCTCCTCTGTGCTCAGCAACTGGTGAGGCTGAAGCTGGTTGATGGTGTGTGAAGAGCACAAAGACACAAGCTGAGGAAGCATTAATTGCAGGAGAGCACTGGGAGGGTAAAAACTGCCCCCAAAGGACAGCCTGCTCCAAAGAGGGCACAGTGTGTGCAGCACAGGTATCACTGGGCTGTCATTTGGTGGGACTCGGATGATGTGTTTCTTCTGAGCCCATGGCAGTGAAGATCTGGGAACACCCCCTGTGATACCTGCCTGGTCAGCCAGAAAGATGAGAATGGAGTGTCTGGCTTTGCAGACAGTCTAGGATGGGAGATGCAATTGTCTTGTTTTTTATGCAAGGAAGTTTGGGTTTTACTCTTTGGTTTTTTTACCATATCCAGTTAAATATAGCCTTTTAATTAAGGATAAGCCAGTGTTTCTACCACAAACTCATAAAGAAACCCACTAAATTATTTGTTGGGTTTTTATAAAATAGGCAGTCTCTTGAGAAGAAAGGTCTAGGACTAAATTAGCAAGAATGCTGCAGGTCAGGTTTGAAGTACTGCATGGTGACAGAATTGTGTGGGAAGATTTGCCTGGAATTATCTTTCTGCTTATCTGAGTTACCCTGCTGAAATCACTCAGATTATTTAAGTAAAAAGTATCTTTCACTAATCAAGAATTTTCAGGGTCTTTTCTTGCATAGTGAGTACATTAAAGCAGGGCTGGCTTATGACTAAACCTTTAACTGAAATGCTGCTCTCCAGAATGGTGTGTAACAATCTCATCACAATATCAAACTTTAAAAAATGTTCCTAAACAAGCATGGACAATATGGTGGTATGAAGTCTGTGATTCCTTTTTCATTAAGTGGTGCATTTTTTCTTCCATACATCATTCCAATCAGGTAGGGGTGGGGCTTTTTCAGCTATAAATCAGCAGTTTGATTTTATGTTTTTATGCCAGTTCTTACAGTACATCTGTTTGCCATTGAAGAAAGGTTCATTTTTAGGTATAGAGATCATTATAACAAGGAGGGCAGCCAAAGATAATCATCCTACTAATAATTTCAACCTAATAAAATCAGCCTAATAGTAATTTCTGTGCAATGCACATCATCTAGATAGTTCTCAAAAAAAACCTGTCATGACAGCTAATGGAGCACAGAACTTAGCTTGATCCAACTAAAACCTGAGCGAAATCCTATTCATTTATTCAGACAGAATATTTGCATTTTGTAAGTGTGTAGGAAGGTTTGATTAACATTATATCCAGGTTTTTGTTTCCTCAATTCTCACTTCTCTTTCTCAAAACAAGTGTGGCAAACATATCCAAAAGATATGTTCAAGGGAACTCTGGAGCCCAGGTAATGTCTGAGGGTCCATGAGACAGAGTTGTGAGCCTGATGAGTTTTCATGCTACAAATGAGAAGGCCCTGGTCAAAATATGCCTCCATTAGCTTTGGGTTCCTTAGTAGTTTTGATTCTTTGTGGTTAGCCACCATATGTCCAGAGTCTGGGTTAAAATGTCTTTATTTTCTGTGTGATTGAGAAGTTCATGCCTTCTCTTCAGCCTATAGCTTATCTTCTGCTTCTTTCTCAGGAAACAGATTTAAGGGTAAGGTAATACAAGAGTTGAGACACATAATCTAACAGATAGATTTTGATAAATAACAGCCCACTGAAATTATTGTCAAAATATACAGAAGGGAAACGAAGTTTAGAAGTCTGTTTGAAGATGTAGTATCAGTACCTTTAATTCAGTTTGTAATTATCTAAAACACACAGCAAAACAAATACCAGAAACCCCACATCCAAAGCAGAACATATCCTTATAGATACACAAAGTGCTTAAAAATTCCCAGCAGTTTGAAGACACTATGTTTGAAGTAACATTTTAAAAAGCTGGCAAGACTATGCCTTTTTCAGCAGAATTCTGTTGAATTCTGTTGAATAGTTTTTCATTCTTAACTTAGAAACTGATTATGCATCCACTGAGCATAAAGCTTAAAATAGTGAGCAAAGTCCAATCAACATTTTTATAGAAAAGCACAGGAGTCAGTGCCAAACTGTTGTAGTTCTGTGAAGCTGTTCAAGTGTCCTGGCTTGCTTAGACTGACTCCTCTGTGGCCCAGGCAGATTTTAAAGTTTAAAAATCTTCACTTTCACTTAAAAAGGCTTCCTGGAATACAGAGTAAGTAATGCTTTTAGCTCCTCAGCACATAAGTCAAACTACAATTTGAAAAACTAAGAACCTTTTAAAATTTCAGAAGCTTCTTACAAGAATTAAAACAACTAGGAGATGATGAGTGGGATGCTGCAGGTCTGTGCTCTCTGTACGGAAACATCAGAGTGCCCTGTGTCCCTTGGAAATTTGGCTGCCCTGCCAGACTTTGGGTACTCTGTGGGTGATCTGACTCTTCCTATGCAAGCTTTCACTTCTCCCTCTTGACTCTGTGAGAAATTTAGGCTACTGAGTCCCCACCTGCAGACCAAAATTCTCAGCTGTGGCATCATTCTCGGGTCCCCTCCCATGTGCCCACATCATTACAGCTGGAGGTGATGGTGACGAGATGTTGTGATTTGTTAAGCGGTCACACTGAGTCTTAGCTGATGTTGCCAGTTCAGGTAGCACATAGGAAACAGCCAGATCCTGTGTGCTCCTCCTGAGACTCTCCACCCAGAGTCTATTCAGCAAAGGACATGAAATCTGAGGCCATTTGCCTGCAGAAGCTCAGTTTGCCCAGAGACATGCCCCACAGGTGTATTTGCCCATTTCCCGAGCGGTGCATGTACAAATGTACAGGTACAAAAAAGCAGTGCAGATGTACATTTGTACATTTCCATAAATTAAAATACTTCACTATATGAAATTTCTGATTTTTCTGTTCTTCAAATTTATGAAGAATCTTGTTTTATGCCAAACCCATTTGTTTGGCCATATGTTGATTTTTCAAGGCAGGCTTATAGCAAGTTACTAGATTGCATGATCACCTTGTCTGTCACAAAGGTAGCTTGGAAAGAAAGGTAAGTGTGAAAAGTATAATTTATGAGAATGATGTATGTAAGAATGCTTTAGGAAATCAGCATTATTTAGATGGTGCTGAAAAGATTCTTGTATTCTGTTGTCGTTTTGAGAATCTTTAAAGTGAAGTGTAAAATATAAAATAGAGTGGATCTTTGAAAACCTTAGTGTTGTGTCCTTTGCCTCATTGAGAAGCAAGTGGTTGTCTATGGGAGCTCTGACAATGCTATTCAGTCTCCTTAGTGTATGTTTCTTAACGTGTGTTCCATTGCTGTTAAAGAGGTGTTAAATTGCATTAAAGGAAACTTTCTAATTACCTAGCCTAAAACAAGTCGAGTCAGAACGTAAAAAATACTGTATATTTTCCTAAACATTCTGAAGCAGGTTCCAAAAATCCTGCTGACTGTGTGTGTTCCTGTTTTCTACCAGCATCTTAAAAAAATACTTCTAGCATTTACAATTATTGTTAGAGAGATCAACTATTTGAAGACTAAGACTGTCAGTTCAGTTGTCTTAATGAAAGAGTAGTTCCATACTTCCAGTATATCTCTTTTTAGACAGTGCTGAAATAAAACATGTGAATGTTTTCTTCACTATTTCATTATTTTCATTTATTTATTGAAATAACTACACTGACTTCTGTTGTTTGATGTTTGTATAAATGGTAAAGTAAGTCAAGCTAACTGTTTAGTTAGGAGGATTCACTCACTGTCTCTTTAGACTATCATCCTACAAATGCTTATATAATTTACTTGGCATCTATGTGCAGCAGGTTTTCAATTAAATGAATATTGATGGAAATATTACCCTAAGTTATAAAATAATCAGAGATTGGTTTAGCTCTGTTTTGTGGAACACCAAATGCTTTATTGTGACTTAACTATTAAACATGGGTGGCTACTTCTAGTGCACATAGTTCCCAGTTTATATGTGTAAAATAAAATGCATATAAATGTGTGATATCTGTGTATGAAATTTGCAGATACTAAGGAAAAGTGCAATGTTAATGGTATATCTTTATTTTGTAGCTTGGATCATCCTCCTCTGTGCCTTTTACATCCATATTCTCGCAGCTGTTTATGACTGTTGTAGTCCCTCTTATTATTGGACAGGTATGTCTTTTAAATATACATTCTTATTTAAAAAAACAAGATAAAGAGAGCTATCTTAAAGACAGACTGACAACCTGATAAGCTGCCACATAGGAACAGCCTCAGGATAGTGAAGTCTAATATCAGGGAAAAGATGCTCCAGTGCTCCCTGGAGCCACATTGATCTTTGTTGAGATTGAGCATCTGTCCCTCAGTTCCACAAACACCCGCTGCTGCAGAGAGAGGAGGGAGCTTGTGAACATAAAGTGGGAAAAATGGCAGCCCAGGCTGTGAGGAATTCCAGCCCCATACAAATGAGCTTTGAGAATACTACACAGTCCTTTTGTCACATGCCCTTTGCCTGGGGCTGAAGGAAGTCCTTCCTCCCTGTGTAATATCTACTAATAATTACAGGAATAAAAAAAATCTCAACATTAATAAACATATAAAGGCTAAGTAGTCACAAGTTAAGAAATCATCAAATTAAGGCTGCTCGAGCCATTTTGCTTATGTTTGCAGTAAGGGGTTTAGTTGCACAACTGCAAAGTATTTTTACATTACTTCTCTATCATGTTAGTCTGGGTGGAAGGTATTTGTGAAATGAACAGTTATTCAACATTTAATTTTATACTCATTGTTCATATGTTCACACAAAGCCTTATTTTCCATGGCTTATGATAGAAAACTTCCACTGAATGTAAAAAATGCTAATTGCATGTATAAGGCTTTCTGTGATCCTTGTCTCTGTAGTGTCTGTTTGTTCACAAATCTTGATATTAGTTATTTTTTCTCCCATGTCATGGTGGGGAGTCACAATAGTAAGACCAAAAGTTGTCATAACTGTTGTCGCTGCTCTTGGACACTAAAACACCTTTAAGCCTAATTTTTACTTACTTGTAAGTATTTGCTGTTCTCAGGCTCTCAGAATGCACAGAGGGCACATGAGTGGGATTTGCAGCTCATTCTAGCATCCAGCTGAACTCTGGGTTCAGCTGGAACCTTCTGAAATTTTGTCAGCCTAAAGCAGACTTTGAAATGGAAGGCATGGTTAAAACACAGGCAAATGAGAGCAGAGGCTGTAAAGGAGCACCCTGCACAAGGTTAAGAGTATCTGTCATTGCCTGTGATACATAGGACAGTCAATCAGACTTGTATCAAACTATAGTTGCACTATAATTTCAAAATCTGCATGTACTGAAACTTAACAAATTCCTGGTGAAGTTTCTTTTGATTAAAGACACACTTTGAAGTCTAGTAAAGGGACGAGCATGATAAGCATGACAGTAGTTATCAATATCAGCACCTGTATAACCTCTCTGCAGCCATGTCATCTGGAAAATGGACATTAGCCCTGTGTCCCTGAAAGCTGTGGAACTGCTCTCATGCTTTGAATTAAATGCCCAAGAGTTTCCTTATTAATTAGGACAAAGGATTGCTGATTAACCTACCTCTGTATTGTGTTCTTACCTCATCAAAATTAAGTATCCACCAAAAGCAGACAAGCAAAAGTACTTGAATCCTCTTCTGAAAGGTCCAAACACTGGAAGCTGTTAGTTTGAAGCCTTAGCTGGAAATTTCTAGGAAACAAATGCATGACAGAAAATTTAGCAATAAAGTGTCCTATAGCCGTGGAGTATCAGCATCTGTGCTGCAATGTAATAAGCCCAAAGATGATGGTAGATTGCTGGACAAAGTGATGGCAAAATTTCAAGAGTACTTTCTTCTGTATATATAATGGAATGTTACTTTGGAAAGATGTTACAGGAAATTGATATGTCAGCTAATTGGTGGAGTTGGGTGTTCTTTTAGCTGTTAGAAGTAATAAGGCTGACTATCATGAATGGAGCAGTAGGCATATGAATTAAGTGCTCTGTGTGATCACAAGATTGAAATCAGAATTGTGATTCTGACTGAGATGGAATTTAAGAGTTCTGATAAAGACTGAAAGAAAAAATAGAGAATCTTAAAGGTTGTGTAACCCAATGACAAATGAAGAGTTTGGGTTTTTACAAATACACTTCAACAAGAAATAGGATGATTCTTCTTTAAAAGTCTTTGAAGCAGTTTCTGGAAGTGAAAGATCAACAAAAGTAGCTCACATTCCTCTAAGTAAAAAGACTGTTTCTGAAGTTACTGCACTTGACTATATCTGTTTAGAGGATGTGGAAGAGAAGAAATGCTAATGAAAGCTACAGATCAGAAATGTCAGTAGTTTACAGTGATTGTCTTGGTTAGGTTGAGCTGTACAAAGGTAACCCAACCTGCCCAGAGAGGAATGAATAGAAGCCATTTCTGAAGGTGGATACTCAAAAGTAATGGGCAGGAGTCGGGGAAGACAGCAAGCAAGAAAAGGACCAATGCCAAGAGATCCAGTGATAGGTCTGCTTGCCCTTCATCTGCTCCAATTCAATGGGAAGTTTTGCCCTTTGTTCGTAGAGCACCACTGACTCATCACTGAAGTGTTGCCTGGCTGGTGGCACAGGGACCTGTTTGTGAACCACAGGTCACTCACTGTGGGGTTCCAGATGTGATAGGGGATAATGGCCCACAATTCCTGAATGATGCCTTCAGCAATTAATTCGAATTTATCATTTCATGCCCACAACATCAATTCCTTACCACATTCAGCCATACTGTTCAGCAGAAAACCAATGGAAGAGTGCCTGGTAAGGTGATCTGGTAACAAAGAGCTTGACTGGGGGGGAAAAAACCCTCAAGCTTGAAACCTGCCTGCTTGGAGGATTGCCCCTGCTCAGCCTTCGTAGCTCATCTGTGATCAAGGGGGCTTTATGCTCCAGACACATCAGTATAAAACAGAAGAGGCTGCTTAAAGGAAGCATTCTCCAAGGGCTTTCTTTTCCTTTAAAAAAAATCTTGCCTCTGGGAAAACCTGTGTTGCCTAAATGCTCATTTCCTGAACAGGCTGCAGAGCTGGCTGTTCGAGCAGCCTCTGGGATATAAGCAAAGTACATAAAAAGGTGCTTTTAGATTTGTTTTGTTTGGCGTTTTGTTTGGCATTTTGTTTGCTTTCTGGCAAACAAAAGAGTTTTGGTTGCTTGGCTGGCTTGTCAGAATTTTTGATGATGGCTGGGAGAAAGAAGTCACAATAGTGTAATTGATGTGCTTTTTTTCTGGTTTTTCAACACTTTTTTTAGCTTTTTAGGACTACTATTGACAGGAGTCAAACATGCTCTTCCAGCCTAGCTGCTTACATTGAAATGTATAAAGGGCTCCAGGTACAGGCTCTGCTCAGGTGGTGGACCATTCTTTAGAGAAAGAAAGAGTTGTTAAAGGAGGAAGATACTATGTTATCAGAAAGGCACTGAGTCTCACAGATGGCAGTGATTGATAGATGGTCCCCAATAAGAATAGCTCTTTTCTTTGTCAGTCATGCAGGTTGTCTGAACCTAAAAAATGTTGCAGCCTGTGTCCTCAGTGTCTACAGATGTGTTCTGCTAATTGACAGGCTGGTGTTGCTCAAATCAGTATTGATAGTATAATATTGCATTTGTATTTGTAGAGTAACGAATAAGACCCCTCTGACAAGAGGTCTCAAAAAGGGACATAATCTATAGTATTTTATAAAGATCTAATCTCCTATAAGCCTTGAAGATCTGTAGTGGGTAAGAGCTTGTTATTTGTGCATCACTCTTGTATACCTCTAAGGGGAATTTGAGAATACTTGTTATACAATAAACATGGTAATAGATATTTCATGGAAAAGATTTTTGAATCTGCTCTGGCAGCTTGAAATTCTGATTATTTTTTATCTGGCTGAGTCCTGGGCCAGATTGCTGCTCTTGAGCTGTTGTGATTTTGCTACAATCATTGTTTCCCTGCCCATAGATATTGGTAATACTTTTAGCCATCAAAATGTAAGGTTTTGAGAAATATCCAAGCAGTTTCTTCATGACCAGTTGTGAGATTTAGCTGGAGACTGTTGTTTCTTTGCTTATATTTTTCTTCTGAAGTGACAGATAACAGGAACAGTGAAGCCCACCACAATGTTTCCTTTCCCCTTTTTGCAGACTTTCTCCGTTCCCTACACCTAAGTGCTTATGACAGACTTTTATTTTATGTTTTATATTAAAGAGCGATTTATGATTAAATGTTAATGAAATAGAATTTTCACTGTGCTTTCATTATATTCTACTAGTTTGAACATTTTTCAAAGCAGCACACCAAAACCCACTGTTTTCTATGAATAAATAATAAAAAGCTTGTCTGTACATTATCATTCATGTATTCTCTAGTTGCCCCATTGGTAATTTGTCTGCCAGCGTAAAGTGGGCACTTCACATTAAACAGACCTTAACTAAAGCTAAAATTAATGTTATGACTCTGTGTAGTTCTTCTTCCCAAATCTATAAAATGAAACCAGTTGTACAGAAATCCTCACTGAATCTAGTCACACACAAAAACAATCTAGATGTCCTACAAGTAAAGGATCTTAAGTGCCTTCTGCATCATTGCCCAAAATGTTCCAGAGGAGCCCTACCAGCATTTGGGAGCTGTGCTTATCAGCACAAGTCTAAAAGGGTGCTATGTTGCAATACAAGTTGTAAGTGAAATTGAAACTAAGAAGCTTAGCAAGGTATTTATTTTTAAAGAATGAGAAATGGAAAGGGGAAGGTAGGTGGAAGTTGATAGGAAGTAGAAGGAATTATTTAACTAAGGTGGGGGAAATAAAAATTAACAGAACTGTTATCAAAAAAAAAGGGGTGGGGGGGAACAGTGTCAAATCTGTCTCTTCTTGCAAATGAAATCCAAATAGAAGGAAACCTTATTCTCTTCAAAGTCCAGGAGAGCTGCAGGGAGGAGAGGTACCCTGGGAGATGAGCTCTCCAGGAGCTTTTTGGAGAGGACCAGAGAAGTGGATAAACAGCCTTCAGAACACACTTCACTCCCCACTAAGACCTGACTCAGCAGGGAACAGAGCCTCCTTCCCACAGAATGCAAAATATGAAGGAAAGGTACTGATGCTGCAGACGCCCTTCACATTTTTGCCATGTTGCACCTGTTTATAAGGTTTTAAAACTACAGTTGCAAATTATCTCAAACTGTGAAACTTAATTTTGAAAATGGCTTCATGTGGTTTTTATACCTTGCTTTAAAGGTGTATATGTGACAGGAGCTACCTCTTGGGAGTAAGCTGACATAATGGAGTAAGATAGCTTTTAGGGGAGTTTGGCAAGCTGAGGGGAAAAAAGCAAGATGCTTATAGAAAAAGATTTTTTTTTCCTCAGATTGTAAATTTTTTTTTGCACCCTGTCTTCAGAAAACAAACATTAGATTGTACACTCGGTAGCATAAGGATAGATTTGATATTTGATGATGTCCTAGGAAAGCAGGTGAATCATCACAAAATCTGAAACTTTACAGCAGTATTCAGGAAAAGGTGGGAATTTATGCCTCCACAGAGGTAAAGCCCCTCTAAATATATCAGGACAGGGTCTGGCTGAGGTAGTGCAAGTTTTGCTTTATGAAAGGGTCTGTGCATTTGAACTGGCATGCAGACCTTGTATATTTGGAGACTGGTTTTTCTGTAGAAATCTGAATGATGTCCATCTTAGCATCTTATTTCATTTATATTTTTATACAACCAAATTAATCTCTCTTCCATTCTAGGATTTCATTCTTTATACTGGTTTCTACAGTTGCTGTCATCTTAGTTGATTTTCTTTCCTTTTTTTTCTCCAATTTTCTCACCTTTCATGTCTTCCAGACTTCACTGACCTAGTTCCCAATATTCCCTGCAATTGTCTTTCTTGGTTTACCATCACTATATAAGAAAAGATATGGAAAAATTACAGGACTGTTGAAAATATCTACCCTGACTCAAAGGTTTTCAATGGGAAATTTTGTATTTTAGACTTCATTGCATAAGTCTGTTGCTATAAGTAGTATTAATATTAATTAAGAATGAGTTAGGAAACTTACCGTAGAAGACAAATTAAGTAAGGTAACTGCTGCATTTAGGAGTGGTGATAATCCAACTGTTGCAGCTTGTTGATATACTTGTTACTATGTGTTTGAACACAAGGAAAAGGTGACTTGTGTTTCTTTGTTGAGATGGTAAAGCCCCAGATGTTTTTTCCCAGCTACTTAGAAGAATATACCAATACAAAATAAAAAGGAGCAGAAGTGCAGTAAAACCACTGTAAATTCTGTTAAAGAGGAGGTCAGTCCAAAATAATTGGTAGAATTAGGAAAAATCTATTTTACATAATGATGTAAATACCAAGAGAGACTTTTGTATATAATGGAAACAGAAAAGGTGACTTCCTATCCATTTCCTTGGGTTTTTTTTTTGGGTTTGGGTTGTTTGAGGTTTGTTGGTTTTTTGTTTTGTTTTGTTTTGTTTTTTTTTCCAATTCTTGGGTTTAAAAAATAAGTTACAGATCTAGATAATTTTTAGGAGAGGTACTGCATGACTGATGTCAGAAATTATTCCACTCCACATAAGGTGGGTGGGGAGGGAGCTCCTTGCCCTATTTAGCTCAATTAATAATGAACATTAATGTATTACATTGTTTATTGCATTTTTTACCTTGTGTGCCCAGCACTTGGGCAGACAGGTAGAAAAAGTCTTGCTGTATTTTACTGACAGATTTCTCTGGGCATACTCTGTGACTCTTTTGAAGGTGCAATTAGAGAAGTGAACTGTTTTTCTGTAACACACCTTCTGCTATTTTCATGTGTGATCTAATAACAGATGAGCACTGTTTACCTGCTTTCCTGGAACAGCAGATCATGTTTCTTTGCCCAAGGATGTTAAATGAAATAAGCATTAGAGCAGTGAGCCCGTTTGCTTAGTAAGGTTGGTGTTTAGACAAGAAGGTTAAGGCAGGATACAGAGCAGTCTGTAGGAAAAATACTGTGGATAGAACTATTCTGCTAGGAGAACTAAATTGAAATGGGGACACTACTGTTAACTCAAGTGTAATTACATTTCTTTGTTGTTAAAAATTAAATCCTGGGCAAGAGGAAAGTTTGAGCCTGAAACTGTGTTTTGAAGCAAATTTGAGCTGATGCCTTTCCAAAACCTTTGGAGGTTGCCAGAATGCAGTCTTCAGGAGGTGGTTGCCTACTGGACACATTTATGTTCTTTTATTTTCTAACTTTTCTGTGAGTTTATCAGGCAGATTATTTATAAAATATCACCTACTCCAAAGTTGTGCTTCTCTCCTGCTGTTTTCTCCACTAAACTGCAGTTTGAGGGAAGGATTCACCTTCATGTTCTTTCATGTGCAACCTCTGGGTCAGCCTTTCCCTGCTCTTTGGGGCTGGCATTTGAATCTGCATGCAAATCTTACAAAGCATCACTACCAGCATCACTGCTGAGCTCAGCCTTGGCCAGGGCTGGATCCATCTGGGAGCTGGCTGGCACTGCCTCCATCAGCCATAAGGGAAGCTTCCGCCAGCTTCTCCCAGAAGCCATCCCCACTACCAAACCTTGCCACAAAACCCAATACATCCCCCTTTTGCTCTTTTCCATCAGTGGGATGCATCTATTTTGGATACCAGTGGTTTATATTAACATTCAAAAATGACTCTGTTAGCTTTCACTGCAATTCAGACAAATGAAGCTTTAGTATCTCAGCCCAGGCTCTGAATGTGTGTTTTCTTTCTTGTGTTTGTGGCACTTACCGTTACTTCACTACAAATATTCACAATTTTGGTCTTTTGTAGTTCCCTGTTTACCCTGAAAAGTTATAGAATTGGCTTAAGAACGAAAAGGCTTTCAAAGCATCCTTGTCCTGAAGCAACTCTGCCAGGCATGAATAACAAATGGATTGTTTTTCAGTCAAAGTGAATCAGCTGACATGAGCTTCTGTAGGGTTATATTTCTCCCATCAAGTTATACAAGAATTTAAGTTACCTTGAATCAGTGATTATGGGCTGAATTGACCTCTGAAATTACAGATCATGTTGAACCTTGTGAGATCAGAATGTATGGGATTCTGTGTTAAAGAAGATGTATTTTGTATGTGGTTTGTGCACATTTTGCATGACACTGGGTTGATTAGATGATTTCCTGAAGCCACAATTTAGTTCTTCAGGGTCTGACTATGTAATTTTTTTTAAAAAATATAATGTGCAGTAAGGAACTGTACTGGTATTTATGGTTATTGATTCACAAAAATTCCAGGCTAGATAGAGATGGATATTTAAAGAAAGTATCACTCAATTAAGTTTCTGAGGAAATACTTGCAGTTTCATTTTTAAATGTTTTTTATTTCTCTTCTATGTCAGTCAAGGATAAATATGTGTATAAAATTATTGTTGTAATGTCTGTTAAAATCAGACCCTGAACAGGCACAGGGTTGTAATTTTTGGATTCAATACTTCTACTAGAAATTGTACCATGGTATAATGAGCCATCACTTTTCTTTTTCAACATCTCGTTACTTTCTGTATAAATCTTCTGGAAGGACCATAAATTAATAGGTGGCCTTAAGTAGTTTTTCTTTTTCCCCAGTGTGGCAATTTAAGGGATAATAGGATTTTTTTTAACTTTGTTAAAAAGCTTGCTCACTTTAGAAGTGAAAGTCTTTACTTTTTGCTTCTGATAATTACAGTCCCAAATTTGCTCAGAATTAGACTCATCTAAACTTCCCATTATATATCTTTCACATTGCTCTCTGCATGGCTTCACTTTCTTGTGTCTCTCTCATCAATGCAGTGTCTTATTCCTACCTAGTGGCTGATGGAGCTCCAGTGGAGGCTCTTTCAGAAGTCTGACCTTGTATTTTTTTGTTATTTTCTCTCTTTAACATCTGGCAAGTGTGACATTTTAAAGTTCACTGTTTTCACCAGGGCGTTGAGCATTCCCTTAGATATTTTCCTGCAAATTTGTTATTTTTCAGCGGCAGGAAGCCCACAAGTTCTGGGAGCTGAGTGCTGATCTTCAACCTGCTTAGCTTGGCATGAAGCCCATGTGCCAAAGTTCTAGTGTGTGCCCTGGTGGAGTCTCATTGCTGTGGTGACTGGGATAGCTGCTCCAGGACTTCCCTGCTGAGAGGCTTGCAGACATGCCAGGAAAGCAATGAGGAAAACTGAGAGCAGCTTGATTCCATGGCTTTGGCGTTTGTTGTGTAAAAGGGTCCTATGGTAGCATTGGTGATGATGGCCTGATATTAATCTTGAATTCCTCTAAGATTTTCTGTGTCATTAAACCAATGGTGGTGATGTTTGCACCACTAAGCGAAGATCACGAGACACCTTTGGAGCCCTCTGGCTGAAGCGCTTCAGGATCCTGGGCTGTGATTTCCAAAAGACTGTGGTAACAGAGAACATCAGGAGGCCTCAGGAGAAATTAGGCAGGATAATGTGATTGCTGAAAAATTAACACAAGTCGCAGCTGTACGATAAAAGCTTTAAAAAGTTTTTTCAAACCATATAAAGTAAACAGAAAAACTAAAAGCGACTCCCCAGGCAGGACTAAAATAGATGCATTGTATCTGGTGAGGCTTAGTGCTATGGTATTCAGCATAATTTGATCGTTGGGGTTGCTTTAAAATTTATAGTTGTTTCTAAAAAATTCTTGAAAAACTGCTTCATATTCTGTTTCCTGAAAGTGCAAAAGTTCCGCTAAGTACAGTAAGTCTCCTTGTTTTCATGTGTTAATTCTGGTATTCTAAAAGCGTGCAAATGGCATTTGTCTTTGGATTTACAAAAACTCCAGATATTCAGAGTTTGAATTATTTAAACTCCCACAACACATGCACTTTTGCTTTTCAAGCTTGAGTTATAATTTAATTAAAAACTTCTGGTGCATCGCTAGCTATTTAAATATTAAAATGTTCCATGGATCACTTTCGATTATCTACCATCATGAAATTCCTGAAGATGTCAGATTTTTAAGATTCCCAAAGTTGCACTTGGAATTGTCTGTTGATGCAAAGGGGACTGTGATAATTACATACATCCATTAGTATCAGCAGAGGAGATAAACTTTGGGGAGGCTTAATGGGCATGTCTCAGTGACAGCTAGCAAAGAACATTTGGCATGATTAAGGATGGATTTGAATGCACTTGAAAATATACTCTCATTATGGACGCCCAGTGGAAGTTGCACTACAAATGTTAAATTCCCCAGAAGAAGAGTTGTGTGGCAGGGAAGCTTTGAAATCCACTGTGGCCGTCATCCAAATTACTCTCTTCTCTTTGTGTCTTTCCGCTGTCAGATTCACTTTGTGATGCCCAACTTGGCTCCCTGCATCTCTGAAAAGAGACAACCTGTTGGTTCTGTGTTTCAGATTGTCCGAAGGTACATCAAGGACTGGCTTGAAAGGAAGAAGCCTCCATTTGGTGCTATCAGCAGCTGTGTGCTCCTGATGATCATCTACACAACATTCTGCGATACTTTTGCCAATCCAAATATTGACCTGGATAAATTTAGTTTGATTATAATCGTGTTCATAAGTAAGTTCAGCCCTAAAGTGGCTCTTTTTTCATGTGTGTTTCAGGTCTGTAATGAGCTATATGTAGTGGCGGAGCTGTGGGGATACTGGCATGGTCTTGGAGCTTCTAAAGCATCTAGGAAACCAGATTGCCAAACTTCTTAGAAACTGGATGCATTTAGGGGGCCAAGTAAGCATTTAGAGAGGGATGAACCCTGCTATTTAGGTGGGCCTGAGGTTGCTCTGTGGCATTTCCTTTCCTTTACAAGCATTTTTTGGCATTCTGGTTTTCCTTCTTTGCTATTGAACAGCCATAAAATACACAGATGTCACATTCCAAACAGCATCAAAAGATTTGGGGTTGAGCTGTTACTCAGAAGCAATGTTATAATTTTTAAACTGCTCTTCCTTAGCATATTATAAACCTAGAAACTAGTTGGGAGTTAGAATGTGTTGATCTGTTTCTGTGGATGAGCACATTTCTTTGAGTTTCTTTTAGAAGCACTTAAGTCATTCAGCCTTAAGTAACATCCACGTGAGAATAGGCTGCTGGTATCCTTGCCATGAGCTGGAAACACACTTGCAGATCCCTCTCTCCCAGGGAAAGGCAGTGCTGTACAGGCACTGTCTCCTCTCCCAGCAGGGAATTCCCATCTTGCCTCAGACTGTCCACAGACAGGAGTTTCAATTTGCATGGAGGAGAGGTAACTACAGTATGCTTCAGTATAAATCACATCTCATACTCTAAAACTGTGAGATTTCAAGAGATCAGACCATCACCTACTTTGAGTTGTGTGTCTGCATATACTTCTGTCTAATAAAAATAATGTATCTTCTGCAAATCTGACCTCTACTAAAACCAGTAGGAAATCTGTCCCTGCCCTTTGTGCATCAAACCTTAATTCTGTCCTAATTGTGGCTTTTTTGGGGATTATGAAACTATACATATGGATTATGAAACTATACTAAACTCTATACCTGTGTAAAATAATACATGGTATTATAAATGGTACAATATAAATGTTTTATTCTGAAAGCAAAGGAGTAGGAAGCAGTGCTGTGGAGCTTTTTTCAAAATGGAATAAATAATTCTTTGCAGTGGCACCCAAGAAGGATCCTGCACTTAAATCAGTACAAAATTGTCAGCAAAAAAGAATGTATAGAGATTTTCAACTCAAACTTAATGTGCAGAGAAACTCAGAATGAAGTAATGTTATGGTACTCTGCTGACCACTACGTTGAAAAAAAAAGTTTTTCTTTTATTTCAAGAAGGCATTTCTTCCTAGAACAGTTGATGTATAGTGTTTGCTTCTGCTACCTTGCTTGGCCTTTATTTCCCTTCAAGACAACCCTGTACTTGTTCCATGTGGAATGAAATGTACCATTTGCTGTGGAATACACTGAAAGTCATATCTACGTGTTCATTGCCACTGTGCAAACTGGAATTTTTTAGTAAGAACATTAACATAAGCATTGGAACTACTTGGAACATATTAGACAATTGGTTGGGGGTTTTTCTGGAATATTTACAAAACCAAGACCCAAGGAAGTTTTGGGGATAGGTATGCACATTGTATTCTAGAAGAAGTTTCTGTATCACCAGTGGATGTGTCAGCGAGATGTGTGTATTGTGTTACACCAGGAAGTGAAATTAGCACAAGGAGTTTGAGGTGAAACTGAGTTTGTTATTCTGCTGATTAATGTTTTTATGTAATTTTTATGCTAATATTCTAGCCACAGCAAAATATTCACGAGGAATAATTGGTAGCAACACATGCTTATTGCTTTACAGAATTATGTGTAATAAGTGATTGGTTTTTTCTGTGCATATTAAATTAATGTACTTCATTGTAGAAAAATTATAATTCAGGAACAATGGATTGCTCCCTTAGTTCATGAAGGAGGAATTAAGTGCATGCTGAGGTGACATTTATACATTCCAGGAAATGTATGTAGGAGAATAGAAAATGTCACTGGTGATAGCTAATACCACTGCCATGTTTCCCAGTTGTAAACTGGGGTGAAAATCAAATGCATTGTCTTGACTTGCACTGCCCTATGGGGCATGTCAGCCTTACTGCATTCACAAATTCTGCAAGGAGTAGGGAGAGGACCCACCCCAGATTCTGCTGCAAGTAAAAGCCTTTCCCCCAAAATCCACAAACTCAGAAAAGGCCTGTGCAGGTCACGGGGTCTCTCCTTCAGCCTCGTGGGGATTCCCCATGCTCTGGGCTGATGCTCGGTCTCTGCAGCTACTCGTGGAATCCACCAGCTCCTCCTTGTATCTCTGCAGTCCCAGGGTGGGCTCTGTGCCCCCCAGAGCCCCTGAGAGTGTCAGCAGAACTGGCAGAGAGAAGAGTGGGATGCTCACAACTACCTGCACTTACAGGACTGACTGAGCTTGAAGGAAATGTCTGACACACACTGCTCACCACAGGCATCAGCCTTTGTCTCAGAGAGAATTCAAACATCTACGATGATCTTCTCTTCCTCTCCCCATGAATGATCATGATTAATATATCCAGGGCTGGGAGTATTTATTTGGATCATCCTTACACACTTTCTCCTGTAAAATAGCAAGTCTAAATGCCCAGCAACCAGAGCATGTCTGACAGATATTATGTTGTCAACCCAATGAGCAAAACTGGTGCAAAGAGATGTGCAGCATATGCACTATTTCCTGCCACTCATCGTGTCAAGAAATTCTTGATTCAGAGGATCTACCCCAGGAAGAACTTGTGCAGCCATAATATTAATTCTGGCTTGCCAGGATGTAATGATCTGTATTGTTCTTCCAGGCAGTCTTTAAGGTTATCTGGCAGTGGGTTTCTCTGGATAGACTTGGGCCAGCCTCATTCCTGCCCTGCAGTATGGGAACAAAAGGCATGGACACAGTATTTATCATTGTGGTCTAATTTTAGCTTGTTTCTCTTTCAGTATTTTCTATTCAGATGAGCTTTATGTTTCTGACTTTCCTCTTCTCCACAAGGTAAATGAATCCCAACCTTTGAATATTTCTTTTGTGCAATATCTTTGGTTTGGGTGACAAAGTTTATGCAAATGTGCAAAGGCAGGTTTCTGAATAGGGGTGACCTCATTTTGGTATTTCCTGTTGTCCTTACTGCATTTGCTCTGTTAGAGTTTCATAGGCTACGAGAGCAGGACCTGAATTCTGTCCTTTCTTGTGTGTTAATTACAGAGTTGTTAAATCTCAATCAATCACTGCTATACCTCATCCACTGAAAAAAATGGATTAGCACAGATGTCACTGAAGGTATAATTTGCCCTGCAGACATGCTGATGACATATGAGAGAGAGAACTCAGTTTGACTTTTTACATCTCAAGATACATTTGCTGTGCTGGCAATTCACTCCTCTCTATATATGTCAAATTTGCTACATTTATATGGTGATTCTTAAAAGACAGCTGTCCTGAACTAATGTTTGGTAGAGCTTTTTTTTTTCTTTCCTTTTTTAAAGTCTCAGCTAGGAGGGGCAATTGTACATTCACTTCTCAAAAACTGGTACTGTAAGAATGGTGTCAGCCAGTGGCTCAGGGCATCACTGGTGCTGGCTGGAGTAGCCACATTTATCCTCTCACTTGGGCTTACTGGAATGTTTGTTTAGCAGCACTCTGCTGAACGGGGAGTGCCACAATACAGCAGACTCCAAGCATATGCTTTATATAAATTAAACAGTATCCATAGGGGAGAATCATAAAGGGTACAGTGTCTTAGAGCTACTTAGGCTTCTTTTAGTGCCACAAGAAAATTTCTCTGTGACAAGATCATATTGTAGCCTTAAAAGGCATTTTAAAATAACTTCTGAACTGCTAGACCTAACCTGGGGGGAAGATATGCCCCAACTGTGAAATCTAAAATACCTTAAGCAGTAACCAACTCAGTATGGTAAGTATTTAGAACCTCATAGAATTACTCCTAATTTGGAGCAAAGAGTGATCCATTGGCCACTCATCTCTCTCTCTATATAGATGTCATTTTCCCACCCCTCCTGGCCTTAGTCTCAGTGTTTAAACCCTTAGATGTAGTTTATCTCTGAAGTGGAAGCTAACTCCTTAGTATGGACTCAATATATTGTCCAAACTGAGCATATTGTTACTGTTCCATACTAGAAAAAGAAATAATAGGTAATTTTCTCTTATTTTGTGGAGGCAAGTGGCTTCTGCAGTGACATTTTTGCATATTTGACAAAATAAACTTGTCTGGAATAAAGTTGTGTCCCACACACCATGTCTTCAAAATTTCTATCCTCCACATGGGAGTGTATTCATTAGAGAGCTTGCCACAACAGGGAAACAATTCTGCTTAAACAAAAAAATAAATCAAGCACTACTGTTCATTTACGGGTGGAATTATTTCTGTCACCAGACTGATCAAAGTGATGTGAACGTGTATATGGATCCTCAAAGTAATAATTTTGATAGATGCTGTTTTAAGAAGGTTTTTGCTATCAGAGGTTATTAAAACTCTTTTGTTTTGTAGGAATAACTCTGCTTTCACACCAGCAGACACAGTGGCTATCGTTTTCTGTTCCACACACAAATCCCTCACCCTGGGTAAGTCAGGAGATAAGCTTGTGAGCAAAACAACAGTAACATTCATGCCTTGCTGTGTTTGAAAAAAAAAAAGGTTTAGTTGCTGGTTTTTCTGCTTAAATGGTTTTGGGTTTAGTGTGACAAGTGATGCTACCAGTGTGATACTAATAGTAGAATAATACTCTTGCACAGATGAAATTAATGCTTCCTACAGGGCAAAGAACACAATCTTCTCAGCTGAGATTTTACTGGTTGTACAGCAAGACCACCTGATTTGTGGGAAGCTGTATTTTCCTTTCTGTTCTTATTCTATTCTGTTGCCTAATCCAGTGCTGCTAAAATTTCAGGTTTGTTTCTGAAGAGATGTCTAGGTGTACCTGCCCAGTTTGACAGTAAAATCTTACATCTAAAAGCTGGGATGTACAAGTGAAAATCAAAGGACATAGTGTATTCAGAAATCACAAACAGACAATACTCTTTTGCTTACCATGAGCAAAATGTGTGTGTTGAAGTCTGCAGATACTTTGGATAGCTTTATTTCTTGGCATTCATTTATCAAAACATCACAGAGATATTTGTCACTTATGACCCCATAGTGATAATAAAATGTTCTGATGGATATTCAGAAAATACTGTTAAATCAGAAATGCTTACAGCCACTTGCTGCTGCTTCATCCACAACTGGATTGTTTTCAGATTATAAAAAGAGATGTTTGGTAAAGCATATATGACTGAATATCTGACTCTTTTCAAGAGTGTATCTGTGAAAGAGGAACACAGCTAGTGTCAGTGACAAAGGTAAGAGCTCAGCCTGAAACTGGGGAAGAACAAGTTGGGATTTAGATGTTTTCCAGGTTGGTTTGATAGAGCAAAACTCACCTCAGGGTTCTTTGCTTCAGCCAGGCCTGTGCTGCAGAACTGTTAGCAAGTGCCTTTGAAAGTCTATGGGAATTGGAGGAGTTCCTGGAAGACAAGGAAAAGTCAAAAAAAAGTCTCTTTTTACAGTGGAAATGAGGAGGGGACGAGAAATTATAGATCAGTGAGTTCTAACTTCATTTTGTAGAAAACTACTGAACCAAGTCATTAAATAAATTATTTTAAAAGTGTAGGAAGAACAAGGAAATGAGTAACAGTGCCATAGCTTTGTCAAATACATAGCATACAAAACTAACCTACCTTCCTTTCACACAGGGTCCTGTGGGTTGCAGGGAAACAGCAAAAGTTGTGTGGCTTGAGAGTGTTATGGCTTTTGATATTTGCACAATGTTTTGGGCTCCACAATTCAAAAATTATGTGGACTAACTGGAAAGAAATGAGAAGCGAGTGCCATGAATGATCACAGACCTCAAAAACATGACCCCAGAGGTAGATTGAGGCAGTTGGGATTGTTGAGGGAAGATAACTGAAATACTGCAGTGATCTTCAAATGCATAAAGGGTTGATGCAAAGAAGGAAGAAAGTAAGTCTGTCACAGTGGACTTTGTAAAGAGAAGGACTTTGTAACAGTGATGATGATTTAAGCTAACAATCAGGGAAACCTGTCTAGTGTAAAGCAGTTCAGCTTTGGAATATGTTGCCTGTTGATGTCTTCAATCTCCTATCATTGTAGACAAGCCTCAGATGGGAATTAAATAGCTGGAGTTGATCCTGCCTTGGAGCAGAACATAGATTAAATGACATTGGTCTTTTCCAGCCAAATGTGCTATGAAACTGAGCTTGGACTAATAAATGAGCTTGTATTCAGGATAGTTACTCTTGTATTTGTAGAAAGCAACTGCACACATAAGTCATAACACACTGCTGTGCTTTCTGTTTGGAGGGGTGTATGAACTTAGGGCACAACTGTGATACTACAGAAGAAAAGCTGGACAAGCTGGTTGTGTTTAACAGCACAAATGTGCAAGTTTCCCCTTCTCTCCCCAGAGAGAATAGTTTTATATATGCTCTGTTGCATATTTCTGCCAGCTTGCCATGATACTAAGAAAATAAGCACAAAGCCTTTTTAAATATTTAAGTCCTAAAGGGGCTTGCCATAACCCCCCCAAAAATGAGGACTGTTCCTTTCTTGTACTCACTGTACCCAGCATTGTTATGCAGCCTGTCTTGACCTGACTGTGCACACAGCTGAGTCAGTTCACTTTTCTTCTGCTGCTACACTCTCAATTTTTTATGTTATTTTCTTTTTTAGAAAAACTTAGTTTGAGGTTCCTAGCTCCCTTGACCTTTTGGCTCACATTTTCCCAATTCCAAGTCACTGCTCATATTAGCATAGCCTCATGAGCCAGCTTTTGCATTCTGCAGCTTTCTTTGCCTGAGTACACTGGCAAAAATACTTTGGCCACCTTGACTTCAAGGACTCCTGCAGCTTCTCCCCAGCTACAAATACCTTTTTCCCCTAGTCCATATATCCCATGTCTAAGTGTGTAGGTTGAAGTGAACAGGTAGATAGTGGAACATGGTACTGTGGGGCTGTTTCTCAGCTGTGGACTGTTCTGTCTGCCAGCTTTGGGGCTTTCCAGTCATCCTGGGAGGGGAATGGGGAAATGTTCCTTTTGGCAATCCCCTGGGAGCCTGTCCTTTGTAAGCCTGAAGTACCTGCTGGTCTTGTGTGCACCCCTGCTCCATGGGTGTCCAGGTGTGCCTGCTGTGTATCAGATTCCAGCTGGCTGAGTTTGAGACCATTGATATTTTATTCTGTTTGGTGTTTGTACCAGCTCCAGATAATGTAGAGCTGTATAAAAACAAATCTGTGTGAAAATAAGGAGTATTGGGTTTTACAAAGCCAGGGTGTGATGGGGCATGTCCCTGAGCTGATGATGCAAACAGATATGTTAACCAGAGCAGGCAGCATTTTTTCCTTCACTGAAAGTGGGAGCAGAGTAGGTCTAATTAGTTTTTAAGGATTAGGTGTTTCTGAATGACACTTTTAAATCTTTCCCTGTCCACCCTGGTCTTAGCAGACACAAGACAAACACAGGCATTTTGGCCCTTACTCTTTTGCTGTTCTGGCATATTTCTGCTCGTCCTTAGTTGTTTATTACAAACCATGCAACGAGGGATCTTCTGCTTGCTTATGGTAGAGAGAGCTTTTCCTTCTCCCTCTGTCACTGCAATGCCTGAAAGCACAAACACAGCTCATGCTCTCATTTCACATCTGTTGTGGAGCTCTGCTTTGTTTGTCTTCAAGATTCCAGTGGTAGTGTATAAATGACCCCCAACACTTGTACTTTCACTTTGAAACTGATTTCTCTCAGCTTGGCAGGTGAAACTCCAAATAGGTATGTCTGGCCCATTCCCTAGGGAGCTGAGAATGGCACCAACTAAAGTGGGAGAAGAGCTGACAGCTTTAAAGCTTTAGAAGTGGTAATAGGAGAGGCATGAGAAGACTTTTGTAAGTCACTTTCTCCCACACCATATTATGAAACCAACTAATTCCCATGCAGTGCATGCTCATGAGGCCAACTGCCACTTCCACTGTTGCATCCATGAATAAGCGCTTGCTCTGCACGGAGATGAGTGCTGTTCCCATATGCTGGGTCTTATTTTGTAGACAGAACAGTTGACACACTTTTTGTCTCAAAGATCAGAGTGCAGGGTGTGTTTGTGTAAGGACAAATTGCACAGGGTAGGTGCCTTTGTGTTCCTTAGCTGGGAGCACGAGCCAGTAGCTCTGCACAGAGCTGGGTGCTTCGGCAGGGTTTTGAATAAAGGGCATCACACGTGCAGAAAAACCAATGTTTATTTGCATTTCACCTAAAGAGTGAAGCAGGATGTAAACTTGCAAGGAAGCCAAGATAAATATAGTATCCACAATGGCCTCTGGCATTTTCACCCTCACATTGTTCCTTTTCTCTCCTTTTTCCTGCTCACATATATGCATGGTACATGTGAGCACACACATATGCAGACATTTGATGCATGGCTTTTATTAGTGCATTTGCCATTGATTGATTAGTACTTAGTATTAGTACTTCTTCTATTGATTGATTGCAGATGAAGTGACTATTTGACCTTTAATTATGAGCCTTGCTATTGAAAATGACATTGAGCTATGGCTTCACATAATCCATCTGGAAAGCCCGACATGATGCCATTCCCTGGAGTTCATTCAGTGAGAAGAGAAGAGGCCTCAAGGAAGTGCAAAGCTATCACTGTGGCTCATTTAAAAAAATACTGCAGTTGTTGCTTGCACTTACACAAAAGTTGCAGCCAAATACAGAATGCTATTTGATTTTTTTTCAGAGAGTGAATTGCTAGCTAGAAGTTACAACTCTGAAAGGAAAATTCAGGATTGTCAAAAAATATATATTTGCTTTAATTCTTGGTATTTACTATGTAAAATTATTTTATCAGCAAAAATCAAGGTACTGTTATCTATTTTGGCTACCACAAGGGCAAACATAAATATTGGAGGTATGATGAACAGCAGATTGATAAAACAGCAAAAATAACCCTACCTAATAATAAGATTGGGATATTGTTTGTGATGGAGGACGTATTTTTCCTCATTTGGATTCAGCAATGTAGCAGTTCTCTCACCATTAAGCCCTTCAAGTAATACAATCAAAGTTTTTAGCCTACCAAATAATTTCAGGCAAGAATACAGTTCATTCTAGAAATAAAAGCCAAAACACCAACTTACTTTTGTCTTGTTTTAATTTATTTCAAATTTATTTTTTAAATACTCAGTTTCTTACTGCTCAAGTACTTGAGCAATGGCCTTGAACAATTCCTAAAAGCCTGCTGTGGTGCAGCAGTAGATTCAGAGGGGAATGTCTGCGAGGGGATCATCCAGGCTGTGGATTAATCAGCCTGTGCCTTCCCCCGAGCTGCACAGTGGGACAGAGGGCATCATGCTGACAGATAGCTCCAGTCTGCTCCCAGGTATCTATAGTTTTCTGTCAAGCTTTCTACAGATATCACCTGATAAGGTTTTTCAGGATAAATAATATATTGAGATGCTGTACTAATCCATTGTAGATTCTTTTTATTGTATCGTGATAATCACCTTTCTCCTTTAAATGGAAAAATGTTCTGACTTGTGCTAAGATAAAAAGTGGGTGATTTTAAAAAGGAGGCATCTCTTAATCATTCTGTAATCGAAAGGTAGGATGGCAAAGTCATGTGTGTTGCCCTAAGCAAGTATTGAGGCTATTCTCTGGTATTTTTGGAGTGTAGTGGTTTTTCTCTGCTCCTGGCAGAGAACTTTCCTCTAAGGCAGTTATTCATCAAGGTCCTCTGCCTTTCACGTAAAGATATAGAAAATAATCCTGGTTAATTGCTCTCTGAAAGTTTTCAAGAGTAAGACTTTTTGTGCTGTTTTTTACTTTCAGAATTTTCCCATGAGTGTTGGACAGGAGACTTTACCACATCCTGTCATACCTCTTGGTGTTGGTAGTGCTTGAATTTGCGTTTATATCTTTTACAGGCTTTTAGTCTCATTCCTTCCCCAGGTGTCTGATAGGATGATGAAAGTAAATATGATTCAGCTACTCCTCTGCCAGGAACTGGTGGGTGCTGTCCCTTGGGGCAGAAGGGAAGCTGATGGGAGGAGAATGCTTCAAAGAGTGAGTGTCTTCTAAAGGCTGTGTCCGGACTCCTCACTGCTGCCCAGAGAGTTGGGAACTCTCACATTTCTGCTTCTGAGATCCCTCAGGAGTGGGCTTAGTGACTGCTGGAACCTTTTTTAAGTTTTGATATGGTGATTGTTTGGGCCAAAATGAAATCTTTTTCTCATCACTTCAGTCTTTGCCCAGCATTTGCTTGGAAGGAACAGCAGGTTATTGTCTGGGCTTTTTCCTCAGCTCTGTGATTCTCCTCTCTGCCTCTGGAAAAATAAGAACCATGGGATTTGTGTTACATGAGATGGCAGTGGTGAGAACAGAAGCATCTTGATCTACTCCACTTTTCTCATGTTAGCATCTTTTCTAGGCAGGTGAGTCACATTTCTTAGCTTGGCAGTCTTCTAGAGCCAACATTTGGTTCTTACCCACCAGTGTTATCAGTCAGGTTGTCACCAAGTCCCTGTCATGTCTTCTCTTTCAGCAGACCTCAAAAAATGCCTGGGAAAGGCTGTTGCCTATATCCAGTACAGCTGCAAAACCATGTGTATCTGGATATATATATAATACAAGATTTTATACAGATATGTTTATCTATGTCAGAATATTAGCAAAGTGAAATATAAGCAGAAGATTTCTGTAACTGGGGATAGGGTGAGTGTCTCCTGCTTGCACACACCAATCACTGTCTTGCCCAGGAAGTCAAACTGACAGTTTTGGATAGGCTGTGGTCACTGAGATTGTCTGTGTCAGAGCATCAATCTTATTTTCTCTCATTACTCATATGTGGCTTGCCCCTGTTTGCCTCCTTTGGAGCAAGGCATCCCTGGGTCTGAACTTTGCAGGGAAATGTGCTGGCAGGCCAGTCTGACAGTAGGAAATGGCATAATCCAGTGAGTCATGGTGGCTTTTGGGCACAGAATACCTGGTTCTCCCTTGGCTTTTTTAACCACAACTATCACAATCTAGTACATTTAATCTGTTGCAGTTTAGTCAAATTTGACCTCTCTGTGATTCTAGAAGGGGAAATACTACAGCAAATTAGGGAATCTCCTTTCCTTTCTGACCTGAAACATATGTTTCTTTGATTAGACCTAGAATGTGGCAAGAAATTCTATACCAGCTCCCAGGGCTTCCTTTTCATCTGTATAGGTTTTCTATTAATATTTAGAAAGTTTGCCTGCAGCAGTACTAAAATGTGCACCAGAGGACAACAGTTGTTTACTGTGTTTGAACTGAAGAATCTCTCCCAGGAGATCTCATTCACTTGAAGTTTACATCTCTCAATCTCGACTTGCAGAAAGGGATCGATGAATAACAATTGTCATTTCAGAGTTGCACCTCTCCAATTATTTATTTGGTTGTGTATCTTTCCAGAAGCACACGTAATTGGATCAGACACTAAAAACCAGATTGCAGGTTTTTAATGACAGCAAGCTCATACCACTTTATAATGAAATAAAAAAAAGTAAACACACATATCCATCTGTAAAATGATAATGACACAGGAGCTCTCCCTCCTCACCTAAAACAATTAAAGTTAATTTATCTACTTTAAGAAACTGCATTATATTCAGCAGACAGCTGACAGGTTACCCTTGGGAAGATCCATGTTTGGACATGACTCAAGTTGGGTTTTTTTTTTACCTCAAGCTGGCAGAGGCTACGAGTGTCACCCATGCTAAAGCTGGTGACTATTGAAGATGATGTTGAGTCTCCCTGAGAGAGTTGTATCTACATTTGCTCTCTCAGTGCACCTTCTGGCAGCCAGTCTGAGCTGCTGACTCCAGACACCTCTAAAGCAGTGGGTGCAAAGATGTGGGAAATCAACAGCAGCAGTGAAATCTGGAAATCTCCTGTTGCAGGAGAGTTTGGAAGTCTGGAGCAGGGATCCAGCTCTAAAAGCTACCATGAGCACTGCCAGCACATAACCTCATCCACAGAGTTTTCCAATAGGAGACAGTGTCCCATAGGATTTCAAGGTGGAGGGAGCTCTTTTCTTAAAATGCCTTCCCAAATGGAGCAGTAAGATGTTCTGGTCTCATATATTCTTTTTTTCTGGCTACGGAAATTAGATTAATAAAGGAAAAATTATAGGTTTTTCCTTTATGAAAAGAAGGGTTTTCCTGGCTTACTATTTATAATGAATTTGTGTATAATTTTTTCCTTTGCATCAAGGTTACAGGTGGAGAAAATGCTTTAAAAAAATTAGTATGAAACAGGTTGGAGCATAAACCTTTCCTGCTTGTCTTTACAAACATAATAAGAAAAACTATAAAACATGTTTTTAATGTTTTTTTAAAATAATATGTGTAGATAAATCTATATAATCAAAACTTGAATGCTGTGAAACCTTAGCCTCAGCTGTGTGTGGAAAGGCAGTAATGTTCAAGGAAAGAATCAAATTAATCAAATTTCAGCTTTGTGGGTTTAGGTTGCTTGTCCATCTCTTTGTCCAGAATTCCTTTTATTAGTAGGTTTCCTGTACTAAACCTCTAAAAAGGGTTTTAAATTCTATTAATTTTAGCTTTGTAGCTTAGTTATTGATAGCAAATTTGTAATTTGTTATCAATTTGCTGCCTGTGCTTTGAGTAGGGGGGGTGTGTGTATGAAGAGTGAACTGATATTCAGGCAAAAAAAAAAAGCACTGAAGTGTGAGTGTGGGCTTACAGCATTGCTACATCCACATTGTGGTGCCAAATTAAGAATAAGTCACATATGAAAAATGACTTAGGGTGTTCAAATCATTCCTGAATTCCCTGTTAACTAATTCCTACCACCATATTTTCAGCCAGGTGGAGGTGTTCTGGAGTCTCAGGCACCAGTCTTCAGTTGTTGGTGTTAAATGTTTCATTGTTAGCAGCTGGTGAGATTGCCTATGCTGTTCATTAAACATCACTTCCAATCTGAATGCACCCATTGAAGCCCCAGAAACAGACAAAGTCTGCTTTCTTTCTGTTCCTCCCAGCTTTTGCAGTTTTATCTCCTTAAAACTTTGATGGTATCAAGATGTGCTGTTCCTTGGTAGCTGTACTTACGTTGCACTTGAATTACTGATTTCTGTATGAGTATAGTATATATATATTTTCTTCTGGAGAGAAAGAATGAGCAAAAGCATTCAAAGTATATTAGGTTTTCTTCTCTTTTTAAATTCTTGTTAGAGTTACAGCAAAAGGAAAATTCTCTTTCTCATTAATTTCTCTTCCTCTTCCTCCTTTACTTAAATATTGTACCAGTCCAGTCTCCTTTAACATAGCATAAATTCCTGCATCCCACAGAACTATGCTAAGTTCTGTGGCTAGTATGTGGCCACATCACTGACTAAGGGCAGAGTCTTCCCAGTAATTCTAGCCCTGCAAAGAGGTAAATCATTTAATGTAATACAAGGGGATTGTTCTTTCCCAAAGAGAGGGAAATGTTTTTGAAGATTAGGGTCCACACCTCCAAACTCAGTGAGAACAGCCTCCATTTTGCAGTTTTCCCCTGCAGTTCTTCCAGAGCCTCTTAACATCCCACAGTCCCTTGTGTAATCTCCCCCTCTAATGTTTATTTGTACCACTCCATGAGCCTGGTGTTTGCTTTCCATTACACTTGTCACTGACCTGAAATATGAAAACATACTGAAAAAATTGTCTTTTTTTTTCCTTGAGAACATTTTAGGCCTGAATCTTCTTCATACAGCATGTATGTGGGCAAAAGGGCACAATTCTCCCTGCAATGTAATGTGATCTCATATTACATTGGAAGGTGCTTTCTTTGGCTGGAATGGCAATACTCAGTAGCCAGCAAATATTTGCATTGTTAGAGGTTGTCAGGTATCATTTAGCTATTCCCATACCTGAAAGAAACTGGTCCTTAGGGAAAAGCATTTAACTTGAATTCAGGGTGTGCTTTGGAGAGGGCATGGATGTAGGAAAAAGAATCCAGTTAATTTGTCAAAAGCATATTTTTCTATCATGATCTCAATATGTCATAGCACAGTCTGAATGAGGACAAGAAACATCTATCCTTGGTTTGGCTTCACTGAGGACAGGCATAGTGTGTGACCTTCTGTCTCCCCAAAACTAACCACAGCAAGGATTTGCCTGGGAAGAAACAGGGAAGCCCTTAAGAAAGTTTTCAAGTGAGATGAGCAGTATCTTGCTGTTCTGGCAGCTCTCTGCATGAACAACTCTTTTCTAATCCTCTAAATTGGGCACTGCCTGAATCTTACCAGCCCTTCCCACCATGCAGCCACTGGGCTCCAAGCAGAACTGTTCTGAAACTCGGCAGTCAAATTTCAGGTGCTCGTTTGGCTCTGTCTTTGCAGCATAAATTCAGAGCCCCCCCTGCTCTGGCAGCCTGGGAGAGGTTCAGCACAATATAAGCCCCTCTTTACAGGCCTTTTCTCAGATGAAGAAATGGCTGTTGGACCAATAATGTTCCTTTCACATCAATCCCTGAGAGGATCCTTCAGTAAGAGAATAGCGTGGAGAGCATCAGAGAAGCTACTATCATGCACTTGATTCATTTTGTGTATTGCACTTGAAGACTGTAGCAATTGAGAGTTCTGAAATGCATTCACAAGTAAAAGGGAGAGGTAAAAATTCAGAGCTAAAGCTTTTCTTCCAAGTATTTCCACTGCCTCTTTGTGAGGGGTCTTTGGCGTTCTGATTCCTGATGGTTCCATAGCCCTAGGATGACCTCTCTGTTTTGCCCCAAATCTCTATTTGTGAGAAGAAGTGCTGCAGTGTTTTGTGATGTGGAATGTGCTTCAGTAATGTAGGCAATAAAGGTTTAGGATAAATTGTTTGTTATGAAGACGTTGAAGGGAAAAAAACCTATACAGTGAAGTATGGAAGCACGGCACTAGCAATAATTCTGCTTTGGGTGTGAGGGATAATGGCCTGTGTTTTGGTGGTAATAAAAATGTTCTATTAAGTTCTCTGAACCCATTGCAATGTGATAGAAAACAGCAAATGATGAAACAGTGCTTAAAGGGGAGCTTACACATCCAGCGAGCATAAAATAAACATACTAAAATAGAAAAACCCCCTGATTTCCAGTACTTATTGTTTTATCATTTCCATCAGGGGTATAGGATGAAAGAAAACTCTTACTTGCTTGTTAGAAGAAGAAAGCTCCTACTTGAAGTTCTTACTTGGCAGATGTCAGTTGAAAGCTCTGCTAAGGAATATGCTGCAATGTCAAACTCTGTTGGGTAATTTTAGACAAATGTGTCATGTGTGACATGGAAATATGGCATGCTGTACATTAGTGATTTCCCAAGTGTTTGGATCAGGTAGTAATGTGCTGAGAAAGTGCTCTTTATCTCTCCACACTGTGTACTTGTATAGCAGTGGGGAAAGGCTTTTGGTAGAAATTACTTTAGTCAGAAAAAGAATCCATTTACAATATGTGCCTTCTAACATCTTTCAGACAATGCATTGTATTAAAGAGGCATTTTTTGATTAATGTTTTATAAACATTTTTCAGCATGACAGCTTAAAGTCCCTGTAAAATTGTAAATGCGTGCATAGTGCTCACTTCCATAAAGTCAAATGCCATCTCATAAAGTCTAGTTGGATCCTGTCAGTGACAGTGACACAGAATCAGAACCTTGGAGCATTAAAATTAATTTGCTTCATTTATATTACTGCAGTGATAGCTAGATGAAAAGAGTCCTATATTTAAATTAACTTTAAAATACCTTCAAATCTTTTAGGGTTTTTTATTATTATTATTTTACAGTTAACTAAATGTAGTGAAGTGCAGCATAATATTTTCATGGGCCTTTTAGGAAATGTGAAAATAGCAAAGGGGAAAGGGGAAGATGTGGGAGGCTATACTGGCTGCAGACTGGGGGAAGGATTAAGTAGCTTTCAGTTGAGCAGGTTATTAGAGAAGCAGTGGCCTTTGGCCAGGGCTGATAGTCTACAGCCTTGGAGCCAAGCTGGAACACCCTGGAGCAATGGAGAGCTGCAAGAGCAGTGCTCTCACTCTTCCTCGCTGCTGTTGAAGGTCAAGGATAAACAGTGTTTCCTTTGCTTTCCTCAGGTTTGCAAAGTGCTTAATATGGAAAAAGAAGAGCTGAGTGAGGACACAAAAAAGGGAGAAAACTGCAATGTGCTCCCTGTCACAGACCTGACTTCTTCTCTCAGCTGCAGTGGGACTGTGATGTTGGTGCCCCTGCCCTTAGTGGAGCTGAGTGATTTTAGTGGAAGTAGCCAAAACTTACATGGCTGCAATGAGTAGAATCAAAGGTCTTGGGAAGCAAACCCTTGGAGGCTGAAAGCTTGGGAGTGGAGGAGGGAAAAGGAGGAAGGGAGAAAACACAGACAGAAAAAGAGCCTCTGAACATCAGGGCCAAAGAGCAAGGAGGAAGATGGGAATGTGGGGGAGCACTGGTAGGAGAAACATACCCAAACAAAGGGGAAGAGGGAAATTTGGGGTAAATAACTGGGAATACCAATGATTTTGTTTGAAAGGGATACCTATAGAACAGTCTTTGGTTTTTCTCCTTTCTGCTGCAGCTCTCTGTAGTTCTAGTCAGGTGGGGTGCTGCTGTCTCATCCCACGCCTGTCTTTGGAGGAAGATGGGAAGCTTGTTAAAGCCCCACTTTGAGCAAAGCTGACCAGCTTAGCACCAAAGCACAGAAGGCAACTTTGTTATTCAGGTCTCATGATATTTAGTGAGTGAGGCTCTTTGGCAGAGAGTTGAACCAGATTCCTGGAAGCTTCTAACTCCATAAACCACAGCAGCATGAATGGGTGTTTTTGGCATGAGCCTTCAGTGTTTGTTTTTCTCCCAAGTGTTTATATATGTATATTTATATACACATATATATATGAGAAAAATGTAATTGTTTTTGTGTTTCATTTTAAAAGAGGTAGAAGTAACTACTAGAGTATGTTTTCCCTAATTAGATATTTGCATGGGTTTTATATGTTTGGAAAACATTAGCAGTCACTGCTAAACTGATGCTTGCAGCTGCTACATATTGCTACTAAAAAGTTTAGATGGCATTTTTAAAAATAAATAACACTCATGCTGTTTAGTTTAGCTTTGTGGTAATGTTACTGACACAAGCGTTTGGGACTACGCTATGGGGATCTCTGTCACGAAATATTTTCTGAGAGAGTTGTATACTGGCAAAGTTAGAATTATAAAGATCAGAAAGTGCATGAAAAGGCAACAAGGTTGGGTTTCTTTTCTTTCCATTAGACTAGTCCTTACCTGCAAAAATGATTATTTCTTCTTTTCATCAGTTAGCATTTCCTGGTAAATAATAGGAACTTTAATTGCACATTAGTAGCTTCCAGGAACCTGTTGTTGTGACATGTATTTAAACAAGCTGTGAATTAAGAACCTCTTTCTACCCAGTGATGTAATTATATTGTCACGCTAATTATAGTATTTTGTATTTATATATGACAACTTTAATTTTCTTTTCCTAGTTGACAAAAATAGTTTTCTTCTAGAGAATTTACCTTTTAAGCTGGAATTTCTTTTCTTTCAGAAAATGTACAGTTATCTAAAGCATGTCTCAGTTGCTTTGGATGCATTCTGTTCACATCTGTGCCATTAGTTTCTGTGTGATCTTAGGCTAGTCATTGTAGTGTTTCTGATTCTCTGTAGGAGCCCTCTTCAGCTTTCCAAAATGTTTTTGGATCTGTGGATGAAATTGCACTACCAAAACACCAGGTACTGTCTTACAAAGAGAAATACAGCATGTTCATAGCTTGGGACTCTAGTGTATTTTTCTGTGATTAGAAAATAGAAAAGGACCCACAAGTGTCAATTTGAGATGTGGAAACAAGCAATAAAACTTTTATCTGTTTACAAAAACAGTATGATGGGCATTTGAGGTAAATTACATGCCTTAATATAATGCAAATGCCCATTTAATTTCTATCTAAATACTATTTATTCCCAAGCCCCAGAAATTAGTGTTAATAATAAGCAATTGTGTGATAGGTCCATGATGTTGTTTTGAAGGCAATTATAATACTGAAATAAAGCATGCAAGCCTTTATTTATTTGATTTAATCCATCCCTGCAAATATACACATAGGTAAAGGCTACTAGCACAGGCATGAGATTTTTAGTGGTGTGATGGGATGAAGCTAATAATAATAATAATAATTCCAAGAAATGGTGGTGTGAAACATCATGAAGATTTCAGCAAGCCCAGACACATGTCAACAATAGTGGGGCACTGGTGAAGTGGTAATATTCAACAAATAAGCTGTTTGCTTACGTGGGGGGGATCAAGGTTATTAAAGGAAGCCTGAAATGGTGTTGAGAATGGGAGTTTATCCAAGATATAAAGAAAAGTTTCCATAAATCTGACGGCTTTGGCTGATCTGAGGCATCTCCTCGTGGGGAAATGGAGGGTATGTGGCACAAAGCTCAATGTTTTGTCATTGCTGAGAAAGGAGACAAGGCAGAGCCAGGCTGGATGGGGATTGGAGCAACCTGGTCTGGTGGAAGGTGTCCCTGTGGCAGGGGGCTGGAACAAGATGGTCCTTGAGGTCTCTTCCAACCCAAAGCACTCTGTGATTCTGTGAGACACTGAGATGAGCTCTGTGAGAAGCGTGTGCAGTCTGCTTCATGTCAAGGTTGGTGCTGGCAGAGGACTCCTAGAGTGACATTTAAGATGAGAGAGAGGATAAGGTGCATTCTCAGGAGGCTCCTGAGTCACAGCTGCTCTTGTTGGCAGCTGTGCAAATATCTGGTCAGGCAAGACAGAGCTGATTGCAGGTTTTGTCCACACCTGCACTTTGTGGAGCATGCTAGCAAAGTTCCAAGATTTGAACAGATAATTTTGAACAGTAATATGTTCAAAGTAGGCATAATTGGTTTCATTACTGCAGAAGTGAATAAAACTTATTTTTACATATCACATCATCAAGCAGGAAGATTGTGCATGGAGATATCTGATAGAATTAGCACTGTTGAGTGCAAATTCCAGCTCTTGGAAAAAATGGCCCATCTCTAGGTCTTAGCACTCACTTCTTCCAGCATCTAGCAACTTCTGTACTCCAGCTGCTGCCTAACTGTGGGCAGGATCACTTCCTATTGCTCACCCAGCTGATTGAATCTTTTGTGTCTCATGGATCAGTAAAAGCAGGGGAGGCTCTCATTTAGATACTCACCAACTGGAGGGAATGTACAAGCAAAACATGACCCTCCTCCAGTGGAGAACAGACCAAAGAAAGGTTGCAAAGGTTACAAGCAGGAGTTGGGCAGGTTGGATGGAGGACAATCATGTGAACACAGAACAGCCCAGTGAGAGGAGATAGTAAAGAAGCAGTACAGAACTGTGGTCAGCAACTGAACAGTCATGCTGTAGCAGAATGTTCTGTATATCAAGTCTTCAGCAGCAGTTTTTATTTACTGCAATATTAGCATCATTAGAAAAGATCTTTTATGGCATTCCCTACTCCACCCTTTCTGCCACAGAACTTTCTCTGCCATGTATTTTTTGTATTCATGCTCTTGCTCATTTGGGTTGGATTTTTAATATATAAAACATTTCAGCTCATTTTGGGATTTTTTTCTTTTATTATTGTGAAATGTCAGTGCAACATAAAATGCTTTGCTTTTATCTGGAGCTCAAAGTCTGAGGTGAGAGTCTGTCTCCTGTTTTTCTGCCTGCAGGGATTCCCATGCTGAAGATAGTATTTGCAGGTTATGAATACCTGTCCTTAATTTCCGTCCCTTTGCTCATCTATCATCCTGCTCAGATCCTTCTTGGCAGTCTGTTGGTACCAACAATAAAATCCTGGATGGTTTCTAGGCAAAAGGTAAGGATTGCTGAATTTGATTTATAATGGCAAGTGTACTGTGAGGGGAAAAATACCAAAACACACGTCCTAAACTCCTGAGGTTTCTTCTATGGCTGGGATTTTTCTATTTCCTTGTTTCCTCTACAACAGTGATAATCACAGCAGTATCAAAATAAAAGTGCAGAACTTTATCCTGCTTGAAAAGGGGATTGAAGAAACTCTGAAAAAGTTCAAAGCATGAAGTTAGACCTCTACAGTTAATTCAAGTTACAAATTCATTCAAATTATGAATTCAGAATATGCCCCATAAGAATGTCTCCATCCATTAGCTGACTAATAATCAGAGCTTTGGATCTCCTTTATGGAGAAGTTACAAAGATATGTTGGCTGGCATGTGAGCTGGGGAAATGAGGTAAAATAAGGACACTTTCTGAACTGGATTGAAGCAGGATGAAAACTTTTTTCCTCTTCCCCCCCACCATTTGTGTCACTCCTTACAATAGCAAGAAGTCTACAGCAGTCTGGGTCATCCTATTTCATGCCAAAATTAAGACATGGAATAACTTGTAGGATTATACACTATAACCTAGAGGGCTTGGAATCAACATCGCTGATTCAAATCGTGCTTATTTCAGTACAAATTGAAGGTATTGACATGTGACAGCCATTCTATGTGAAATGATAGCACTGGTTTTAGTCAGGTTCTCAGAATAACCACCCTGCAAAAAGCTAGTCCATTAAATCGAATTTAATGCTGTCTTCTAATGTTCTGAGATAATAAAGATCAAGAAGCTGCAGCAACTGAAGCAACCTTTGGCAGCCATTTCAGTGATGGTTGAGAGCTACTGTGGGAAGCCCAGCTCCATCAGCACCCTGCATTCTCCACTTAGCACTGGAGAAATTTTATTGCTAACACTCATATTTCCAATTTTCAGCAAAACCCAGTGGCTGTCATTTTACAGCTTCACACCACTAAAGTAACCTTGCTATCTTGAATGCTAAAATCCCAAATCAGCTATTTTCATGTGTTATCTGACTTGTAAAAAGCAGGAAAACGCTCAGTTTTGAGAAATTGTGTTCAGAAATCAGATCTGGTTAATATATACTGGTCCGAGTATCTGAAAATGAAAATCTGAGAATCCAGTGGCAATTATCCATCAGTCTGAAAATTATGGTTTTTCTTTTAATCAGAAATTATCAGGAGACTTTACTGGTGGTATAAAGAAAATTCCATGCTATTCCTGTAGAAAGACAGCCTAAAGTTTATGCTGCTGGTTACAGAATAATCCCTGCAATGCTGACTTCTCTTCAGCATCTCAGGAGTGAGGCTGGAGCTCATCCAGACCTCCCTGATTCTCAGGGCAGTAATGGCCTTTAGGGGCTGCTGTCAGCTGCTGCAAATTAAAACAGCCTTTAAACAGAGCATCAGAACAGTCAAGCAGTACTGGAGAGATTTACAGTTCACCAGCACTAGTTTCTTATTCATTAAGCATCAAATAAACCTCCTGTGCTAAGCAGACTGTAATGCCACTGTAGAACCACTTTGGGGGATTGTTGTTCTGTTGCTGCAGTTTCTTCAGTTGGTCTTCTGTATTATTCACAAATGTTATTTTAATTACTCTTTGAAAAAATCAATGAGGTTGGCTCTGGTACAGTTGCAATAAGCATAATAGAAGTGAATGTTGTGACTGGATAATGGTCTCCTGCTTTGAAAATAAACATGTCATCATCACCCTTGATGTTTATTTTCTACAAACACCTTGGCTTCATTTTGGCATCTCTCTTGCAGGGGGAGGCAGTTATCCAGTCACAGTACTCAACTGCAGTGACATTCTTACTTAATTATGATAGTACATGTGATCGGGTTGTATGAAATTGAATTTAAATATTTAGAGGTTCATCTACACTAAGGTATTTCTACTTTGTAAATATGGCAGCAGAATCTGCCAAACTACAAAGTTAAAAAATTGTTTCCCCAAACAAAGTGTGGGATGATGTCTCTCTCTCCAAAGTCTCTTGCTGAATAATATTGAAAAGACTAATCTCAAAGGGCTGGATTTAACAATAGTTAAATGCTGGTGTTTCTGAGGGGAATATATCCCATTTATTTTTAAAGGTTTGGGGTTTTTTTAAGGGTTTACATTTGTGCTGGAGTGATTTTCAAGCAGTGCTTACAAGCTTTAAGTGTACAATATTAAAGGTTAATATCTACAATAAGAAGCCCCATCAGGCATCTCTCAGACTGAAAATTGCTTGTTTTGCCAACCTGCTGGAAACAAGAAGTCAGACAAATGCCAGTCTGTCAGGGCTCTTCACCCAAAAGACTTCCTTCAGAAAAACAGAGGTTCCAAATTTCAGGAATTTGCTAATTTGTCTAAATTCCTCTCATCTGAGCCAGTTTGTCCCACCTAAGAGGGCATGGAGCTTTTTTTGCTGCTGAGCACACCAAGAGCCAGCATCCTTCCCAGTGCCCACACTGCTGCACAGGAGCAGCTGAAAACCCAATGCTTTTTGAGCCTATCACATTTCTCTCCTTACTTAGAGAGGCTGCTTCCTGCCAAACTGGAAGCATGAGCACTGAGCTGAACTTTTGCCACACACTGAATACCTAGCTCAGCCACCATAATTGGCCAGCCCTGTGAGGAACACAGAGCTGGACCCTGCCATCAAAAAAGAAAGAGGTTTCTTTCTTCCTCAGCAACAATCGAGCTACAAAGATGTCAGGTGTCCCCTGGCATAAGATCACCTCTGGACTGATGGACTTTGGCTATTTCTTACCTGTTCTCAGAAAGGAGGGTCTAAACATCAAAGATGCATGACATCCACCACTGCAGCAGTGATTATCCTCCGAGCAGGCTTTGAGCCATGTGGAAGGAAGCCAGGCACACAAAGGTGTTGGCACACATTTTCTTCACTGTCTTTCCTTAAGTGGGTCTGAAGCTCTTCTATCTGTGCCACGAGTGGTTTGAGTGGGGTTCAAATGGTCACTTTGTAAAAGGCACCTGAGACCCATCTCTGCTTCCTTCACTGGCACTGTAGCCATAGTCCTTGTGGTTCCTCTGTAAGGGGAGGTTATGATGGGCTGTAAGAGACACAAACATCATCTCAGAGCCCAGAGCCTGTCAGCTGCACGCTGGCTCCTCTCTCAGCCACTCAGAAATTCACACAGTGTTTTGTTGCCCTTTATAAATGAGACTCTTACCTTGTGCTGTTGCTTGTCTTTGAAGGGTATAAAAAAGTGACTGTTTTGTTTCCTGTTCACAGGCACTGAAATTAACCAGGCAGCCCAAAGCACCCGTGAAGGTATAATTGTGGAGATGGCCTGTGTCACAGTGAATGTATATATGTACTATACTGTACACACGGACAATTGACACAGCTGGGTTTTGTGAATGTTGCTTTAGTGCATATTTTATTTTTTTATATCTATCTATCTATCTATCTATATATATATATATTAAAAGATACCTGTTAAGTGCCTTACAGATGCATTTTTGGCAAAAGCATTGTTTTCAGAAGCCACTTTGTTGGTTGCTGCAAGAGGTTGTACAGTATTTTGGAGTCCATTAGTTTATTTTTCTAACTGAGTGAATGGTCATGACTGACAGCTGGTTCTTCCATTGCCCCTGCTGTGAAGCCAGGGTGCACCAGCAGCAAGTCTCTGTTTTAAACTAGCCAAAATGACCAGGAGCCTATCCCACTGCTGGCTTACCAGCTCTTCTCTTGGGGAAGAGCTTTCTGGAGGTTTTTTTCTGAGATTGACTTGAATTTCTGTGTGACTCTGTTACACTCCCTAGTCATATGACTGTGACATGCCTTTTTCTTCTGAGTTTGTGTATACTCAGCATGGGGCCATCCAATGGATAGAAGCTGAAAAGCATGAATTATTTGCATTTGTTGACACAGTTGTCTAGACATTCCTTCAAAGTTAATGGTATCTCAAGAAAATTCTTTCAATTCCATTGTATGATATTGTGCCATTGTATATCTTAAATGCCTCATAAGCTTCTTCAAAGAAATGGTCTGGTGCTTGGGTTATGAGTGAAGTATTTGTGTTTGCACCTAGGAGATCTTTTTATCATTTACCCCTGAAAAACATGAATTTTTGGTTTTCTTTTTTTCTTCGCCTTCCCCCTGTGCAATGCAGAGAGACCTGCACAGAGAATTTAGGATGCTGAAACAGAGCCTTTATTGTAATAAGCCAAGCTATGTTTTCTCTATTACTGCATTGGTAATGAATAGTAGCTTATGAGGACAAGAAAGTTGACAATTTATTATTTTTTTTGCTAATTAAAAGGATCCTTATAGTAACAGAAACGCTATCTTAGCTCATTTGACAATCAATCACAACTTTTAAAAATAATATTACTCTTTCTAATAAACTTAGGTGAAAAAAGAATACAAAATACTATTTCTAGGCATTGAAGAGAAAGGAATGCAGGCATATATTTAAACATGCAGCCAGCACTACATCTTGTCTGGGAGATGAAGATTTCAGAAACGTGCTCTAGTCCAGACTGGGGGGTGTGCCCCTCGGCAAAAACTGTGCTGGCAATTGTGCATTAAAATATTAAGTAAGGAAAGGAATAGGTCAACGTGGGATCAATATAAATGCAGAGCTTCCATGTATGTCATGGTTAACATTGCAGCTAAAGGTGTGGCTCAGTGCAAACACCTTGCAGCAAGTCTGTAGCAAACGTAGATGATAAGAGCTCTGATAAGGTTGTAAGCCTTTACACAAGCTGAAGATCTTCTATGTGACAATAGGCATGTGAAATTCATATCCTTTTGCCTTACTGAAAAAAAAAATGTGCTTGGTTTACCTAGTCTGTTACTTCCAGTCCTGTGAACAGCAGGAGAAAAGTAATCTGGTACCAATCCTCGGTGCTTTATGTGATGGCCGCTCCCTGTTGCCATCTGTGTGAGAAACTGCAGGGAGCTGACAGCATCACCCTGCTCAGAACTGGCACACCAATAAAAGGACCATGTGACAAAGTTATGGTGGCATGTGCCACCTCCTTTCCTTCCCTGGAGGGGGGATCAAGCTCTCCCTGCTGAGTAGGCAAGAGGGCTGAAGGACACTGTCCACTGCCCATGTCCCCAGGGCTCTGCTCTCTTCCCACTGGGCAGTGGGCAGTGAGCTCACAGTTTGATCAGTGCATCCCCAGGCAGCACAGGCAGATCCACCAACAGGCCTGCTAGGAAATGGAGAGTTCCTGGGCCAAATTCAAGGTTCCACTTCCTTAAGTATTCTAAGTGGCAACTGGTTCCATATGGGAAAAAATTCCTCTGGGTTTAAAAACCTCGCTTGTAGCCGGGGACAGATCCAGACTCAGGATGGTTTCTTTATGTTCTACTTCCATAAACCTGAATTTCCAGAGAATATAAAGACTTAATCCCAATCCCACTGAAATCAATGACTCTTTCTGTTGGTTTTGAATGATGAGACAACAGCCCAGAGGCAGTGTTCCCTTTTCAAAATACATAGCAAGAGTTCAAGCAGACAGTAGCTGACTGCGGTTGTGTCAAAGCTAAATAATCAGAACACTGCAAGTATCCTTACTGAGCTACCTCCATGTACTGAATCTCTGCCTTTCAGTACTTCCAACAACTTGCTTAGATTTCATTGAACACATCCTTTGTTTTTTGGTTTGGTGGGGGTTTTTTTCAACATTTAAGACTATTTCAAATTGTTTTACAATGTAGTTTTGTTAGTCTCTTTACAAAGTCCTTATTGATTGCTTTGGGGCAGCTTAAATATTGTGTATGAGTGTTGGAGATGTTGGTCTAAAGGGAATATCAAGCTAAACTGAAATATATATTTTAAATTCATACTTAATGAAACTGAATTGTGCACATCAATTCTGTTAAGACTGTTAAGATGTTTGTTTTATGAATTGCTATATGTCTTTAATAAACAGAATGGTTTTGAATTCAATTTTGTTAAAAGGAAAACAAGATAAAATTATTTATCCTTTAGGTCACATTTTTTCCTCTGTTGTCTGTTTTATTCTTTTGTGGGTGAGCTTTTAAACTTTTTGATTGTTTTTTAAAACAAAAGCCCATTAACTGTCTGGAAATACTTTATGAACTCTGGGAAAGAAAGTCCTCAGAATGCTGCTAACTGTCATCAATTGAAAATTAATTCATTGAACTTAAACAGTTTTTCAGTAAAGGGTTAGAACAACTCTTTTAAATATAACTTTGAATATAACTGATATTAAACATAATCAGGCAAAACTGATGGCAAATGAGAACTTTGCCCATGTTACAACATGAAGATTCTCTTGATCATCAACACTTTGTATTTCTGCTTCTCTATAATCCCATCCAGTGATAGCAGTGGAAAAAAACCCACCCAAACAATAAAACAGCACTTCAGAGGTCATGGGCAATGTTAGCACTTTGTGTTGAATTACTGAAACATTTTATTTCCCTTTTTGTGCATTAAATTGAACAGCTTTTGATAACTCCAGTAACTTATCAAGATAAACAATTTTTCCTGTAGTTAAAATCAAAGGTGTGGTTGTGTTTTTTCTCATTGATCCTATAGTTGGTGTGAGCAGGTTATGTGGTAGAAAGGCAGTCTCAGCCGAAGCTGCGCAGTTGTGCTTGTTCACAGAGCAGAAGGCGCTTGGTTGTACAGAAGTAGTCCCCTACATTGCTCCGGCAGTCAGGGAAAAAGGAGCTGTTAGTTTTATTTGTTACATTTTTGTGGAAATATCTTGACAGCGGGAGGTTAGAAGGCAAGATGAAATATGGTCTGTCTGCAAGCACATTGATTTATGTGCAAGTGCATACGTGCATAAGAGATGAGCAGTTATATATGTAGAAATGACTAGAAAGGGCTAAGTCCCTGGGATACATTTTTTTTGCAAGACTGCATATGGAGAAAGAGCTACTTTTTTTGATGTTATTCTGCCATTAAAAATGAAATTTCAGACACTGAATTGTGTTTTGTATTGAATCATAATCTCATACAGAACCCTTAAAGCAGACAATTGCAGCTTTGTATTTGTAAACTGTAGACTGTTTTGCACTTAAATAGATGTTGATGCATTTGGGAATTACAACACAGTAAAGGGCTAAATCATAGTTTCTCCATTTGGTTATTATCCAAATGCATTTATATTACTACTATTATAAAGTGCCAGGAACACAGGCAGTCCCTAGCAAACATGTTAAATAGACAAGAGACTAAATTCTGCCCTTGGTTACACTTGCACATCTCCAGTGCAAGGTTGTTAAGCTGCAGAGCAGTCTCCCCAGGGAAGCTGTTTGAAGAGCCCTGCCATCGTTCTAACAAAGCTCGGGGATAATATAGCACATGATGAGACTAAATGAAGAGTATTTTACTTTAGATTTGATGGCCTGCCCTTTCCAGCATCTTACAAACCAAATATCTTTTGTTCCTATTTCCATGGGGTAGCCCCAGTCTCCCAGACTAAAAGTTAAGGCATCCTGTCAGAACAATGTCAGGAGAGGGATGAGGGATGTGGTCTCCTCTCTGCCATTTTCCTGCTTCAAACACACTATTGCTCGTGATCATTAGACTGCAGCTTCTACGAGGAGGCATTTTGACTTAAATTCCTCCAAGCTGATGTGTCCTGTTCCTGTAAAATCCTCATTCAACAGAGGGCACCCTGCAGGACGGCAAGGAATCTTCTGGAGTTGCATGGACAAGCTGTGAAGGACTAGAGAAAGCAATGCTGGGAAATGCAGGTTGGAGACGTTGCTCCAGGCAAGTCTGTTTTGTGCCAGCATCTAAAGCTGCAGCAAAGGTCATGAAAGCAGCCTCTGGATTGTTCCTCTTGCCAGAAAGGTGGAGAGTGAGATCTTCAGTGAGAAGTGAAATTAAATTTATTAGTGATTAAAAGGACAAGAGAGATGTGTTGGAAACAATGAATGCCAATGAGGCCTCTCGGCTGCTCCCCTAAGCAAGTTGCAGTCTCGGTGGAGCATCGGCTTCTCAGTCCCCCAAATTGCAGTAATCGAGTCTGGAGCTGAGGGGAGCATGAGTCACCATTAATTTGCCCATCAGTGCAGGCCAAGTTTTCAAAATATTTTTAGATGCATTTCCACAGAGATTTCTGCCAGCCAGTGACCTATAGAGTGACAAGAAAATGAGCAATAGCTGCTGCTGAATCAGGCTTTGCTCCCTGCCACCTACCCTTCTGATCATAGTCAGGGGCAGGGAGGGCAGGTAAATCAAAGGCTTTTGGAATTATCACGCAGAAAAGAGCCCTGCTGATCTGGTAGGAGCACCTGGATTTGTTAAGTAACAAAATAACCTGTGAATTCCTGGGCCGCCTGGTAGGTTCAGATGAACTTTGACAGTGTTGCTAGCCCCAGCCAGAAGAGGTGTCAGATTAGGAACAGATTGGGATCCATGCTCCAAGGAACAGCCCACAGCCAGCAGCTGCAGCCCATGGAAGAGGCTGTGCACCTCCTAAGGATCTCATACTTGAACATCTCATCTGCGCTTTGTCTGGGTTCAAAACTGCCATCTGGCACAACCACTTGTCACCCAGGTAAGCAAAAGGAAAAAAGCCTCTGGGTGGCATCTTGTGTGGGAGGGCTACATCTAGTATAATAGCCACAAAATCAAAGACTTGCAGATGTTGGCATGCTGGTGCTGGTTCATCTCTTACTATTCATGGTCAGTCTTCTTATTAAACAATTCCAACTTCTAAGGGAAATCAGCTGTCTGGAAAGGGAAGAAAATGGAAAGGAAAGACAATTGAAGGAAAGAATAAAACTGAAAGGAAATTGAAGGAAAGACAATTTCATTGATAGGATTAAAAAAATATATGGAGGTCATGTGAGAACTGGCATTCTGCCAGGAGAAATGCAGGAAATAAAATTTGAGACTCCTGTGACAATAATTGGATATGAAATTCTATTGACAAAAGCTTTTGCAGTTCTGTGCTCCCTCTGTTCTTTAGCATTGTGACTGCAGTCTTTCCCTGTTTCTATCCTTTCTCTGCTGCACAGCCCATACCCAAGATGTCACAAAATTGTTTTATTTCCCACTGCCTTCCCTGTGTAGTTTTGCCACTTCTTGTCAACAGTGCTTGATGAAGTAAGTGATAAAATGTCTTTTTCCCTTTTTTTTTTTAAGTTTAGCTTCTCCCAGTTAGCTGTCCCTATCTGAACCTGGTGTCATCATCAAGATGATGCTCTCATCTGTTCTCCAAACTCTCTTAGAGACCCTGTCCTGTAGCCAAGAAACCAGGGCAGCTTTCCAAGATGATGCTTGGGGAAGCAGAACTCAGCTTTTTGTGCTGACACTGAACAACTTAACCCATGCAAATTACAGTTCTTGTGTTCTTTGTTGGGACTCGCAGCTCCCCTGGAAGGGAACACCCACATGAAGCTCACTGCTGCATCCATTAGAGTCACTGTCAGTCCTTTGGGCAAGCCCAAACTGCATTTGACAAATTTTGCCAAGTTCTCCAGCAAATTCTTGCTTGTTCTGTTTATTGCTTCAAATTAGAGAAGCAATAATACTTAAAATATTGCTTCAAATTAGAGAAATGTTGGGAGGACCTCTATTTTTCTTTCTAAAAATTACAAAAATCCCTTTTTGATCTATTTTAGGTCTCTGTTTGCCTGAAAAATTAGCTGTAATTTCCCAGAAGTGGCTCAGGACTGCTATATTTGCCTCACACATTCACTCTGCCCCTTCCCCAAAACATACAGTCTTTCAGGTACCTCACAGCGAGTTGCATAAAGCCCTCTTTTAGAAAACAGCTGCAACATCTGTTTATCTGGTCCAATTCCCTGATAAATAAAATATATCCCAGAGGCATAATAGGGTGCTAAAAATAAGAGTATGACACAATTGGAGCCAGTTAATCTGGTAAGTCTGTTTGCTGCAGCTCTCGGAGTGTTAATGTGAGAAGCCTGTATCTTTGCAGCCTGGCTGGCTGTGAGCATTGCATGTGGATCTCTCCTGGATCCAGAGCCAAATCCCACAGTACTGTGCCGTCCTGTGCTCACAAACTTCCTCCCTCTGGCCTCTGCAGGTGTAAAAACCTAGGGGAATTGTGATATGTGAAATTTTGTGTGAGTCAGGGAGCAGAACAGAAGCACCGCAGTCAGCGGAGCCTGACTTGTGTTTGCGATCAGGTAGCGCCTGTTTGTGCCACAAAACGTGTAACCTCTCTGATCAGAAAAGGCACAAAGAGCTGTACGTACCTGCACTATCACACATCAGTGTCCCAAATAATCTCATGGTAGTTATCTATCAGGGCAGTATCAAAAAACCCAACAAAATTCAAATCTTGCTGGTATCAGTTTTTCAGATGATTTTTTGGTAGGGTTTTTTTGTTCTGTTTTAAAGTGAGGTGCATAGTATGTGAGTAAAAACTCCTCCATGTGTATAATTGTGTATATTAAATCATTATCCTCTCTGTTCCATAATTTGATCACATATTTTTAGGAATGTATTTTTCTTATCTAACTGTCTGCTTTCAACAGGAAACTCCTTCTGCTAACTCATCCCATTTGAATTTTTATATTTCAATTGCATGAGAACCTTGAATTTTGGTATATGCTTAACTATGCTCCAGTTTATGGCAAGAAGCAGCTTCCTATGTTTAAAAAAGAAATTTAGTGAGAAATTTCAATTTTTTTTAATACTAGTGAAAATAAAATTTAGTCTGTTAAGATGGCACAGTGATAGTCTTTGAATAGATGCTGCTTTGAATGTGTTTTAATTTCTTTTCCCAGAAGCCTCAGTTTAGGAGCTTATTTTCTTAGTAACAAAATATTGCTCTGAATAATCCCAGAAGCATAATACATTAGTAGAAAGAAAAGAGTATTTATAGCCAGTAATTCAGCTGTTATAAATTATGACTGTAAAGAAAGAGAAAAAGGTTCCTTTTTAAAACTTGCTGCCAGATTCTGGTACAGCGATGCTGAGTAAGTTAAGTTCTTCTGATGAACAGTCAAGTCTTGAGTAGTTTTCATTTAAAGAAGACTTTATTAAGAATTTTTCTCAAACACATCTTTTTTGTTCTGTTTTGAGCAGACTTCCATCTGAATAAAACTCTCAGTGACTTTTTAGCCTACATTAAATTCCCACTGACAAACAGATGAGAATTATTATTGATTTTCTCCAGAAGGAACTAATAGGCTTTGCCAAATATATCATGCAGATCCTAAGTGTGCTATTCATCTCTTCTGCAGATTATTGCTTAAAAGCCATGATAGTTGTCCTTTAAAAATCAAAAGTCAAATCAGTGCTTTGACTTGAAGTGAAAAATTTGGACTGATGGTCATCCTGGGCCTTATTATTGTTTGGTTTTTTGCAGTTTGGAAAATGAGAGGGCTGGCAGGCATGGATTCTTGGTAAGTGTGGATTCTTAGTTTCCAGGGAACTCAAGGACACCTGGAGACTGGAGGTGACTGGTTTGTGTTAATGAGTGGCTCAGTTATTTATCCCTCCCCAGTATTATGGAGCACCCCAAGGCTCCTGAGAAGCCAGAGCTGACAGTGGAGTTGATCACCTTCAACTTGGACACCTTTTGTGTCTGTGCATCTGTCTGTGTGTCAGTCATGGCCCAGGGCCCTAACCAGGTCCTGAAATATTCCAGCATCTTCCCCTGTTTCAGTTCCCTGTGTTCTGGAAGTTGTAGATACTTTGTGCCCCTCCTATCTTTCAAGAAAACATTGTAGGTAATTATTATATTTACTCAATTAGCTTTTTGTTGATTTGAGCTTATGTGGTGCAATCACTGGTGCTTCTGCAGCACATATTCCATCATCTGATTGTTTCCTAATTAATGGAGGAGTCTAATCTAGTTTTTAAGTACCCTTCATTGTTGGTTTTTTTTTTTTTTGTTGTTGTTGTTGTATGGGAATTGATTTAGAGTTGAAACATGTCTCAGCTAATTGCATGACATAACACCACAAAACTGTATGAATTAACAAATACTAATATGTATTTAACATCTGTCCTAGATACCAGTGTTTCTACCCACACACAGAGGATGCTGCTACTGGCTGAAATTAGAAGACAGGAACAATGTAGATTATCCAAAGTCTGTATTCCTCTAGCAAGTTTCAAATCAGCATGAGACTCTATCCTATTCAAATATTTATCTGTTCAGCATCTTCACCAAAAAGAGAACTTTCTAGATGACCCTTGTGGCCAGCAGAAGTTGTGGTTCTTGCTGATATTACTCAATTAACATTGTATGAAATTTCTCCAAATGTGTTGACTGCCCTATCCGACTTAAAGGGAAAAACAACCAAAAAACACCCAAAAAACCCCAAACCACCACCAAACACCCCAAAAAACACCCCACAACCCAAAACCAACCTAACAAAAAAATTCCCCAAAACAACAACAACAAAAAAACACCCACATCCTTTAAATTTCTCCTGTTTGTCACTAAAATAATGCATTATAAATTTGCCAAGTCTTGCAAACCAGCACAATTTCATATTCTGGGCACAACATTAATTTTCACTGGAAAATATGTGTTTAGAATTACTAGATCTGCTCAAACATTGAATGCAGTTATTTTTCAGTATTTTCCGTACATGAAATTTAACTACCTTGTTGTATCAAAAATCCAGCTGTACTTGCAAACAAACAAAGAAATTTTTAAAAAAAGCTGGAAGAGGAAAAGGGGAAGGAAGAAACCTATATGTGACCTCTGGTGGTTTTAAGACTTACTCAGAATATTGTACCTTCATCAATGATTAAATGACTCTCCCCTTTAAAATGTATTGAGCCCTCATTTTTATGAGGATGGATATTACTACAACAGAAATTCAACCTCTCACTGAGAAAAAGGGTAATCATAAGAATGGGAAAACAACTCAGATAAGTAAAACCAATGCAAATGCAAACCTTTCACCAACTCCTTAAGAGAGATTGACAATCTGCAGAAGTGTAAACACATGGGGCCTATATTTCTGGAAATAAGAAATGGTGGCAGATGCTCAGCTGGCACTGACACATCAGGTAACCATCACTCTGGGAGGACAGGTACTCTCTGAAAACTGGGCACTTTTAATAAGATTGAAAAGAAAGTGCTTAAACACTGAGGTGTCCAAAAATTTAATTTGGTTTGCAAATACAGATTTTGACTCTTTTTCAAGATTCTCATTTTTTCTTCTTTGTGTGTATCTTTTCCTTGCTCTGTCTGAAAACAGAAAAATGGGTAGAAATTACTGTGTAACTAGATTAATATGTATATACACACTTATTAATTGCATACATCTGTACCAGTCAGCAGGTTAATATTTAGATACCATTTTGATTACATATTTTATTTTTTGTTTATTTGGTTAAGGACCTTCAGGAGGTTTTCAGAATATACGGGCTGGCATGAAAAGCAAAGCTAGATTCTATCAGATATATTTCAATGCCTCTTAATACCATGTGCTTTCATCAGTTTTTTCTCTATGCCTTGTTCATTGTAGGCAGCACTTAGTCCTTCAGAGAGAGTGCTGACTGTGGCTGAGAAGTCATCCTGGAAAGCAGGGACACAGGTATTTTCCATTTTAGATACACAGGCCAAAATACCACATATACATGACCAAACTGACTTTTACTTAGGTACTACATGATAGGAAAAGTCAGTCAAATTGTCATATTTTAAAGAATGAAAGCAAAATTGTCCATCTTGCTGACAAATGGATCTGTGCTTTCCTGTGCCTCAGGGCCTGCACACCCTCATCCTGCAAGCAGAGGTGCCTACAAGAAAGCTGGAGAGTGATTTTCTATAAGGACAAATAGTGATAGAACAAGAGGGAACGATTTCAAGCTGAAACAGAGCAGGTTTAGAAAAGGTATTAGGAAGAAATTCTCGACTGTGAGGGTGGTGAGGCACGGGCACAGGGTGCCCAGAGAAGATGTTGCTGCCCCATCCCTGGAAAAGCTCAAGGCCCAGTTGGATGGGGCTTTGAGCAGCAGCTGGTGTGAGGTGTCCCTGCCCTGGATTGGAACTGGATGATCACTGAGGTCCATTCCAACCCAAACCATTCTATGGCTCCATGTTGCTGCTGGGGCCCCTGTCAGAGGCTGCCGTGCCCGGAACATGGAATGGCTGCTCTGTGACATCAGCCCAGGGCTGAGGGCGCTACAGGTGCTGCGGGCACTGCGGCTGTGCTGGCACACGGAGCCTTGCTCCCGTAGCTGGCACGAGCCTCGGGCAGCCATAGCCATGCTGCTGCTGTGCTTCCTCGCGCTGCTGGCCATGTGCAGGCCTGTGCAGGCCATGTGGAACACCTGCGAGTAAGTGGCCCCAGGCTCGGGCAGGGATCTTGGCCAGCACTGGGGGCTCCCTGGAGAGGGCCTGCTTGTCCTCCATGGCCAGGCCGCAGCTCCCCGAACCCCACGGGGAAGCCTGAGTTCCTTGTGGACAGGCACACACTCCGTGGCCTTCCCTGGTGTGCTGCCCCACACACCTTGTGGGGAGCTTCTGCTGGAGCAGCAGCAAGCCATGGAGCAGGATGGAAATGACTTTCTACTTGCAGAGGGAACTGCGGAGTCCGGCCCTTGACTTCCGATGAGGAACGAGGCATGACACGCGTCGTGGGTGGCAGAAATGCCGAGGTCGGGGCCTGGCCCTGGCTTGTCAGCATCCAAGATCCCTCGGTTTCAGGCACAGGGCATCTGTGCGGAGGGTCCCTCATCAGCACACGGTGGGTCCTCACAGCCGCCCACTGCTTTGCTGAGTCCAGGTAAGCCGGAGCAGGAAGTTGGGATATCCCCACATCATCAACAGCTGCCCTGTCAGCAAGTGCCGTACGCTTCTCCCATCTCATTTCTCTGCAGTGTGCCCAGTGCCTGGGCAACGCAGAGCCCAGCTGAGAAATTTCTCAGGGGAAGGCTGGGCACATGCCACTACTTCCTAGCAGCCTCCAGCTGGCATTCCCAGAGCCTGAGGCGTGCTAGAGCAGTCACCGCCTCCATAAGTGCTGCTTTCCTCTCTGCCTTGAGAAGCAGACAGCTGGTGACTGCTGGGCCACTGTTGGGCAGCAGGCTGGTCACTGCTGGGCTGCCACTGCTCCAGGCTCTGCTCCCTCTCACCCCTCTCTCCACGTGCCTTCAGGAACATCAGCGCCATGCGCCTGCTGATTGGGGCCATCCAGCTGACGGAGCCAGGCCCTGAGGCCGAGGTGCGCCTGATTAAGCGGCTGCTGATTCACAAGGAATACGGTCCTGCTGACCAGAGCAATGACATTGCGCTGCTGGAACTGAACAAGCCTGTCCAGTGCAACTCCCACATCCAGCTGGTGTGTGTGCCCAACGCCACGGTGAACGTGGCACAGCTGGATACCTGCTATGTTGCTGGCTGGGGTGCCACCACTGCAAGATGTGAGTTTCCAAAAATGGAGGGCAAGCTCAATACACTGGGAAGATGGGTTGGTCTTCCTGACAGCAAAGGCCAAAGCCAGGATAAGGCTGCCCACTCCCTAAAAGCAGACAACAGGGACAGAGAGTTCCAGCACCTCTGTAGAGGCACAGCCAAACTCTAGGGAAGGGGTCCACCTCCAGATAGGGAAAGTGGCAGCAAGCTGTTGAGTCCTCATTCCTTTCTGTGTTCACAGCTCAAAAATCAAGTGATATCCTGCAGGAGGCCAAGGTCCACCTTATCAATGTCCAGATCTGCAACGGCAGCGAGTGGTACCAGGGGGACGTCCATAGCCACAACTTGTGTGCTGGCTACCCGGAGGGTGGCATCGACACCTGCCAGGTGGGAGCATCACTCAGTGACAAGTCACTCAGCCCCCAGCAGCACAGGCAGCATCCCCCCAACACAGCCCAGCCCCTGCTTTCCCTGGCTGGTCACTCTCTCAGCCCTGGCTCCCCACCTTTGCTGGGCCTTCCCAACCATTCCCCATGTGCAGGGCCTAGCCCAGGACCTGCCTTGTCCGTGAGGCCTGGCACTCTGCCCAGAAAGCCCTGCTAGCGCTCTTTGCAGTCTAGACATCCAGATGCGAATGCTGGAACAATTGTCCTCTGCACGTCCAGGATCACTGTGCAGAGCTGAGACAGAGCCTGACTTCATAGGCTCCCAACCCTCTCCCAGCCAAGCTTCTGGAGGTTCCAGCAGCTGAGCAGAGCCTTGCTCAGCTGAGAATACAGCTCTGGCAGGGGCTATGAGAGAGAAGGAGGCAGCACCGGTGTTGACAGGAGCCACCCAACACCACCTTAATCCTCTCTGGTTCTCTGCAGGGTGACAGCGGGGGTCCGCTCATGTGCAAAGACAATGACGCTGACTTCTTCTGGGTTGTTGGAGTGACCAGCTGGGGCAGAGGCTGCGCCAGAGCGAAACGGCCTGGAATATACACTTCTGTTCAGCACTTCTATGACTGGATTGTGCTCCAGATGGAAATGCTTCCACAATCATGGAATCCTTATACAACTGCCTCACCACCCTGGACTCATCCTACAAATGCCCCATGGCCCACTCAGAAGCCATGGACGAGACCACCTCCCACTCAGATGCCATGGACAAGACCACCTTCCACTTACAACCCATGGCCAACAACACTGCCCCCTCCAAAGCCATGGCCAACAACGCTGCCTCCTCCAAAGCCATGGCCAACAGCACACCCTGCTCCGAATCCATGGCCTACAGCACCGCCCACTCCAAAGCCATGGCCAACAACAATGCCCCCTCCAAAGCCATGGCCAACAACGCTGCCTGCTCCGAATCCATGGCCAACAGCACCACCCCCTCCGAAGCCATGGCCAACAACAATGCCCCCTCCAAAGCCATGGCCAACAACGCTGCCTGCTCCGAATCCATGGCCAACAGCACCACCCCCTCCGAAGCCATGGCCAACAACAATGCCCCCTCCAAAGCCATGGCCAACAACGCTGCCTGCTCCGAATCCATGGCCAACAGCCCCGCCCCCTCCGAAGCCATGGCCAACAACAATGCCCACTCCGAAGCCATGGCCAACAACAACCTCCACTCCGAAGCCAAGTTCATTACCCACACCAGTGGAAGAGATTAATAACTGCCCATTTCCACTCAAGAAGCTGATGGAATTCTTCACTCAGATGCAGAAGCTCCTGAAGAACCTACAGGGGATTCCAGTTTGAGCAGGAGAATGGACAGGATCCAGTGCAGGTTTCATGGGACTGTGACTGTTTCCTGCTGAGGCAACGCCTGCAGATCCAAAGGCTGCCTCAGTGCCGAAGGCCTGCTCTGTCCTGCCCATATTGCTCCTCTACATGTATGCAAGTGCTAACGTTGACTTAGTTGCTGAAATAAAGTTGCCTTTGTTTGTGGTTAACTATGCTTTCAGTCCAGTTTGGTCTCCTGGGCAAGGCAAGGATTTTCTTGCCCATGACCTGCAAAATGAGGCTGCCTCAGAGCACTTAGGCACAAAGGGAGTCACTCTGAAGGGCTGGAACTGTGTCTGGCCAGACAGAAGAGTGCTCAGAGCCACCACAGGATGAAGAAGACTGGCACATCAAGGCTAGGAAGAGGACAGGAGGAGACAATGCCACGTGCAGACACCTTGGGGAGGGACACTTTGAGGCACACAAGCTGGTGACTCGGGCCTGGCAAAAGCCTGAGCTAATGGAGCAGACCTGGGAAGCTCCTGAGCATGACAAGCAAAATTTCTGACCATCACAAAGTCAGGGAGAAGCTGAAAGGAGCCACAGTGCCCTAAGGAAGAGCAAGATTTCAGAGGTAGCAAAGGGACATTGATGTGGGAGGTGGCCACACTTCAGAGATGTGTGAAGGAAAAGTTGGGGTCATTCCAGGGAGGAGAACCTGGTAGGAGCAGAAGGACCCAGGAAACTGCATCTGTATTGCCATCGAAGGCCAAGGTGAGCTAGTTAACAGCACCTGCAACACCAAGTCTGTACACAGGTGGGACACATCTTGGATTCAGGGGGAAAATATAGGGAGGAGAGAAGGTCAGAGAAAGAGAGGAGTCAAGAAGATGAGGGGGAAGTGTAAGCATGGCAGAAGGGAGAATGAAGCAGCCAGTCTCACAGACACAAGCTGCATCCTTGTGCCACAACTGCCCTCGTCAGGACAGGGAGCCTCCCAGAGGGTGTTGCTGTGGCTGACATGGCCAGCCTGAACTGTGCCACATGCGTGTTTCCCGTGCTTTGCACAGGAAGGATGACACTGCCTGGGTATCTCTGGCACATGTGACTGGTGCTGCACTGCTCGCCGGCCATGGCTGTAACCAGGCTGGATACGTGCATGCTGTCTGCAGGAGCCATGTGCTCTAGGGGGTGTTTTTCGGGAAGGAGCTTCTGGCAAGCAGCTGCAGAGAGTAGGGTGGCAGTGAACCCCCCAAAGGGACCATGATGCCACACAGGGTGTTTTCCTGCAAGCTGTTAACAGGAAGTTCTGGGAGTCCCTGCAAACAGAGGGGCTAAAATAAAGCTGGAGAGGGACTTTTTTTACAAGGGCAAGTAGTAATAGGACAAGGAGGAATGGCTTTAAAGTGAAGGTAAGTTTAGAATAGATATTAGGAAGAAATTCTTCTCAAACACAGGAACTCCGTGGCTTCAAAGCCACAGTCAAAGCAAATGTTACAACCATCTCCTCCTCAGAGATGGAAAAAGCCTGTCACAGTCATTACCCTGACACGAGCACCTACCAGCAGCTTCCAACTGCTCATTCAAATGCCAAGTGACAGGCAGATGTTTCCAGGAAGAAATACAGCCCTCTCAGAGCCTTGGGTTGCATCACCCCCCAGGACAGCATTGCCTCAGCCTCCTCTGGCCGGGGCTGTGACCTGCTGCAGTCACTTGAGCTCAGCCGGGCTCAGCTCTGACCATGGGGCCCAGACAGACCACGTGGCACTGCTGGAACTGGAGAGAGGTTTGCTTTTTCTTGTCACAAACTTCTTTGTTAGCAGGAAGCTGTCAGGGGTAGGGGACATAAGACAACTTACACCCTGCCTATTGTTTTCCCAGCAGCGTTTGTATAGTGGGTTTCTAGAAGAAAAAATCCCCACAAACTGCAGTTGGGAATTTAAAATAGCACTTGGGACAACTGTGTATGCTCTTTAGTGGCTTGATAACTAAGATAGAGTATAAACCATTTAAGTTGAAATGCCACTGTTAAACGCAGGGAAGCATCACAAACCCTCCCCCGCCCGAGCTCTCCCCGCCGCGCCGGGACCGACCCGGGCAGCGCGGCCGCCATCGCCGCGACAACGCTGCCCCCTGGCGGCGGCCGGCGGGAGCGCGGGGCGGCCCCGGGGAATGCCCGGGGATGGATCCCGCGGGCCCGCACGGATCCGCCCGGGAATGCGGGGAATGCGCGATTCCTGCCCCGAGCCGCACGGGCAGACACCGCTGCAGGCAGCCGCTGCCTCTGACACGTCGCGTCGGGGCTGCCTTAGACACTGGCAATTACTGGTGACACCTCACTTCGACTGGGTTAAATATTTTCCCACTCCGGGCCGTGTGTTTGTACAGGAAGGATCAGCGAGTCACGTCTGCTGCCGTTCCCTCTGCTCCAGCTGCCCGATGTCCTTGGTACCTGGCCGTCAGTTCTTAATGTACATCAACATGCGCTGATATACAGCCAGGCTGATCTTTGACTCACCTTTGGAACAGCAACACATTTTCTCAACAACAAATTATACTTTGACATTAGAAGGTGGCAATCTGTAATGGATATTGCAATCTGAAGATTGAAAGAGACTATCTGTGATCTTTGTCCTCAGCCGAGCAGGCTGGAGTCTCTCTTCCCTCCTACACATTATTTGATTGTGGGACATAACCTTGGGATGTACTAATAATCATTAGTCAGAGCTGATGTATCCGTTACGGGCCTGCCCTGCTCGGGGAGGGAGACATTCTCTAGAACAGTAGTAAATCAGCAAAACATGCACTTAAATATACAGTAAAATGTGGTTTGAGACACGGTCCTTCATACATCATGTAGCAAAATGTTTTATTGAGAGAGTCACACACACACTAATGAGGAAAGAGGGCTGCCAAGACAAGACCTGTGGAGGGGAAGCAGTTCCGTGGCAGGAAGGGGCTGGGAGATCTCTGAGCAGCTCCTGGTCCAGGGGAAGTTGTGACTCCCCAAGTCCTTCTCTGCTCTCTCCTTGCCTTGGACAAGCTGGCAGGAGAGAGAAGGGAAGGCAAAGGAAGGAAGGGAGGCCTGTGGAGCTGTCCAGACACAGTGAGCCTTAGGGGCCTGGCAGGGGCAGTGAAAGGGTCCAGATTGCCAGGAGGAGGGAGAGGTCTGTTCTGCTGCTCACCGGCTTTGCAGGTCAAACTGCTACTTTGTCATTTGGTTTTGCTGCTAAGCAGCTGTCTTTTTGGAGCTGAATGTTGCAGAAATTGTTACAGCTTCTCCGTTATTTTTAAAGGCATTTGTCATTATTATTTAAATCTGAGTGAATAAATAACACAGGTATCTGCTGAATGTTTTACTCTCTGGGTTCCTGACCTTGCTGCGTTGCCTTCCTTAGTTTTGTGGTCCTGACTATTTGCAGAAATTGTGCCAAAAGGGCTGGCCAAGATCTCTGAAAGGCCTGGGGCTGCATCCCACACTGATCTGGGAGAGTCTGAGCTGGCACATCCCTGCTGACTGTGATTGCTGGGCCCACAGGGCCCTGGGGCTTCTCCTGTGAGTCTCGTCACCCTTTTTGGAGCTGGCCAAATCGGTGCATGTCTGGCTTTGTTTGCTTACTAGTGACAACTCAACCAATGCTGAAATGTCTGTGATGTCCAAGCTTTGGATCAGCTGTCTTGCTTAGTGCAACCTCTCCACATTACATTTTGTTATTTCTATTTTTTTTTTCTTGAGTAAGAATAGCTCAAGCATTGCAATAGCCATTTTGACTGCCAAAACTATGTTTGATGCCTGTTTGGCTGGTGGGGAGACAGGCTCAGGATAGGTGTGCATTAGCTGCTTTCAGTACTTCTGACCCAAACCCATGTCACTTCACTGAGGGATGCCAGCCTGGCACGGCCCACAGGTGACTGCAGGCTGAGCTGCTGAGGAACTGAAATCCCAGTTCCAGCAGAACGTCTGGGACCAGCCCAGTCGTGCACCTAGAGAGGGAAATAAAGCAAGCCTTTCACTTGTCTCTTCAGTAAATATTTGAATGGTTTGTGCCTTTGTTTTCCTAATTTTGACATTTTTTTTCTCAGAAATCTGTTACAAGCGTGAGCACAGACTAATTTCCATATAAGGCAAATCAGTAAGAATGGGGATGTTTGAATGGTGTGCCTTTTAATAAATTAACCAGTGCTTGTGTTTTTAACAGCATTAAGAAGAGATAAGACCTCCATTCCACCTGTCATGGCAACTACAACAAACAGATCATTCAGAAGTCAAGAAAAAGACACAGGCACTTTAGGTCTCAGCCAAGAGAGCTGCAAAGTAGCAAAACTCATTACTAATTCAGAGGAGCTGTATCCCTCAGAGCTCACCATTACTGGTCTTACTACTAATAATACTGGAGCACATCAATTTAGCAGAAGGCAGATTTTGGCAGAAGGCAGAATGGTGTTGAAGTGCCACTCTCCCAATCAAACACCTCCATGAGGCCTTCCCTTGCTCTAGTCAGCCTAGAAAGAAGCAGTGCTGGGTTGTGGGGAAAGAGCTGAGGAGAGGAAGGTTCTGGTTTTATAGTCAGAGCAGTCTGGTAACATTAATCCTAGAGAAACAGTGAAAGAGGCCACAGGTATTTGTAATTTATTCATAAACAGCTATGCCATCATAAGAAACTTTTCAAAATAATATGTGATAGTTCTTTAAATATTTAAGAATTTGTTGACCTATTTTCTCAGTTAATTAGGATTTTTTTTGGCTGCATTAACAATGACTTGAATGCAGTCTGGTTTAGTCACTACACAGTTTAGCTGCACTGGGTTACAGAAACATGATTTCTTTCTAAGGCACATGACACAGGAGAGGAATGCCATTGTAAGTGTCTAGATGTGTGCTTAAAAACCTGGAGACTTACTAGTAGGTAGGGCATAAACTCAATTAGTGAATATAAAACCATTCACCTGGCATGCTTCTGAGTCCTAAACCAAACTTTGTCTTTTCAATTACAGCACTACCCCTGTTTTCTCTGCAGCAAAGTGCTATGGTGCAGTTGCCCTTCTCTTCAAAGTACCCTGGTTAAGAGCATCAAGCTCATCTCTGCAAGCTGCATTTGTGAGTACACTTCTTTTCTTACTCATTTCTTTTGCCCAGGCCTAGAGGTGAAGGTGATAAAACCTTGTCCATGTGTGCAGCACAAATCACAGTGCAGCAGTATGGTCAGAAACCAGCTCTTTCTGAATGCTAATGGAAGGCACTGTTAGCAAAAGCTGCACTCTGTGCATCATGCTGGAGCTGGAGCAGAACTCATGTCCCATCTGCCTCCTCTGAAATCAGTGGTGAGGCAAGGGAGGACGTGAGAGCAGGGCTTTGACAGACTATGCAGCATGGAGATGGGAAATAGTTGGAGATAGCCACAGGGCCCTCCTGACAGAGGGGATGTTGTCACCAGGAAGGCTGGGTGAACCCTCAGAGTCCTGTCAGTATCTGCTTGGTTCAGGGGGATTGCCATGGGCTGTGAATTAGGCTGCAGCACCAAAATGTAAGTTTGTCCCCCACTACATGGCTTGGGAATGATCAGCTCTGAGCTGATCCACTCTAGAAAAGGATACCAGAGGGGTCAATTCCTGCTCTCTGAAAGGTTCTAAAATGTACATCTCAAGAGGGTCAATATCAGGTCAATTTCTGGCTCTTTTAAAGCTGCAGTAAAATAAAACTTTACCCTTGCTGTTTTCACCTCTCCTTCTTGGGAAGTGTCCAGAATCATGCTGTTTTCCAAGAGTTGCTTTAGAGGTCTTCTGTGGAAAACCACAGGGTCAGAGAGAAGTTTGCACAAACTCAGAACACAAGGATGCTGTTAACTTCCCATGCAGTCTTTGCAGGGCATCTCCAAAGTGACCTGGGAAGGGTACTTCTCAGTCTGTGTTTCTGCACAGTGTCACTGAGCTGACTCAAAGTAAAAGACTAAATAAATGTTGGCTGTCAGGCTTCAACAAGCTTCTTCATCAGGTGCAAATGGACAGGAAAGATTTTCTTCCATTTGCACCTGATGAGGAGGCATGTTTCTCCCCCAAAAGCTGATGTCTGCCATCCTGTGTTTCACTCCATGGATCAATTCAGCATTCTTGGGATCAATGTCCTCCACTAATGAGTTATTGCTTTTTATTTTCAAATTGCAACTTGAAATCTTGTGGCAAATATTTGTCATCCGAGGGATACCAAGTTCACAGAGTCAAACCTGTAAGCTCTTAAATGAGAATGGTTGGGTTTGTAGTTCCTAGAAAGAAATACAACACTAGAAACTTTTTTTCTGAGATTAAACAGCAGTCAATACCACAGTGCAGAGAAAGAATTTCTATTTTTGGCTACACCCTTAAGGCAACAGAAGAAGTGTGTGTCACTGCCACAGTGACAGCTAATGAGCAGATATACAATATTAATTGCAGTAAGTGTAACACACTGAGCAATCTTTCAGCTTCAATTTTCCCAGCAGCTGTAGTTTAGATACTTTTGCCTAACACCTCTGTCTGAACTGGCTGCTTTGGGTTTGTTTGCCTGCATGGCAGCACACAGAGGGACTAAATCATCACGGTCCTCCTGGTGCTGCTCGAGGGGCTGACCCAGTTGCACTGGGCTGGCACCAGCACGAGGCTGTTGTCCCGGGTCCTTCGGAAGCGCATCACCGCCCCGTGTTCCGTGATGGTGATGACGTCGGGGTCGGGCTCGCTGAAGGACACCTCGGCCCGCTTGTGGCACTGCTGGGCACACACACAGCGCACGGCAGCTGCCAGCGCCAGGCCCAGCGCGGCCGTGCAGAGCAGGAGGATGCCAAGCTGGGCTGCAAGGAGTCGGCTTCCTCTGCCAGGGCCTTCCCCTATCCCGGGAACAGCAGATTCAGGAGCTGGTCTGGTCACCCATGGCAGGGTATTCCCAGCTGCCTCCTGCTCATCCTTGTTCTCCTCAGCCCTGGTGCCTGCCCCATCTGGTTGTGGTGCCAACTCTCTTCCTGCCATTTGCCTTGAGGCTGAGGACAAATTGCCAGCAGTGGACAAATTGCCAACAGTGCTGGCATCACCAGGCCAGGCTGTGGTTGCAGCAAGGCTGCCCTGGTGAGTGCGTACGTGCAGGGCAGAGGGAGACGCTGTCACATGTAGGGAGGCTTTCAAGATGGTCCCACTCTCAGTGCTGCCCTTTGAAAGCAAAAACATGCCAAAACGTGCAGTGAGGGAAGAGAAAAGTGGCTGATTAAGTTCTCACTACCTACCTCATGGAACACTTCAACTCTGTTTCTGATGCCCTTGTGTCCCTCCGGCTTTAGATTAACTCTTCTCTATTCCCTGTTTACTCAGTAGCTTTTAGAAAATGAAGCAGATGCAACCCTCCATACCAGAGTTACCATGGGAGGAACAAGGCACCCAAGTTGGTCCCAGGGGCAAAGGCAGTGTGGGTTGGAGGGGCAAAGGGGAAGAGGAAGGTCACTGCTTTGTCTAACTAAATATCTGCAGTTCCTGTGGTGGTGGTGGTATTTTTCACAGGCATCATTATCACAAAAGAATATCACTTAATAAACAATTCCCACCTTGAGTGGCACCAGTGAAAGAGCAGGTGTGATTTTCCCAGCCAAGCTGCCTGTGTAGGCTCACATGGACCCAATGGGATTCAGTAGTCCCCTTCTGAGGCTATGAAGTGGATGGACATGGCATACTTGGGATGGCCTTTGCCATCAGCAGTTTTGGGGCATTCACATACAACCTATAAACTCTCCCTAAAGCCTGTCTTGCTTTCTCAGTTTACACAGCCAGTCTTATGCCCCTCTGTGTTGCTTAACCACCCATTTTAGTGGGAATGTTTGTTCCTGCCTGAGCCTGGGCACTGTCTGGTTCCATGCACCTTATTTTAACTGTCACAAAATGCCAGCTGCTCCATGCCAGTTCTGCAGCTCAGGCTTTGCTGCAGGTATCATCCAAGACTAACTGGGAAACAAGCATGCAATTTAGGAGGCCCCCAATGAATTTTTCCATTCCCACTATGCACCTGAGCCCCCATCCAAAACCTGCAAAATGTACTGGAGTTTTTAATTTGGCTCCACTGAGATTTGGATCTGGCCCTCAAAAGCTGGCACCTCTCCAGCCTGTCCAGCCCAGCAGGCTTTTTCACACATCCATTAATTACACCAGAGAAACTCTCACCCTCTACCATCATTAGTGATTTCTAAAGCTTCCTGACAAGACAGTGTGACAGGGGCACAAAGCTGAGGTAGGAGCCCTGGCAAGCTGTGAAGCAAAGTAGAGGTGGGTCAGAGCATCCCTTGTGGAAGGGATGGTTTCTGAAGGTGCTAGTAAAATACAGTAGTAAATAGAAAACTTCCAGTGGCTGGACTGCAAACTATAAAGTAGCAGGCTGGCTAAGTTAGGACTGCATGTGTAGGGATCACTTGCCCTTAAAATGCAAACACCATACTGTAAGGATTTGCAGCAGGACTTGGACTTTGGGATAGAAAATGGAACTGCCTCTTAAGTCCTTGCCCTGTCTCAACTCATTTCTCCTCTCTTTTCATCCTCCTCCCAATTCTTGCCTAATTTATCAGTGTTTTTGTTTCATTATGCTCTTCTGATCTTGCTTTGTGCAATAACTCGTCCTTCCCTTTGGTTTCCATCTACTGCCAGTTCTCCACTTCTCTCCATGGCTATGCCAGGTGCTCATGGTACATATCTCTCCTTGTTCTCTGTCCTCTGCTCCTTCCTAAATATTTCTGGCTCGTTCTGTGCTATACGTCCCCTCTCTCTTTTATTTTCTGTGAGATTATTTCTCTTTCTCTTTTAGCATTTTGGAAACCAGGTCTATTCTTTCTTCTCCTTGTATTTTTCTTCTCTCCATCACCTGCATAGTTGACTTACCCTGTTAATTCTGTGTCCTGTATGTCTAAGCACACACATTTCCAGCAACCTGTAGTCACATCTACATAAGGGAAAGCAATTGTTTTTACAGTGGGCCTCTTAAAAACCCAGCCAGAGGGCTCAAAAGGAAAAAAAAAACAACCCAAACTAGAAAGAGACATAAACCTCAATTTCCAGTTAAGGAAAAAAAATCTAAAACTTTCAACAGTCTCAGTGTAGTTTTAGCCACTTATGACACCTACATGGGCTGCTAGGGTGTCCCCAGCCCTGGTGCTTACCTTCCCGTTGCCTGTACACATCAAACACAAGTGTAGGGTGGCAGCACTGGCAATGCTTCTGAAATATGGACAGAGGAAAGGCAGGGTTAGCAAGTGACACCTGTGGCTCACACCACCAAGAAGTGCTGCTCCTTAGAGCAGTTTTGGATGCATGCAGTTAATGTGGATCATACAACCTGCATTCTGAATTATGCCTGATCATTGATTCCTATCCCCATCATTTTCACCCACAATATGAAATGTTGCGTGAAAGCCCATGCAGCCCAAACCTTCTAAAATTTCTGAGCAGACATCCTCCAGCCCAAATTTCATAATTGCTTTGCTTCCTTTTTTTTTCCTTTCCCTGCAGATGGAGAAATAGATCTGCTAAGCTCACTGTTTCACTGAATAGTTGCATGCACTTTCAGAAAAATGTTACAGCAGTTGATAGGTTTTATCACATCCGTCCACCGCCTGACCTGCCCCCCACTGTGCTGGGAAACACAGCGTTGGGTTCTTGGGAGTTTGGGATTTTCTCCCTGTTACTGTCGGTCATGTGCAATATCCAAAGGATTATTTCTCAAAATCCCAGCAAACAAACACCCTCTCACCTCCCCCAGACACCTTCCTACATGCAGGCACCTTCCTACATTTCCCTTGTTCATCTGCAGGGAAGCTATTACTATTTTCCTTCCCCGCAAGGACTGGAGAAACAGCTTTTCCCACCACCTAGATTTACCCATTGAAGGTGCTGTAGCTGGAGGCATTGTCCTGGGAGAGGGAACCTTGCAAGGCATCCACCATTCCAACATCTTGGGTGGGAAGGGACGGCTCCAGCCCCCGGCCTCCAGACCGGATACTCCTGCCGGGCACAGCCCGCAAAGTCCGGGCCGGCTTTGGCTCAGCAGCAGGATGAGTCTCCAACCCCACACCAAAACCTGGCTCTGGTGCTGGTGCTGCCACCATGCCAGTGGGACTGGCAGGCAGCAGGGAGCCAGTGGCAGCTGCAGGAGAGATGGGACCTTGGCCAGCAGGGAGACAAAACAAAAATCAGGGAGAGAGAAGCAGAAGTCTGTTGTCTTTGGTTTGTTTATTTCAAATCCCACTCGATGCCAAGGTTTGCCAGGAAGGTTTGTAACAGTGACTCTTTTATTTTCATGTCACTTGTTTTGAAGAGGGAACCCACATGGAAATTAAAGCAGCAAAGCTTGCTGCCTATGTACTGGTCAAGTAAAACAATAATTAGTGGGCCAATTTTTTTTTTACAGTCAAGTAAAAAAATAATTAAAACTCAGCCTTGGTGCCATGCCAAAAATGCTGAGAAATACATCTGATTTAGGTATAAGTAAATTCTTGGAGCATCTTACTGACCAGAGGCTGCATAAATACAACTAAATATATACCTGGAGGGCAATAATCACATTTAGAGACAAATATGTTCCTCTGTTTAGGCAACATTGCTAATTGCACTTCCTTCTCTTCAAGAACTGAGATTTTTGGTAAAGTATTTTAAGATTTGCTTTGAAATCATAAGATGTAGCAACCCTATTTAACTTTCTGGTGCCCTCCTTGAAACTGGCTCCTCAAATACTGACCCACACCTCAAATACTGACCCCCACCTTCGCTTCAAGGAGCTCACCATGGCCATCACTGATCTCCTTGACAGACACAGGAGTTAAATGGATCCCTCCAGCTTGTTTGGGCCACTTGTGTTGGACACTTGGCCAGACTAAGCTGTAAAACTATTCTGCAGGGGGTGTTGGTAAGAAACAAGAAGGTTTGCTCACCATACCTGTGGGGTGAGGGTCAGCTGGTCCCTGCAGGGGTGTGGGGGCTACAGCGTTGGGCTTCTTGTCAGCAAGAGTGTTGTTTTGCCCTCCCTGAGCCACAACAGCAGATTCAATCTTTGCCCAGTAAACAAAGTATGACTGGACTATGGAGATGCTGTTAAAACATAATCAGGCAAGAATTTACTGGCTCTATAGCATTAATAAAACATCTGACTGTTTAGCTAATCACAAAGACTGCTTTAATCTGAGGAGAGAACCAATGCAAATGTATTTTAAAGGATTAGCCTGTCGTATGTTTTCTATTACAAATAAAAGGTACCAGGTCCCATAAGAAAGATTTGGGGTGAAGAATCACCACTCAATAAATAATTAAGTTCAGCCAAAAAATGTGTGGGAACTTAAAAAAAATTTAAAAGCTGTATTACATTCATCATGTTGATAGAAGTACATTTGTAAAACTTGGACTAGCACTGCTTACAATCTTCTGTAGGCAAGGAAACAACAGCGGTATTTATTAATTAAAACAAGCCAATGTAACTTGTACAAACAGTAGAATAGGTAAGGGGTAGAAAAAGTCTCTCTTCTCAGCCCTCTGATATTTGAGCCTGCCTAATCCTCTGCTTTTTGTCAGGTGCCAAAACTGTGTTGGCCAACCTTTAACTGCACCCCAAGAGCCTTATTTAAGCTGGAGATTTTGGGAGAATTTCAGCTCAGATTGCTCAGCTGCTTCTGAGAATTATCTAAGGGGAAACCAACCTGGGTTTTCCTGTGCCAGATGACACTTAGAAGGCATTTTCAAGCCTAAAAAGGCTTTTCCTGATGCTGTGACAGGATAAAAAGGAAGAGTCTATCACATATCAGCTCAGAGTGTAAAAGGCCAGACTTGAAAGAAATATCAGAGTGGGTGTCTAGGACTAGGTCTTGTTGGGATTTGTTTGGGTTTATTTGGGGTTTTTTTTGTGAATTTAATAGTATTTCTTTAAACTGTAATAGTATTTTCTGATATAAAGCAATGGCTAAAATTTGGATATTCCAAGCAGCAATATTTCTGTTTCAATGAATTTTTCTTGAATCACGATGAGATGCTCAAGCCACAACACAGGGCACTTAGGTTTTGGGAAGCAGCCAAGGATCGGGCCAAGCAGTTTCTAAGTGACTTTGTAAAGTTGAAATATAACAATTTAATATCTTTTGAAATGAAAAGCCGCTGTGTTTCCTGTAAGGCAGTCACTTAGAAGATGTTTTCATTCTAAATCAGAACCAAGCTCCTTGGACAGTTTGGGACTTTGGTGCAAAACAGAGATGTCAAGTTTTGACACAGTGCTTGCTCTCTTTCTATTGTGAGTAATTCTGTTTACATTTAACTTTTTTTAAAACTACCTTTTTTTTGGTCTTTTTTTTTTTAAGTGATATACAAGATTATCCTGTAGCCAGGAAGTCCTATGGGCTGTATTATTTACAAAGACAGGCAACATGGTCACAGTTCTCTCTTTATGCCTTAGCATTTCTGTTTCCTAAAATGCTTAAGCTGTCATTTTCCAGTGTATCTATTCTGAGAAAACAGTGACCATGTAAATAAAAGGCAGCACTATGCAGCAGATATTAATGGTGAATTATGTACCAGCTGGGATACTGTAGCAGCATTTGGTAAGTATTTAGCTATATTTGGTTCAGGATACATAAACCACTGTGCTGGACAGCCTGTAACTGAGAAGACACAAATTCTGATTAGGAACCAGGATGTCCTTACAAAAACTTGATGTCTCCAATGGGTTGGTCTGGTGCTTTCCATACGAAGGACAGGTTTCTCTTCAGTGACTTGTCTGAGTGTGTGACAGTGTCACCATCTTCAAAACAAGTCAGCAGCTTGGAACCAGGAGGCAGGAAGATGAACGTGCCAGCAATTTCGTTGCTGGACACTTTGCGAGCTTGCAGCATAAAGCCCATGTAATCCCGGGTGCTTCTTACTGTCACTTTTGGAAGACAAAACACAGGACACAAAGGGATTTGTCTTGCTTTTATGGAATGAATTGCCTGCAATGGAGTTACCAGAAAAAACCTTGGGCAACACTGCTGAAAACACCTTACTGTCTTTGTCCTCACAGTCTGTCTTGGACATGCTAGATACAGAAGGCCAGACTTTTACCTTTGGTTTTGCAATGTGTAATTGCACACAGGATTTGCCTGAGACTTCCCCCCCATCCCTCCTTGATGATAAGCTGTTAACCCCATTGGACCAGGCAGCGTGCAGCCATTTTTATGGAAGGAGGTTTGGACACCGCTCTGTATGTGAGCAAAACTCATGTTCTGCTCTCAAAGGGGTTTTGTTTTGTGCAGGGATGAACGGGCAAGTGGCCAAGCTGGGGAATGGTGCCTCAGCTCCGTGTGCATCTGCCTGAGGAGCAGCAATGCCAGGGATAGGGGAATGCTGCCAACCATGCCCAAGAGTCAGGTGAGTCACCCAGACCCCTTCGAGTGCTGCAGAGGGGCTGGGAAGGTGACTTCACGCACTGGAGGTGCCTCTCATGGGCCATTGCATGTAATGAGGTCTGTCTGGTGTGGTTGGGACACAGTTGAGATAAATGAATCCCACCCAAAGCACCCGTGCTGCAAACAGAATTCCTCTGTAAATATGTCCTTGTGACAAGAGAGGTGTCGCTCACTCAGAGCAGTTATCCCTCTGCCCAGACCTCGCAGAGATTAATTCCATCACTGAGATAAGTTACCATGCATTTTTCAGATGCAGGAATGAGAAGCTATTCCTTACCTGGCACCTTGTCTCCCGGGAAGAAGAAGGACATGTTGGTGTGGACAGTGACGTAGTTGCTGTTGGAGCTGTGCAGCTGCACCCTCAGGTGTCTGGGCATCATGTCGCTGCAGGCGGAAAGGCTGGCGCCCTGCGAGAAGGCGGCCACGCAGGAGACCAAGCACAGGGTCGTGCAGGCCCAGCCAACAATGGCAGTGTAGGCTCTCCCACCATCCTCCATCCTACAGCAGGAAACAACCTGGAGTTCACTTCAAAGCAGTGGCTTCCCAAATGGTGCCATTGATTTATCTGATCTCCAGAGCCGCCCTCCCCGCTGTCTTTAAACAAAAGGGAAGAAGTGATCTCTGTGGCACCTGGAGCCACTTTGGGAATCCATAGCATTTACATTCTGAAGTGAACTGTTCAGGCTGGGAGAGGGAAGAGCCCCCCACAAGAGGATGGATTTCTTGCGAAGCTGCCCATGGAGGGTGTGGCCAGAAAAGATTTGCTCCAAAAAGTCTTGTGGGTTTTAGGAGGAGGAGCAGGCTCTGTACAGCCACACTCAGCACCCTCCACCACTCCCAGCCCAAATGTACAGCCTGATCAATAGGGTCCAATCTGCCCTTTGGACCTGCAGAACTGCTGCAGGCCCCGTCACATATGGGGCTGGTGCCCAGGGCAGAGCCTGTCCCTGCCTGCCATCACAGAGGTTCATCCCTGCGGTGACAGCACAAAACACATTTCCAGACTGAACAGAGTATTGTGCCATTCTGCTTTTTCAAAATGCACTTTTCAAAGTGAAGATGAAGGATAAGTGTGTGGCATTTATTGTAATGGATATCACAAAGCAAGTACTTCTGATTTTAATGTAGCACTTTCTACCATCTTCTTTTCAACATGCCTACCTTAGATGTCATTACACTTAGTCAATGAGTAAATGTAAACAAATCAGAGGCAACAGAGGCTGAGGAGGTCTAGCTTGTACCTCCCTCTCAAGCACCGCTGAAACTTGCCAGCCGACTAACAAAGCACCACTGCAAGCGGAACAATTCATGCCCAGCCTAAAGCAGCAAGCAGATGGAGGCAGTTTAACCTTCCACAGGCAAGCATCCTGCCCCTCCAACCAGTTGTGTGCCAGAAGATGCTCGTGAGAATCACAGAAGCCTTTGCTAACTCTCCCTGCCCTGCTGGAGCAGCAAAAGGATGTCTCCTCTGCATGGAGCCAGCCTCCCTTCTGGGCACCGCTAAACAGTCCTTGCTGGATAAGATTTCTCGCAGGAGCTCACGGAAGTAGCCCCGAGCAGCGGCTCTTTCCCTTGGGGTGTTGCCCGGCTGTGCTGTTTCCCCTCCCGCCCTGCCGTGCCCATCCCCGCGGGGCAGCAGCGCTGCTCCCCGGGGCCGCCCGGGCTCAGGCTGCCGCTGCCGCCGGCGCTTACCCTGGGACACGATCGCTGCCGGGCTCGCTGCCACCACTGCCCTGCCAGCCTGCCCAAGACCATCCTTTCAGGGACCTTCCTCGCCTGCTCCTCTAATGGGAAGCGCAGCAGCTGTTACTGCTAATACCCACGGCAGCTCTCTGCCAGTGCCCAAATCCTGCTTTAATCATATCAGGTTTTCTCTTCACATCCTACCCCTTTTTTTCTTTTTGCTTTCTTTTTTTTCCTCCTTTTTTCTTTTTTTTTTTTTTTTTTTTGTGTGTGTGTGTGTGTGTGTGTGTGTCAAATGTCCAAGTTTCTTCAATGAAAACAAAGGCAACTAGCAGGGAAGGGAGGGGGAGACCCACAGCAAATCATGGGGTTTGTGTAGGACACCCTGAAACTCCTTTGCAGAGGTGCAGGATGATGAGGCTTTTTTTCCCTGTTACCCTCTCCACACACACATCCTCTCTTCCATGCTGAAGCAAAGCAAAGCCAAGCCACATCAGCCCCCTCCATGTGCCCCCAGCAGTGTGCCCTGTCTCTCATACTTACATGGGATTAATTTTGGCAGTGAAAGCAGAATTTTGCTACAAAGGCTGGGAAGGTTCATCCCATGTGCCAGCCTTGCCAGAAGGAGCCATCAACACCCCACAAATGCCCTGAAGCTGGCACAGGGGACCAAATGTGTGCTAAGTGTGACTGTGCCCCAGCACACGAGCTGTATTCATGTCCAGGCTGTCAGCCCTGCTTCCTTGCCTGGGCTTTGCTGCAGCTGTGCTGGCAGTCGGTGGCAGAGCTGATCCTGTCCCTTGTCACTGCAGACTGCTCTGGTGATCAGGGCTCTCTGATGACCTGGCTCCCATCACCAGGCTCACCCTGCCTGGGGCAACCCCCAAAACCTGGGGGCAAGTTTGCAGATGCTTCACTTATTAACACTGTCCCCATCCCTGCCCTGCTCTGCAGCCTGTCTGGAAGAGACACAAAATGCCAGACTGGCACTGAGGTTCTGCTGCTGACAGCCCAGCTCTCAGCAGTTAAACTGGTTGGAAAGTATGGAAACTGGTGGTACTGGGCTCTCATCAGCCTGCTCTCCTCTGCATTTGAAAGACACCTTAAAATCACTGAATTTCAAAATATAATGTAAGTCTTGTAGTTTTCTTTCCTTTAGTCAGGGGAAGCAGAGCATAGTTCAGGGAGAGGGAGGACAAGTTTGCATTCCTGATTCTGTTCCAGCTTGTAATTGCCCATCCTTCATACACAAAAGAGAATCCCTTTATGCTGTATTGATGACTAATCCTTTCCTGAAACCAGCTAGTCTCTTATGGTTTTGTCTTCCTAACTTATTCCTAAAATCAGTGAGGGCCATTTCTCCACTGACTCCCACCTGGAAAAGAGGGAAAAGCAGCCAAGTGCAGACCCTGAAACAGCAGTGCTTGGTGTTCCCTGGAGCACAATGCAGAGCTGTGGGGAGAAGAGGCTCAAACAGACCCAGCCCACGTGTAACAGCAGAGGATGTAGGGCAGGACTGAATTGTCCATGCCCACTTCCAAGGCTGCAGCAGCCTCTGGCAGGGCAGGGCATGCTGCTGTTCACAAGTTCAGCAGCAGCAGTCAGATGGCACTGCCTGGACAGTGTTAATTGCTGAGCTGATCTGAAATACAGCCTTACACAGCATTTATCCTCACTGCCTGCTCTCAAACACAGGAACTCCGTGGCTTCAAAGCCACAGTCAAAGCAAATGTCACAACCATCTCCTCCTCAGAGATGGAAAAAGCCTGTCACAGTCATTACCCTGACACGAGCACCTACCAGCAGCTTCCAACTGCTCATTCAAATGCCAAGTGACAGGCAGATGTTTCCAGGAAGAAATACAGCCCTCTCAGAGCCTTGGGTTGCATCACCCCCCAGGACAGCATTGCCTCAGCCTCCTCTGGCCGGGGCTGTGACCTGCTGCAGTCACTTGAGCTCAGCTGGGCTCAGCTCTGACCATGGGGCCCAGACAGACCACGTGGCACTGCTGGAACTGGAGAGAGGTTTGCTTTTTCTTGTCACAAACTTCTTTGTAAGCAGGAAGCTGTCAGGAGAAGGGGACATAAGACAACTTACACCCTGCCTATTGTTTTCCCAGCAGCGCTTGTGTAGTGGATTTCTAGAAGAAAAAAAAACCCCCATAGACTGCAGTTGGGAATTTGAAATAACACTAGGACAACTGTGCATACTCTGTAAAGATTTGATAATTAAGATAGAGTATAAACCATATAACTTGAAATGTCACTGATAAGTGCCCAGAAGGATTATAAACCCCATAACATTGCAGGTTCTCTGGTGCAGAAACTTTATCCTTCTTGCAGGCTGCTTCTACATCTCCACATCACCAGGGCACAACAGGGCCAGCAGATGTGGAGCAGGTGCAGTGGAGATCAGGATGTAGTATGGGCATGGACATAAGAAACTCAGAGCTGACACTCCGGATCAAGCTGGTTGCTTCACTGACAGGTTGGGAAATACTTTGCTGCTGCAAGGTAATAAGGGTTTTAATGAGTTAGAAGTTCCTCCTGGTCAGCTGGCAGCTACCTGAGTCCTGTGAACAAAGTTTGAGGGGGCTTAGGGAAGAGTGGGCAGGTTGATCAAGTAGAGAGCTTAGAGGTGGCAACAGCTGAGTTCAGATCACAAGGAACTGATCATTAAACCAGCAAAGCTGGCAGCACCACCTTATTTAAGAATATTTCAAGCCTTCTTTAAAACAAAGAGCAGTGTCCAGCTGTGAGATGAGTGGTTAAAAACCCATGGTAGTCCCACAGGGAGAATGGAGAACTGTCTCCAAAATAGCATCTCAGGGGTTGACCTATGCGTGACTGTGCCTCTGTGTTTGGGGAGACCAGGATGTTTTTCTGATACTTCTGATAGTTAGGCAAAAGTAGAGTTGGCAAAAGTACTGTCAGGTCCTTCCACTTTTATCCAGTTGACTCTTTTTGCTGTTCTTCTCTCACTTATTGAAGAGTGACAGTGACTAAAATGTTGTAGGGGGATACAGTATGGGTAAATGAAGGTGGCATAGAATGTAATCTTATCCCCCAACAAGCTGCAGCTGCACCAATTACTAAAGATCAGGAGCAGGCCTGATCTTAACAGGCCACACCTGTGGCCAATAAGAACAAGTGTTATAAAAGAGTGGATTGGTGGGAACTGGAGTCAGATGGTTACTGCAAGGACCAGGAAGAGTCAGTGCTTAGAGGAGCTGCCTACGAGAAACATTGAGGAGGTACGAAACTCTGGTGGCATGGGATCCTTGCACTATAATGGTAATAGAACTCTTGATACATAAGACAACAAATGTCACTTCTGGGAACAAACTGACACATACACATGTATGCAACATACATTGTGAGCCTCTTTCCCTTACAAATTCAAACCAAAACAACCCTCTATTTTATTTGGTAACTACTGCAACCTGGGCAGCTGTTCTGCTCTAGAGGAGGGGTTGAGAGGAGGGAAGGGAGAGAAAGAGGGTAAGGCCTAGCAACAAATAGCTTAATGATTGCTTTAATAAGACTGTGTACCATGAGGAATACAGACAGCAGGTAAAATGCAGATGCTGGACTTCTTACATGCATGCAGCATCAGTCAGAGCCCACGTGGATTTCCTAGTGTGCTGCACAGAGCAGTTGCAAACCATCCATGGAGAGCTGCTCTCCCTTTTTGCCACTTGAGCTATTTTATAATTTCCACACACAAAACCAACCCTCTGTTCTAAAGGATGATCTCCTGTTGCCCCTCTGTTAGACAAAGACAAGGCCAGGCAGGTGGTGTGATTGTGGCGCTGAGTGGGGGTGACCTGGCAGAGGGACCCTGTGGCTGAGGGTCCCTCACTCAGGGTCAGTACAGCAGCCCAGGAAATGCCCCCTCCCATCTGATTTCAGACCTTGGAGAACAGTTTGGCACAGGAATCCAAGAGTTTGAAACTGCTGGCTCCAAAGCTTGCTTGTTTTCAAAACCGACACGGGGCTGGAGCCGGCCATGGCTGTGAGCTGGAATATGAAAGATCAGGCATTGCTCTGGCACCATCAGTCACATGTTGCAAGGCTGTCACTTTGCACTTTCATGCTTTCTTATCTCCCAGGAACAACACAGCTGTGGGGCACAGCTGGTTTTCAGAGCTGTGAAAAAGCCTGAGGAGCTAGTGGCCAAGTCATACCCAGAAGGGCTCTCAGTAGCTGTTTTGTCATCATAACATCACAAAAAAGATAGAAAGAACTCGAATGATGTTGAGCATAGTTTGCATTAGATTCCCTTTGAACTCGGAACCAGGTGGAAACAAATTGGAAGAGTGGTCATCAGGGTATACACCTTTAAAACAAAACCTTCCTAGCATGCTCTGTTCCCTTTATATAGGGCAACTCCAGGGCACTCCAGGCTTTGGTAGAGACCTGGCTTGCCTCCTCCTCCTTCTTCCAGGCTTTCTCTAGTTTCCATGCTGTGTGCCTGCTCCCAGCCAGGCTGTTGTTTAAGGAGATGTGGCTCAGTTTGGCTTTTCCAGTGCAAGAAACTTGTGCTGGATGTGGGTGTATAGCAAATTTACAGTTACTGCTCTTCACAGAGTGTCTGTGAACTGAATGTGTTGCTGAGGGTGGGGGCAGTGGTTGAATGGCCATGGTTTCACAGTGTGATCTCATTGCATAAAAGCTCTGACTATCAACATGAGTGCAGCTTCAGTCTTTGAAACTCAGTAATTTTTGTTAGTTTTGGATTACTTCATTTTGGGTACATTCTTCTAAGTAAAGTAATGGACAAATGCTTGCAGGTGTTAATGTTTCATGGTCAGTTCTGATCTCAATGAGCTTGATCCCAAAGTGAAACTTTTTTATATAGGTATTGGGGCAAGAGCATCAGGATATGGTAAGTGATGTCACACGGAGAATTTGTAAAATAAACTGAAGTCAGGGATTGTAGGTAGTAAATGCTTCATTTCTTTTGCTACTTTTGAAATTTAAATATGAATTACAACTGACCTTCAATGCAAATCTTCCTGTCACATAGTAATGATGACTTCATGATTTAGAATACATTAAAAAACCCCTTGACATGTAAACTACATAGTATTTATATTTTATATAGAGTTTAGTATGTGATTAGACCACCAGGAGTAGCAGATTACAACTGAAAAATGTTCCATAACTAGACTTGTAGAACCTGAACCACAGTCAAAAAGTTAACAATGCAAACTCTTGACATTAAATCAAAGTCTGCAAAATGTGTTGCTATACATGGGTAGGTGTGTGGAGGGGGAAAGAAAGGTGGAGAGGGAAAAAAAATTAGTCCTATATTAAAACAAAAACCCAAACAACAAAATCTAGACAGTCTCCAGGACTGAAAGCAGACAGTTACCTGCCAGCTACATAGAGATGACAAGGCAAATGAAAAATTGCATGCCCCACTTGGAAGTACATCTTCATTTTTTAAAAAAAGTCACTTACAGAAGAGCAAGTTGGTGATTTGTCTTATATCTTGGACCTTTTTCAACCCTTGTCAGAAAATGATAAATTATTGAAGCATATTGTACAGTAGCAACTCTATTTGTGTGTTCTATCATGGCTTCTGAAGTGCTTAATGTGGAAAGGTTAACTACTGACTGCAGAATAATTTAGAATTATTTCTTCATCTTAAAAACCAGTAAAATTAAAATTTGCAGTTCCCATTCTCTCCCTTTGGTAACTGGAATGTTACTATTTCCTGCTTGCATCACAGCTACTGGTACTTGGGAAGAATGGGACAATGCTATATTCACACAGTTGTCTTGTGTTAATCCATCCACAACTAGAAGTATTTTTGTTCCTGGAGGCATTATAAACTGTCCAAAGAATAAAGCCAGGCTTCAGGAAGCTCCTGTGAAATTGGCTCAATAGCCTCACCATGAGGTACATTACCCTAGCTTATAACTTCCTCATGAAGAACAAAAAACCATTCTGAGTGTGTGATGTTAAGTGCAGGAACACTCAGGTGAAGCAGTATCTGAATTTTCAGAGTTGGTTTGGGTTTCTCCTTGGCTGACTGCATGTAAAAGAAGATACATTTATAAACTGGAAAAAGTATCCATGTAAAATTGAGCTGCTTTTATTCACTGTGCTTTGATTATCTGGGAGCATTGTTGCAAAACACAAACGAGTTCCCTCTCTGCTGTTGGCTCAGAGGTTCCCCCTCCCTAATGCATACCCCATACTCTAATGCACTTCTTCTCATTCCTGGCCAGACAAAGGGAAGATGGAGATGGTACCAGGTTGTGGGGGGAATGGATGGGAGAAAAAAGGAACTCGCTGGAGAGGACACATGCGGCATGTTTATAAAAGCTTTCGGATTCCTAGTGTATTTTCAGGAGTAGAGTTAGGTATTAGTTAAAATTGCTTTTTACTGAAGAAGTCCATTATGTTTGGTAGAGAAGTCCATTGTGTTTGGTAGAGAAGCACAAGAAAAAGGTCACCCCAAGCAGAGGAAGGGTGGGGGGTACCCAGGCAGGAGGTGAAGTAGCTACTAGGCTGTACTGACATACCAACTGAGAGCTCTTCACCTCTGACTGACTTCCTCAGCTGGCACAGAGCTTTCTTTTCACCCTAAAGGCTTTTCTTCCATTTGATTCAATTCTTTCCCCACCCCTAACTGTTGAAGTGTCACTGTTACATCCCTTGATTCAATCCACAATTCAAGATTTTTTTAGACAGCTGAACTTTTTAGCTGATGACTCTTACTAGCCTGGCATTTAAAGCTGACCCTGTGTTTTCCAAAAGGGACAGGTCATTGTCACCAAACCATTAGCATTTCCTCTCCCACCATCAGTTAACTATTGTTCTGCCATTAATATAGAGCTCTGATTTGCAATTACTCCATGCCTGCTTACCTTTCAATCAGTACTTTTGTAACTGTTAGCATAATTAAGTGAGCTGTTGCTTCAAATTAGTCTTGCAGCACTATTACAAGCTTACTTTTTATTTTTCTTTTGTACAATGGAACAAAGCAATGCTTTGAAACAAAACCATTCAGGCAGTTTACACTCACATTTACATTTATTTAAAAAAAAACCCACTTGTGTATTTCACCTGTGGATTTTGAACTACAAATCAAATAGGGCTCGTCACTTCAAAGAGGCTCACAAGTACAAAAAAACAGCCTCCTTCTGGCATCTTCACATCCTCCTCTTCTGGGTGCTTATGTACAACACTGTGAAAAAGAGAAAGTGGCACACAGAAGAGGGCCCTGGTAAATAACATGCAGAAGCCTTTTTATTTAAAACCTCTTATTTCCATGGCATATAAATTGACACTGTAAGAGATCCCATTCAGCGTGAACAAAGCCAGGCAACCTTTAAGTCCAAGTTTCAAAAAATGCCATTAGCTCTAAACATTATGTATTACTTTGGTTCAGTATTTATTTTATTCATAGCCCAACTATGCTCCAGCAGTTGTAGCTGAACAGAGCAGGAACAAAAGCAGTGCCCTGCAGTATTGCTGAGGGGAGCATGAGAGAGTTCCTCAGCAGCAGAATTACAGGTGTCAGACACTAATGCTGTGATCTTTCACTAAAAGCTGGAAATCCCAAGCACTTAAGGCAAAGCTAATGATTAGTTATGAAGTTACCTTCCTCCTGCTTGGCTGATGATAGCCCCAGAACAGATCCAGTCACAACATAAAATGATACTGTGCTCCTAAATCTATCACGTGTCTTTAGTTCTCTGTTCAGCCTGTTCTTGAGCCTTCTGCCTCTCATTCCCTTGTTTTAACTTTCCTAACAGATTATTTCCTTAATTGTTTCTCCAGCTGAAATGTCACTCCAGTCCTCAGCAAAATAGTCCAAATGCCTTGCAAAAAGCAAGGGCTGGCCTTGTTTCAAGGATTATTTCTCCACCCAAAATGCTCTTTTACCCTGGTACCACATTCTCTTTGACTCTTTTTCTAACATGGGGTTTGGTCCTTGTGTCTTTTTATTCCATCCCTCCTTGCTGAGCTCCATTTTCTTCACGAGCAACTTGGTCAAACTCTGCTTCATTTACCTCCTCTACAAGTCTCTTCACCTCCAACTTGTGAACCTTTTCTATTTTTAGATACTGTTCTCCCTGGCATGTCCTGCTATTACAGCCTGATACCAGAGAGTCATTTCAGGAGCCTGGGATTGTCCTTGAAGTGCACTAAAATCCACCTACTGCACTTGGATTTTCAAAGGCTCAATATTAAAGCACGAGTGATTTTTTTTTTGACTGGTGGTAAAATCTTTACTCAAAAGATGAAAATAGCCTCCAGGACTAAGGATAAGCATTCATTCAGTCCTGGAAAACTCCTTCACTAGAAAATATTTGTGTCACTGTAATATCTGCACTGTAGCATAAATTTATGCAGTAGCTTGCCTAAAAACACAAACTTATGGTGCAGAGGCCATCTGAGCAAGCAGTAAGCACAAAAGAGTAAGCCTGTCAAACAGTAGAAAATAAGCTCCAATAAGGCTAGAAAAGAGCATGCTTCTCTAAATGAACTTCAAGTTCAGAGGAAAAAAGGACCACAGCGATGCAGAAAAGCACAGACCCTAGAAAGTGAAACAGTAAAAAGCAAGTATTGTAAAGATTTCCAAGAAAGAATATTGGTTTTAGGCTTACTGGCAGCTTACTTACACCTCAGCCGCCCCTCAAATTCAGAATATCAAACCACGATTTTCTAATGTGCAGTAAGAGGAGTAGGAATTACCATTATTTCCTCGGATAAATGCATCTCCATACTTGTTCTTTAACTGTCCATTTACATATTCCTCAGTCTGCTCCAGAGCTATGTTCATATATCCATCCAGGCAAGCCAGGACACCTGAAAACAGTGGCAGTTCAAAAGAGAATCAGCTTGAATTTATTTCAAAATAAACAAAAATGCACTGTGTTTGAGTAGTACAGGAAAAAAGCCCACCCTGTATCCTTATAACAAACTAAAAACCCAAGCATGGACAGATGTCTTCAAAGAATTCAGCTGGAGAAAGGAATCCCAGGCACTCTGGTAGCAATGGTGTCAGTTGGTGTAAGAGTTGTGGGAGTTAAAAAAAAGAAGTTATTAAGGCATTATTTCAAAAGATGGACAATTTCCATATTGAAAGTTTAAGCTGTCCCTTCTAACTTGTGTTTTAAGCATACACCAAAAAACACTTGGGACATTAAGTGGAACTGGATAACCTAGGGACAAAGCTATGTAAACTAAGTTGTCACAAAACTTGTGAAGGATATAGCTGAAAAACAACCCTTTTATTACAGGACAGCATACACATATTTGTCTTCAGGCTTACAGAAGAGAACACTATCTGCAAGTCTGTTTTGATGTCAACAAAACTCTACACATTTTTCAACAAAGGCCACTAAAATCTTCCCACAAAAATAAAATTACACTGTTTTGATAATGCAATTAAAGAAAAAAAACTTTCATTTGCAATATTAGATGATTTTTTGGATCAGGAATATACACATTTTAGTAGCACAGAGGTAATACAGCTTTTTACAAGTTGTTCTATCTTCCTCTTGCATGTGGGTTTTCCTAACTTTATCCTTGCACAGACAATACTACTTAAATAACTTTTTCCTCTATTTGAAAAACACCTAGCTATTTACCTAGCAGAAAGACATGAAATATAATATATTAGCTGTAATTAGGAAGAGGGAGAAAACTCAGAATGCATTCTCATTTTTCAGAAATGTCACTGCAGAATCTTCTAGTTAATAATCAGGAATTCAACTTCTTCTGCCAACTTGTCATGGCTTAAAGGTTATTATTTTCTTCCTGATTTTCTCTCCTTTGTTTCCACAGACATAGGAAAAACTGCTCACAAAGTGCCACTAAATGCACCAAAAAGACCCAAACCAAAGTCAGGATTCTTTTCCGCTCTAGTAATCCTGAGGTATCCACATAGGAACAGAAAACAAAAATATGTTTGTACAAAATTAAAACTGGACCATGTGGATCTACCTGAGCTACATACAACTCAGTAGGCCTTAAATGCAGTATTTTCAAACTCTTTTGCTCCTAGAGTGCATTCATGGTTGTTTCATTCTCTTCCTACTTTTCTTTGTGCTTACTCTTACACCACTAATGGCATCAACTATTATCACTGCCCATCCTGGCTAGCAATTTCTCTGTTTTATCTGTATGTAGAAATGCTTTAATGTACATATCCATCTTTACACACAGAAACCATACATTAATGTACCCCTGATCATTTCCCAGGGATTCCTGACTTGGACATTTGCAGCACTCAGCAATGGCTGAAGACAGTTCAGTCACACATGAGCACCTGTGTGAGACCACGTTGGTGCTGGTGTGGAGGCAACAAAAACATCAGCAGCACAGCCTGGGGGAGAATCTGGGCAGATGTGCAACAACAGCCTGAGATGCTCTTTTGGAAATGTTTGGCTTTTACAATGCTGGTCACATTTCTGCAGAAAATAAACTAAGTGCATATCTTTCAAACAAAAACACTACACGGATTTTCTGTCACAAGATCAAAGGAGTGCAGGGAAATAAGGAAGGGAAGGAGGGGAAAAATCCAGTGACAAATAAGGGTGTTCAGAGAACTCTTGTTCAATTAATGTGGTGTCAGACTGTAGGCACGTTAAACTGGCTCTGCTGAGAGGTAAGTTGAGTGGTTCATCTACAGCATTTACATCATCATTTACAAATGGATCTTACCAAGGGAGAGGGAGCAATGGTCTCAATGAAAACAGGAACCCAAATCTGGTTTGGCCCTGCCTTGTGTGTACCCTCAGGTAAATGAGAACTTGCTTTAATAACTTTAATGAGCTCTCTCTTCATTCTCCCGCACTGAAGAATTTACAGAGATGCAGCAAACTTCTTAAGCCCCCAACCCCACCTAAAGTGCTCACACAATGTGGTTCTCAAAGAAATGAGAGACTGCAAATTTTGTCAGCTGAGCAACACTGCAGAGAAACAGGAAGGAGTAAGAGCCACTGCTGGCTCTGTCAGTGAACAATTTAAAACTGTCCTAGCACAAAGATTCCTTGTCACAATACAAACAAGTCTCCTCCCACAAGTGCCAAGCTAAGCCACTTGAAGTAAACCTCTCTGAAGAAGGGGTCTGTTGTAGAACCATAATGTTGAAGTCAGTACAGAATAAAATTTCTTAATTGAGCACAGCAGAAGATACACAATTAGTTTTGACTGAGTTGGGATACTGATACAAAAATTGGTCAGGTTGATACTGTTATCTTAATGGGAGCAGGACCAGGACATTTCACTGCACAGAGGAGTTTAATTTACTGGCTTAAAAAAAATCTATAATCCTATATACATGAAGGTATGCTGATAGACTTGGCAAAAGCTACACTGAACTTTTTCATGTATCTCTGTGAGCCTTGACCCAACACAGATTTAGGCAGTTGTTTAACTAAGAATATCAAGAATGCTTTTCATCAAGTAAGAATTCTATTATGAATGACAGCAGAGTTTACTCTGAAACTTTCCTGGATCAAGATCTGTATTACCTAAATGGAGAACAAAAAGGTGAAGAAAAATACAGTTTCAACAAGAGGTGTTTCTGGCCATTTCAGGAGTTGTAATTCCAGACAATCTTTCCAAGTATCAGTTTAGAAACTCAGAATCATGCAGTTTAATCACCTGTGACCAAGGACATGAATGATTTAGATCAGTAATTTTAATCTCTAAATCCACTGTTGTTACCCCCCTTTTTAACACTTTCTCCAGAGCTGATTTTCTATTTTTACTGTCTCCATTCTGAGATCTCTATTCTCATACTCCATTATTCTGGATCACTCCACTTTTCTTTTCAAAATCAATGCATGTATTCCAGCCTCCTTAATGAATTACTTTACTCACTGTGAGAGACAGATGGAGAACTTACCTCGATAATCAACTCCAGAATTTAATTTTACAACAACTGGCCTTCCAATGATTTGTTTTAGGAAGTCACTGGGGGTTTGCTTCCGTAGACTCATCTTGATCTTCTCTGGTAAGCTGAGAAGTGAAGAGAGAACATTAGGATAAAAAAGATGCTTCCACATTGTTTTCAATACTCTGTACACACAGGCAGACCCCTGATTTGTAATACTTTCAGTAGGAGAAAATACTGAAGGAGATGAAAGGAAAACTTTAAGGGTTGAGGTGCGGAGACAGAGCTCCTAAAGCCATTGCATTCAACTTTCCTTTTGGCATTTTTATTACTTCTGAAAGCATTACTAAGAATCCTTATTTGCCACACTGTGCATCTTTTAAATTTCAAACAGTGCCAAAGGCCTCATCATCCCTAAAACCTTTTGCTAAAATGCTTTTAGAGGGCTAAGCCTAAATAGGTGTTTCATGTCTTTAGGGATGGAGGGAGCAGCCCATCCATGCTCTATACACGGAAGTCTGTGCGAGAACAGACACAAACAGAAGACAAGCATAAATTTAAAAGCACGCCTTCAGATACTAAAACCGACTAAGTTAAGGCTCGTGATTAAATGACAGAGGAAAGATGCTGCGATTAAGAACGCAGCAGGCGCACCCACTTTGGTGCAAGACCCCCTCTCAGTTCTCGCTTGACTTCTGCTCTAACATCGCTTTGTTCTGCGTTGTGAGCAAAGGCAGAAAACACCCGCACGCTGCCGGCTTCATTCCGCTGCTTCCCGGGGCAAATCGCAAGGGGCGATTCCAGCCCTGAATCCAGGGGTCCTCACTGTTTACCCATCAACACCCACCGCCGCCAGCGATGCCCGGGCCCCGGGGCTGCATCCCCTTCCCGGAGCACACACGGGAAGCCATAAAAAACCCGCGCAGCTCCGTGACAGAGCAGCCCGGGGAGCCCCGCACGGCCCCGGGCCGGCCCCGCACTCACCGCCCGCCGCCGCTCCCGGCAATTCCCGGGCCGGCCCCGCACTCACCGCCCGCCGCCGCTCCCGGCAATTCCCGGGCCCGCCCCGCACTCACCGCCCGCCGCCGCTCCCGGCAATTCCCGGGCCCGCCCCGCACTCACCGCCCGCCGCCGCTCCCGGCAATTCCCGGGCCCGCCCCGCACTCACCGCCCGCCGCCGCTCCCGGCGCTTCCCGCGCCCGGCCCGCCGCTCCCCTCCCGCCACCGCCCCGCCCCGCTACGGCGGCCGGGCGGGACAGCCCGCGCAAGGCTCGAACGCGATTGAGGGCGAGCCCCTCCTGGCCGGGGCCTCGCCGGGGCCTCGCCCCGGCCCCTGCACGGCGGTGCGCGGGTTTTTTATGGCTTGCTTGGGATTTCGCACAAAGTATCACCCCATCGGAGAGAAATCTCACAGGATGTCTTGTGGAAAAAATCTTACAGGGTGTTTTGTGGGGAAAAAAACCCCACAGGATTGGTTGAGCTGGGAAAGGCCTCAGAGATGTTCGAGTCCAGCCTATTACCGAGCACCACCCTGTCAGCCAGACCATGCACCGAGGGCCGCATCCAGGCTTTCTTTAAACACCTCCAGGGATGGTGACTCCACCACCGCCCTGAGCAGCCCATTCCAGTGTCAAATCACCCTTTCTGCGATGGAATTCCTCCCAATGTCCAGTATGGTACTCATTATTGCATTTACTCCCATGAGACCCTGTTAATTCCCAAGTGATCTTGTCCTTATCAGAGACACAGTGAGCACCTCACAGGTGTCCTGTTCTGGATTAGACAGGAAAGTGCTGAAGGTCATTTCACAGAGGAATCAGTGAAGATAGAAACATAAGAGATTTTTTTTTTTTTAAGTCACCTGGGAATAACTTTGCACAAGAGGAAACTGAACTCACCTTCGACTCTTCTACTTCTCTCTATCATCTCACTTGTTTTTTCTTTCTCCTTCTTTCCCCCAGCTGTCTCCTGGTGTCTGGAAAATACTTCCTTTTTTCTTTATTTCCTTTTTTTTATTTCTTTTTATTTTTTTTAGGTTTAGTACTGTGACAAGAGTTAATCATCTGTGAAAGCTTCTGGGCTGTTTTGTTTTGTTGGGGGTTTTTATCTGTCCGGTATTGATTTAGTATCTTGTCAAACCTCTCAATTCTCATGATGCAGAGAAAATGTACTGTGGCTTTTCAGAGCACAGATTTGTATTCTCGCTTCTTTCTAGAGTTGTTTATCTTCTCTTTTTGAACATGTGTCCGGTAACAATTTTTTCTCCAATGCTTAGACTAAAAGGCTTTTAAGAGGCAGGAGCTGCAAACCCAACCTTATTCACCTGCCTGTCCCAGAGTTCAAGCGCAGGCAGGGACAGGGAAGTTTGGCCACACTGTGCCTGTGTTTCCAGGCAACCGTCATGTTAATCAGGAGCATCCAACTGTGCTTGATTATATCTAGTATTTGAAGCAGAAAAGGAACATAAAATAGTTACTCCAGGGAGCAGACTTGCAAAGTTTTATTTGGCTTCCTTGGCTTCAGTGAGTAATGCTTTGATAAGTGAATATTCCTGTTTTCATTGTTATCAATCTCCAGTATAAAGATTGGGCAAATAAAACTTTCATGTCTGGGCTGGTAAATTTTCATGGCAATTTTGCAAATCCAACCAGGGACACTTTGTTTTGTGAGCCTTCCTCTTTGGTTTATTTCTTACAAGTTTGCCTTCAGAGCTTGTATTTTTTTTTTCCCAAGCCATCACAAACTGATGAGCTGTTTTGTCTTCTGCTCAATAGGCTGCTTTCTAGCTAGCTGAGGCTTACACTTAATTACAGTTTCTATGTGTGTGGATATTTTGATTGTCTGCTGTCAGTCAACAAAATCCTTGTGCTTTCCTGCTTCACAGCCTGTGAACCTCACAAACACATCAGATTTGAATCATGGCCATTGAGATTGGGGAGTTCTGCATCCTTAGCTGCTTCTTCCATACTTTGAGACCAAGTCATGAACTCAAATCTTGTGTAATTTTCCTTGGTTTGCCAGAGGTCTCAAAGCAGTCTCTCATGCTGTTCCTAGAGGTAAATTAGCCTTAAATGGACTCCTGAAGGATTCAAAATCTCCAACAGTGAAAACAGGATTCAGATGTCATTGGCTAATGATTATCTTTTTTTGTCCTCTAGATGAAAAAGTATTTTGATCTAAAATGTTGCATACCTGGCTCTCAGTAGATTGTTTTAAATTCTGCACTGCTTTATCTTTTCCTAGTGTGCCATGGTAGAGCTTTTTCAGCTGTACAACTCATGGAAATCAGCGAGATGCTGCCCTTGTGTTTTAATCAAGATGAACTTGAAAGGTGAACATTGTAAGTGATAGAAATTATTTATAATTTGGTAATAAAAGTTTATGTCTAGCACTCCAAATTTCACACATCTGCTGTGTGCTGGCCTTGAGATACAGAACAATTGCAATTGCCTTTACATTTGGCCTCAGATGAAAGGTCGTAAATTACAATGATGGAGTTCGTAGTCGTTCCCAGCTCACAAAATTTCCATATTAACATCTTCACCTCAAACATAAATGGTTACAGAGTTACAAAGTAAAGAGTTGTGTTGGCCTTTGTCAACTGAACTTTAGGATGGAATCTGTGGATCGTGTGCTATTGCTAACTCTTAAACATAAAGCATCACAGAATCCTTGTTCAGAGGACCTAATTAAAACTTCACAGTTAACTTTAAAAATGAAACGGGATTTCACTCTCACTTGCTCTCTCTCTCTCCTATCAATGCAGTAAAACCTACTTCAAAGTTAAGAAGGTTTTTCTCTCCCAGCTACTTGAAATAAAAGCATTTTCAGAGTGAGATGGCTACAGAACACAGAATGGGTCATAAGAAGTGTCCAGTTTCTCTTTTTCCTGTGAATTGCACATCGTTTATATAAGTAAAGTGCAGATCAACAACAATCCAGATGACAAAAGAATGTCTGTGGCACATTTTGAATTCAGCCTGAACAATCCCCAGCTATACTCAGTAGATGAATAAAACCCTCAATCTTTAACCAGTTCTCCCCTGAAACTTGTGTCAGAGAGGACAAATCCATTCTGGCCCAAATCACAGCATATCACATGATTTTAACAATTAACTTTGATGCCTTCTTAGGTTAGGAAAAAAAAAAGGAAAAAAGCATTTTTTAAAATTATGCAATGAAGTAAGAGTCCAAGATCAAGTTCCAAATCCAGGGGAACATTTCTTGTTCAGAGCCTCTGAGAATGGGAAGGTAGAAGGAGGTATCAGCCTCCATGAAATAGTGTTGAGGTGCAGAAGCTCTGCAATTCAAGATTAGCACTGCTATTACAGATTACACTGCTATTACCCCTCTGAGAATGGGAAGGTAGAAGGAGGTATCAGCCTCCATGAAATAGTGTTGAGGTGCAGAAGCTCTGCAATTCAAGATTAGCACTGCTATTACAGGGTTTCCTGAGGGCCCTGAAGTAAACATGGTAGTGCATTTCTGCGGTTTGAGAGGTGGAAGGCAAAATTTCTTCTCTCACTGAAACCAGCAGAAGTTTTGCTAATTACTTAGGATTCCTCTGTAAGTTACTGAAAATACACCTGAGGTCTTAGCTGCTTTGCTCTAGGGGGATACAGTATGGGTAAATGAAGGTGGTATAGAATGTGTTCTTATCCCCTAAAGAGTTGCAGCTGAACCAATTGCTAAAGATCAGGAGCAGGCCTGATCTTTACAGGCCACACCTGTAGCCAATAAGAACAAGTGTTATAAGAGAGTAGATTGGTGAGATCTGGAGTTGTTGGCTACTGCAAGGACCAGGAAGAGTCAGTGCTTAGAGGAGCTGCCTATGAGAAACATTGAGGAGGTATGAAACTCTGGTAATATGGAACCTTTGCATAGAACCCTTGATATGTAAGACAACACTTCTCCAGGTCTTCCTTCTGGAGCTATGTTCTTTTGCTGTGATTTATGCTTCTTAGAACTGTCTTCTTCTGGTGTTTTGAGTGCGAGGAATAGGACATTAAGGAATTGAAGGTTGCATGAAGAAGCAAGAGAAAGAAAGGAGGTATTGGGACCTTCCTCCTTTTCCTTCTCTGCAAACTTCCTGGTGGACAAGGAGCTGTCAGCAGTTCTTCCAGGAAGCTGGGGAGGATAATGTAGGAACTCAGCCTGAAACTTTCTCTCTGTCTCCTACACTTTCAGTTCGATAAAAAGGAAAGGAAGAGCCTCAGAAGCTTTCAGAGTTCACTTAACCCCCTCCTGGAGCTCCTGGAGTGCTTGGCTTCCCAAGGGCCTGGCTTTTTCATGAGCATTAAGAGGTCTGATATTCCCCTTTGCATGCATTTGGATGAGAGAGTTCAAGCCTCTCAGCACGTGAATGATTGTCTGTGCCTATACAGTAAAACTTCAGAGATGTTTTTCTCCTTAAGCAGAGGCTTAGTTATCCAGCATTATCTCCCATGCTGTGCTAGGATCATTAGAACTGATTTCCTTCCGTGTTCTCAAGTAAAAAGTTAATGTATTTTTGAATGGAACCTTACTCAAAACAGTGTTGGGTTTGAGCTATGGATTTTAGATAGAAGAGCTGAGCAAAATTCTGTCATCTTCAGCTTCTCACACTGTGCTCACCACCTTGGGATGTTCATCTCCTCCTGTATGGCGTAAGTGACACAATGACCTTTTGTCACACGCTTGTCTCTCCTACCTTCTGTCCAGTTAAAATATAATGTGACAGATCATGTCAGGTTTGTGCTTTCTATTAAGCAAAGGCTGGAAGCCCCACTTGATTCCTTTTTTGCACCACTTAGCTAGATTTTTTTCTAAAATATGATGGAGCTGGAGCAAAGCCTTTTGTGCTTACACTCTATAGAATATTCATATCAGGGTAAAAACACATTCTGTATTTTTTGCTTGTGGAGTATCAACAGATGACATTTTAATGTAAACTTCCTCACATTCAGTTTGATGAAACTGATTCAATGCTTCAGGTTGAAAACTCTGGTATCAAGATTAAGCACAGAAGGGGGTTGAAGTGGTCGTGTTAAACTGACCTGCTGGTGCAAAGCACCTGCAAATTGGTTCCCAGCTCCTTAGAAATATTTCTGATGCAGACTTGGGGACATGAAGTAAGCATGAGTCAGATTTGTAGTGTGGTAATAATATATAACTTGTAGTGAATTTCAGTGAAAAAGGAAGGTTAAAGTGTGTTCAGCCACCTTAAGCATTTGGAATAATGTGGATTATGTTACCATCACCATTTACTAACAGGAGAGTTCAGTTTCTTTAGAAATAAAATGCAATCTAATGTCAATGTTTGGCCACTCCTAGAGCATTTGTGGGCTGGTATTTTGCAATAGACCCAAGTTTCTGGCTATTGACTAAAAAGTCATTATTTTGTGAAGGGAATGAAGGAGAATGCAATTATTTTGTAATATAACAACAAAAATGAGTCAAATCAAGAGGGAAGACTAGAAGGCTGTATCTATATGAAAGAAACTGTTTTGCTGGGCATAGAACAATAGCATAAAGTTCTATATTAAGTCAAAAGTTTGTTTTTCACAGAATACATTTTACAACTCTCTTGTCTTTTGAACTCTAATATAAATTCAGTGGGCACACTAGTGAAAATAAAGATTCTATCTATAAACAGAGATCTGTCAATCTGGTGTGACTGCCTGTGACCCGGTCCCTGGGGCCTACAGTTTCTGAGGTAGTATAACCTCAAACACACAGTTCAGATCTGATTCCCTGGTGTTCACACATGCTAAAAAATATTCCTCTATACTTTAGTCTTGTCTGCTTTTACAAGAAAAAATATCTTCCTGTAAAAATTACATAAAACAATATTGAAGGTTAGGTCCTGACTCTTGCAGATCTGCAATAACAGGTTGGGAGGAATGCTATCTTCTAGGAGAGGGGAATGATGCAGGGCAACTGACTCACTGTTCCACAGTCTGGTTCACACCTTTCAGGCAAAACTGCCATCTGTGCCATCAGTGCAGCTCCACCACTCCCAGGAATTGTAGGAGCTTTAGGGCAAAAAACAGCACCCATCTTTTCTCACTCACCTGATCTTACCTGGAAAATTGAGAGGGCAGCAGCATAAAGTGCCTGTAGCTATCCAGGCCACCTGGCATTAGAAATCTCGCTCTTGCTGCTGCCCACATGGATGTTGGAAACAGTGGAGGATGCTATGATAGCACTCAGCATAGACAGGGTTTGTGACAGTGGAACTGCAAAGGTTCAAAAGCCCCTTGTGAGCAGAAGACAGATGATACAGAAGCCTGATCAGTCCTTGCAGGCTTTGTGGCCAGGAAGGTGTTGGCAACATTGCTGTAAAACGGGTTATAAATCCTTATGACTTGGATCGTTAAAGAGCTACAGGTCTCATTACTCTCTCTGCTCTGCTCCATAGCAGAGGATTTCATGCTACATGGAGGAAGGAAATCCTCTCTGCTTCCAGGAGGAAGTGGGACACACTGCATTTACATGCTTTTCTTTGGTTCTTGTTTCATTTTGCTTCCACTCCATTGAGTGACACATGTTCTTGGTTTCCTCCATGGCATGTACAATCCTCTGGTCTTGCCTCATCAGGTCATGTCCCAACTGTGTCACCTCCTCAGCTACTACATTTTTCCTACTCATTCGCATTCCTCATCCTTTCCTTTTTTTTCCTTTCCTTTTTTTCCCCTTTTTCTGTTTTTATTTATGTATTATGTATTTATATATGTATTTCTGTATTTATCTGGGGTTATTTTCCCCCATGGCTTTCACCTGGTTCTCTACCTGAGACTGACATTACCAATTGATTTCCCATAATGCACACAGGACTGCCTAAATATATATTCCTCTCTCTGGATGTAGGGTTTGGACATTAAAATCAATGCCTGGGAGATGAAAGGCTTCATCACCCATAAAGAACTCTTAAACTGCTCATTTTGGCTCCTCAAACAGAGTATCAACAATGGAGGATATAATTTGGAAGATGAAATGTGAAAATATGCATGCTATGCTCACATGCTGAAGTTTCCTCAGCTGGAGGGAATTCTGGTGGAAATGGGGAATAATAATGATTTAGTGATTTTGCACAAATGGATAAGGAGTTTTTTTTAATAACAAAGAAATATCTGTGATAATTTATTCCTTTCTTGAACAATTAATAATAAATGAATAATCACATGCCGTATAAACACCTCAGGGCTACACCAACAAACAGTGCAAATTACCAGTCTGAAATTTGGAAATGAGCAAGTCAAGCGTGGGACAAGTTAGTCCAGAGAGGGAGAATCTGTTCTCACTTCTGCTGCTGAGCTGCTCTCAAATGTTGAGGCAGCTCATCTCACTTCTCCTCTGTAAAACAAGAATGATATATCTGAAATGCTTTCAGATCAATGGATGAAAACTTTATGCAGTAGGAAAGTATTATTAAGATTCTAAGGAAGCCATGGGAGAAAATTATCAATAATTATTTCTATTTTCCTTAGCTCTTTAGGAGATAGTTGTCTACTGACTGTATTTTCTACAGTCAAGTGCATAAGAGTTGAGTGTTGTCACTGTCTTGCAGAACATACAAGTCTTTTTGTATCTATATTATATAAAGATGGAAAACAGTTTAAATTCTAGTATGTCATTTCTCTCAAGGCTGGAGGGCCAAAGTCAAAGGAAAATCTAATGATTTACTGCATGAACAAGTGCTGTGCATTATCTATGCATTAATAAATTGTACAAGACTGTATGTGCATGCTTTACTCATACTATATTTTAAGCTTGAATTTTTTTTAGGAATTCAGATAAAAAAGATTGCTTTCAAAAATTGCCCCACATCAAGTAATCTCTGTTTGAGGAATTGTGTACTTTTTTTTTAAAGTAACCTCATTACTACCAGACTACTTCTTCCTTTTGACAGTAAAGCAGAGTGCTTATCTTCCATATTTTCATAATGAAAGCTCCCAAGCATGGGATACAGTGGCAGATTTACAGCCTGCAAGCAGCAGAACTGACAGGCATTTTAATATGAAAGGAGATATGATGTCTTTAATGTACAGTGATGTCACTTCTAACAAGGTAGAAGCGTGCTTTTTGCACTGCAATCACCATAAGAAGTGAAACCTGTCTGCTTCAGGAGTCACCTTTTAACCCAGGAAAAGGTCACAAATAATAGAAAAAAGACAGGACTCTGCTTACTCAGGTGGAAGGGCACTCTGACGTTGGAGGAGCAAGGCTATTGTGGATGTGCATTATCTCCAGGAAGCTGAAGCTACAAATAGTCTAGCTCGAGCTAACCTTGAGAACAGAAAAGGAAAGGATAATGAAAATCCTCAAGGGAGTGTTAAACTGAAAGCCAGATTGCCTGTTGACCACCCTTTTTCCTTTTATCCAGCATTGATTGGACCTAATAACTTGAAAGTGATATTGACAGCAATATAGTCCACCATTACCTGGACACATGATTATTTCATTGAGAGAAAGAACAGGAACCCAGTACCAAAAACCTATTTCATTCTACATTAGACCAGAGAATTTACTACTTTGTCTAGGAAATATTTGCCAATGATTTTAAAGGCTGATTTAAAATGTGCATTTCTTAAATGTGCTCCCAGCTCCTGACTGAAAGCTTTTATCACGTCATTCTGAAGATGCACCATTCTTAAACATCATATACAAGAACATAAGATTAAAAGGCCATAAAATGGCAAGAAATCTCAGGGTCCAATAAGTTCATTGTGTTAGCATTGGGCTGGTGACTTTGAGTAAAGACAGGAAATTAAAATACGTTGTCATATATATAGACACAGTATCTCCTCAAGACAGTTGCTTCCTCCAAACTAAAATTTCAGAAAAGCAACTTTGGATATTATGTTCTTTAGTAGTTTGGCAGTTTGATCTTGAAGGGATTGCAATAAGGAGGAAAAGAACAGCATAAGAAGTAATTACACTGTTTTCTATTATCTTTGCAGAAATCCTGAATTTAAATGAAAATAGTTTTCAGGAACCTCTGAACCATTATGTTCTCCTACCCAGGGTGCTGGGGCACAGCAACAGTGACAGTCAGGTAAGGTAAAACAAGGAGGAAATCACAGCATTGAACAATTAGTACAGTGTTAGCCCCAACATGATGCACTCATGTCAATATAGCTGTGTGTATCTGTGTCCTGCAAAATCAGAAATGATGATTGGCCTCATGAGAATGCTTGTAATACACCACTGCTAGTCCTGTGTTCTTTTGAATTTAATTTTTATAGATTAGTATATTCTCAGGGGTGATGTGATTGGTTCTCATTTACTTTGAAACAGCGGTCTCCCTTCTTCCCTCTTCAAAATGGAGGGAAGAGAAACTGCAAATTCAAGTTTACGTATAGAAACAATTAAGTCATATTTCAGTAGAAAATGTCAGAAACACTGGCAGTATCAGTGAGTTCTTCACCCCATTTTAAGCCTGTTATTCCAACAGCAGAGGTACCTTTTGAAGATAAGCCCTCTTTATGCTTAGAGTTATGATAATATTTTAATTATATTTTCCAAAAAGTAAAAATACTGGGAAATGAGATACATTGTGATACTGCTGTAGATCCATCGATCCCTATAAAAATAAATCTGATGTCACTAATGTAAGGTAATGGTTTGAAAGCCCCTGTAATAACTTTTAAAGGTCCTGTGTCTGGAGAGGAAAGCAGCTTGACAGACACAAGTCATGAACTGCTTCACTTTCCACGCTGCCTTCTATCTGTCAATATATTGGTTATGGAGCTGTGCCGAGGCCAGTCTCCAAAGGCAGACTGTCACATTTCTCAAAAGATAAAACATCCCTAAGGGTACAAAGAATTCAGGGACACAAGCTGATAGACAGGAGCAGCACTGCCACTCTAACATTTTATGGCTGAGTTCAACGAGTGAGCCCTTTACTGGATAATTGAATTGATGAAAGGCTTACAGTTGCCCCGATTAAGCTTCTTCCTTCTCCATATGTAAGACTCGGGGTAGTTTAAGCAGAAATTGAAGAAGAAATTCAGGAGAGAGACATTCATAAGCTCTTTGAGAACTGGTCTCGCATGAAAAGCTTGCCATTTGTTATGTTATGTGTCACAGACATTTCTTTTATGAAAAATCCTCTCTTAGGATTTTCCTGCTGAAGCTGAGAAGTTCAGCAACCAGACATAAACAATAGGTTATCTGCTTCTGTGGAATGCAACAGGTCAGTTCTGGATTGGCCCAGATTGAGTGTTTGGAGATAATAGCCAATCCAGAACTGAGCTCTCTCGGACACAGTCCGAGAGAGCAAGGTTTGTTATTCATTCTTTACTTTCTATTCTTAGGTAGTTAGCAGCTTCTGGAAACTCTCCTTTTCTTTTTCTTTTTAGTATAGTATAATAGATGTATATATCATAACATAATAAATCAAGCCTTCTGATCATGGAGCCCATCTCCTCTCTTCCTTCACCCCGAAAACCTTGTGTCCACCCGACGACAGTTATGTGTGCTGTTTGTCCGTACAAAGAATCCTGTTGTCCAAGAAGTGCTATTTGCAGCAGCCTTTTTTTTTTTCCTTCTAACTAAGGGTTTGTAAATATTTTTAGAACATGTCTTGCTGCTTCATGACTCATTCCCCTTACGATCTTTGGTATTTCTCCCATTTGTGATCATGCAGCATCCCTGTGGCATATGGTCACCTGGGAAAGTATTACTAGGGAAGAAATTAAGGGATTTTTAGCTATTTTTAACATTTCTTGGAAGACTGAAATGTGGAAGAGCCACATCAAAGCAACATTTTTCAATCTTCTGTTTTACATTAACCAGTCTCATTTGTTTGTGCTTTCCATGATGTATCCCTCTATTGTATCTTTATTCATTACTGAACTGAAAATTATCTGGGCAATTTTCTTTGCCTCTGCAATGTGCTTGTCCAGTGCCAAGTGCAAGGGCCCATTAGGTGCTATGATAATACAATTTTTAAATAATTGTATATTGTACCAGGAGCTCATCATTTCCTGCTGATGAAAGAGAACAGCCAGGAGATATTTAACCAAGTACTCAGGTAATGAGGACACACCTTCTAGTGTGATGAAAGGGAAAAGGAAGTATGATCTAATTCTTCAAGCCTAAACTTAGATTTAGCACTGTAAGTATTAGCAGCAGGATGCCATGGCAGTGTGAGGGTACAGTCAGAAGCAGGACTTATTTTTTACAGTTCAGCAGTAGATCATGTCCTATGTGAAGTTATGAAAGTTATCATGAGATCTCTTAAATAATCATAATAGAAATTAAGTTCTACAAACACAGCTTCTTATTTATGAACACTAGCCATGGTGGGCTACTACAGAACACAGCTATCTGATGTACTAATGTGGAGATATCAGATTTGTGACAGCACCTCCAGACCCTATCTTTTTACTCTTTCAGGTTTAAGGGCAATGACTGTAAACTAGCCAATTTCAATTGCTTTTTTTACTGAATTCTTGTTATCCTTCTGAAGGCATTAAGGGAAAGGGGCACTCAGTTTATACCAGAGTCTATAATTAATCCATAGGATCAACAGAGGCTGGCAGCCACTTATTTTCAACAGAAGCTCCATGGGTTGCCTGTACCAAAGCTTCAATTTTTTAACATTTAATTTCCAAATTTCACCTCTAGAGACAGCAAGCTACCAAGAGAATCCAGTGCTGGCATCTTGTCTTGGCAGTGCCTGTGGTTTCATTTGCTCTTGGCCTGGACAGTCAGACAACATCCTTGCTAGACCAGGACAGTCAGATTTACCTAGATAAGCTGCACTAATCACTGTGACTCTCATATAAGTAACTTAATATGGCTTACAAGTTGCAACACTTGGCTAGAGTGCTTACACTCTCTCCCTAAATATATATATGTATATGCTGAGTATTCTGATAAGATTTTTTAGGGAAAAAAGATTTCATTCCCAGTTTATTTTTATTTATAATGTTTAGTGCAATATTTATATATGTTTAGTGCAATTATATATTCACACTACTTACACAGGTCCATGAAATATTATACCATATGCTTAAATATTTATATTTTTCTTTAAATTAAAGACTGGGTTATAACTCTGATTTTTTTCTTCTACCCAAAATGGTTTTGGATTCCTTCCCCACATGTGGTATCATTTGCCATTCTGTTTAATTAACCAGATTGGTGAGAATGTTTGATTTTTTTTTTTAAAACCTTCTTTTTATGGAGAATTAAAGGTCATAGCTGGAAAACTGGCCAGCCGAGCTCAGTCATTTCTAAGTATTTTGTTAATTTTTCCTGGTTAATGATCCTTTCAAATTCAGAGTGTGCAGTTTCTTTAGACTTGCATCAAACACTCCTCAGAACTAGCAGCTCGCAGTGGGAAAAGATAACCTATTTCCTTCAAGCACTGCAGCTCTATCTGTGAACTATTGGCATCGCATGAAGATTGATTAAAGTTCTGCCGACACCTAATGCACACAAGAAAAAAAATAAAAGCTGCCCTCTTCGCCTAGCACAGGATAGCCATCTCAAATTCTAGCTGCTCGTCTCTGAGGTGTGAAACAATTGATTCTGTTTATCAATTAGGGTGCCCATGTTTAGAGCAGCAGAGTGTGATGGTAATGAGGGTCCACAGTCCTGGCTCCAGGGGAATACTGCAGTATTAACCTCGGTGCTGGGTCAAGCACTGTCCCCTTTTATGAGGGATGTTAGGCCTTCCCAGGCAGCTGCATCTTGAGCTGAAGTATGACATAACCTCTTCTACCTTATCATGTCAGGTGACAAATTTAAACCACAGTGGGCTGGAAAAGGCTTGCTCAGCACTACAGATAATTTAATTCCTCAGTCATCTTTCCTCTTTATCTCCTGTTGACATGCTCCAGACTATAAAGCAATGATAGAAACCATGTTCAGATAAACATAAACCTTATGCAGGTGTCCAGTGGGCTTTGTGCCCTTCCCTTGTTCACCTCTGTGAATGGCAGATTGGAGTGCTGCTGGTGAAGAGGGAAGGGATGAAGCTGGAGTGATCTGTGCTTTGGGATCCACCTGTCTGTGTGACAGACCTCCTTCCAAACCTCAGCAGCCTTGCCCTGCCTCATGTGCAGCCCGTGGGGCTTTGTGGGGGGCTCTTGGTTGTGCATGGGATGTATGAATTTAACCTAGCCCTTTTCTGCATGGTGGGATTCTGCTAGTCTCTGTTTCCTTGTAGTTTCTATTTTTAATACTGTATGTGTGTCTCCAGACAATTACCTGGTTTGGCTTATAATGAAAATTTTCCTGGGAACCATCACCTTTTTGTCTGTTCCACAATGGGCTCACTCCTAAAATAGGCTTGAAATATACCCCATTTCTCTTCAGGTTTTGGAGGATGAAAGCAGTTTACTTCATTAGTCATCAGTCAGAACCAAACAGCTCAAAGATTTGAAAGTGCTGAATCCAAGTATTGTAATTTATGGTTGGGAAGCATCATCATTCAGTCAGATATGCTCCTTTCCCCAAGAGTTACATAAGAATTACCACTTTGATGTTGCTTTGTATCCTGGATAAGCCACCTAAACATTTTGTGACTCCCCTTTTATAGAAAGTGCATAATGGGACATATATTGTCATTGTAAAGGGCTTGGAGGCAGTGCCAGGGCCTCTTTGCTACACTAACAATAGCAGTGATCTTTAAGGCAGTACAGCAGTGAGATACAGAAATTGTCAGCAGTGCTTGCTGTTGTGTAACCCCAGCCAGAAACTCAGCCCCACTCCCTGGTGTGATGGGGGAGAGAACTGGAAGAGTAAGAGTGAGAAAGTTCATGGGTTGAGATAAAAGCAGTTTAATAGGTAAAGCAAAAGCCACAGGTGCAAACAAAGCCAAACATGGAATTCATTGACCACTTCCCAAGGACAGGCAGGTGTTTGGCCATGCCCTGGAAATCCAGGCTCCATCACATGTAATGGGGTCTTGGGAAGACAAACTCCATGACTCTGACCATCCCCCTCTGATTCTTTCTTTCCTAATTTTACATGCTGAGCATGGCTCGATATGTTATGGGATATGTTATGGGATATCTCTTGGGTCAGTTGGAATCACCTGTCCTGGCTGTGTCCCCTCCCAGCTCCTTGTGCACCCCCAGCCCCTCACTGCTGGGGTGGGGTGAGAGGCAGAAAAAGCCTTGGCTCTGTCAGCAATAACAAAAACATCCCTGTGTTATCAGCATTGTTTCCAGCACAAACCAAAAACATAGAGCATATTAGCTAACTTTGGGAAAAATTAAGCTCCCCAAGCCAACACCAGCTCTCCTGCTCTGCCAGGAGCATGGAGAGAAGCAAGTCTATTGAACAGCTTCCAAGGCTGCAGTGGCTTGGTGATGCCAGAGAGTACCTGTAGCCGCTTGGCTAACCAGGATCTGACTTCTGCTGCCTCTGAAAGGCCAACCAGATGTAGTGACCTGACACTCAGGAAAGGAAAGCAAAGCTCTCTCCTAAGAGCTAAGATCACTAGTGGGTGTCTAAAGGGGAATACTTGTGACACTGATTTATGCAGTCTTTTAATTGCATTAAAATAGGTGTAGTCAGCTCGATGTTTGCACTAGAGGAAGTTTTTATGAGGCCAGACTAATGAATGAGCCCCTCTGCACCCTCTGAAATCATTGGAGGCCCTCCCTTGTGTATGGATCGAAATTACAGCAGCAGCCACAGCACAAGTGTGGCAGTGCCTGGAGAGCAGGCCAGTGCAGACCCATCAGTCAATGTCCTATTGATACACTAACAGAAATGGACTAGTAGTGTGTCAGTGTTAAATGTTGGCCTGGTTTTATATGTGTGCATTTTTCTAGAGCTAATATAATTTCAATTATATCCTCTATAATTAAGTATCATTAATAACCATGTTTTATTAAATTAAAAATGTTCAGGAAGTGTCAGTCATCTTTTTCAATATAGTACAATGGAGAGGGCTGCAGTAGATCCATATGGAGCCCAAAAGCCAGCTGAGAAAACTGGGAAGATGTTTCAGTTAGTGGAGGGAGGTTCACAGCAAGAAAAAGATGCTGATGCTGTAAATTCCTTCATTCTGGCCCTCCCATTCTGCTTAGGCACGTTAGAGACAGACCTCCAGTGGAGTCACTACTGAAGCTGAGGAGGATAAGCAATAGGTTTTCAGACATGATCTATTCCTGGTGGCTGATTATTGATTTTAGATGTTTGAATGAATGCACCTAGCTTTTTTTCTAGTGATAGAATAGTTTCTGGTGCATAAAAGTGTTGCATCGCATTGCCACATTTCTGGAGTGCAGCAGCAGCAATAGCTGTATTTCAGGTGCCTTTCTTAATCATTCAGACCCAAGAAAAGAACATGCCTTTGAGCTGCCTGAGGGACAGCATGACTGGCATCAAGGATGAGCACACCTCCTGTCCCGGCTGTGGGCCTGAGGTTAGTGAGGAGCTGGTGCTGATCAGTGGCCACCTGGACACAGCTGCAAATAGTGAAGGCAGCCCATGGCAGGAGAGGGCTGTGCCTCTCACCACAAAGTGCCACTGGTTAGCAGCAATGCTGTGCCCTGAGTGCACAAGGCAGGGGCTAAGGAAAAAGATGGCTTCCTTTTTTAGGATGGTAGAGTGCAATTGTTTGTCAAAACTAGTGGGCTGTGCATTCAGTTATTTTACAGCAGCAGTGTCAAGTGTTGTGCATGTTATGATTATGTTGTATAACGCTAGAAAAAGTACAGAGCTGGCAGCTAAATTTGTTTTGCTAACTGTAACCTTTACTATGATACAAGAAGTGTTTGTCTTGCCCCATATCAGTACTTCATTCACCATAAAACTACTCCTTTGCTATGCAGAATTACACATAAGCACTTTTTCTTGCTTCTGCATCTATACTATACTTTGTGGAGAGCAGTGTCAGCAGCGCTGTAGGAAGAGGACTCAGGAATGACAGATACCTCCTCTTACCTCTGCTGCTGTAATTCTGACAGGCCTGATCCAAATCCACTGGAAGTTTTTAAAAAGGCTTGTTTCACTGATCTTTGCAACAAGTCCCAAGAGGCATTTGTCAACCTTTTAGAGAAGAATTTTCAAATAGTGGGAGTCCCCATTTGGTCAGTCAGGGGCTAATCCTTAAATGCTGGTTTCCAAATATTTTGGATCATATACACCTATCAGCAAAAAAATACACCCCCACTCTATGCACAATCAATTATTTATTTATGAGTTATACATGTGCTACTGTACTAATTTATATATATTATAAAGCAAGCACAAAATAGAAATTTTTAAAAGGATGAGTTGAAAATTAAATAGATTAATTTTTTAAAAATTATTTATCAATGAGGCACACATAAAGAATGTCTTCCTTCATCCCAATGGTCTGTCTTGTGTGTACCCCGCTTTGGAGTCCATCATCTTAAAAAGTCCACTCATTGGCAGTGGCAACTTTACATCATCTACCACTCAGAAGTTATCTATATATAGCTTCTTGTATGTCCACCTCTGTTTGGAAACCACTTATTTGTGTCACTCACAAGTTTGAACACTTCATAATATTGTCTATGGAAAAACCCTTCTCAGGCTTTCCATTTGTAAAATGGAAAAAGCCCCAGGGAATTTAAGAAGGTTACGTACACTGCAGGGTTTTTTTTTGAGAAGGACTACTACTACTGTAAGTCTTACAGGCTGCTAAACTCTGTAGCATTTGGGTTTCCTGGACAAAAAATATCCTTGGCAAACTATGGACATTAGTAAATGAGCCTGATATTACCCTTTTGCATCATAAGAGTGATCTCATTGTTATCATAATTTAAGTTATGATGCCAGAACCATGCTTCTTCCACAAGCTAAATGATTCAGCAGAGAATTGTAATAAAAAGAGGCTATATGTCAGATTATGGTTTAACTAGAGTTAAGCCAAATTTTGGGTTCAGCCATTAAGGCAGCTGTAATCAGCCCTGGTTTAAATTCAGCTTTGTCTAAAAATCTGCTTTTGTTTTGCTTTGATTTTTTTCTCCCTAATGACCATTCATTATGGTTGTGAACTTTCCTTCTCTGTCTGGATATCTGTAAATATTTTGAAGCTTCTGTTTGCTGACTCCCATTATGTTTGAACTCTGCTTACTGGGGCCAAGTTCCATCAGGTTGTCTCTCCTGTGCTGCTGACTCTTGAGCTGGTTCCACCAGAATGCTGTTGTCACAAAGAATTTTCATGCTGCTTGACCCTATTTGCACATACTCTTGCCTCCTTAATTTTCCTCTCCAGAACATATTATTAATTATATTAGAACTAAATATGCTAATTCTTCAATAAGAAAACACCAAACAAAATTAATTCACACCATTATTAAGATATCGGAAAGAAAAATCGCAATTATTTTATGAAGGGCACAATTTCCAGAGGTACAAAAATATTCAGCATGCACAAAAGCTGCTCACCTAAGTGTCACTCTGAAATTTTGAAATCTCTTTCATAGTTATCTTTCCCTTCTCTGTTTTATGACCTTAGGACAGAGAACATGTCTATTTAATGTCTACATTAAAATGTAGCATGTCTACATTGAAATATTCAGTTGCTATTGGCCACTGTAAAATCAAATGATCACTAACTTCCTCAGATCTTGCCATTTTAGTAAAATCATTAGCATCCCATCTTTTTTAGAAGGAAACATTGTTTTAGGTGAACATCCTATGGCAATATTTTAAAGTTAATTTCTTCCTTATTTTTAATATATATACCATTTATTGCATGAAAATTAAGTATTGTAGGGAAAAGAGGGGCAGCTCTGGGGTGTCATCACCTTGTTAACATTACCATAACCAACTTGATCAAAAGGGAAAAAAAGATAGTGTAGGACACCACAGGGTATAAAGTCCCAACGCCACACAAGAAGAAGTCACTGAGATAACATGAAAGATTTCAGAATGGAGCTTTGGTGTAAGAAGCCCCTTGCAATAAAGGGTTGGAACCATTGTCTCCTGCCATTTGGAATATGTTCACTGGGGAAGAGCTGGAGTCTGTCCCACCATCAGCCCAAACAGGAGTTCACCACTCCCTAGAGGGGAGTGCAGTAGAAATTAACTCAGTAATGCCTTGTCTTCTGCTGTCATAGGAGCTCTGTCACCATGCTAGACTTCATCTACCAAATCCATGTGGTGAGTAATCCATACAACAGCAGCTCATGGAAAGAGTGCCATTTAACAGTTACTGGTTTATTCATGGTTGGAGCAGAGCTTACCCAGAAGCTCAGTTCAAAAATCATCCCAGCAGAAGTGGGAAAAATAGGTTTGCTTGTGTAAAATTCATGAAACCAATTAACTCAGAGGTATGCATTTTGGAAGAAGGCAATGAGAGGTCTCTGTAAATTCTAGAAGGCCAAGGAATCCTCATTTAGAATATTTTTTTCATGTAAGCATGTGTGTGTGTATTTTATATGTGATATACATATTGGTATAGATGTGTATGTGTTTATAATAAAAGCAGGGCATTTCCATACTAGGCAATAACACCCAGTTAGTGCTGACTTATAGGTAGCAAGAAGAAAGTGAGCAGGTGACTTGCTCCTAGCAATGTCATATTTGTCCCTTTGTCAGCCTGGACTGTTGCAGCAGCAGTTTACTGCCACTGCCATCAGGGTCAGCAGATCTCAGATCTTATGGGCTACCTACCATTACACACATGTTTAGAACCATTACCATGCAATATTAATTCTGATTTTAAAAGCATCCTGTAACTTTAGTAATACATGTAACATTTACACATAAATAACCTTTGCATCTGAATCTAGGTCAGCTCACTGTCTCTGTCAAGGAAATAATCCCTAATACCTGTTATGTCAGATTGAGGAAACTGATTTTAGCCACCTTGAACTGTTACCTTTGAAGGCACAGGTTGTCAGGTCTTCCTGACTGCAACAATCTGACACAAAGGAAGTACCTCCGGCAAGCTGATTGTATTTATGCATCTTGCAAGCAGTTGCCCAGCCTGTGGATTTCATCTCTTCCCCTGCAGGAGCATTTTGCAGCCAATGCAACCTGCAGGATGCACAGGCACAGAACTGTTGGAGGCTCACCAGGTTCCTGAGCCTGAAACCACACATATTTAAGTATGACAGTGAACTTACTGAAGTAATTGTGACTATTTGCATAACTTCAGGCAAGTGTTTTCAGATTTGGGACTGTGCTGGCTAGCATCAAGTTTAATACTACCGAAGCAATAGATTAATTTGATTCCACATCTTTTAAATGTTCAGTTATGTAGTGTGAAATTATTTGGACAGAAATACTTGAATTGACTTGCAATAATGCATGGAAGAGTTCATGCAACATCAGTCAGAATGAGGAAAAATAAACCACATTGACAATTTTTTAGTAAAGAGAAAAATAAACTTGCAAATAGGAGTTTATTCCAGTTCATCATAACCAGATGTGATCTATAGTGTACCATACTTTCTATTATTTAAAAAAATAAAATTATGGGCTAGATAAAATTCTATTACTGTACTTGTTTTCAGTACTAAAAATATGTCCTTGATTAGATAGCTTCAATCACAAACAGTAACATATATTTTCCTGCCACCTGCAAATACAAACAGTGCTGTGTTAGGATGGAATTGGAACAGGAATTAATATATTTGTATAGACAAATGCAAATACATTATGAAATAATAGACTTTCGAATTACTATTTTTTACCAAATAATCACAACATTAAGAACATATAAAAATTCTTCATTAATTTAAAATTAATACATTTTCCTAATTTTTTTGCAGTGGTTTAGTTTATTTCTTCTTAGTCAAACTGGTTTGAAGTGATCCTGACTTCCCCAGAAGCTTTCATAAACCCTGTTAAACAAGACATATATCTCTGTTGTTTAAAACTCAGCTAGGAGGGGGACCTTATTGCCACCTGTGCACTTTGAATTTGTGTCATCTACATTTCTGCTGGTGCCACAACAGAAGGGGGGAAAAAATCCCAGATTTCTGACATTTTACAGGCAATTTCAAAATTCCATTTCTATTTAGAGGACATTTGGATTAAGACAAGAACTTTTCATCCTGGACTTCCAGAGGCATGTGGAGTGCACCCTGAAGTATGAAGTATATGATGGAAATACTTTCATAAGGAATTGCTGCTTCTGAAATGAGAAAGCTTTGTGTAAGTTTGTTGACATTTGGTGGATTATTTCTGTGTCTGTCTGAGGTTGTCTGCGCTTCAGAATTTTCCACAATTGCTAGTCTGCATGTGGCTCTAGCAGAGCCTCAACTGTATGTCCTTACCAACAGATAACAATTTTTTCAGAGCAGATTCAGATGCTCCAGCAATATGAATGACAGCATCTGCTGGTACATGAGACGTTCAAGTGGAGCAGGCAGGCAAACTCTGCGTACCTCCCCTCAGGCACCGCTTTCCTTTGTGACAGTAGCCACTGGGAGAAACCTTGTCACATGGGAACACAGGGTTAATGTGCTCTGAAATTGTACATGTGCTTCATGTGAGTAGAAATACTTGTACAGAATTTAAGGATTCCTGGCCAGCTGGTTAAGGGAGAGTGGGAGAGTCAGTGGAGTGTGGCCAGGGCAGTGGCTTTCCATGCTGTCTGCCTACAGCCTTCTGTGGTCTCCTGCCCTACCTCTCTGGTGGACCAGAGCTCACACCACCTGGTGGATGTTCATGGCTATCTGGGTTTCCTTTCTGGTTGTAAAGGACATACTTTGTGTTTGTATGTCTGGCCATGCAGGGTGTTTGCCACACCACCGTTACATGGCAGTAGAGTGACATACACAGGACAACAGAAAACTCATCCAGGCTTCCCATGCAAAGAGCTGCTCTAAGCAGCCTGTTGTCACTTAGGAGCAGGATCTGACCTGTAGATCTGTCTGGTGTTCTCATGTGCCTACTGTTTGTCTCCAAGGTGCAGCTCCTTCTGGAAAGGAGCTTTGCAGAGGCACAGATTCCTGCTCCTCATACCTGGGTGAGTAGCAGCTTTGGCCATTGATACTTGAAGATATAGCTAAGGAAGTATTCAGCAGTATTTCTGGATAACACCTTCAGAATATCTTATGATATTGGATGTTTCCACAGTCTCCAGTTCTTGGAGCTACAGGAGAATGTACAAATATCCATTTCCTTGCAGAGGTTCAGGTTACACAAGCTCTTGGGTTTGTAAGCTGTCTGAGAGGTCAAATCCAGTCAAATGCTTGTGTGGCTTATCTTGTATTAAATATTGCAGTAGTCATCTTATCTATCTGAGAAAGGTGAAGGGTTCAGTGACCCCAAGACTTGAATCTATGGTGCCAGGGAGTCAGGGAATTTTTCAAACTTGCTGTACTATGCTTATCCTCTTACAGTCTGACTTTTTTTTAAAGGTGGTGTTACAGACAGCAATACAGTTAAAAAGGTACATTTAAAAAAACCTCAACAATCTCTGATTGCATTCATTTGTAAGCCTTGCTTATGCTCTGATCCTACAAAGCACTGGTAACACCTCAGGTAAAAGGGATTTTAACTTCTTTGGGCTTCAGTGGGAATTCTTGTACTGTATGCTCAGAAATCAGAAGAGAGGGATCTTGAACAGAGTTCAGAAATGTCTTTGGAGCTCATTCATGACAACACTCACAACCTTATCCACAAGGTCATTATTTTTAAGGGCTTCTACAGCTCTCAGCTCCCATAGCTGTGGTAACATGAGAATATTTGCTATCATTATACAGATAAACAAATGTCTAATCTTTGTGGCTGCAAAAAATGTAAAAACATTGAATCCATTTATCTCAACACCAGCAAACCGCGCAGATGACTGAAATATCACAGAGTTCTGAAGTACAGTAATTCTTAAAACAAGCTCATGATATTTTTTAATGTGTTTGGAGTTATTATTCCTGGCATTTCCAGGCTTATTTTCTGCTACCCCATTATGTTTCTTATTTTAAGTTTTGAACAACAAAATTCTTACATCTCTTTGCACATGGGAGCAAGCTAATTCTCTAAAAAATTCTGAGACCAGAATTGCTTGTGTTGGTTTTTAGTGGGTGGCTTGATGGGCCATTACTGGCCCTCTTAAGGATGATTCTAATGCTGTGGTGAAAGGGCTTTCATTGACTGAAGAAGCCCTGCTATGTGCTACAATATTTTGATGTTTTCTCTATGTCTTCTGATACATTCAAAGTAATTTCACAAGTTGTTCCCACAAACAGTGGGATCAGCTTAACATAAGAAGCAGCACCTTCCCTGTGAGCCCTGAGCTACTGTCTCATCCAGGCTCTTAATATGCTTAAATGAGGAGCAGTATTTTTGTCCAAAGCTCTTGGCTGTTCTTTCTGGACAGAAGCACTCTAATTCCTTAAAACTTTTCAGAGCAGTTCTTCTAAATAACACTGATAGGCACAAAAAACCTGCTTTTCTGTTTGCCTGCCTGTAGTGTGTAATCTCATATCAGAACAGTGTAATTTATTATCAATATCTGAAGTGGATTCCTACAGCTTTCCCCATATATTAATAGCTGTAGCTTTTATTTTCTCAAGAAGGATCTCCTGGGCCCTTCTTGTGGTATAAGCATTGCTGCTAACCAGATAGCTGGCTGGAAAGGATGATAGTGTCCCCTGCTATTATAAATCTAGTGAGCTCACCTTTAAATGACTGTCTCTATTCTCCCCTTTGGGCATTGTTCCAGTCACTTTTTGGCCTTTTTATTTTAGGGAAAAATCCTGTCCATATGGTCAAAGGAGGAAGTATACTTGCCCTCAGATTCACTTAATGTGCTTGTTCTGTATATTTTGGAACTGGACTGCCATTGTGCAGGAGAGGAAAAAATAGCCATCTTCAATGAAAATCTAAATTAGTAGCCTGCATGCATCAAACAAGAATAAAGCCCATGCTGGAGGATACAGTAGATCTAAATATGCATGCCCTGATTCACGTAGACGGCCAAACTCTTTCAAACAGAAACATAATTTGACCTATGAAGTAATTAATGCCATGATTATGGGGAGGGAAGACACCACAGTTCAGGCTGCAGCCCGGCTGCTTTCCATTAATAGAAAGCTCTATTATTCCCTCCCCCCACACATGTACTTATCTCAGTTTTAAAAATTCTGTTGGCTGCAAAATTCCTGTCTGTGCTGAAGGCATAGCAGAATGTTTCGGCAAAGTTTCAAAAAAGTTGGTGTTTGAGTTTCCCAACTTATCTGATTGTAATTTTGTTCCTCTATTATCTGAAAAGAGTAACTCACTTCTTTTTCAGTCTTGCCATATAAATCCCTTCTACCAGATTTTTGAGGAAGACAGATTGGCTTAATTAAAACATATTTCTTTGTTTTATTCTAGGTAATTCTGACACCAGTCTCCCACACACCAGTATCAATGGGGTTTTTCCTGCTGGTTTAAGCAGAAAGAGGAATACCAGCTGAAATCTAGAAAGACCATGAAAAGAGGGTTTTTTTCACACAACTTGTAATTAATTGTGGTACTCATTGCTACGGGATTTTATGAATCTCACTTTTTTGTATATATTGAAAATGTAATCAGAAAACTTAATGAGAGTAAAATGCATCAGGGACTTTCAAGTATACTGATAGTAACTCTTAAAAAAAATACTTATAAAAACTGTCCCTAAATCTTAGATCACTAGAAACTATGGGACTGTACTGATGATGTGTCACTGCATGTTTGCCACTTCTTATTCACTTCTTTAGGCATTTGCTGTTGGCTTCCGCTGGAGGAATGGTACCTGGTGGCCTGGATCTTTGATTTGATCTCTCTGGTCAGTCTGAGTTATGTGAACAAAAAATTGACTTTGACTCAAAGGCTGTATTCTATGATCACTTTTGACAATTATAAGCACAAGGAATATGGTCATATTTTCAAATTCTGTGGTAAAATGTATGGACACCTAGAATGTGATCTGAGACTTTTACATTATTTGAGGGAACACTTTGTCAGAATAAGAGCCTGAAGTGCCAGGAGCAGAGAAGAAGTGTTATAGGTTAGGCCAACAACCTGCATGGAAGCTCATTTGTAAATGGTCCCTCTCTCTCCACTTAGGACAGCTATAAAATCAAGCTAATAATGTTTATACTTAGTTTTGGAAGGAGCTTTGAGAGCTAGAAATAAATGCTTACTCTGCAAATGCAAAGATTTATTTTTTTACATGAAATGATTGCAACTGAGTAAAAATGGGAAGAGGATCAAAAACATTTGGAAGACTCAAGACCACAAATGACTGTCAGTGACACTAATTTTCCTAATGTTTTAGGTACTTTTGTATGTCCTCTAGGGAGGCTAAGATGCATCCAAGAAAAAGCTCTGGCATTATGTGCCCTAACTTTTTGACGCCTGGCACCTGACCTGCAGTTCCAAACCTTACGTTAGACACAGCATTTTTGGCTGTGTGAATATTGAACACATTTTGCCAACAGGAGGGCAATGGAGTTGCCTCAGAACACTGAGCTTGAAGGCAAGAACCCTTTGCTAGGTGGAAATTAATTTTTCAGAGGAGCAAAGACCTTGCTGTTAGGCAGATTTTGCTGGCATTTAAAAATACATCTCATTGTAGGCAGCCACTTCTTCATTTTGGAGAGATTTATCCCCAAAACCTCAGATACAGAAGAGTTGAGATCTTTGCAAAACCCCATTTTATAATAAACCCTGTGTAATAAATACTGACTCTGGCCTTAAATCAAAATAGAATAATTTATTGCTATATTTGACTATTTCCCTTGAAGATGTCCAGAGTGTAAACTGGGCATCTTCAAGGCCTGTTAGGACAAAGATGGATGAGGAGAAGGCTGGCTGTGAGCCAGCAAAGCTGACCACAGCAAGGGAGCAGTGTGAGGATTAAACCTGGGCCAGCCCCTGCTGCCCTGACTCCAGGCTGTTCTATGGAAAGATGTGTAAGGACAGAGTGAGGATTTTGCAGAAGCTGAGACACTGAAACTCAGCAGCCTGGGACCACCCCTATGGCAGCATCTGGGAACCAGCAAGCTCATCTAGACACAAAATCAATCTTTAGTTAAAATCCGTGATCTTTCCACAGCTTTTTAAGGCCATTATAGTAACAGGGTCCAAGAACTGGCTCTGAGGGTGCAGTGCTTTAATACAGAGGTCCAGTTAAAGTACCCTGGAAGCCTGGCACTGCCTCATGGAATGGTTAATCCATCTTCCCTCTCTACCTCTGCTGTTCCTGCACATTTGAACTGTCATATCCTTTCTCCATTATGTAATAGCCTAGAGGTCACACATGTTCCTCTGCTTTGAATAATACATCTCTATGAAGCCTCAGTATCTCTGTTTGAAAATTTATTTCTTTCATTTTAATATTTTATCAATTTTGTCCTAAATGGATGACCTTAACTGGTTGCAGTTCATTTCATTTCTTCTCTGCTTAAATATTTTAAAGGTTCCAAAGTACAAACATCATTCATGCGGTGTGTAACAAAAATGCTCAGCTTGAGCTTTGGATTATTTAATTGTAATTGTCAAGCTATTATTAAAATTGATTTTTTTTTCTTCTTTTCAATTTCTTCCCCCCTCTCCTTCTCCCATTTCTAACGTCGTTTGTCACATCCTTTATGTTGGTATTTAACTATACTTCAGTGCTTGTAGAAGAGCTATGCAGTGCATTAGGACCATTATTTGTGGACAACAGACAGGCAAGAGTCAAAATCACCCTGCAATGGGGACAGGCACTGCATTCAGAAAATACCTCAGTAACATAATGGATCCAGTACCAGATACAGTATTTGGTGTTAGATACAAGCTGAACTTTTAGCCCTATATTTGGAGAAAAAAGAACCAGAGTTATAATTTACGAGCTGGCCATCTTGATGCTGCAACCAATCTGGATTTCATTAAGCTGGAAAGAGGTTTTATTTGAATGGTATATCATCACAACACACACAAATGCACCAGGAAATAAAAGAAGTTAACAAATACCTGGCAGTCCTAGCTCTGAAATGGGTTGTGCTGTTAGAGAGATGTCATTTTGGGCACATAAGGTTCTTTGTAGGAGTAGCAGTCCTAGCCTTTCTCAAACCTTTTTAGGTAATTAAATTCAATCTTCATAAATTTCAGTATTGCTTGGCTTCCTGTCCTGAGCAGGTTGATGTCACTACAGGCAGCTTCACACTGACAGTTGCTGAGTGCCTGGTCTCACTGACCCTTCTGATGTGAAAAATGTTTTGGGTTATTTAGATGTGAAAGGCTGTAAAAGCTAGTAAGCACAAATTGATTTAATGATTGTTATTCTGCACTTACACTATGAGAAAGCAAAACTAAGATATCTGCACTTCACACTGTGGCATTTTGATTAAAAATAGGAATAACAATACTGAAGGAATCTGACTCATGTCCTTGAATGGTTTCAAAATAACTGTAGCTGTTCTGCGTTTGCAAAATATAAAAATCAGTATACAATCCATTTTTTGTATTTAAGACATTTGATTATGTGGGACAGGTCTATATTTATGCTGAGTATTACCTTTCTCATTTTCTTCTCTCTTGCTTTTGTTCAGTACTAGTCTTGCCTGGCTGTAGCTGTTGGTAAGATATGGATTCATGTTTCATTTCTGACATCTCTGTGTCATATTACAGTGACATCACCTCTCTGCTGGTTTGGTTATGCAGTACTCTACCAGGAAGACACATTAAATCCTTTGCCTTCCCACTAAGTCCCTAACTGCCACATTGGGGACAGTAGGAAAGAACTGGCACCACCTCTCTGGCACTGGCTGTAGGGTTTTGGTGTACCTGAGTCGTGTCACCACAGCAGATCCCATGCAGGTCACTGAAAGCAGGAGGCTCTGTGCCTCCCTGTGAGCAAATGGGGACATCTTGTTACCAAGTGTCATTCCTGGGCTGTGCACAGAGGTGGAAATGAGTGAGTGTATGTAGGGGCATAGAACATAAGTAAATAAAAGTAGTATAGAACGTAATCTTACCCCCTAAGGAGTTGCAGCTGAGCCAATTACTAGAGATTAGGAGCAGGCCTGATGTTAACAGGCCACAGCTGTGGCCAATAAGAAGAGTGTTATAAAAGAGTGGATTGGTTGGTTGAGGGGACTGGAGTCAGTTGGTGACTGTGAGGACAAGGAACAGTCAGTGCCTAGAGGAGCTGCCTACAAGAAACATCAAGCAGGTACGAAACTCTAGCAATATAGAACCCTGGCAATGTAATAACAACAAATGTATAAGCAGGTTGCCTCTTGTTTTTTCTTGGGATGGAGATCTGGATCCTTGGGCATAAGCCAAAAAATCCTGTCAGGTGTTTCTGTGGTAATCCTGTTTTCCTCCAAACGATAGAGTAGGTGTGCTATAACCAGAGCAAATGCTTTGAATAGTTCTTTAAAGAACACTTGAAAAACTTCTTGCATATTTTTTCTGCCCTTACAAGCAGCTCACCTGGTTTCTGAGGAAGCTCCTGAAGGTAGCCAGCATTGCTTCTCTAACTACAGGAGTTTCCAAATTCAGGTGGTGTGGCAGGTGAAGTTATCTTGCCTCAACAGGGAGTGTGTTGGTATAATCCTTCAGAAAGTTTTTGCAAACACATACTCCTCATCCCTAATTATATAATTAAAAAGTATAAGCATTGAAAATCCTTCTAAATACATATTTAAATCCTAAATGATCTCCTTAGAGCGGAGTATTACATGAGATAGAGAGCTTAGCAATGAGTTGTACTAAGGCCTGATACATTACAACAATTATGGACATGTTCCCTTTATTAACCCAATATCAGTAATTGTGCTGTGAGCAGTGCACCTCATACTTAAATTTAAGCAGCTTTAATGTACTTGTAAACTGTATTTCTGTGTAAGTCAGACAAAACATGAGGGAAAGGAAGAATGAGGTGTACAAGGAGAACACCAGGAACTGAGGCATAGAAGCAAAAGATACAGGGACAGTTCAGTCTCACTTCAGTATCTGCTGTTCAGTAGTAGCCAGGCACAGATTCCCAAAATACCATAAGGAAACCGTGGCATGTCTCCAGAAGCAGATTTCCCTGGGAAGTCTGTCACTTTGGCTAAAGTGAGCACACACTGCTGCTCCTTACCTCAACAGGGTAAACATCCTCATGAATAGGAGTATTTTTGTGTGACTACAGCTGCTCTTTTAACTCTCTGCATAAAGACCTGCATTTGGGGAACTAAAGGTTATGGATTGAAATCCCAGTTTGCACTCCCAGATGCGTGTGTACGTTTGAAACGATGCTGGCTGTGTGGATGTGTACAGCCACGGATCATTGCAGCAGCACAAGTCAATTAGCCTTGCTGACACTCCAGTGTCCTGTGGAATCATTTTGTGGATACTTCAGGGGATGTTGTCAGCAGGATGGTGCTGAGAACTACAGGACACAAGGGGCAAGGCCAGCAAAATAACCACCTTTGGCACAGGTTTCCAAACTCCTCTGTGTTTACAGACACCTGGACCTTTCTGCATTTCCTGGGTCTCTCTTGGGAAATACAAAGGATCACAATTAACCTTTCCTTATTACCAAGCACAGGAAGCAATAGGGGAGCCCCTCAGGTGACACATCTCGTTTGAGCATTCCACTGGTGTCTGCAGTCATGGACGTGTCATGGAGAGCTGAGCCTGCTAATTACAATGTATTTACAGGCCCCATTTTTATTTTAAAGGCAATAATACACAGTAGTCTTCATTTGACCTGTAATATAGGAGTCAGGCTGGAATGAGATAAATCTCCAGCCATTCTTCAGTACTTCAATTTCTCTGGAGGCTACTCTGTGAAATAACAAAAGATGGCAAGGGGTGACTTTATATTAGCAACTAAACATTTTGGGGTTTTGCTTTGGTTTGATTTTTTTCTTTTACATTTTTCTATTTTCATCACCCTAAGAACTCTAATGAATCTCTCTTAAAAAATGCTGAAATTGTGTAACTTTATTTTTTTCCCTAGATTTAAATTAAAGAGACCTCCTGTCTGGTTTTTGGGGTTTTTTTGGTTGGTTTTTTGGGTGTTTTTTTTGTTTTTTGTTTGTTTGTCTGTTTTGTTTTGAGTGTTTGTTGTTGTTGTTTTGGGTTTTGAGGGGGTTTGTTTGTTTGGTTTTTTTGGGGGTTGTTGTTTTGGTTTGTTTTTTTTTTCCTTGTCCCTTTTGGAAGAGAAAAGGTCTAGATGATGAACACCTTTTATTTTCTTTTTAATATGGTTTGAAATTCTTAAAAAACAACAGGTTATTAATGTCTGGCTTTAAAAATTGTGATTTTAATTTCTTTCTAATGAAAGCATGAGAGTTTTTTTTAACCTCATGATTCTGTGGTTTGCTTCATTTTTTAGCCTTTTCTCCCCAGAAAGTAGTATAAGTATAAAATGGCAGATTTTCTGAATAGAAGTAAGTATAGGCAAAAGAAAGTATCGCCTTTTTTTTTCAATTGTCTCTCCTGCTCAGTTTTGAAGTGTAGAAGAAAGTTTTCATTTTATAGAAAATTTAGGGGAAATAATTGTGATTTTTCTTCCTCTGCATACCCTGTTATTTCCTTTCCTTCTCAATGCTTTTCACTGAGGACCCAATCTGTGACATTGCACTTTGTTAGGAGCTGAAATTAATGTAGAAATTAAGTGTTAGGCATGTGGGAGACAACAGCTGAAAGTAAAATTAGAAGAAAACAAAATCCTTGATAGAGAGAGCTAAAGATATAATAATTTTGTTACTATTAGACACATCTTGGAAAGAAATTGAGAAAAAAATATACAATGGGATAAAATTAAATGAAAATAAACACTAAATCATACCACATTCCAACCATGAATTGAAAAGAAGACATTGTCCTTAAAAGCTTAGTATTGTACAAGTTTTGATAATAAATTATATGCAGAGACAAGCAAGGTAATTTTTTTTCTATTTGACAGTCCCATGCAAACCTCATTTGCAAGGACGTGCTCAGTTGTGGGGCCCAGGTTTGAAAATCACCTCAGTATGTCGGGAAGAGTTTAGTTGACAGCAACAAAAATTCCAAAAAGTTGAAAAATTGGGCCTTTGAAGAGAGACTAAGAAATTTTGTCATGGTTCAGCTAGAAAAAGCAAAGCCAAAATGACACACGATGATTTTAAAGATAACTAAAAAAGTATGTTATAAAGAAAAGACGACTCAGACTTGCCAATGAAAAAGAAAAGGACAGTCCAAACTGTAGACTGAAATGTAGCTGGCTCAATCTGAAGATCATGTCGGGGAAAACCAAGTGGAATGCTGGATGCTGGGGTGAGGGTTTCAGGCGGCAAACAGCCACCTTCTGTCTTTTCAACTCCTGCAAAGGAGGGCACCAGGAGTTCAGCCTGGGAGCAGGAGGAGAACAGCGCTCCTGCTGTGGAATTTTTGTGCTGGTACCCCAAAGTTGTCCCTAGCCAGCAAAATCTAATTCCCCTGTTTTCCTTCTTATGAATCCATGGGAGAGCAAGGCAGTTTTCAGCAGACCTGGCAGGTACAGCTTGACTCTGGCCCCACTTTATTTCTGTAGGAGAGGTTGTAGGGACTGCAGAAATGGCTGTCCTTGTATGGTTGAGCTGAGATTTGGAATGTCTCTAGGAAGAAGAATTTAGACATAATGAAATCAACTGTGTTCCTTGCAGAAGAATGAAAGCAACCTACCAGGAATCCTGAGTCTCAGTATTGATTCTGTTCTTATATTTGCAGTGTTTTGAAGCTGCTATGGTCTGTTGGTTCATTAAGTTACATTTACAAGTTCTCCCTAAACGCTGGCTTTTACATAGTCTGCATTTTAACACTCTTTAAGTGCATATTGATATGTTCTGTCCTCTGTGCAAACCACAGCCAAAGAAATCCCTTTTCTGCAATGGCTAATGAGGTACCAGCGTGGTAAAACAAACAGAAGGAGGAATTACACAGTGTCAGGAAGCTCAACCAAAGAAATGTCACATTCAGAGAAGCAGCAATGAGAAATGACCTTTCACTTTATTACAGTCTGCCAAATTTGGTTGGGTTTAGACAAGAACCTACAATTACTGAATATTTAAAAGTGCACATTCTTACTCACAGAGAAGTCAAATAGAGTTGGGGGGACTTATGTCACAGAAGTACCTATGATGAAAGATGGGTTTGACACACTGACAAGTACCATGACTGAGATTACAGTTGAATTATGCAATTAGGCTTTATTAACGATACATATTATTAAGGACTTTTCATAACAGAGGAAAGGATGTCAGGTTCTGGTGATTGTACTGACCTCTTATGCCACTGGGAAAGATGCAGAAAGGCTTTCAAAAGAGCAATATAGTCCCTATTTAATCTTTAAATAAGAAAGAAAGGTCAAGGAGCCATTGCTACTACTTTATTTCTCTCAAGTCTTCACCAAGGACACATCCCATTTTAATGTGCATTGCCTTAGATTTATACATATTAGTAAAATATGCATCACTGAAACATTACAGACTTTTGAATGCACTGAATTTATAGCAGAACTTACAAAGTCTAGTATGTGCATGTGTGTGAATCCTCAAAATTATGTAACTAACCTCTGAAGGTTTCTCGCTTTAATTCATTTCTGACACAAAAATAAAAAGAAAAAAGAAAACCCTCCAAGAGATTACTTAACATCTCTGTAAAAATGTCATATCCACACAGATATTCACTTACCATGCCAAAGAAAGAGAAAAAAACAGTGGCAATTTATATTCATCATGTAGTTTAATTTTAAAATTATATTAATAATTAAATATAAGTAAATGAAGGTGACAACCAACTCAAGACAGGTAGGGAAAAAAGCCCCAAACAAAATTGCGAGCACCAGTGTAATTACAGGGACTTCTTTAAGTCTACTGGTTATGCTCCTAGGAATTAGGAAGCCTAATTGTTCCTTGAATTTTGACTTCCTTTCCAAATTGGGAATGAGACTTCCAGAGTAGGTGCAGCCCAGTTCTTCCAATGGCAGATGCTCAACAAGAGCAGTCCCTCCCCAGCTGCCTGGCCTGGCTCCTTTCAGTGGATGCAGCAGGACAGTCTCCCATCTCCTCCACACAGAGCTGTATGAACAGCGTGTTCCATCTGGGAATGGAGTGCAGCCTTCAGGACTGGGAAGTGCCAGTGTCAGTGCTGCAGCACACCCGTACGTCAGTCCTTGGAGCGTGTCTGCCTTATGATAATCTTCCATGCGTGTTGGCTTTTGCAGTGAGATGCAGCAGTTTGTCTTCTGGGCCTCCATTCAGAGTCTGCCCCTGACCTTCATTCATGTTTCAAATCCAGGCATATTTCTTCCAATCCTTTCCCCATCTTTCTTGGGATGTAGTTTTTGCTCTGTGTTTTACCTAGATGGATTTCTCTCCTCTGCTGCGTGGATCCCTACAAGTCACTGATTCATCCAGGACCCTTTTTCACTCCTGGTGTCCAGCAAGCTGAAAGTGCCCATTATAAAGAATGTCTTTTTGAGCTGCCAGAGGTGTTGGGGCTGTCCTGTGGTCATGTACTCCATAGTATGAGCTGTCCAGTCTGAGGTTGGAATTTTCTGAGGTTTTAGGTGTTTCAGTTCTTACAGCTGTCCTTTGAAAATAATGGAAAACAAGAAATCTAAAAGAAACACAAAAGCTTTTAAAAGTTGTTTTAGAAGCATAGGTAAAAATTGTGCCATGGTTCAAAAAGAAAACCGTGCAGTCCAAAAATCTCCTTCATGACTGAATGTGAAAATGATGCAATCCATCAAAAAAAAAAAAGCTTTTAAGAAATGGAAATTTTGCTCAAATGAGAACACGAAAACCCATAAAAATGGCAGGCCAATTTCAAATGAGAAATTAAGAAAGCTAAAAAGAATGTGTAAAGAGCCTTGCAAAGAATGCTGTAGCTGAGAGTAGAGAAATTTGTAAATGCACCAGAAGCAGGAAGGCAGATGAGGATTAGTGGAACCACACTATGACCAAGGTGTAGAAAGGGCTGCAGCAGATGAAGAAACTTCAGTGTGAACCCTGTCAGTTGTTTTTTACAGCAGAAACTGTCTCCTTCCCAATTCTGATGCAAACTGTGTAGCAGGCAAGTCAGAAAAATAGATCAATTTGAAGTAAATCCATGGGATGTGTTTATCCAAATAAACAAGTCAGAGAATAAACAAGTCAGAGGTCAGCAAGTCATCACGATGAGACAACATCCACCCAGCAGTCCTGGAGGAACTCAGATATGAGATTGCAGAACTCCTGGCCATGATGTGGAACACAAGAATAAAGAGCCACTGTATTGGAGGGTGGGTGTACAGCCATTTGCAAAATTGCCAGCTTCCATCCACCAAAAGCCTCTGGATGGATCCCAAGAGCTACAGACAGGTGAACCTTAGCCTCATTCCAAGCATAGTGGTGGAGTACCATCTCTAGTAGTAGTAATAATAGTGATAATAAATAAGATCAGTGAGCACATGGATAAATTTGACTTGTTGAGAAGGGATCAGGTTGGCATCTGTAAGGGGAAATACAGCTTCACTAAGATGAAGCTCTTAGATGGTGACAGTAAGAATATGGACAAAGAGGACTGATTGGACATAATTTATTTGGATTTTCAAAATGCCTTTGCCAAGGTTCCAAAGGGTAGAATAGAATAGAATAGTTCTAGTTGAAAAGGAACCTCCATCATCTAAGTCCAGCTATCTAAGATTATTCCAGAGAGTAAAGTTAGACTTGAAGAAAGGTCCCTGTATGGACTGAAAACTGGGCAAAGGTAAGAGTAGGGATTAATAGATGTTTTTCAGGATGGGAAATCATTGGCCAATTTCATTCAGTATTTAATCAAAGAGCTAGAGAAGAGAATGAACAGTGAAATTTTTGAGTTTGAAGGCGATATTAATGGATTTTGCATCACAAGCTTTAGTGTAGGTAAGTGTGATTTTATGAAAAATAATCTAATCTCTACCTACATGATGTAGAACTCAGAGCAGAGATGCTGAACTCTTGAATTCAGGAAGAGATCTTGGAGTGATTGTTTTCAATTCTCTGAAATCATGAGCCCACAAGTTTATGACAGCAAAGAAAACCTCAAAACCCCAACCCAAACAAAAAACAAACACAAGGGAAATACTGAGTACAAATGAGAGGTGACATTCTGTCACCACACAAAGCTGTGGTGCATCCTCTATTCAGGGCTGCCTGTTCTGTTTTCCACCTCCCAAGAAGGAGGCAGTAAAAGCAAAGGAGATACAGAGAGGGCCAGTTAAAAAGCTTGTGAGGATGTAGCAGCAGCCTTGTGAGGAGGGAAGAAAGCTGATAATCTTCATTTTGGAGAGAAAGATGAGGGGAAATGTGATAAAGGTTTACAAAATCACAGATGTAATGGATTAGCTAGATTTTCCTAGCATCAGAATGCTCAGAAAGGAATTAGACAACTTCATGGATGTGCATGAAGGGGTGCTGGAATGACTATGCAGGAATATAACCTCTAAAATCTCTACAGCAACAGTGAATGCTGGAGCAGTAGAAGAGGAATACATTGCCAATTGTTGCCAAAGTCACATGTCCTCCTGAAACAACTTTTCTTTTTGTTATCATCCCTCTGGCTTCTCTATGATGGGCAGGCATTAGCCACTACCACCACCATCCCACTCCCCCAAACTTCCCAGGGAGAAAGGTCCAAGTTCAAAAAGAAAAGAGGAAAAACCCTACTGTTTGAGGTGCAATAACAGCTCCAAGTGCAATATCTTAAAAAAAGGGGAAGGGTTATGAGGGTCAGAATATAAATAATATATAGATAGGGAAGTGGAGGGAAACACAGGAAAAAAGAGCACCCAGGTGTGCCTATTACTCCCTGTGGACCTCCAGGGATGGAAAAATGAAAACAGTTGCCAGAACACCCCCTCGTCCCCATTTTTTCCCTGCTGTCAGAGACAAAATACCAGACTGAATGGATCCATTGGTCTTACCCCGGAGAATGTTTCTTATGTTTGAATGGTCTTTTATTGGAGGCAGTCTTGGCCATCCTGGAATTCAAGAAAAGAGTTGTGACAGGTTGTAGAGAGACTTACTGCATAATTTGTTTCCCTGTTAAAAAAAAAAAAAAATTAAAGTATGGTCTCAGTTACCAACTGAAATAGAAAACTATAGGGTATTGGATAGAAGGCAAGTAGGACACAGAAGAAACTGCTAAGGGAGATATTTAGGATGGATATAAGATGTAAAACTGTATCTCACATAAATCAGTGGGTTTTAATCCTTTTAGATTTCCAGTGTAGGTGTGTGGCAAATTTAACCTACTTAGAATAAATTTGCTTCTTTGAATTTCCCTTTGCATTCCCCTTAGTTCTCTTCGAGTTTTGCAGGTACAGGTTGACAAGTATTATAGAAAATACACCATCGTGGAAATTAACTATTTCTAGATGGCTTCTGCAAAGTGAGAGCACATCTGCATGTTCCCTGTAGGAACATTTCTTTTGTAGAGCTGAGTAGTCGTGCAATGCATAGCTGACTTTGGGGCTTAGGTTTTTTGGCAGATGCTCATCTGTTTAGAAAAGCAAAGAGAAAGCTCCAAACCTTACATATCATCTCTCCCCATAGTGCATCTGTTCAACTCAGACTTGCAAGGCACTGGGTTTCATAATTTGTGAAAGTGGGTGACAAACCCAAACAAAAAATACGAAATAATGACTCCATCTATTTTCCTGTGTGTGATACCAATCAAATTGTGAAACAGATCTTCAGCTACAATAAATCAATATAGGTCCTCTAGGACAATTTCATTTACAGTGAGTGAGAATTTGGTGCTGTGCTCTGTATGTGAGAAAAAAATGCACTTGAAAAAAAATTTTTAAAGGAAAAAACAATCCTGTATCTTTTGCTATTCAACAATTATGCAAATATGTTTTAATAGAATAATAGAAGACTGCTGGAGAGCATTTGGTAAAGAGAAGAATTAGATAATAATTGGACTGTAAAACTAAATTATATAAAGACATGCCACACATTAATTATTTTACATCACCCACTTTCCCCAGACTGGAGCACATAGGTCTGACTGTGAAGGTACTAACAGAGTCCCAACAGTCCTATTAAGAGACAAAGAAAGAGAGATCTGGTTAGGCTATTTTTTCATCTTAATACCACTGCCTTAACGCTTTATAATTTTGAAAATAAAACCCTCTAAGTGAAACAATACCACGCTGCAAGAATAAAGATTTCCAAAGCTTCATGATCCTGATTCCCATCTGCTTCATCCCTTCTGTAGTCATTTTGGCCTGCAAAACTTTATTTTATTAATCTGGTAGATTGTTATCCCTTCTTTGTATAAACATTAGTTTATGACGAGATAAGATGGTAAAAGGGGGTCCAGGGGGCCTATTTGTTTCTATTATACATTGGCAAGTGTTTATGTGCCTATAACTTTTGAATACTGAAATGGACATTGTAAACTGGGGGAGGGAGAAGAATTCTGCCCTGTTTTCTTCAATCCTTGTGACTCCAACTCTTCTCTGAGCTCTTCTGTTTACTTTCTCTCCACGGCTTTTATTGTTATTCTCTGTTGTTATTCTTTTCTTCCTATTTATTTCTACATAGCCATCCTGCTCTTACTACTTGATACTGCAGTTGTTCAGAGTTATTTAAAAACTGGACAATATACTCAGCCATACATCTCAGTTTCATTTAGGACCCAACTGTGATCACCACTGAACCTGAACACTCCCTTACCCTACCAAGACTGAGGAATACAGCCCTACTCTGCACGACCCAGGGTGTTGTAATATGGACCTTTGTGTTTAAGCAATTATTTTATTTTTTTTCACATGAATTCATCATTTGAATTGTAGTTTGTATGAGAAATTTTATGGCCTGAAAATGGAGAGAACACAAAGGATGACTGCTTCAGAGGACTGATTGTTCACAGCCCTCACCTCTGTTTCATACATCAGCACACACCTTTTGTAATTAAATAGATGAGATTCCTTTGAAGCATATTCCTGAACTGGTAAGTGAGATAACCTGGTACTTCTAGAATCCAGAGAGGTGGGAAGGCTTGAGGCAGGCTGATGCACAGAGGCTGGGACAGAACTGGCCATTCTGTGCCTCAAGCTGCATGTGGCTCTCTAAGTATTTAAATACAAGCCCTGTGCTGGCTGGCAGGGGGGTTGGGGATAATCCCTGCCCCTAGAAGCAGTGACTCAGCAAGAGCTTCCAAGGACAATTTCAGGGATTTCCTTGGCCACTGCCTGTTTACCTAGCAGAGCCCCATTCCTCAGGCAAAATCTGCAAGGCCAGTTCATCACCAACTGCCCTGAACCATTCCCACATCCTCATTGCTCCAGAACAGAATCGCTGTCTTGAGGCTTTTAACACATGGAGGATTCTGATGAGGTGTTTGGAGAGCTGAGGAGATCAGACATTGTGGGAAAAGACTGTGAAATAGTCTGATAGGTTATGCTTTTAAATTACATCTTTTCCTCATCCACAGTAAATTTTTTCCTAGCCATATGATCCTCAAATTACCAATACAAATGGGAATACAATTAATAGCAGTGCCATATCTTTATAGGGAGCATCACATGTTTTGTGCCAGGAAGGCATGCCTTTTATTCTATTAAACTGAGCAAAAGTCTTCTCCTGGGCCTCGTCTCCTCTGCATGGAGCCATCCTTTCAGGAATACATCATCATCAGAGTGCTTTGTCCCAGTGATGTATTACACTAATACATCTGTTGCTTTAATGATATATTAGTGTAATACCTTATCAGAGTGATGCATACCAATGATCTATTGCTCAAAAGGTGGTGCCATTCAGGAATGAAAGAATTCATGGACACAGTCAGTGTAATTATACAGATAAAGCTGACATAGATTATGCTGGAAGCTGCTTTCATGGAACCAAGAGCACCAGTACTATGCCAGCCTGTTTGATGCCATTTTCTAGTGCCATTGCACTGGATTTGTAATGCTGAGGTTGTTACATCTCTTTTAAACCTTTTAAACATACTAAGAGCAACTACCATTAACCTTGGGTCACAGTGAAGCAGAATGTATCCAGTTACATTATTTTTACTGTATGGTAGTACAGTACTTACTTACCCGTAACCACATGAAACCAAGTAACATTAACCTCCAAATAGCCTGAAGAACACACCATATCTCATTATAATAATCTGGGCTTCATCCTTTGCCTGACTTTAATTATTGTCCATTCTCAAATATTTTCGATTACATGACAGTTGAACTACTTCAGCCTGCCATTAACTGTAGGCCTCTTTAATCTCAACCTTCATTTTCTTTACCATTTCATTTATTTTCATTACTTTAGCCACTGAAAAACAGGTGAACTCAGACTCAATTACATTGTTTTATGTAGTATCTTAATTAAACATTTCAAAGCATCATCCAGAGATTGTGGCAAAAGAAAAAACAAAACCAAAAAAACCAAGCTCTATTTTCTATTTTTTAAACATTTACTGTAAAGAAGGGGAGAAAACTGTGAGCCAATAATATAAAAACCCTCAAAACTCAGATCTTTTTCGCCTCTGCCTTAACTCGCTCACTAATTGGGTCCAAGCTTCCTCACTAATTGGGTTTCCAAAGAGAAAGACAATCAGAACCACATTTTACTTGTGGTAATTTAACTGAGGTATAAAGTATTGATTAGCTTATTTACATTTCCTCTAAATGTGCTTTACACCAAAGTGTGAAGAATGTTGCAGAGGAGAAAATAAAGGCTCCAACTTGTTTCAGTTATCAGAACAGGGAAAGGTGTGTAGGTAACTTGAGAATTTTTTGCCAAGTAGTCCAGCACAAAGCAATCAGTAACACAAATGAGGGAGAAAAGGACAGGCAGTGTATTTATAGAATGTAAATACTGGGATTTTTCTTTCCTCTTCACTTTCTCTTCTGTTATCTTCAGCTTCACTGCTAGTGACTAGTATCATTTCAATTTGCAGGGAGGGTTGCTAAAGCAACTTTCAGGAATGTATTTAATCCTGAATTCGCAGGAGCCATAATGGGGATGCAGGGGGATGGATACAGGACATCCTTCCTGTTCATTCCTAATCCTCCAAGGTCACTCGGCTGACATGTGACCTTGCAGTTCAGAAACTGCTGACCCAGATCTTTCTCCTGCCCCGTGGGAGGATGATACAATCTAGGAGCTCACGGGTGGGGCTGTGCTACCTGATCTCTGTCAGAGGTGGAAGCAGCCTGCTGGGAAGGCAATGCAGGAAGTATGGCTGCAGTGAAGTTCCCTCAACAGGAATCTGTGACAGATTTACTCAGATCAGAAAACCTGCAAGTTGCCCACTTGTATCTTGGCAGGGTGGGGCGGAAAGGCATCCTCTTTATCTGGCCTGAGAAACCATAAACCCCAGTAGGACTGACCCCCAGGGCCAGGCTATTCAATATTTTACCTGAAAGTATAATTGCTCAAGTCACTGTGGGAGGATATCGGCAAACTTCCCTGCACCACTCAGAGGAAACTGGTTGTTTCAATGGGTCTTCAGTAGGATTTATCAAAAAATTGTATATTTTACAAATGAAAATTTGTAGTTCCTGCAGTGGTGGACCGTGGTGGGCCTAAGTGTGCTATTTGTGGAAGTCTGATCTGTGACAAAAGCCTTCCAGAGGGTGATTAGCAAACACAGTAGCAGCTAATTCTGATAAACTGCGGGTGAGCAAATCGACCTTTGTGTAACTTGCCTTGTGTGCTGAGCATTGGAAGGGGCAGATTTGGGATGGGGAGAGAGAGACTTAGCAGGTGGGCTTCTGACACTGTTGCTCTGCTCCTGTACATCCTAAATGAGCTTCTGTGATACCATACACATTAACAGCTCGTGACAGGTCATATTTTCAGGGTCAAAACAGTCAGTAAGGTAGGGGGTGTGTGAGTCTTTTCTTAAGAGATGGGCATCTGCATGGAGAAAGAGAATAGAGTGAAATGTTTAACAGTGTACAACAGCCTAGGGGACTGCAGGCAAAGTGTGTGGTCTCAGCCAGCATGGCCCTAATGGCCATTCAGTCATAGGCAGTCCTTGTTTTCTGCTTTGGAGGGGCAGTTTGTAGGGTCTTTTGGAACCCATCTGAATGGTGACTCCAAGTTCTTGTTTTCCTGAGTTAATTTTAGCAGCATCTGTTTTCCAGTCTCGTTCAATGTGTGCTACACAAATGCTTTTGCTAGTGTGGTGCAGAAAAGGAGGAATGATGGACAAGGTGGGTGGCAATTGCTTAGATTTGCTCTCTCTGTACTGCCACTGAATATCAAACCACACCATGTTACTGGGCTGTGTCAGATTATGTGTGGACACAGAATTCCTGTTAGTTAATACCATCCATTTTAGCCAAATGGCATTCCTTTTAGTTTAATAAGTAATAATTGATTTTTAAAAGCTGGAGTTTGCCCTTAAGCTAGCTTTAGGAACCTACAAATTTGTTGTTTTGAGCTGAACCAGTCTTTCAGTTCCCTCTGCAGTCCACAGGGACAGCAAGGCTTCCCTAGAGAAATTCATCCTAACTTCCACAGAATGGAGAACAATTGCTTAACTCTCTTTTTTGACAGCAGGTAACCTAGAAATCTAGGTTAAATTAAATGACACTCTCTCTCTCTCTATCATACTGAAGATAGCAGAATTTGCATTTGTTGTTTATGGCTTAAAACTCCCCAAGCCTGGTATCTTCCACCAATTTCAAAGAGTTTTGGAACAAAACCTGACACTGCTGCATGTCTGAAGCTCTGTCAACAGCAAAGTGGCTCAATTAAGGGGAATTGGTTTGGGAGGGGAGAACAGTGAAGTGGCACTCAAGCTCTGGCAGGTTACCTGTGTTTCTCTGGCACAGTCCCCTAAGTTTTGTGTTCTTAAAGTAGGAAAAAACCCCAAGCTTAAAACAACAAGATTTCAAATCTGAACTGGAAAATGGTAATGCAGAAAGTGAAATCAAGAGAGCAGGAGGAAGAGGGTGGTGCCAGGGCATCAGAAATGGGCCAGCAGCCATTTCATCTGGATCAGGAGCAACTGAGTTTGCCTGGCAGTGTCTTAACACCTGGACTGCAAAATGCAGTGGCTAAGGTGAAGGTATATGATTAATTCTGCTGACTCTGTTATGGGAACATTGATTTCTGGCAAAGGGGAGGAAAGAGCAGTTGGGGGCAGTAAAGTGGCTCAAACCTTGGAACAATTTGCTTTTATACATGAGAGCTGGAATCATCAGCCTCTATGAGCAAGAGCCTAACTATGGGCAGATCACTGAGAATTTTGTCATTGATTGAACTGGGACCAGGATTTCACTAATTCATGACTAATTGGTAATCACAGTAAGTAATTACTAATTATGGCAAATGTGCAACAGTTGTGCTGCTGCCTGGAGCTGAACTGTTTACTTCAGGGTTGGAGTTTTTTTGGTGTTTCAGCATGGGAAGCAGGGCTCATAAATCCCTGTGCTACTCACAAAAAAAGTAGGATTTGGCTGGTGAAAATGGATGCATGGAAGGACCATTCAAGTCAATGAAGGGTGAGGTCTTTCCTCTTCAGGCTCTCAGACACTGCTTGCTGACCTAAGTGTACTAAATAAAATATTTGTAGGTGTGTACTCAGTATGGCAGAAAAAGCTGATTAAAAAAAGAACATAGAGTAAAAAAGGATTTTTCTGGAAAATGCTGGCATCATGTCAGTGGTAAATACAAGCATTCTCATTTCATGTTGATGTGATAGCCGCTTCTGTTTATAGATACTTCTTAAGGAGATTCAGTTTTTCAGAATAGATCTCTTCTGTCCCCAGTCTAGCTGGTTTCTAGAGAGCTGTGATAGTCAGTGAAAGATATATCAGCCTAGAAAACAAGCTGACAGAAGTGGTGGCTTTATAAGACTGTTGAAAAGAAACTCAAATTTTAAATTTTTGCCTGTTAAGAAGTCTGAGAAAAAGCTGGTTTTCATTTGAAAAAAAAAATCTGTAGAACAGAAAAGTACTTGGTAGGATTTCAACATCAGGGTTTGATCCTCTGTTTTTCCCAGCACCTGGTACTGAAGGGGGACTGACAGAGGGGGAAAAAAAAAATAAAACCAGTTAGGGTGTTCCACCAAAGGGAGGTAAAAACAATCCTTTGATCAGCTGCACCTGCAGTTCTGGAAATTAGTAGCCTGGCTGCCATCCTGAGTCTGTGTTGGAATGAATCCTGGCTTCCTTCAGAAGGAAACTTATGCATGGTGAGGCAGAGAGTTTGGTGACCAGGAGAACTTCCCTGAATGAAGATGCAGACTAAAACAGACTGCCAGGAAGGTAGCTGAAGGCTAACAGCAAAATTTGATTATTTTAGCTCCCTAACACTTGTCCTATACCTTTACAGCCTGTTTCCATCAAACACCCAGGAGGGGTTATTGCTGTTTCTCTTCTACAAAAATAAACTGGGCTGTTGAGTGTGGTGATGGGGAAGAGGCCTCAAACTTCTGCTTGCCCAAACTGTGTTCAGGGGTCAGTGTTCAATAGGACTCAAAAAAAAAAAAAAAAAAAAAATGAAACTCAAAACTACCCAACCTCCTTCCCCCAGCCTAAACCTTACCTACATCTATGACTGCAATTAAGGGTAAAAAGCCTCAGCTGCAGTTTGGCTCTGGAAGCACCTGTACTTAACTTACATTGTTAAAAGTTCTCTGAATTCCACCTGTGACTGAACCACATTGCATGTACTTTGACCAGTGAATGTTGCTGCTCCTTTCTTCCAGATCAAAGGAGCAGAGGAGAAGGAAAGAAGCTAAAAGAAAGGTTGATGACACACAGAACTTCACACTGCAGACCACTGGTGTATGGTGAGCCCCAGGATACAGGTAAGCTAAGCCAAATTTCTTTCTTGAAGGAAAATGTGCAGGTATTACCTGATGTTTGGGCTATGTCCGAGGGGGAAACTTGTTGAGGAAAATGCATAAACAACTAGAAAAAGTAATATCCCTTTTCTGCTAGCCCTAGGCAGCTTCTCAGTGCATGGTTGGGTCACAGATCCACAGATGTGGTTCTGAGGCACCTGCAGTCATGAGCTATGTGGGGGCCTCAGTATCCTAACACAATTCTGGATTCTGCCCTAAAGGTGAGACTACAAAAAGATCCATTTTTAAACCAATTTGTTCTGTATTTGTGCCTTGTGTGATGCTTTCTGTCACATCCAAATGTGACTGCATCAGCAATGCTACTGCTATGACCAACTTAAAATCAAATTAAGAAGCAGAAAGTGCAGACCTGAGGTCAGTGGTAAAAGTACCAATTTTCTAGGTGCTCAGTATATGGTCATCAAAAACATAAGAGTGGTAGCACTAAAACAGATAAGTAGTAACAATTGAAAACTCAGCTTCTGAATACAGGATGAATTGGCAGAGTGACTCCTTTATTTCCAGTCTATGTTCTCCAATTCAGAACTTTGAAAACTCACTGGTTTAGGGTTGTACAGACTATCACAGGCTATTGAGTTACAATGGCATAATGAGGTAGCTAACTGTGTGTTTTTCTCCTCTCTGGCACATTTGAAGTGAAAGAAAAGTATTTTAGTCTAACACATTGTATTTGCCATTACAACAGTTGAAGAGGGTGTGCAAGAACAGTTAGGGAAGCTCAGCCACAATTAAGCCACAATTGCATACCATGTGGGCTCATCTTCATCCTGGTTTTTTTGTCTAGCTCTTTCTCTGACACTGCTATGGAATGTGTGCATTTTTGCAGCAGTTGTTCCCTGTGCTTTCCTGGTGGGGAGGAACATTCACAAATACTTTGTGAAGAAGGTCTAGGATAGAAATTGCAGTATCAGAAAAGTTGTTGTGGCAGTTTGAATGGTTAACAACACCAGCATTTACACATTTGACTGGTTTGAGGTTAATGGGTGAAATTCATAACTCCTCCAGAGTCTCATTCACATCTTCTGCATTAATAGCAGGCAGTTCCACAGCTAAAGGCCCCAGGACAATGGCCCAGGTGAAAGCCACTGCTCAAGTAGCAGATCTTGTGGGATATTGAACTGGGGCATATCTTGTGGGATATTGAACTGGGGAAGCTTCTGAAATGGGGAGGTGTCAAGGGACAGACAGCAGCTTTGGCTCACCAGTGTTCTAGTAGAGTATGTGGAGAGACTTTAGAAGTACAGGTGGATGTGCTGCTCCACTGTGTAATTTTCTTTAAAATATTGCTGTCCACATTGTAGTTTTAATTAAGCAAAAGGGAAAAGTTGGCTGCTAAACATAATATCTTTGGGCTAATGCTCAAGCACAAATTGAGCCATGCAAATACACAGCCAACCAACTTGGTCAGTTCTAAAGTGGCATTGATGAAATCTTCTGGCTTGTTGGTTTTTTTTGTTTTTCCCCCACACTAATTCTCTTGTTAGTTTTACTCAGAAGCTGGCATTACTATATGGCAACTAAAGGCCTGCCTGAAATTTTGCTTTAATGTTCTAATTTTTAGTGATTTGGCATATTTAACTTTGAGGAGTAGAAACAGTAATGCCACAGACCTTCTTGTTTCCAGGGGACTTGGTTGGTTTGGCATCAGTTTTTTAATGGTACTTCTCCTAAACACAAAGGAAACAAAGCATTTCCTTTGAGCTGAGTGTGGCTCCATCCAAGGCATGCTAGGAGTCATGGTGTGGCTCCATCCAAAGCATGCTGGGAGCCACGGTGTGGCTCCATCCAAAGCATGCTAGGAGCCACGGTGTGGCTCCATCCAAAGCATGCTGGGAGCCATGGTGTGGCTCCATCCAAAGCATGCTAGGAGCCACGGTGTGGCTCCATCCAAAGCATGCTAGGAGCCACGGTGTGGCTCCATCCAAAGCATGCTGGGAGCCACGGTGTGGCTCCATCCAAAGCATGCTGGGAGCCACGGTGTGGCTCCATCCAAAGCATGCTGGGAGCCACGGTGTGGCTCCATCCAAAGCATGCTGGGAGCCACGGTGTGGCTCCATCCAAAGCATGCTGGGAGCCACGGTGTGGCTCCATCCAAAGCATGCTGGGAGCCACGGTGTGGCTCCATCCAAAGCATGCTGGGAGCCACGGTGTGGCTCCATCCAGCATCTGGAGCCACGGTGTGTCCATCCAGCGCTGGGAGCCACGGTGTGGCTCCATCCAAGGCATGCTGGGAGCCATGGTGTGGCTCCATCCAAGGCATGCTGGGAGCCATGGTGTGGCTCCATCCAAGGCATGCTAAGAGTCTATAAGAATCAGCGATTAGGAGAGAAGCAAGGAAAACTTCAGTTAGAACCGGAATCATCTCATTAGGATCCAATATGGCAACAGAGCCGTGCAAACATATCCTTACAATCGCCGCATGTTGTGTGTGGCAGTGAGGTGGTCTCGGCCCCTTCCTCCATCCCCATCCCGGTCCAGAGGGGCCCGGTGCCCTCCCAGGGCAGCTCGTACGGCCGGGCCAGGGATGCACTCCAGGAGCCACTGGAGCGCGGCTGCGGGGAGGGACGGGCACCTGCCTGCTCTGAACGGCAAAGATGGGAGCTCCTCCCAAACCTGGGGAAAAGGATCCGCAGGGCCAAGGGAGTGCCTTGGGAGAGCGGCACTGCTCTGGGTGCCCCATCTCTGCTTGCCTGGTGCCAGTCTCCTTCTGCTCAGGCTCATCACAGAGGTCTCAGCAGGCCACCATGTCTTGGCCCGATGGAATGGCAAACTTATCCTTGCTTAGAGAGATGCAAAAGTCGCTTAATTGGTGCAGGATTTTTTATTCCTGCACCCATAAATAAGTCGCTCTTATCTTCAGTATTGTTACCTTATCACTAGGAAACAAGTACTGGCCTGTAACCTAACCTTTCTGCCCTGGTGACTTTGCCATCCTCTGTATATTGGCACAGGCTTTTCCCTGAGCAGACTTTCTCCCCTTTGGGAACATGATTTTGGGTAGAGGTCCTGTCTTAAAGGCTGGGGAGCAGGGCCTGAAAAGTTGCCTGGCTTTGAGAAAGAAGAGCCATGAAAGAAGTACCTTCCTTCCAAGTGCCTGCTGGCATTGGTGCCTGGAGTCTGAGCAGATACAGTCCCTTAATACAGACCTCTAAGGGCCCTAGAAGTTTCTTTAATTTTTTTTTCTTTCCTAACACTATGGCAAAATCACGTGTTACGGCTTTGTCTCTGAGAAGGCTTTACTGCACCAGTAAAAGCCCTAAGCTTAGTTGTACAGAGAGCAGCTAAAAAGAGTAAGACACTCAGTAGTATGGGAAGCCTTGCTGGAGACAGTGTCACTGAGGTAATAAGGAGACTTTAACAGGGCCTGGAGAGGAGCAATCTGCCTTCTCTGGCAAGTTTCCAATCAGTTTGCAAAGAACAGTCAACTTGTTTTGAAAAACACTGGTCAGAAAAGTCTTCATACTGCAGGAAGTTGCCGAAGGCATGGCAATTTGAAGGTGGGAAAGATTTTGGTAAGGATGATTGAATTTTAGTAAAAAATTAAGCTAGAAGCTTTGAATTAGATAGGATGGTCAACCAGAGGAAGAATATAAAGCTTAGATATTCATGTAGGTTAGAAGAATATATTCTGGGGTGGGATGAAGGGGACGGATGTACCTCAGTTGTAAAGACAAAACGGAAGAAACAGGGAGGTGTGAAGAACTGGATGAGGCAATAGTTCAGAGGTAACTTGGGGAAGAGAGAGGGACCCTAAACTTAAAATGTGTATAAATTAGATATTCTCTCTTATTACATGATGGTGTGACAATTTCAGCCAGCTGAAACACTTGAGTTGTCAAGCTGGAAGTCTTCAGACTTTCCTTACAACCTAAAATATCGTCATCTTTTTAGCTTCATTTGGGTGGGGCTTGGGTGATGTTTTAGTTTTGTGGGTTTTTTTTTTTTTTTTGTTTCCTGTTTTGGAACCTGGACTATCTAGCTCCCAGTAACTTGTTGGACTTAATTACTTTATGCTAACTCAGAGGCACTGAGTGCATACAAAGCAGGACCTTTGGTAAAAGCCCATGTGTTGTGAAGGTCTCCAACAATGTCAGCAATGAAGAATGACAGTCTTCACATTTTTATACTCTCCAATGAAGAGTGTTACGAGTTCTCAACATTTTTAATAAGTTGGTGAAGTGCTATGGAAGAGAGAGAAGTAGGTGTGGTGTCAGACTTGACCCAGCTTCCTTGATTAGCATACCCAGCTGGACAGCAGAAGTAATTATGTCTGACATGGTATCACAGCTGTGGGGACTGGAGGCTGGTATGAATCATAGGAGCCTGACAAACCCTGAATAGGAGAGTTTCTCTACTCCACTGTGCAGATTTTTCCTTTTTTTTTTCCTACACTAGAAGTCCAGGAAGATGTTCCACACTGTTTCTTCCTAATCTTGGCTCCATTGTGGTATCCTCTCCAATGCTGTTTTCCCTTGGAAAGCTGCTCTTGAGTATCTTCTTGGCCCACTTCCCAATTGCTTTGCAACTCAGATGATTTTAAAGCCCCTGATTTTGCTTTTTTCCCTACATAAATGAAAGCACCACAGTGTCTTCCTTCTGAGTTGAAATGATACATCTCCTGTAGGGTTCATGAGGCAACCAAACTGTTTTGTTTCTGATTGATGCTGTTCTTGGCACATTGTGGGAGAGACCACCTAACTTAATGGTTATTGAGATCAAGAAGGCCTACTCATGTTCTTATAAGCTGTCATTCAAGATATTAGAATGAATAAAACCTCCAAACTTCAATAAAGATTTGCAAGAAAACCCAACATCTTGAATCTTACATAAGTCTATAGCCTTGCTGGATCTCTTCTCTAAAAGTCAGTCACCTCGATTTTCCCCTTTTATCCTCTATTTGATGACCTTTGCAAGACTAAGTGGGAGATCCACACCTTCTCTGGCTTGGTAGGGAATACTTCAGGTTCCCACCTGCTTCCAGTGATTCTTGCTCATGCAAAATCCTTCATGTAGGAAATATGGAAAAAGTATTCCTCCCTTTAAGAACACTTCATCTTCTTTCTTCCCCTCTTTCTTCTTTAATACAAAACATGTGGAATTTTTTTGTTTTGTTTTGGTTTGTTTTTTTTTTTGTTAGGAGGGGGACATGTACAAACAGAGAGACTAGACCGTATTAGAGTGAATCTGTGTATTCTTCTATTTTCAGACCCTCGATTCTTGATTCATACAGCTGGTTTTTGAGGAGGGAAGCACACAAAGGGGCAACCCCCTACCCCACAACTCCTTCAGTTGTTTGTTGCTCGAGTTGGGGGAAAAGAAGTGTGTGAGAGCGTGTTCCCTGAGACCGTGACTCCATCTGCAGGCAGGAGCACGCCACTCTCTGCCGAGAGGCACCACAACCTCCGTGCACCATCGAGCCCCTTAGGTCTTGAGTGACACTGCTGAAATCCCCTGGTGATTCCTCAGTGCACAGCAGGGTCCCTATCCCTCCCAAAACCTAAATGAGAGCAAGAGTAATAAGAAGTCAAATTATATGGGTACCTCATGAATTTTACTTCTGTGACCTGGGCACCTTTAGTGCAGGCAGCCAACGTATATGAGGAAATTTGTGTGCTTACTGGTGAAAGGAGAAAATAGCACTAAGGAAGTATGGCTGCAGGTTAGTGAGAAAAACAATTAAATCCTGTGGCCACAGCACCTACATGTCAGGGATGTGTTGATGATAATGGTTTGCTGGGAACAGCAGCCTTAAAATTCTTTATCCAGCTTTGTTGGTGAACTACCACAGGCAGGAGTGCATGTCCCCAGCTGAAAGGTGGAGGTAATGATGCTTTGCAAATGTCTAAGAAAAAAGGCAGCCAACTTCCAGTGCTTGCATTTAGAGGGATTAAAAATACAGTCAGTCTTCTACCTGCTCTGCAGTTTCAAGTTCATTTAGTTTGTATAATCAGGATACTGAGGGAAGAAGAGTGAGGAAGTAAAATACCAACCATGAGTTTGGAATGATTAATTAATGTTTTCTATTAAGTAGCTCATAAAGCAGTAGCAATTCTAAGAATATGTATTTGGACATTAAAGAGTTCTGAATATCATAAGGGTGTTTTTGGTGAAGAGTCCTAGCAGCTAATAAAGCCTGGTGGAGTATTTGTGTTCTGTAAACTACTCCCATAAAACCAGACATGAATGCTATGTTTAGGAAACAGTCAATGCTCATATTACTACACTTTCACTTAGATTGGGAGAGTCCTTTTGAGATCATCTATTCCAGCCTCAGTGCTCAAACAGGTAAGCTAACTTGTTCAGGCAACCTCTGTGATCAGCCTGTGCCAATGTATGACTCTTCTAATGGTAAAAAAAAAAAAGTGTTCTTGTGTTCAGATGGAACACTGGTATCGTGTTGTTTGGTTTGGTTTTGGGGTGTTGCTCTGGTTTTGGTTGGTCTTTTTCCATGTTGTGCCCCTTATCTTTTTTCCATCAATGGACACTGCTTGAAGTGTCTGACTTCCTCAATCTCCTTCCCACCCATCAGGCATTTGTACAAATGGATGAGGTGCCTCTGAGCCTTCCCTTGTCCAGGCCAATGGCAGTTTTTCAGCCTCTGCTCATGCAGTATATGCTCCAGTCCCTTAATCATCTTTGTGGCCTTGTACTGGACTCTCTCCAGTAAGTCTAGATCTTTCTTGTGCCAGGAAGCCCTGAATGAGATGCAGCATTCCAGAAGCAGCCTCACCAGCACTGAGCATGGATGCAGGATGTCTTCCTCCTGGTGGAGGAAGCTGACATCTGTCTTCCTCCTGGTGGCCATCTTGGCTACAACGGTGCATTTTTGGCTTGTGGTTGCCTCCTAGTTAGCAGGATCACAAGGTCCTTCTTGGAAAAGCTGCTTTCCAGCTAGTAGATGCCTAGGATATGCTGGTGCCCAGGACTGTTCCTTGTTACTTTGCATTTCCCCTTTTGAACTTCAGGACATTCTTCTGCCCACTTCTGTTGAGGTAGTACTTCTGAAAGGTGACACAACCATCTGGTATTATGAACCACTCCTTCCAGTTTTAAATCACTTGCAGACTTGTTGAGGATGCAGTCCTCTGCTTTTTTTGTATGGAAATGAAAGCTGCTTCTCTCCAGGTATTACTACTTCTCCTTTTTTCTTACTTATGAAGTTTAGTGCTTCTCTGTGGGGTTTTTCACTATTATTAGTCTATTTCTTTTGGACAAATAATTTGCAACTTACTGTAAATTTCAGACTTGAAAGAGCATGAGTGGCCTTAGACCTGCTGAAAAGTAGGGACCAGAAACAGTATTTCCATCAGTGTTAGCAGGGGTTGAGGAAGCAAGTCTGTATTTCTAATATCTCAGAAGACAAATAACCTTTTCCTGCATGTTGTACAGCCTGATGGGGAAGTGCCAGTGCAAGGAGAGATTTCCTCCAGGCTGCATGCTTCATGCTCAGCAGGCTGACTTGCAGCCCAAACCCTTCTGCCTGCCAGTAGGTGATGGCTGATATCTGAGAACATGAAGCATGGTCAAGCATAGCTGAATTCACTGTGAAATCCATCACACCAGGCAGATGAACCCTGCTAAAAGCTTGATCTCTGCATGGTCCTTCCCTCCCTTATCCCAGTGGATTTCTTTCCCTTGGGAACACAAAGTCTCAGCACCACCGTATTTCCTTGTCTCCCAAATGCCCTTCTATCTCACCCTTCTTTAGGTATTCCAAGAGGGCATAGCTGTCATCAGTACCACTGCTATGCCCCTCTGTGCCTGCCTTCCTCCCCCTGTGTCAGTGGGAGAGGTGAATGCACAGTCCTGGATGGCAGCTGAGCTCCTTGGGGCCTTGTCAGCTCTCATGGTCCAGCGCAATCTCACTATTACTCTGGTGTTTTAACAATAGAAAACTAGCTAGTTAATTGAGAAACCAGAATTGATTTCCCTGAGGAATTTGCCACCTTGCTAGTGCAGCAGAGACACTGCCTTTCAACGTAAATGTAACAAGGTGTTTAAAAACTTGGACACACTTCCATTTAGCAAACAGCTGTGGCTTGAAATGCTCTTGCCTTGCTACTTAACGAAGCTGCAAGACTTCTCACTGAAGCAGACAGGAGCATAAATGCATTCTGTTTTGCCAGTTTGGGGGGTGTTTTCTCCAGGAGGAGGTAATGCCTTAAACCATGGCTGGTGTTTGCTAATAAGGCTGTGCCTAAATCTTAACCAGTGACTAGCAAACTATTAAGCAGAAGCAAAATGAGAGAGGGAGTTCTCTGGGTCTTACTCTGATTTACCTTAGACAATTCTTAGGATGGGGTAAAGTTATTGATTTCAATGCACTTAAATGTAGAATATAAAATTATGCAAAAAGATCAGGATTGGAGCAGATAATTATCCTTTTTTATTTCCCCATTTGTAACTGCAGTAGCCCTGAGCTAAGCGTTCCAGTCCTCAGTTGACTAAACAAATTCTTTTCATCAGTTCTGAAATTGCTTAGTATTTCATGTTGTAAAATATTAATTTATTTTTTCTATATTTAATCTGTACTGGGTAAGAGGTTGCTCACTCAGACTTGGAGGGGAACTTCTGCATTTCAGGTATCTGCAGGCCTAACTCCAGTAGTCCTAGGGTCAGGTGAGTGGTTGGTTTGGGGTTTTTTGTTTTTTGCAAAATAGGCTTCCAGTAAAGGGATGTGAAGGCGTGATATATAATATATATAATTATATTATATGCAATAGCATGACATTATATATAAGTTATGGAATTAGGAAATTGAAAAGCCAACTGCAGTTATGGTAAAGTAAGAATAATGAAACTCTTTGGTAACTCTGAAGAAGCATCCTATAGTATTTAAGTAGCAGCAAAATTATGTGGACACTAATATGTGGTCCTTCTTCAGACCCATAGACAATGTATTTCTGGCCTGTGAAATCTAGAATTTTATATCAGCGTGGGTTTAAGGCCACCAGCCTTAAAGTGTTGATTTTTTTTAAATTGAAATTAGAAGCTATATCATCTTTCCTAGATAGTGTGCTATTCTAACAGCTGAAAACTATGAACACCATGGTTTTTCTGAAGAAGTATTAATGTGTTAAATTTGCAGCTCAACTAGAAGCATCTTGTGCTAAAGTTTGTTATAAAGTGATGATGGCTAGTTAGTTTGCCAGGATTCACACAAGATTCTGAGAAAGCTTGTTGTGTTTTAGCAAAGAGGCATAGGTCATATTGCACTCTTCCTCCTTGATGCCTCTCCATTTGGAGGCTTTGAGAGTAGTGGAATTCTCTAGTAGAATTCTTGGTCTTCAAGAACATTTGTGATTCAATATACCCTCTGCAAGAGTTCTTGCCTAGAAGTGGCTGTGGGCCTTTCATTTTAAGAAAGAAGAGGTTAGAAACTTTGTGGAAGGAGAATTTAGTAGTCTTTTAAAAAAGCTGAAGCTTGTACATCATTTAGGATCTGCTGGTTATGTTAGTGCATCTCCCACTTGGTAATTGTTTGTTATCGGTCCTAGGATGATACTCATCAGACAGCAATGGCTTCTGATCATTGCTCATTGGCTTTGTGGGGTTGGTTGGTGGCCTTGCCAGTCACTAACTTGTCATTATTAATTATTCCTACAAACCTGTTACTTAATATTATTTGTTTACAGAGCAATTGCAAGCATGGATGATGGTATCTATGAGCTGTTGTCCTATGGGCTTGTTCAGCCCTTTTGTTTGCCTTTCAAGTGCTTAAGAGCAAAGAGAAGTTTGTAATCAAATGGTGTTTGAAGGACTGATTCGTAGTTACTGCTGAGCAAGGAAATATTGGCATAAATTAAAGCCAGAGGAGTTTATGCTGTTAAGGGTAATGGCCAACACATGTGAGAGAGATGGTAATTTCAATTAAAACTAGTGGGCCTCATTGTACAAGCTGAAGATACAGAGGCTATAGAAGGTATTTGCCTATGTTCAACAGAAAATTAATCCAAAGATAGGAGTACCTTTAAAAAGAGCCTGTGGAGCCTGAATAACTCTCTACTGCAAGCTCAGGGACACACAGAACTGACCTGGCCTTCCTTTTGGTAGGTGATACTTAAAGCAGAGGTGGCCATAGTTTGGTTTGAGCGGGCCCAAGAACTGGTTAAAATGGTCTTATTTTTCCCCTCAGTGCACTACTTTTAAAAAATCTGACCCTGGGAACAGAATTCTTTAAAGTCTCAAAAATAAAGCAAGGATGCCAGCTAATTTTTAAGTTTCTGTTTAGCAACATTTTCAAGGATTTGGTACATTGCATAAAGACAGTTTGGATGCTAGATATACTACAAAGGTTTTAGGAATGTTACATCATTTATTACTGTTTAAAACTTTATTTACTCAATTTGTTTCATTTTTCTCATGTGTAAGTGAAGAAAATATTTACTTTGTTCAAAAGTGGTTTCTGGAGCTGAACTTAATTCATATGTGTAACTAGGTTTGGTGTTTGGAAGGTGCCATACAATCATTACTTATTAATAGCAGGACCTGCAGAAGCAATGCATTATTTATATTATGTTATCTGTGGAAGACTTGCAACTATTTTCTTGTGTTTGGACTAAAAATGTTCAAAAGTGTGGTCAGCTGACTTAATTTTTTCTTTTTGTGCTATGCCATCAAACACATTATTGGAGATTTTTTAAATGGCATTTTGTCCTTAGTCACCTTCCTTAAATCAATGTGTAAAATAGTGGGAAGTGGGGACTGATGTGCCTATGGTTTCAGTGGGAAAGCTGGATACTATCTGTTGACCAGGACAAGACCTGGAGTAATGCACTTAGCCAGGATAGAGTTGAAAAACCAAGTTGTTCCCTGAGTATTTCCAGGTGCAGGGCTAGAAACTCTTCAAAGCTAGAGTATATAAAGTTTCTCCCTGGTAATTCATTCAAGCATTGGGATTTTTTTCACTGCAGAACACTCTTAAGGCTTGGCCCACTAAACTCCTAGGAAAACTGTTAGGATGTCCATGGAAGCCAAGGTCACCCTCAGAGAGATTTAATGCTGCTCTGCTGTGTGCCAGTCCCCATGGCCCTTTCAGAGAGCTCTGTTCCCGTGGTGCCTTTTTGCTGCAGCCACCTCAACTCCCCTAAAGGGGGTTTCAAATGATGGAGGGGAAAAAACCCCACACGGCACATTGTAAATTAATGCTGACAATGTCAACATTAATTTATGCCAGAAAGGCATGAGGAATAGAGGCTGGAAAGAGTGGTAGTGAAGAACACAGTGTTTCCTGAGTCCTGTTCTCCTGGAGCACCTGGGGAAGGGCTGCCACAGCTGTGGTGGATCACAGCACAGAGGCAGCACTCTCTCCCTCTCTGAAATGGCTACTTTGTGGCCTCCTGCACAGACAGGATCGCTGCTCACAAAGCTGGCTTAGTTCAGCGCAGTTGCTATTAGAATGTATTGAAAAAATAAGTAAGGAAGTCTGGCGTTGCAAGTCCTGTAGTGAACAAAGTTCTGGTGCTAGTCCCAGGCATGTTGAAATTGAGGTTTGGGAGCAACACTGGAGAATGCCTCTGATATTTTTGGTTATCACTGCTAACACGGTGGAAATCACCAGAACCAGTATAAACTGGAGGGAAAAGGGGAAAACCTGAGGGAAAAGACAGGACCTAAATCTTCTGAGGGAATCCTGTCTCTGGTACTCTTGGTCATGAGTGAGTGTAAGGCAGCTATTGGGACTCATCTCTACCCCTGAAATCTCCAGTACTGACAGTTACACACTTTGGTTTTTCCTCTGGATTAAAAATAAATTAATCTCTCCATGAAAATGAAGTATTTTAGCTGTGTTGTGAAATCGTAAATCACCTGAAGCCAGGAGGAATTTGTTTTGTTTCAGTAGATGTGTACCATGTACATGCGGTTTCAAAACTCAGAATTGCATAGGCATGGTAGTGAACCTGAGATTGTCACATGTGTAATCTTTTAAATACTATTTAGATTTCTTTTTCCTTCTGAAAGGCTCAGTGTGGCTGTAAAATGAGTATAAGATTATGTGAAACCATTCTAAATTGAGGTGATTAAGAGTTTAAATTTACTGTTTAAAAATATTTAGGTTGCAGATTTGGTGTTTTGTGTTTTCCTAGGCAGCTGTTTATTTTTAAGAAATTGAAGTTAGGATGAAAAATAGTGTGATCAAATGATGAGTCAGGTTGTCAAAAGCCAAAAAAATTCTAACAGGTTAACAGGTATACATGCTAGAATAATGCGTATTTTTATTTTTGCAACATCTGACTCACAATCTTGATTATGTATTCTGCTAAGTTCAAAGTTTTCTTACACAAAGAGAGAGCTATATGAAGCAACTATGCTTCAAATAATTTTACTTCAATTGTTGTAACAGGTTTTGGAGTTTAAATCATTAACAACCTCTGTGTGAACTTTTATCCAAATGACTGCAAGTCACAAAGAGAGCACTTCTCTTTCACGGAGTACCTTTTGTGCTTCAGTGAGACCCAATCCCTCTTCTATTTTTTTTTCTCCACCTTCATGTCTGTCTTTGAAGAAAGATGTGTGATTTGTGAAGTAATGAGAGTATGTATCAGTTAATGAAAGCTGCTATCCTGGCTTCATAATGCACACTGGAATTGCTTCAGGATCAAGCTTCATATACCTGCATTACAGCAGGAAAAAAAAAGTAAATTTCAGAAGTCCAGATTGCTGTGTGCACTGTAGACGTATCATGTAGCAGTTAAATCAACCATTAGGGGTGACCTAATCTTGATTTCCTCCCCCCTCCACACACACACACACACACACACACTCTCAAGGAGTTGTGATTTTCATGCTGCTTGTATTCTTTCCGCTTTTTAAAACCTGCACTAGAAGTTGTCAGGATACCAACTTGCCCACCTTTCTTTCTGACTTATTTTGGATGCTTGTTTTGGCCTGGAGGGAGTTGTGTATAAAGCAGCCTCTCCCTCCCACACTGAAGTTTGGCTGCATAAACCCCTTCGGCCCCTGTGCTTTGTGAAGGGATAGCTGAGCCCATCCAAAAAATTCTATGGGGTTAGCTGTGCACCACTACAATTTTGCTTTTCCAACACAGGAAGACAAAATGCCGTAATTAAAAAAAAAAAAGGTTGATGCTATTATTTTCGTTCTCACCATAAACGAGGGGCTTACAGTGCGAATGGTCAAGACCCACAAATTCACACACACACCTTTTTTTTTTAATTTTAATTTTTTTTTTTTTTTAAGAGCGGATTGGCAGCGGGTGCAGGACCGGGGCAGCGCATCTTCCGCAGCCGCGCAGCGCCGCGCCCGGAGCCCGCGGGGAGCGGGGGCACCGTCCCCTGTGCTCCAGCGGGGCGCGCGTGTGTCTGTGCGTGTGTCCGTGCGTGTGCCCGCCCGCCGGGGCTGTGCGGGGGTGTGTGCGGTGTCCCTGCCCGCCCGCGGGCGCGCCGGGAGCGCCGCCGCCGCCGCTGCCCTTTGATCCCGGCGTTAGTGTTAGTTAGGGGCCGGCAGGAGCGCGGGGCGCAGCCCTCGGCACCGCCGCGCCAGCCCTCGCCCCGGCACGGCGCCCGGCGCCCGCCCGCCCGCCGGGAACACATCCCCGGCCGCTGAGGGATACTGCGACCGGGGACAAGCCAGGTGCACGACCGGGTTGCGGGGGGGTGGGGGGGTGGGGGGTGGGGGGGAGAGGAAAAGAAAGAGAGAGGGGGAGAGGGAGCCCTTCGCGGTGGCTCCGAGAAAACCGGCTTCAAGCCCCCTTTCCCCCGGCGAAGAGGGAAAACCCGCCCCGGTTAGCGGCTCCCCCGGGGGCCCCGGCTTTGTGCCTGTCCGTGCCCCCCCCTCCCGGTCTTATTTGATCTCCCGTTAAACCAAGGAGGAGAATGTGAAAAAAGGGGGAAAATGCCCAGGAGGAAGCAGGAGCAGCCCAAGCGCCTCTCTTCACGTAAGTGCCCCCTCTTTTTGCCATTTTCTCCTTCCTCCTCTCCCCGTCTCCTTCCCCTCTGCAGCCGCCTCCGTCGTTTCGTGCATTAGTTTAGGGTTACAGAGGTGAAACTGACAAAGACACAGCCTGGGTTATTCCTCTTTTAGGTCTGAGCTAAGGCAGCCATGTTGGTGATGAACAGCCTTGTGCCCTTTTAATTTTTCCTCTCTCTCCTTTCCCCCCTTCTTTCTTCGCGTCTCTCGCCCTTTCCTCCCTCTCCCTCCCCTCGCCCGTGATTGTGCATTTGTGCTGGGGGGGGGGCGGTGTGGGTTTCTCTTTGGGGCCGGAGGGAGGGGGGTCTGTTTTATTGGGGTGGGGAGGGGGGCTAAGCACGGGAGGGGAGGGCGGCGAGAGGGGAAGCGGCTGCTGGCGTCTTGTGCGGAACCAGCCGAGAGGTCTGTCCCCGGCTAAAGGTTGCGGAGGGGCTGGGCGGCCCGGGAGCGGGGGGTAGGCGGGCAGCGGAGGGGGCCGGCGGGGCACCCCACACCGACCCTGGGGTCAGCCCGGAGGGGGCCGCGGCCGCCGCCGGCGGCGTGGGAGGGGGCGACGGGGAGGCAGACCGTGGCAGGCGAGGTCCCTGCAGAGCAGGGAGAGGAGGCGGCGGCGGGCTCCGGGCTCCTCCTGGCCGCAGTGAAATGAAGGGTCAGGCGAGCCAGGCGAGACTCAGGCTTCGGCGGCGCTGCCCCAGACGAGAGCAGCAGAGCACAGGGCTAAAGTGCATCCGATCCTCCGCCCGCGGGCACCCACTGCGCTCGCACACACACACACGCACATCCCCTGACACGGCTCACCCTGCCCTGCTCCCGAGGGCTCCCTCCCCCCTCCCTGCCTGTTTCTCCCCTCTTTGCAAAACAGTTAACTTTTCTCCCGCTCCCTCTCCCCCCCCTCCTTGTATTCAGCGCTCGGCAGCTATTGAGAGGGAGGCGGAGAGGAGGGAAAGGGACCTAAAAATACCCTGCCCCTGCATGGCCCCAGGGCTGCTTTAAGGAGAGCGTGGGGTGGATGGAGGGGTCATTTGTCTGTCCTCGACACATCTGCTCGGAGCGTGCCTGCAGCCCCTCCGCGCCGAGCTCGGGGCAGGGCGAGAGCTGAGCCGCCGGTGCCGGAGCCGGGCTCGGTCACCGGGAGTTCACCGGGGCGGCTCCTGCCCCTGCCCGCGGGGCGCCGCTGCGGGCGGAGCGCGGCCCGGCCCCCGCTCCGCTCTGCGGGCAGAGGGGCCGGGGCAGCGCTCCCCGCGCCCTTCCCGCACCGGCACACGGGCCGGCATGGGCGATGTGGGCGCGGGGGGCGGCAGGCTGGGGGCAAGGGGGAAGCGCTTGCAGCCCCGCAAAGATTTGTCTCCCCTTTTCCTTTCCTGCCGCCTCGAGGCAAGGGCATGAGTTGTGGTGGGCTTTGCTTCGGGGAGGTTGATGTTTGAGGTTGGTTTTGGGGGTTCTCCCACCCCCCCACTTCTCCCTTCCTCTTGCCGTTTGCTCCCGCACAGCCCTTTGGGGTCTGCTCGCCGGAGGAGCTGAGCCAGCAGCCCCGGTTTCTCCCGCAGAGCGTGGCCGGCCTCGGCTCGGCTTGGCTCGGCCGGGCTCGGCTCGTGGGGAGCGGCGGGAGCGCGGCTCCCGCCTCTGCAGCGCCCCGGCCCCGGCGCGGCGGGCGGGGGCAGGGGCCAAGCTCGGGCGCTCAGGGGCGTTTCGGGGGGCGGCCGCGGGGGGCCCGGCTCGGCAGGAGCCCCGCGGGGCCCCGGGGCGGGCGGAGGCGGCGGGGCCGCGCTGGGCTGGCGGCTGACCTTGCCCTCGCCCCCGCCCCCGGCGCTGCCCTCCGCCCGCCCCTGGGGCTGACATCAAACCTGGGCTCCATCTTAGCTCGGCCGGGCGCTGCCGAGCGCGGCGGCGAGGGCTCGGCTCGGCTCCGCCGGGCCCGGCCCTGCGCTGCCCCCGCCTCCGGGTTGCGGCTGAGGCCGCCCGCGGCCCCGACCTCCTGACCGCCGCGCCGGGGGAAGTCACGGCTTTTTCTGGGCCGGGGAACAATTGCCTTCATTGTGCACACAGACTTCGGCGTGTGTTATTATTTTGATTTTTTTTTTTAATACACGGCCTAATTTGTGCTTCTTTCGGATTAATTTTTTAGTTCAGTTCATGGGAGGAGGGATTTTTTTTTTCCTGGTGTATGAAAGGCGCACCCATCTTCGTCCCACACGAATGCTACCTTTCAGTGTATTTATTTATTTTAATTTCTTTTGCAACTAGATTGCACTGGATCAAGAGCTATTATCTGACAATAGTAATAATACCTTGGATAAATCCGAATAATAGTGTTCTAGATTAAGAAAGTACCTTGGAATTCAGTGTGCAGATGGTGTAAATAGTGATTTGGTTTGGGTGGGTTTTTTGTTTGATATTTTTGTTGTTGTTTTGGGGTTTTTTTAAAGCAACACGTTGCATTATTGGGTACTCAGTGTAGAATACGTTTTTATTCTCTGATTCTCAGTGGTTTTAGCAATGCATTTCTTAGAGGGACAGAGGGTGTATTTCATGTTGAAGTATCAATGGTGGCAGAAGAATGTAAAGTGCCCCATGTGCATCCCAGAAGGAGCTATCAGCTGCTGTGCTCAACCTTGACTCTGCCCCACGGAGGGCACCGTGCTGTGATTCGCTCCCAAGTCATGTTACAGGTTGCTGCTGGTGCCCGAATGCTCTCCAGGACGCCTAAGTGATGTAGCATCTTACCAAACCTCCCTGGGATAGTTCGGCTTCTGTTGCAATTGTTTGTGAATAAATAGTCATATGTCGATCCACAGAATAATTTGTGAGCGTTACAGTGTAACTGAGCAAATGTAACTTAGCTTGGCAAGTCCTTGTGGGCCCTAGTGCAGCTTGGGTCGCAAGCCTGTTCTCCAGGTCTCTAGGCCTTCTTTAATTCCTCACGCTTGTTACGTACCCTGCAGAGCACCTGAGGATTGCTGTCACTGCTGGCTAGCACCCTGATTTTATACTTCTGCCCACTGACTCCACTGGACAGCCCTCACCTATGTTTGCAGGTAGTTTCACTTGAGAAATCTGCCCTGCCAAAAAACGTGATGATGAAGTGCTCTGTACAAGATTTTGCTGGAGATGTACCAGGCTACTGCAAGAGTTTAATTCAGTTCCAAGGGAGCTGCTAGATACTGACATCTCAGGGGTTGAGGGAAGAGAGGGGTTGATTTTATTAGATACAATAATAATGTGTTTGGGTGGCATCTGCTTAAAATGGCAGAGTTAAGGTTGAGCTTTCAGTCACTGGAGTTGTTTGCAACATAATTTAGTTTGGAAGGGTCCTTTGGAGGTCGTCTGGCCTAGCCCCCTGCTCAAAGCAGGATGAACCTCAGGGTTCAGTCAGATGGATGGGTCCTGTGAGGCTCCAGTATTTACATGTATTGTAAAGTGGAGTTTTTGTGTCCAAAGAAGTCAAGTTTGGGGAACTGTTTAGTCACAGATGCCAGTAGAATGTCTTCAGTCACACTCTGTGAAACACAAAAGAAAGTGCATCCTTCTTAATTTAAGATACAAATGAATGAGGAAAGGATTTTAGATGTTCCTTGACAGACAATGGCTTGTTCATACCCAACCAAAATACTGCAGCTGTGTGGACTTGGTTTACAATAGCAGAATTAAGGCTATAACTTAGATTTTTTCCCAGTACATGCGTATCTTATGATTACATTTGGATGTGGCTAGCTTGGGCAAGTCAATTCACTTCCACTGGAATGTTTTAAGGAATTTTGCTAATTTCTGTGTGTTTGTGTGTTAGGAGTTTTTTTTCCCTTTCAGCTACTTTAGCGGTTAGATATTTGTTTCTCACTTACTCAGCATAAGAATCTTTAAAAATACATATAAACACAACCCTGTGTTTCTTCTCCTTGTTGCCTCATTTCCCATTCTACCTTAGGCTGTTCTTTTCTTCACTGAGGATTCCTGAAAGTCTGCTACCTCTGAACTGCTGATGTGACTCGGAAGAGCTCAGCCTGAAAAGTAAAAGTTTTGGGAAGTCTTCAGGCACTCGAGTAAATGTTTAAGATCTAGAGCACTATGTTGCCTTAAGTGCAGCAATCGATACTCCTTGGGGTTTGGTTCTGTCTCGGAGGCTTGTCAGCAATGCAATTTGCGAATGAATGCCACAATTCCATTTATTCAAAGCTTGCATTTATTACAGTCTCAGGCAGAATTAAATGCTACATTGAGAAGTTTGAACTGCTGCTAGTTTCTGAGGAATGTTTTCAATGCAGGACAAACTGCAGTGGCAGTTTTTTCTGGACTTGTTTTGTTAAAGGAGGAGATGTGGGATTGATACAGTATTAGTTTCCATATCAAAAGTTGGATATCTGACTATGAGCAGGTGTAACTCTTCTTCCTTTCATGGTCAGGTACAGTGTTGGATGTTCCAGATACTGTGTTGAAGTGTTCAGCTGTTTCTATACAGTAAAACAACACTTGAACTCTGTGAAGCTTTTTATTATATTGTGTCTTTATTGCTTGATTATATCATCATAGGAAAAAAAATGCTGTCAAACAAGTAAATTAACAGTGATTTAGAGCTTCCTTCATTTTTTATTTCTGCAGCTCGCTTCATCTGATACTCTCTGATAGCAAGACAGGATGCATTGGATGGGTTTTTCAAAAGACTTCCCAATGTCAGGAATGCTTTTGCTGTTATTTGGTGTTTAAGAGTTGCCTCCAAGACAAAATGCTTTTGCCAGGAGCAGCAATCTTTCTCTTTCAGATGAATTTTTTACTTTACTAGCACACATGGCATGTGTAAGGGGAACCTTTTATTTATTCTTCTAGCATGTTTTATTTATTCTTCTAACATGCTTACTATTTTTGACCTCTTACCACTGCAGGGATCTTGATATGGCACATAGTTCACAAGAGAATCCACATAGGGAAAACTATTATTCTTGATGAGGTTAATAATTTCAGTGCTCTCATTATGGTTGTCCTGGTGGTGCTGTAATGCACCTCTCAAATAAACAGCAGCCTTTTGGTGGATTGAGTAACAACCCCAATTACTCCATCTGAAAACACTTCTCTCATTTTGTCCATCTTGTGCTAATGAAGTCCTCACAGATTTTTCAAAAATACCTTTTCCCTTTATGGGGACCCTTTCTGACTTGTAAAGTCTTTCTCTTTAAATTTGTATGCTGATGTTTGTTTGTTTGTTTGTTTGTTTGTTTGTTAGATGAACTAAGTCACTTTTACAAGATCATTCACTGATAAATGTCTAAAGCACATCAGTGGTAGGCTATGTCTTAGTGTTATCTGATGGTACAAAATAAGGATAAATCACACTGGAGCACAGATTGGGCTACCAAAGAGTCAGTGTTGTGCTCATTAAGTTAATTAAGCCTTTAGGATCTTACGAGTGAGATTTTAGAGGGGGTAGGGGTGCCAAAGATTTAGAACAAACCACAAACCTTATAGCTGGCCAAACAGCAAACCAGCAGGGAGAGCAGTGGAATGGGAAACGTAAGAGCATGCGGACAGAACGCATTTTTACTTTTAAAATGGATGAAGAATGAGTATGACTTAATCTTTCTAGCAGAGTGATTGTTGTCTTTCTCATATGTAAGAAGGCAGGAGTAGGAGGAATTAAGTTTAGAAAAAAAAAAGAAGAAAGAAGAGGAGCCAGGAGGAGCTGGCTGTTCAAAGTGAAGTATTAGTAATTTCCTATAATTTAATCAGACCAGATCCCAGAGCAAGATAATGAGAGCATGACCTACAAAAGAGGACTTTTTGGAAGTTAAAGGGTTTCTAACATGAAGCTTCACAAGGCATGTGATTTGTCATGAAGCACTGTATAGAGGACTTTTTTTTTCCCTTTCACATTGCAAAGAAATCATAATATAGACAAGAGTTCAGATGGTTAAGGAGAGCTGATGTGTCTTGTGTCTAGAATCCTTTTACTATTGCAGCTTTTCAAGCATGACTCTGGAGTTCTTTAAGAGTATATCTTCTAGATAACAGTTTGGGTTTTTTCCCTGTTTTTTTGTTGCCTAGTTTGCTATTCATGGTACATGATTTGTATCATTTGGGTTTACACATACAAATCCCTCCAGGATGTTTGGAGGCTAAAGTACCATATGCCTTTCAAAAATAATAATCATATACAAAATACCTGGACTGCAAAGTAGCCAGTAGTATGTAATAGAATTCAGTTTTCATGGGGATAGGGCGAGTTATCTTCCTCTCTCTTTTTGCTCCCCAAAATAAAACTTTTTTTTGTTCTACCTTAAATGTTTTCTCTGAACAATACGTTATGTATTGATATGGGCATGAAGAATAATAAATTATATTGGGGTAAAGGAAAAAAACCCCAAACCTTCAAAAAGGTGGATAATTCCCCTTTCTCCAGGGATTTTCCTTTTTAGATGTAGTTAAATAAAAAACCTCAGACCCATACTTCATTTGAAGGGATACACACTCTAGGGTACAGACAGCATCAATGCTGCACTTATACAGTGCATAGTGGCTACTGCAGTGAAGGATTCAGCAACTTGTACCCATAAGCTCACTTGAAAGCTTCTCTTTCAGGTTTTCTTTTTTGCAGACTTACAGTCACCTTTATGGTACTGTTATGCTCCCAAAGACAGTTTCTCTTTTCCTTGCTTGGTATCCTTCTTGGTCTAGACACCAAATATTTTGAATGTCCAGTTTGAATGTCCTGTCTAAACCTGGCAGCTTAGGAGTTAGCTCTATTCCTTGAAATTTGTCCTGCCTTTGAAGGGATTTCCTTGTTTGGGGCATAATTATATTGAGTATTGGAGTTCCAAGTTAAGCCTAACACTAAGATAAGGCTGTTCCATTTTGCAGGTTGAGAATTAACACAGAGTCTGAGTTAGGGTAATTTGGAATGACAAAACGGTCATGTTTGGGGTTTTCTTCTGAGAACCATTCAGTGAAGAGAGAAAAACTGGGCTGCATAAACAGTCTTTTTCCTCATTATTTTTAGTACTTGGACAACAGGATTGGGAGCAGAGGGAAGAGTGACTAGTGCTGACAGCACAGCAGACCAGGAGAGGGAAGGTTGCGTGTGAGGCTGATTATTTAGTTGCTGTTTAGAATAAATCCCATTAAAAATTTAAGGATTACCAAGTGGTAGCAGTCTTTTAATGAGTGGTATAATCAGCAGTTTCAGCAAATGAAATTAGGTTCCAAACATCTGCACTGTTTTTTTTTCTTTTATTTGGGGTGCTCTCGCTAGGGTAGCAATAACATTTTTGAAGAAATTCAAAGCTGAGCTACTGTCCTTGTCTCTTTGAATTCTGCATGGCCCTACACTAAGAACTCCCTTCCTCAAGAAGAGTTGTAGCTCTGCTGGCCCTCATCTGGGGTTTGCAGCTTGGATGTGATTTTCCTCTGTTGCAGGGCTTTCTTTGCAGGTGCAAGTAATTCTTTCCGGCATGGTCTCAAGTTTTATCTGAAAGTTTCTGGAAGGGAGAAGATTTGGCATGAGCTTGTTTTAAAGTTACAACTTCTTATTTTGGACATGTCCTGAATCTTGGTGCTTGTTACATTGTGTATCAGGGCAAGTAACTTTTAGAAAAACGCATTAAAAGAGCTGCTGGTTTTACTAAGTGTGTCTTTAGCTTAATGGATAATCCCCATGTGTGACTTTAATGAACACAAATTCTTTGCAAGCTTCTAGACTTTGCTTTGATTTGTGTAGTAGGACAAATAATTACTCATCTCAAAAATTAAAATACGAACAGATCTTCCTCAACTAGATGATCATTATCTGGAGTGCAAAGTAAGGAACAGAGAGGGTGGCAGACAAGTGTATTTAGACAGCAGCTGGTGGTGTAGCTGTGTTTGTGTGCTTTCTTGAAGCACAGCCAGAGTCTCTCCCTTTATAAACCACTGTGCCAAATCTAGACCTGGCAACTAATGACTGAGGACCCATTTCTTTATGTGTTTGGAGCAGAACTTCCCTTACCTATCTCTCTGTTTCTGGCACTTCGAGCTGACGAGGAGCCCTTCTCAGGCACCAGGCTAAGTATAACAGCCTAGAGCTGCTCCAGTTTCTGCTGCCCCCAGGCTCTCACCCTGCTCCTCGTTCTGGAAGGGAAAGGCTGACATAATCCTTTTGTCAATTCTGCGTTGCCAAAGGGAGTTCTTTGCACAGTGAATAACTCTGAAGGGAGCTCTTCTGCCCACCTTGAGGTACTTGAACATTGCCCATAAGACCTAAATATGCTTCATCATAATTGTTTATATTGTCTTCCTGCACAGTGCTGTGCCACACTGAGATAACAAAGCAAGCTCTAAATAAGCTGCCTTGTGTTCAGGAGGCTGTTATCACAGCAGTGTGCCCAGGTTAATTCAGCTCTACTACTTGTGGGTATATTCCAGTTGGCTCAGATATCACCGCATAGCACTGCGTTATTTAGTGTGGACACACTCTCAGGAGAATCCAAGTTGTTGTCTTTGAAGGCTTTTACTGGCCTTCATAAAAATTCTTGGTAAAGCCCACAAAGTTCTCAGCCAAGAAATGCACTTTGGAAAAGTAAAATCAAATTCCACTACCACTGTCACACCTGTTTGTTTGTTCAGCAGAAAAGCTGGGAATGGATTGGACGTGAACATGAAACTTCCTCTTCACTTCTAGCTATTCCCTTTTATGGAAATTTTAGGTGGGTTTTACACAGAATGTCAAAACACATTGCTGTAATTTCTGCTGTGCCTGTGCCCTAAGTAGCCATAGCAGTAGTTTCTTGTCCTGGGAGCTTGGCACAGAATCCTAACTTTCTAGAAAATAAGATAAGATTTGAGGAATGTCCACTTCTAATTGAGTGCTTGCACATTGATTACGTGACCTCTGAATTAAGGTTGAAGGCTGAGGTGCAGTGTGTAAAACTATGTGTCTGGGAGTGGGCAGTGCCTGTTCCACATGGTCTGCTGCTGGGTGCTCTCCTACCACTGAGTAGCTTCCTAATCCTCTCCTATTTGGCTTTGCTTGTTAACCCCAAGCAGTCGTCTCAGGGACACAGAAAGCAGCTGTCTTTGGTAGCAAACACAGCACGACAAAACAAACACTTCTTGAAACTTCTCTGATATACCTTACCATAATGTCATCCTTGTGGGAGGAATTAGAAGCTTGGGGAATATAACTTGCCATGTTTTAATCTGACTTTGGGAGAGAGGAAAAGATGGAATTATAGGCAACTAGATTCCTGTGACAGGCACAGGAGGGAATCATTTCAGTAACTGAAACCTAAACTTTTTGTTTCTGAATCAGTTGGAAGGTTAATGAGAACAAAACACCTTGGGTGAGTAATGGGGCAGAGTAAAATGGTAAATGAGGAGCCCATTATTTACCAGAAATCAAACAGGAGAAGTTGCTCATAGCAAAAATAAACTAGTTAAAACAAAAAGGGATTTTTGTTAAAGCAGATGCTCTGATTGTTGTCACCTGCTGTGGTTGAATATTGCCATCCACACAGTTTGTGAGCTCCTCCCTTTGCTTTGTGACCCCTTGATAGGGGTTGTGAGCACAGTAGGGATAATTACAGGCACTGTAGCACCTTGATCTGAGGCTTCCCATGTTCTGTTTATTGCCACCTGCATATTAAGATGCAGGGATTTCTAGTTGGGCTTTGTTGTTTCTTTTACTTTGTTGATCCCTGGAACATCTTTAATAAATGTGTTCTAAAACAACAATTTCATGTATTTTAAAAGTCCTTTTCCAAGAGTCAATGTTTTGAGTTCTCAATGTAGCTTTTTCTCTTTCTGTATGTTAGTAAAGGTGAAAGAAAGTTCCAGTGTTTGTTGTTGCTACCTTTCTGACTTCCATATTTAGAATAATTTAAGATGACTTCAGTGAATTCCCTTAATGTTATTTTTTAAAATTGTACTTAATGTCTACTATCAGGAATGGGCCATCTTTGCAGCCTTCTTCTGATCTCCCTTGTAGTGCTAGGCTGATGCAAATGCTATGGAAGTTGCATTGGTCCCCAGATGGGGATTCTTATTGCATGGGGATGTTTCTAGGAGAGGAATAATCCTATTATTTCATACATCTTCATATCACTGCAGCTTGGAATAGGCTGTGCATCAGAGATGGGAAGGGTTAGAGATGAAACCACAGCTGGAATGCATTCTGATCTACTTACTGCTTGTTAAGAGCCATTTCCAGCTGCTGCTGCTAAGCTGATCTCCAGGTTGAGGCTAGCTTAGAAAACACAAGGGACAATCTGAGCTCCTGCTGCATTCCTCCTTTGCCACATATCCATGTATGTCACAGGAGAGAACCTGGCCCTGCCTGGAAATCAGGCAGAAGTGTTGGCATTATTGAATATGTAGTGGTAACTGTTCTTCTGAATTTAGTGGAATGAACTGCTTTTGCCAGGATGCCACAGGGATTGCTGGGAAATTGAGATGTCTTATTCATGCTCAAGAGAAGGAAATAATGCGCTAGCCAAAACAGTCAAAGTAGGCATAGGTCAGGATGTACAACAGCACATCATCTTATCAAGATAGGCAAACACAACCAGTTATTTGACTGTTTTTCAAACTCCAGTATGTCCTGCAGCAGCCAGCCAGACACCTGCAGCAATAGAGAGACAGATAGAGTGAGTGTGTTCTTCTGCTTCCCCAGAAGCTACCTGGGTTAACCTTGTGCCTGGGAGATGAAAACCTCCATTCACAAGCAGGATTTTTTTCTCTTGCTATTTTTCTGGTGCTGTAAGCTGTAACTGTGTTTCTTAAACAGTTTTGGGTCCAGGAGCTCTAGATTGCAATGACAGAACTGTTGGGGTATATGGTCATTGTGGGGATGTTTGGAGGCTCAGCAGGATAGTATACAGACATCAGATCTCTCTTTTTGTGTGCTTGTTTGGTTGGGGTTTTTTAACTTGTGGCTCAACAGGAAGTTTTCTTTAGAGAATCTTCACACCTATGGGCAGAGCTTCACACATGGCTTTTTTCAGCTTTAATCCTTGTATAGCAATAGTGCACTGATGAGATCTGTCTTTCTTCTTTTTCTCTTTCTTCAAAAACACTTGTGGTGTAATCACTGTTTTTATTGCTGATAATTCTTCTCTTTTTCACCCTTTGCCAGTCAGTATTTATGATAAGCTTTCTATGCCATCTGAAGAAGATTGGTCAGGAAAAGGTAGGAAAGTAGACAAAGAAATAGCTATTTTTCATTTTGGCAATAGCAGTACTTTATCAGTGTCACACCCTGAGTCCTATTGGTGGTTTCAGAAGTTAATAGAAAGAGAAGTTATTTGGAACTGGTTCAAGAGAAGATACAGCATGCCTTTAAGCATTGGAGAGGAGAAGTAAAGGTTGCCATTTGTATCATCCCTGACATTTTTGGCCTGCCTTAGGAAATTAGAGACAGTAGTTGTGGACAAGGCAGATCAGAAGTACCATGTTCTTCTGTAGGACTTCTGATTACTCTTTCAGCCAAATGTCTCCTGAATTTTTATGTTCGGTGGTAGCAGTAAGACATCAGAAAGTGCTCTCAAAGATTATCTTGTGCATGAGAGACAAGGAAATTGTTTCCTCCAGCTTTGTTGGTTATGTACAGTGCATAGGAGTACAAGCCAGGGAGTTAACCTACTGTCCTAGGCACATATGACCAAACAAAAAAATAATTTCAGCCTAAATGACAGCCTGTTTTCTAGTTAGGTCCTGTAGGAAAGATACACTTAGTAGTTTCTTGGGCAAGCTGAGCTAAGCCATTGAGGTTGTGTATCTGTAGAGTAGTTGTCCCTCAGAGGAGCAGAGGTCAGTGGGGAAAAAATTGGAAAGCATGCTTCTTTAAATGACTAGATTTGTTCTAGATGCTGCTGTGTGTTTTGCAGCACTGCTGAAAACTTCTAACAGAGCTTTCCTCAAGTATCAGAGCTGTGCTAGGCTTACATCAGTCTGTCCATGTACAAACCCTGGTCACAGTTTGTCACCTCTCAATTTCAAAACTTGACTATGCCTCTAAAGAGATACAGGAAACCAGTTCTATTGCACGGTCTGTTGTGTTTAATAACTTCTGTGTGTAGAGGAAGAAGGATGATACTTATGATCATTCTTTTGGTTTCAGCATCTGTGCATTAGCTGTTTTCTGTTCTCCTGTTCTGGGAATCTCTAGCTATTGCCAGTGAGAGAGGAGGTATGGAAAGGGAAATTTTACCTGAGATCCTGTGCATCTACCTTGCCATAAGTTTAACATTCCATTTTTAGCCCAAATCAGCTCACTGGCAAGGACCATGGCCTGTAGATTTTCCACGCTCTTCTGCCACCTGGGAGAATCAGGCTGTTCTTTAGATTCCCACCAGAGGCACTGAAGCAGCTCTGCCTTGAAGATGAAATCAATAATTGCAGTGTTTCAATAGTGTTTGTTTGTCTTTACCTTCTTCTGTATGTTCAAGATTTCTCCCTATTTTATAGACATGAGGGGAGTGCATGGCTTGGGGAGGAAGGTGATTTAGACCTCATAGGAGGAGTTGAGGAGACTGGGAACCTCCTGCCCCGTGTTTGTGCTCAGCCAGGCAAGGAGTGGTGATGGAGAGACAGCAGCTGCTCTGTGGTGTTCAGCTGTGCTGAGGCAGCTCTGAGGGTCCTACACAGAGCCAGAGTTAATGTGGAGCCAGCAGCCTCAAATAATGACAGCAAGGGAGCTTTATTTTCTGGAGCTATCACTTTGGTATTTAGAAACCTTTTTTAAACAAGCCTGTTGTAATCTTGTTTATAGTAATTAAGGATTTGCTAGTAATTTAAATAGTTGGTTTTGGCAATGTGCGGATCATCTTCTTATAGGTATTGCTAATATCAGGTTGAAAACATTTACACAGGAATAAAAGCCAAGGAAGCAGGTAATTGACTGATTTATCAACCTTAGCAGACAATTTTTTCTGATACATGGTGATGGCTATGGTAAATTTACTCTGGATTGCTTAAGGGCACGATCCTATATGGTGTGTACAACACATGAGGGCAACTCCTTGGAATGAATGGGTGAAGGAGCAGGTAATCAGCCAGCCTGGTTTTGGTGCCTCAATTAGCCTTTTGGTCAATGCCTTGTCTCCTAGGAAAGTTGGGAATTGCTATGCACAGCTCAGAGCATAGGTGATTTACAGCTTTTTTTTTTTTGTGTGTGGAGATTTTATATCAATTTTAGTCTTTCAGGTAACTTGAGAACTTTTGTAAACTTATGGCCATTCCCAGGCCTTGGTGCCAAGTTGCAGTTGTGATCAGGGAATTATTTATTTTCATTGCAAATTGTCTGTATGCAACAAAGTGATATGTTTGAACACTTTTTTGACTTCTTTTGCCAGCTGCATTGATGCTTGCAACTTCTCTTCTGCTTCCTTTCCACCTATAAGGGTGACAAAAATCATGTTGCTGTGGTGACCCTGTCAGTTTTAGATGACAGGCCACACTAAACTGGGTCACAGCTATTGATGGTTAATCAGCAGTGCAATAATCTGTAGCACAAATGGATCACTTTGTTCTTGGCTGCTGTAAATTGCGAGGAATATTTGAGAATTCCCGTGCCTCCTTTTTTTACTGTTGGGGTTGTGAGTGCTGAAGTTTGCAGTGCGTTTCAGGCAATGAAGATGCATTTTGTCACAGTAAAGAGTTGAGACAGCTGTCACTGCACCCAGGTCTGGGGAGGTGGTAGGTCAGGGGCAGGCCTTAATGAAGATGAATTGTTGGCTGATGAAGGCACTCAGTAAGAGCAGGCAGTTTACAGATGTACTCAAGGCCAGAGAACACAGGTATGCAAAATACAGCAGACCACCAATTTTATTTGTTACCAGGTTAAATGAAGATTAGAAAGCAAAGCTTTCCTGTGTTTTTTTTTGGGGGGGTGGTTTTATTTTGTTTTTTGGCACCTAGAGGATACTAAATGTGATCTAAGAAAATGTAGAATTCATAATTACTTCAGTTTTGGTATAGAGGCTCCTGTGACCCAGGACTGAACTACCAGAAAGCACGTAGCCATTTGGAAATGAGTAACTGAGCCTTTGCTTTGCAGCTAGACTATGTTTAAGATAAGGTAGTTTTGTGTTTCTGCTTAGAATTTCCTAATAGAGACGCCAGTTCTGTGTTTCACAAGCAACTTAAAGAAGGTTTCATTAATCACCTGCCGAAGGATATAAAATCTTATTCATGGAGTTAGATGGTATTGAAGGATGGCTTTAAAATATTGTGGATTACTATATTGAATATTTGGCATTCATGTGATTCTCCCACAATAATTTGACCTAGAGTGGAAACTAAAATTCCTCCTTCAAGGACTTTTCTGGTTGTAGCCCGCTTTTGCAAATTGTTTGCTAGAATTGTTTGAGGTTTCATTTTCATTGAAGGCCCATGTTATGAAATGTTGGAATATTTCCCTTCCTTTATGAGGTAGGCTGACATGACAGGTCTTGTCTCTGTATGCTAAAGATAAGAGAAGTCTTGAGAATAATCTTTAGCTCTTCTTATTTTGGAGGTGCCAGCATCCCTATTATCATTTGATAGTTGATATTTTCTCACTGCAGCATCCTATTGAGTTAGACATCTTTCTAGAGCAAAACAAATGAGCAATCAAAGTAAATTTTGGCAAACTAGAAACAATTTTAAGGAGTTTAAAAGCTTCTTTATAACTAACAAAAGGTAGAATTTGTAATTGCTGTGCTGAACTTTATGTGTAGGTGGCGAGTGTTCACTGATGTCAAGGATACACTGCCATTCCAGGTGCAGGGAATCTCTCTGGATAGACTTGCACATGAACCATTTGAACCACCACAGATTGTTAATACTGTTTCCCATTTCCAGCAGGGCTGTGGGAATAACAGTGGAACTCCTGTTCATACAGTTTTTCCTCTACTTTATAATAATCTATCAGAGTCAAAACCTGATATCATAGCTGGTTTTAAAAGACACAGGGAATCCTGAAATTCCTGATAAGGAACTTCAATCTGGCTCAGAAGTTGCTGCCTAAAAATTGTTTGGTTTTATGGGAAATGATTTATCATCTTCTCTGTTTACATCAGGAAGAAGAGGTGTATTCCTTTGATATGTTAATGTACCAACTCCAGGTTTTAGGTTGGCCATATTCCTGTAGTGTCTAAGTCAGTCTGATCAGTATCTTGTGCTCTATGAAATGTGTGCCCAGCCTCAACTACAGGTTATTATAGGATGGTTGTAAGGGCCTGTGGAAGAAACTTTCAGTAAGTCTGGCTGTGGTATTTTGCTCAGCCTCCATAAAACTGTTGCCAGCACATTGGTAACATAAAATAGGTTTTGCAAGGAACATGATTTTCTATTGTTTTACTGACACTTCATGTGTTTTATGAACCTGTCTTGGGGCTACTAGGCAGCCTTTGCAGCATAAGCTGACCTCAGAAATATTTGTTTCTTCTGAAAATCTCCATCATAAAAATCAACTGTCTTTGTATACCTTCTCTCCAGTTATCCTGTGTGTTGATCACAGGACCACAGAATGGGTCAGGTTGGAAGGGACCACAATGGGTCATCTGTTCCAACCTCCCTGCCCAAGCAGGGTCATCCCAGAGCACAGGATGGCACTGGATTGTGTACAGATGGTTCTTGAATATCTCCAGCAGGGGAGACTCCACAGCCTCTCTGGGCTATCAGCTCCAGTGTGTGGTCACTGCACAGTAAAGAAGTTCTTCCTCGTATCCAGGTGGAACTTCCTGTGCATCAGTTTCTGCTGTTGCCTCTTGTCGTATTGCCCAGCACCACTGAGCAGAGCCTGGTCCATCCTCTTGACACCCCCCTCTCCTTTGGATACTTTTATACACTGATGGTCCCTTCTCAGGTGTCTCTACTCAAGGCTGAGTGGGCTCAAGTTTCTTAGCCAGTTCTTGTAAGAAGGATTGCTCCAGTCCCTTAAATGTCTTTGTAGCTGGGCCAGAGCCCCATGTCTCTCTTGTACTGAGGAGCCCAGAACTGGACACAGCCTTCCAGATATGCCTCACCAGGGCTGAGTAGAGAAGTCAGGATCACCTCCCTGGTGATCAAGTTGGATCAAGTCAGCTGATGGCAGCTTTTTGTGCAGGCTGTTATTTTGTGGTACACCTCTCTTCAAAAACATTCCCCTCCTCTAAGGCTGTGCGTATTTTGTTCTGTTTCACATGCACATCTCATGTTCTTCAGCTCACTGGGCCTGAAATACTGGCAGAATCCAGCTAGGATCAACTAAGTCTAAATTATAGTAAGCAAATATTGTACATATATAGTAAGCAAGTATCAAATATCATCATGCATTATTATACGTGTGTGTTATTTATATGTAACATGTAATGTACATATTGTACAATATGTAATATGTTGTTATTGATTACTTTATAAGACATACTGCTTTGCCCTCCTGCTTTCATGGTTGCTGACTACTGTGCCTGACTGTTAAGATAGAGACTGTTTCTGGGTCTTTAGAACTCTTCTTCTCTCAGAAAGATGCTGCCTACCAGTTTTATAGAAGAGGGTTTTTTAATTAGGATCAGAGTGTATGGGGGTCAAGCCAGCTACAGATGTCCCAGATTAGGCTTCTGAAGAAGTGTGCATGATACTGACTGCTGTGCCCATCCTGACTGCAGAGGCCAGCTCTTCCCTGAGAGGTGTGGTGTGTTGTGGAGGTTTGGGATGGGACAGAGAATCCTCAGTTGGTTTTCCACTGACAGGTCATGATGTACTTTGTACCCCACAAGACTAGAGCAGATAGGTGGCTCAGATCATTGATTCCACTTGTTTTCTCATTCCTGTCTCCTTTGCATCAATTTTTCTTTGGTTTCTTGGCAGAATGAGTGGTTTTCTGCCAAACTGGTGGGCTGAAATTGGCTCATGAAGCAGTCAAAGAACAGAGCAAGTCTAAGGGAGGGCGCAGGATCACCACTTCTGTTGGCATTGAGCTTTTGTCACCTCACTGCACTGTAAGGTGATGACTGTTTCTTTGTAGCTTTTAACATCTGTGTCCCAGTGGAAGTAACCCTCCTCACGCACTAATCCCACAGCTACTCACTATAACCTCCTGCCAAGAACAGAAGAATAGCTACTCTTTCTTGGAGGCAAGATGTCAAACATCCGTCATTCTAGGAGTTCTCTTTTGAACTTGCTTTTGGGGGAGATTAGACTTGTCTTTGTAAGGTCCTATCTTGTGGTCTGTCAACCATCCCATAGAACCTTCAACAAGTAGTGACAGCTCTTCTCAGGAGAAAATCCATGTGTTTCTGTCCCCTTCCATGGATGCTCGCTAGTAAAAGATGGATCTGTTTGGCAGTTGGTGAAACACATTTGGCACAATTATTCTGGAGCTTTTGGCTGAAAATAGAAGGCTGCTGCCTCTGTTTCCCATCTACCACAACTTCTCTCTCCTCTGAGGGACAGGAAATAAAGACAGTTTTATGTCGTCCGTGACAAGTTTTTTCAGTAATTTGTCCTGATTCCCTTTTTTGGGAGAGTCCATCACACCTGGATTCTGCCTTTGAGAGGAAACTGAGATATTGTATATGCATTTTGACAATCTATGGCTGTCTAGCAGTTTGCAAACCTGAATGTGCCCAATATTACAATATTTGGGCACATTCAGTTGTTTGTGTGTATAGGCAAAGCATCTTGAAGAGTTCTAATTACTGCAAAATTACTAACATTCTCTAATCTTTTTTGGCTCTGAGCTCTTTTTCAAAAAAATAGTACTAGAGAAATTGTTAGGTGAATATTCTGGGGTTTCCTTGTATGTTGATTTTTTTCAAAGTCACTTTAAGCTAGGGATAAAAGTAGGGAATGTATGCCCTGTCTTTAAAAGCTGTGCCTTCCTTTTCCCCTTTCCTCCTTCCCTCCAGTTAGGAAAATCATTATCTTGGAAGATGTGGAGATGAAATAGAGAGTCCTACCTAGGGCTTCTTTCCCTGTCTAATTGTGTGAGTATTTTCACATAACCTAAACACAGGGGAGAAGGACAGAACAGAAGAGCTGTGGCTTTTTGGCAGATCCTTCTTGCAGCTGTGCTGCTCTCTTTAGGTCAGCCTGCAGTAGAGAAATTTGGTTCAAGCACCGGCAACGCTACTAAACCATTTTGTGAGGAGGTCAAGAGTTGAATAATCATCCCGTTGATAAGGAGAGAGCCAGAAATTCCATTCAAAGAGGAGGTGACTTCCTGTGCTGCTTACCTATTATAGGTCACAGAAATCATGAAGGGAAAATGGGGGACCAAGGCCACTCCAGCACATGACTATTTATGCAACTGTGACTTTTAAGTCTTATTTGCTGCTGTAGGTACATTAAAAGGAGTTAAAGCAGGCCTTTGTGGTTTTATTAAAATCATGATCTCCTAGGAAGCATCCCTATGGGAAAATCAACATAGCTGCTGCTCTGGGTATACAGCCTCATCAGATGGGTCTGTAAATGCTTTCTGGAGGTAGAAACTGTGGGGTGTGGGTGCACAGTGTGCCCCACTTCTTGGAGGTTGCTTTACAGCACACACATCTGCACGGTTTGGTGGGGAACCCATAAAAGTTGTTCAGCCCAAAGATATTACATTCACCCTTTTTTTTAAAATTTATTTAATTTGAAATACTTAAAAATCAGCCTGAATGCCAAGAGGGTAGTTTGTAGGCAGGCAGCTAGACTGAGCAATTTATATAGGATACCACAGAATAGGCTTTCTAGATATGACTGTCATTTTTAGGTCTGTGCCTTGTGATTTGTGTAGTACCTGACTGTGAAATAAGCAACGGCTTATGTGAAGCTGACACTCAGAGAAAATGTGGATTAGAAAGTGATGTGATATTAGCAAGTGGTCTCTTGCAATTATTCTTTACCCTTGCTAAAGTGATGTGCCTACACAGTTTACCTAGTTCACTTAAAGGTATCCATTGTATTTGGTCTTTAGCTCCTTCATTCTTTTCTCCTCCATATTATCTGGTCTGCAGAGGTAAGATGGGGACAAGGAGAGCCTGTACTCATCTTGAATTAACAGCCACCATTGTGATGGGCAAACATGTCTTGTTTGGATATGATGGTGATGACAAGTCATGATGGAACCTGGGTTACAGCACGAGAGGGTATCCTGAACTGCTGTAACCCAGGGACTGCCAGGACAGTGAATGCTGCCCTGTGGCCTGATTCCCTAGTCCTCTTTTGAGGGTTCTAAGAAAACAATCAGGAAGGACTAGAACAAGAGAACCCATCCTGGAGGCTGGATATGAGCATTCCAGTTCACTGCCTTGTCCATGACTGGTTAAATCCTTTACAGTTATCCTTGCCTTCTTAGTTGTCAACTATTTCTTCTCTTTGCTCATTCCACTTTCCTTGCTGTCACTGGTAAAAGTCAGCCAAGGCTAAATCCTAGCTTGCTCAGGTATTGTCTCTGCCTTATTTTTGATGCATCTGCCTATTTACTTGGCCTTAAACTGATTGCTCAACCGAGCCAGTCAGTGTTTCCGCAGCACTCCTCTTGGATGGCTTCCTGCTTCATTTAAGTTTAATGCCTTCTTTTAAATTCTTTAGGTGTCTTTGCAGAGCTCCTCAGTTCCCTGGTGTAAAGCTATCACTTAATCCCAGCTCTTTCAGTAGGCCTAGGTACAGGGTTCAGTGTAAAATAATCTAAAGGATGGTTTATGGTAGGTGCTAGAGATGAAATGGTAGAGTTGTTGGGGCAGCAAATTAGGAAGATGATCTGGGTGTCAAATGACAACAAATGTCATTGTAACTTTATTAGATTGACACAAACTTGAATGATCATGTCTGAAATCCTTATGCAAATCAGGGTAATTGATATCAAGATAATAAAGATGAGGTTTGGCTCTCCTATATCTTTAAATCTTGGTTCTGTAGATTCCCAGTTTTTCCTTGAAATGTAAGTGCTGAAAAGAAGGGCAATTTTGATTAATTTATCTCATGAGCAATTTTCCTGTATGCATTTTTTGAAATTATTTTACTTCTACCTACTTTTGCATTTGCTTTAATTTTCATTCTGTAATCCCATCATTACAATTTCCGTATGTTTCCTATCACTGCAGCATATGGATTTCTATATTGAAGTTCTGTGATTTACTCATTTCAGTGAATGATTAAAGTAGAATTTTGTCCTGCTTAGCATGAAAAATCATTCTCTGGGGTGAGTTCCTTAGCTGTAGCCTCTCAGATAATTTCTAGTGTTTCTAGTGTTTCAAATGGTGTTCTTTCCATCATGTTTTTGCTGCCCATGTCTGTTGCTCAGTAACACAACTTTGAGGCTCTTCCCTTCCCTGGAGATCCAACTCACTGCATTGATACTTCTCCCCTCCAAGTCCTACAAAGCAAAGCTGTGGATCATCTCACACTTGCCACCTTCTGGAATGGCATGTGTACATTGCAGTGGGTACAGTTAAAGTTTCCAGCATTTGAACTGGGTGACTCAGTGTATAAATCAACAAACATGTTTGTTCTTTTTCAGTTTTCAGATATAAGTAGTTTGAGCAAGTTAATATTTACATTTCTATTGGTACCAGGGTCAGATTCTAATCAGCACTCTAAATAAAAGGGCAGATGGTCACAAAGTGAAATAACACACTTTGGGATCAATAAGATTTGTCTGTCAAACTGATCTCTTGAAGAGGAAAATGAACTTCTCTGTATCTGAAAGCAAGCAGATGAGTTGGCGAGCGAGGGAAACTGGCACTTCTTCAAACAGTGCTTTCTGCACACATTTGTGGCTTTGCCAGAGATGGATACATGGGATACAGCAGTGGCAGCAGTCACCCAGCAGTACTTTGGTGTCTTTTGTCATTGCTGACAGGAGTGGAAAATATTTTTTTGAGGCTCCTGGGTGGTGTGCAATGTGATAGTCCCTGTCTGTAATTCCCAACTGGCATCTGCCAGTGGCAAAGGGCTTGGGAAGCAGTTTCAGAATTGCTCTGAAAATCAGGAAGAAGCAGTAATGACAGGTCTTGAGTCTTGAATCATGATGAGAACAGCTCCATAACTGTGTTGTGACAGAAGGGAAAAACATGTCATGCAGATTTCTGCCACAGATGTGAAATACAGCTGAAATTTCTTGACAGACATGTGGACGTTGGGTCCTGCTTCAGACAAACCTGGTCTGGGTGACCCATGAACCCCCTGGGTTCTGAGGAAAGCTTTTATATAATTTGAAATCATAAAGAAGTCGTTGGGTTGATTTCTCCTGGAGTGCTCAAGCTTGTTCAAACTCACAGGCTCACAAGTTAATGTGAATTAAAATTCTGCCCTAAAGGCCTTGAAAGGCAACTTTGCTTAGCAATGAAGTTTCCAGGCTTCACTGTTCTGCTCCTAAACCAATTCACTGGTGTTTAAAGGGAGGCTTGACTGAGCTCGTGATAAGACACTGATGCTGGCTTTTTCAGCATTAACCTTACAGCCTTCAAATACAGTGGGCTTGATGCTGCAGCAACTGGGAATTACTGAGAAGAGGAAAATTAGAACAGTGTCAGCAGTTAGAGGTCTGATTTCTGGCTACAGAAAGAAACTGCACTGGTGGAAAAAAAAAGTATTGTGCTGGCTTTTGGGATAGTGAGACTGGAGAGAAAATTCGCCCTTTATTATAGAAACTGCATGGAGCTTTGAGAGGCCTTGAGTGGTCACAGGTAGATTAGCAACAGGAGAGGGAGCTCTCAGTGTGTTACCTAAAGAGGAGGGAAATCCTGAGCTTGAGAGCAAGCCTTTAAATGAAGAATCCTGCTCTCCTGCTGCTCCCTGTCAATAACATGGTGGTGGCTGCCCTTTTGTGTAGGCAAGACCAATGGGGAATGTGCATGTCTGGAAAAAGAAAGAAATTGAGGTACATGGCATGGAACAGAGAAGTTTGGGGGGTTAGTAAGCTGTAGATTTCTCTAAAATAAAACTCCATTTCTTCTTAGATCCATTTACACTTAAATACGCCTCAGACTGTAATGTTTGAGTGCCTTTCTGGGTGAAGGGAAATGCAATTCTCCCTATGAATGGATGGGAAGTACAGAGCCAGAGAGAGTAGGGTTTGCAGGGGAGAGGAGAGATTGTTTCACCAGACAGATGAGTGGTAGGGAACAGGCTGGCTCTGGCTCCAGAGCTGTGTAGTGGGGTGAGCTCCAGGCTGTGTCCCAGAGGATGTGCCCTGCACTTGGTGTACGAGTTCAGACAAAGTGCCAGTAAGATGCTTTTTTGGCTTCCAAACTTGTTTGCATCTGGGATGAGTGAATGGATCTCTCATGTGAGTGCACCCAGCTGTACAGACATGCTCAAGTTACTTTTTTAATGTTCATGGGGTGAAGAGGGAATACATTCAGTTCTCCTTTAACCTACATAAGTGCTGGTTCAACTGATTAGCATCTCTCTCCTTTATTTGAATGTGCATGGTACTTGGCCTTTATGCACATGTTATTGCTGAGCCTGTGTTGTTAACTTTGACAATACCAAAATAATTCTAGCTAGGAGCTTGGCTGTTTGTTTGGCTTTTGCTTGTTTTGAAAAGGGAATATACTAACCCTCTTCTGCTTGAATTACAAACCTAAGGTAACTGAGTTTATTGCCAGCTTCTAAAATATTGGTGATGTTTTTCCAAAGGGTTTTGAATAAAAGAAACTTATTGTGAGAGACTGTGCCTCATATTCTATATAACATAAAAAACTCTAAAGACTTTGCTTTCAGAGTGTACATTTGTATCTCAATAATCATGATACATTTGTCTGAGGTTTTCCTCCTTAAATTCTTTGGATCAAAGCAATAGTAGAAATCTAAGTTTTATTCATTAACTTCTCTCCAAGTTTTGTAATTTGCTGGAATTAAATTGGGAATCTGGGAATAATACATGAGCACAGACACAATGCATATCATGCAGGCTTATTTCCAGAATGTCAGTGGAGGGTTATATTAAATACTTTTGTCTTGCTGTCGTGTGATTACAAAGATGCTTGTGCAGCTTGGGACGTTGTGTCTAAAAGCAAGAAATGTGAGATGTGTCTGGCAAGAGAAATTAATAAGAATTTAATTCTAGCATTTCTGTTGTTCTTTATGGTGTTCTGATTGGGCAGGAAGATCTGCCAAAAAAAAAGTCTTGGTCACATCTGTATGACTTTGAATACCTGTCAGGAAGAGGAGCAATCCAGGGTCACAGTACTTTAAACACTGCCAGATCTCAGGAGAGACTCAGGTGTTCTGCAGTTACCAGAAAGGAGAAAATGTAACATAACTGCTGGGGAACCAACACTTTTCCTTTTTTTTCTTTTCAGCTAAACTAAGTTCAGTTTAGGATGATCTTTAGAACTTTATTAAACAGTGACAAATGAAGAAGAGCAATTAGAGTCTGTATATGACAACACTGTGTGCATGATACTCCTTTCCCAAGCAGTAGGAGAGATTAGCGTTTTAGTCTGCATTCACATGTTAGTCATTGCAGCTATTCAGGAATGAATTGTAAATTATTAGTACAATTTGATTTTATTTTATTTTAGATAGGGGTCACTGCAGGATTGGTCTGAGATTTGAGTAGCTACACACCTGATCTGCCTTTGAAGGCACACCTGTGCTGGCTGTACAAATACAGAAGTATCCAGTAATTTCTGATCTGTTGAATCCCTGCCTTATACCAGAGAGTTCATAATATTTGGCAGGATGTACAGACTATGCCAATAAAGAATTGTTTGCAATATACTAATATATATTATGTTTATATGTATTGTTGCAGTTTTAGCCATTTTAGTTATGCAGACTGAAAGATGACAGGTTTGTCATCATTTTGGCTTCTAAGAAAGATTTATTCATTTTGAAAAGGTCTTTTTTCTGGTCACTGAATCCAGGCTGATTCCAAGCCTGTGCATTTTAGGGGGTGTGCTAAGGGACTGTTCAGGAGGGTCATGCAGAGGTCAGGCATGCTTCGTGCTAAGAAACTGCTTTACACAGATTTGGGAATAATGCTGTTGTTCATGGTTCAACACAGATGGTACCAGACAGGAAGAAGTGGAAGGTGAGCTCAGTGAAGAAGAACGCTGGTTTGGGAATTCTTCAGAAACTCCTTCAGAAGCATCATATGGAGAAGTCCAGGAGAACTTTAAGTTGTCTCTTGAGGACAGGATTCAAGAGCAGTCCACCTCCCCCGATACCTCTTTGGGAAGTGCAACGCCGAGCAGCAACGCAGCAGAGCTGGGGTCCATTGAAAATGAGGCACTAAGAGACACGCTGCAGAGCAAGGAGCACCTTTCTCCAGATGTGTCCTCTCTGGGTGAAGAGGAACCTCCTGGTCCAAACAAGCCACTGAGCAGTAACCTGCGGCGGCTCCTGGAGGCTGGCTCCCTCAAGCTGGATGCTGCTGTTACAGTCAATGGCAGAGTCGAGTCCCCCGCAAATCTTGGCTCAAACATCTCCTTCTCTCCACCTGCTCACCATGCCCAGCAGCTAAGTGTGCTTGCCAGAAAGCTTGCTGAGAAACAGGAACAAAGTGACCAATACAATGCAGGCAGTCACTTTATATGGAATCAAGGTAAGTGGTTGCCAAACTCAACCACCACCTGTGGTTTGTCCCCTGATTCAGCTATCCTGAAGCTGAAAGCTGCAGCCAATGCTGTTCTGCAGGACAAATCTTTTTCCAGGACTGAGGACACGATACGATTCGAGTCCTTTTCCTCACCCTTTAGCTCTCAGTCAGCCAGCTCCACGTTAGCAGCTTTATCTAAGAAAGTGAGTGAGAGAAGCATGACTCCTGGGCAGGAGCACCCGCCTCCAGCCAGCTCTTTCCTTTCCCTGGCTTCCATGACCTCTTCAGCTGCCCTTCTCAAGGAGGTTGCTGCAAGGGCTGCAGGAACCCTCCTGGCTGAGAAGAAGAAATCACTGGTTCCTGAGGATCCTCTGCAGCTTTCAGAGATGAAACAAGAGAAAGCAACTCCACCGCAGTCTTTGGAATTACTGTTACTACCGGTCCCGAAGGGAAGAGCATCCAAACCCACCAGTACAGGTATGGATATAATTTGAACCACTAAATAGAATGTATTTGTTTTGCTATAGGCTTATATAACATCTCTTCAGTGGGTCTGGATTTGGTTTGATTCCATGTCTTATGAAAATAAGAAATAGATACTTTAGGTGAACAATAGAAAAGCTTTTTGAAGTACCACTTTGTGACCAAGCTGTCACAAATGTTTCCCTATTTTAAAGGTGTGAGTGTACAGTTAGGTACATTTTTTCCCCCTTTCATTCCATACAATAGTATTTTCCTCCTTACCAGGTTTAGAATGTGTCCACAAAAATATTTAATGGAGAAGATCAAAGGATCCCTGTGAGGGAGCTCACAATATCAGTGAGCATGTACAAAACTAATGCTTTTGAAATATTGGACAAGGGAGAATTCTCCCTCCTGCTGTCTTTGTCACAAATGGACTTTTGTGTAATCGCTTACTATCCTGTCCTAATTTACCAGAGTATATTATTGTGTTGCCACTTTTCATTAAAATTTTTTTACAATCCTTTGTTGTTAACAAAAAAATCCAACTAAACTGCATTTCTCTAATTTGCTCAACAAGAAGCATTTTACACATCTGACTTTCCTCCATCAGTTCCAGCTGTTGACAGTCAAGGAATCAGGGTTATAGGGAAGAAGAAGAAACTGTCTGGGTAACAAAAGCTTTAAACAGCTGGCAAGCCATGCAGGGGAATTTAAATGATCCATCTTCAAAATAAGGAAAAATAATTTCTTTCATCTCTTTCTATAAAAAGTTCACATCACGGATTCAAATTTCTGGTGGAACATATGGCTTCAGGTGTCGTCAGTGTTCTGCTGCAGAGGAAAAGGAAGCATGGCAGGTATCTTCATGAGATGCACAAAGGGGTTTAGTATATTCCAGCTTTATCAGGCTAAATTTTATCAGGAGTGCTAGCCTGGCTGCACAGGTGTAGCAAGCCAGTATACACATATGAAGCCTGACATGCATGCTGTGTGATTGCCCTGCTGGTTTTCTGCCCTAACCTCTTTGTTTAGGGGTATCCTGAGGCCCAGTGTGTCCCTGTGCAGCTCTTGGTCGACACTCCTAGGTTAGAAGCTATTGGATGGACAGCAGTGCTCATCCCTCCCTTGGAAGAGGAGGAAGAGGGATGCAATGAGTAACAGCCAGTACCAGTTTTTGCTCTGTGTTATACATGTGCTCTATAAATGCTTAATTGCTGTGTTTTGCCAAGGCAATTAAAGTGGCAAACTATTCTTGGCATGGCCCTGGCCTAAGGTTTTCATTAGTTTAGATTAAGTCCTTCTTGGAGTAACATAAGCTGAAAGCTGAATGTGTACATTTGCCATGAAAATAAATGTTACATATTCCCAATTCTTTTTGCTCAGAAAACCTTATGGCACTAAAATATTTTTTTAAAAAGGTATATAATAACATAATGCTTTATCTTGTTGTGTCTGTCTGGTTGTTCCTTGAGACTTTTTTTGTCTTGTTCCCAGAGAGAAGTATCTTTTCCCAGTAGGTATAGCTTGAGAGGTCTTTGCCCCCACACTCATACACTGAACTTTTACACTGATGAGTTTGCTTTGCTGTTACAAATCTGATTCACTTCCCCACCAGCAACGTGTAGCTTTGGTTATGAGATCAATACACAGTGAGATTAATTAGATGCAAGTAAGGAGCAGCAAGGATGGAGGCTATTTAAAGAGGAGTAAGTTAATAACAGAGCATGCCTGCTGCTCTTTTGTCCACCACGTTGAGCTATTTGCTCAGAATTATTTCAGGCAAGAAGCTGGAGCCATGGCTTATCAGAGTGTAGTTGCCTCTGAAATAGCATGTCAGGTTTGGTCAACCTAATCATGACCTGCATGTTTATTACAGTAAATTGGTACAGAGGAGATTAACTTTTCTATCAATCTGTTACTATTGCCAGTTTTATAAACTGCTGACACATTTGGGATGAAGTTGAAAAGGAAGCCTGAAATATCTGTTAAGTTCTGATTGTTTTGAAAGAGTGTGGGTGACAGACCTTTCTTTTACTGACTGAATACTTATTTGGTGTAACTTAATGCCTGTGATGCTTGGAATTTTTGTTCCCAAAACTTCTTTGGGAAGCACTGGCTGATTCTCTCCTCACTGGAGTACTATTGTGTTATAAGATAGACATCAGTATAAATGAAGGAAAGCTGAAACTCCTGATTTTCTTTTTGGTTTGATCTTCATGTAGTATAGAGCTAACATGGTTCAGCTCTGGAGCACACTGGCACAATTCCTGAGTAACACTAATTGTCACTGTTATTGGGGGGGTCACATGCATTCATCCCACTTGTTTGCATATTTTGTAAGATCATCCTTGATTCATCTTGATTGCAGATTTATTTTTAAGGGGGTCAAAACCAGGTAATATCTTGTTACACATTTCTCTTCTGGGTGATAACCAGAGGTTGAAGAGAAGATTTGATAGAAGGAAAAGCCATGATAGGTAAAAATGCCACCCATGTCTTTTTCCTGTGGTTTGTCTTTCTCCTGCCTTTGGTGAATAAAAAAGTAAAAATATTTTAAAACAAACATAAGAAGTTATGACATTGGTTTTGGCCTACTCTTTAGAGAGGCAGAGAGGGGAATAATTTGATATTTTAAGTGTGATAGAATATTTTACAAGGAGAATTTCTGAACTTGCAAGAGTACATGCTTTGACATTGTGTCCCTTTCTGTACTTACATAATGACTGCCTAATCAGTTGAATTACAGTGGGTTTGTTTCCTACTTAATTGCAAGAATTGTATTTTGGGACGAGACAGATCTTTCTGGAGGTTTTTATCACTTAGTTCCTCATCAAGGGAATTTGATGTTTGCTAGATTCTTATCAGTGACAGCAATGAGATTAAATAGTCTGAGAGAATTTTTGAATAGCAAGATGCACATTGCTGAGCTCTGGATATTTGAAAACAGTCTTGTCTTTTACAGTAAGGAAAAGGACATCCAGTTCCACTGTAATAGTAGACCTTCCTTTATAATAATGAAAGGAAATTGTTATGAGAGGATGGATGGATGGAGGATTAGTTGTGCAAAGTCAGCAGCAAGGAATTTCTCTCTCCTTCAACCTTGTGATGGTTCTGCACTTGGAAGTCTAACCATATTTTCCTGATCAAAGCCACCAAATCCTTTATTTAGGTGAATTGGGCAGTAAAGCAGAGTGCAGACCTTTAGGAAGGCAGTAGATTTAAAGCCCTGGCAATTAGAGGAGCAGAAGGAAACCTATGACCTGGCATCAGGCTGGTGCTGCAGCAGTATCTGCTTGAGCCATAACTAAACAATTTCAGCAGCAGGACTTCCAAAGTCTTTCAGTTCTGGTGTTAAATATATCAGCCATGCAATACCAGCATGCTTTCCAGTTAAGTTGTGGGTTCTTCCATGCTTTATATCCTGCTTCCCTGCTGGCTAACCATCACATGTGGAAATGGATCATTTTTTTAACAGTTATGCATATTTCCCATACTCTGCTACAACCAGCCTTTGATAGGAAATGAAGCTGAAAAGTGATGATTATGAGAGGCATTCATCTTGGTGCAGTTCAATTATAAGGAACATTAGGACCCAGGTGAGAGAGAGGAGCATCCTCTGCTGATTAGTGAAAGGAAGTTTGGAGCATTAACCTTTATAAATTATGGTGACCTTTCTCAGAGGGATAATAACTAGATCCAGGGGAAAAGGTATATGCAGGGGGGACTGGAAACTTCTGGTACCTGTTGTTGTTTAACCAATGTCTCTACAGATGAAACTCGAGAAATCATTGAGAAATGGTATCTTGAATATGTTTACAAGGGGAAAGTATTTGACGAGTGGCTGTAAAGGATCCTCTCTTTTTCTTCCTGCTAAGCCTCAGAAGAAGAAGGGGGAAAACCTTTCCAGTGTCCCATCTGTGGTTTGGTTATCAAGAGGAAGAGTTACTGGAAACGGCACATGGTGATTCACACAGGTTTGAAGAGCCACCAGTGCCCACTCTGTCCTTTCCGCTGTGCACGCAAGGACAATCTCAAATCACACATGAAGGTAAGGGAAACCTTTACTCACAATCAAAATACTCAAATCATCAGTCAAAAACTGATAGTATAACAAAGCTATTTCATTTGCATTTGCAAGAACAAAATTTCCCCAGTTGTACTACAAATGATGCCTATATTTAACTAAAGAGGCCATAAAAAGAAAGAAATAATTTTCATTCCATTGCTTGCCTTTCCATTTTATGCAGTGTGCAAACTGCCTTGGGTTATGTCAATTGGGTACAGCACAAGCTGTCTGTGACTGATTCAGTTCCAGAGCTGGAAGCACCAGAAGCAGGGATGGTGGTTGGGATGTGACACCACACAATCCTATCAGTGCTGCTCCCAGGATGCCAGTGCATGATAATAACCCTGCATGCCAGTGTCTCACTCTAAGTGGGCAAACCAACTTGGCCAGCTCTGGCAGAGATCTCTCCATCACTTTCTACGGTCAGACCTGCAGTTTTTAACTTTTTTTCTTGCTGTAGCTTTTAACTGCAGGCACTTCAGCAGTGAATCATCCTAGCCAAAATGAATGACAGATCATACTGTAATATTTTGTTTTCAAGTTTAAAATGTGTTTTTAACTCAGCCTAAGTTTTGGGCTCAAGCTGAAAATGACCTTCTGAAGGAAGCAACATCTGTGTTGATATAGAAAAAGATATAAAAAAGAAGAAACTGATTGTCTGCTTAGCTGAACTACTGCATGGGTGCAACACAAAGTGCTGAGTCTTGCAAGCTGTAGAATATTCTTGAGGAAGTTAAAATGGAACCTGTCCTCTTAGCCCTTTGATTGATAAGCTGAAGTGAAAACATTTCTCTTGTTAATGCAGTTGAGTTTTTTAATAATAGTGAAATGTTTTATTATAGTTACCATTTTGTCTGGTTTAGATGAATGTGTGTAACAGGGTATCAGACTGGTGTGAGGGGGAACAGAAATGCCTGTTCAGGTTTCATATGTGCTATTGCAGAATCTGAGCTCACAGACAAGAGTGTGGCCTTGCTTACACTCAAGAAGCCATTCCCTTCTGTGTAAATTATTCCAATTCCTCTTGTCACAACATTAGATCTTACTATGGTTTAAGTTGTTGCTAGGTCTTAAATCATCCCCCTATAGTCTGGAGTCTCATTCCTTAGCACTTCTACTGTAAATCAGTGCACTATTCCCAGGCATCCTCAGTGTATCATGCTAGTCCTTATCAAGTAAGCTCAGTGCTTATGGCTCTCTCTTTTAGGACTTGCTGTTCCATGTTGACTAGAGGGCACAGATGGCCAACCTAAGTAGAGGGTGAATAGATAGGATGGGAACACAGCATGGAAAGAAAGTGTGGGGGGTTTTGTTTGTTTGTTGTCAGCTGTTGACAACCTGCACAGAAGTGTGCATCACCTAGAAGTTTACTACTCCCTGGCAAAGACCTGTTGTTGTCCCCTGCTTTGTAAAAGACATCCCTATTGTTCCCTGCAGAAATAATTGTTCTCTGTATTTTTGGCCTTACTGGAAAAAAATGTTGTTTGAAGGTTGAGGATCTATCCCTTCCTTTTTGGCATGGTGAGTTCTGCAGGTGGTCACAGGTAGGATGTTGGACAAAATCAGGGACCTTTTCACTGTCTCTGTGTATTCTCGAAGTGGTGGCTTCCTGAGGCCTTTGTGTCTTTTTCTGCTCCCCTCCCAGCTTTAATGCTTTCATTAACTGAGCCTGCATCTGCTTAAAACATACTTCCTTGTACAATCATGTAGCATGTAGTGTTAATTATTTGGTGATATTGTGACTGTGACTGGGTAATGCTCAGTCAGAAGCCCCTGAGGTCAGAGTCAGGTCTGCTTGACTCAATGCAAGAGATTACAGCCACCTTCAGCCTCACTGTGGATGCCTGATCTGAAGTCTCCTCCATCACTGCAGTCCAGTCATAAAGGTCATGATGGACTTGGGGATCTTTGCAGGCAGAGCTGTCCTTACTTGAGGTGAAAGCAATTGTCTTACGAAACCAGGTGGCTTGCATTTGTTTTTTGGTTTTACAGATAGGTACAAAGAATCACAAGCACAACAATCTGAGAGATTATATTTTACCTTAGTTTCAAACAGTTTCATACACTTTTCTTAACTGACTAAGCCATTAATAAAATTATTTTCTATCACGTCAAAATTGAAGCAGGTGAATGAGGAAGGGGCATGTTAGTCTTGTCAGACATAATTTGAAGTATAAATTGATAACAAGATTAAAAGTTTAAAAAAATTAGATTTCTTTTCTCATTATAAACAATGCTGCCTTTAAATCTATATCTATATGATATTATAAAAACTGGAACATATATAAGCCAACAGCATTCAAAATGGACTGAACACACACCAGAAATGGTACAGTACAGCTGGGAGCTCCTTAGGGTGCAGTGTTCTGGTTATACCAGCTGGGTGTGTTGGTTTTCTTATTGCCTTAGTATCCTTTGGGAGCTACCTGGCCTTGTCTCCTTTCTGGCAGGCAGCCCATGAAGGTAAAGCTGCTTCTGCTTCTCCACCTATTTCTCCCCATGTGTCAGCTGTACCTACAGGTGAAGACAGATTTTTCAAACCCAGAAAGGCTACTCAGAACTAAGGTACTGGACCGGTGTTTGTCATTCATTACAAGTCAACTTTTATTCCAGGATGCTGTAACAAACCAAGCTTTTTTCCAGGGGCAGGTAAAGCACTTTAAAATCTTTGCTCATGCTGCTCTTTGGTTTTCATGGGTTTTTTCTCTATTGATAAGAGGCAAAATGTGTTTTGTTCAGCTGCAGTCCTCAAGATCTGATTATTTTGCTTTTGTGTCCTCCTAGGCAACATAGCCATGAGCTTGAACCGCCTTATTTTTTTTCTAGGTTCTTGTAGGCATTCTCCACTGAAACTGGGGTTATTTAGAGATTTCATTTCCGTGAGTGGTCTGTGTGTATCCATATGGGCCTTCCTTACTGTGTCCTTAGGCTAATGACCCATAACTATATTATATATATATATATATATATATATATACACATATATACACACTGTGTAATTGTAACATGTCTAAGTGACTGACCCAGAACTCAACATTGCCAACATTTTTGGTGTCCTGTCCCCTGCTACAGAGAAAATCTTAATAGAGAGCTGGAATGGTTCCAGCCCTGACCCATATTCAGATCTGCATGGATCCCATCCATGGATACCCACCACATGGATGAAGCTTTCTTCCACTAAGGGCACTTTGCCAGGGCCAGCTCACAACTGGAGGCAAGGAAGTGAAAGGAGCAAGAAGGGAAACAGAAGGAAAGTTTCCACACAGACAGACAAAAAACAAGGGGGGCTGAGTAGCCTGCCTTTTAAGACACAGAGTTTTAACTATAATTGTTATATTGTGTTTAGACTCCACAGTGATAGGCACCTTATAAAAATCCAAAAATAGATGCAGTGCAGAATTTTATTAGGTTTTTTTGGAGGCAGATTGTAGTGCATGCATAACCACAAGTTTGGGCTCTTGTTCCCAGTAATCTGGGGGGAGCTGATTCTGGTATCACAGCATGGTTTCCAGGGATGCTGAGAGCAGTGAACTGAAGATTAAGCTGGACAAAATGAAGGGGTAACTGAGAGAGATGTCTTGTCCAAGCAGGCAGCAAAAATTATTCTTGAGTCCTTCTCTCTGTTTTTCAAAATATATGTTCAGTTGGAATATGTTTTCTTCTTGAGACAGTATCCTATGTACTTCTTCTGCAGAAAGCAATGGAAAGTTGTGGTATAATTCAGCAAGATGTAGCCAGGCTTTTCTGCTTTTCCTGGTAGGGATTACATTTTCCTCAGAGCAATACCACAAGCATCAGTCAGACTTTGGCCAATTGATGCCTTTGGATCACGCACATATCTTCCTCAGCAATTGGTGGACAGATAGGCTGTGAGATCATACAGATATGTTCCAAGAAAGCAACAGGATATTAGCTGAGCACTTGGAAGGGGGAGTGAGGAAGAGGAGCATATGGCCAAAAACAATATCTATAAATGTTCCTTGAGCTGCTATATAGGCATAAGGCAGGAATGGGTGAGCTATCTGTTGTAGCAGTGGAAAAGAAGTTCAGCATTGTGAACATGTGGTGAAACATGAGGGTTTGCTAGAAAATGAGGGAAGGGAAAGTGAAGCTTAGCAGGAAGGTTCAGTGCAGTGGTAGGCAGGTCATGTGATGCTCAACCACAGGATTTTCCTGCTTGTGAAGAGCAGCCATCTCAGTGAGATCCAGATTGATGTTCTTGTCTGATACAAAGAGGGTTATAGTCAGCCTTGCAGTTAGGGAGCCTATTAATGATATCACAGCGGGAATCAGGAAAGGTCCTGAGGAATGGGGCCAGGTATTCAGTTCCCCTTGCTGATTTGCTTTTTCTTCTTTCTTCCTCAGCTAGTGTCAGATAACTGTATAAGCTTTCCTAATCCATTATCCATTTTGGTGAAGTATAGGACTGGTTCTTTTCAAAGCATCTTCACCTCTTGGGAGAGGGAGGTTGAATATGTCTTATGGGAGGGGGTTTTGTTTATTTTTAAGTTAAACTTGAAGAGACCTCAGAGGCACCTGTGGTTCCATGACCTCCCCAGCAGTGAGGGGAGCTAATGCAAACTTGCACAGCTTTTCAACACGTAAAATCTATGCCCAGAGTCTCAGACAGGCACCACAAATGACTTGAGGTATCTCCCTTTTAATCTCACTTTTTGCATATGAGACAAGGATAAGACAGGACCTTAAATCTTTTTAAAAATATTTTTTTAACACCTAATCCAGTCCAGCACTGCAGAGAGGCCTTCTTCCCCCCTTGTTTTCAAGCAAAGCAAGGAAATACTTTAAAAAAGAAAATACTATATAAATAACATATCTCTTGAGGGGAAGGATCAGATCAGAACTAGCAACACAGCACTAAACTTTTGAAAAGGCAATATTTTTAAAATGAGGGAATTTGTTGGAAAAGAGCGTGAAATGAAAAAGCAGAGGGCACATGCTAGATGTTAAAATGGAAAGTGTACTCAATTTTTAAAATAATCGCACAAAAGAAACACGAATGCCTGTGTCTTATAACCAGAAAGTAGAGTCTGTGTAAAGCATTACCCGGCTTTAGGGAAGGGGAAGGAAAAAGATCAACCTCAGCAGAACCACAAAATTGCAGGATGTGCCTGTGTCACCCTTTTCCTCACTCCTACTCCTGTTTTACCCTGTTGGGTGAGATCAGATGTATTTGTAACTGTGGTACATCTGTATGGCTGGTAATTCAGCAGGGATGTTGCTTTTAAGTATGGAAAGATGACTTAAGAAGTGGTTTATGATACCAGAAAAGTTACAATGTCCACCAAAAAAAAAAAAAAAAAAAAAGAAACCAAAAAAAACCCACCAGAACAAAACAACAAAAGTAACAGAAAAAGCACCACATTGATACAAATGATGTGATACGATAGAGACATGTGGTTTCTGTAAAAGAAAATAATGTGTTCCTCTACTAAGATGTTTTGAGCATGTCAGGAAAATCATGTACTTTAAAATCAGTTGAAATTTATTTGGTCTATAAAAAAAGCCTTTGGCAAAGCTTCTCACAGAGAAGCTGCCAAATAAATTAAGCAATGTGATGTACTATGGCAAATTAGAAATTCACTAAGAGACAGTAAAACAAAGGGTAGGAAGGAATTAGCAATTTTAAGCATGACAAAAGGCTAACAGAGGGGTGTTCCATTACTAAAACTGAAATTGTGCATATTTTAGCAAATATGATCTACACAGAGTGATGACTGTGGGTAAGAGAATTATAGATGGTGCAACCTTATGTGCATGAATTGAGATTAAAAAAGGCAAAGCTTGAAAGGGAACAAAAGGAGGCTGGCTGCCTGATAAACAAGGGGGCAAATGAAGTTATTGTTGACAAATAGAAGGTACTGTACCTTGGAAACCAGAGTCTAATAATGCACCTGCCTGTTGGATATAATGAACTATAACTGCTCAGGAAAAATATCTGGATATTGTTATAGGCAGTTCAATGAAAACCTTTTCTTGGCATGCACAGCAGTGGTTAAAAAGCACATTAGATATTTGAGTGTCTGGAGAATAAAACAGAAATAACACTGAAAATGTAACAATGTTACTATTAGCATATGGTATGCTGCCACTTCTGGTCACTGCATTAGAAAAGACATGAGAAATAGAAGGGATTTTAAATGCTGGTAGTGAAAATTATTAGTGGGATGGCAAGAAAGGACTGCCTGTGAAGAAAGGAGCTGAAAAGAATGGGACTGCCAGGAGGGTGAGAGAGGTGTGATCAGAAGAATGCTTGATAGAGAAGATGAACTGAATGGCCTCTTTTTTTCTTTCTTGTAATGTGAGAATGAAGAGGCAGCAAGAGAAACTGAGAGAAAAAAAAATTTAAAATTTTGACCAAGAGATAACTTGTACCCAAGTCCTCAAACAAAGCCTAAACTTTGTAAGGACACTGTAATTCTGTTGAAAATTACTGCAAGTGTCATAGCAAGCATACACTGAAAAAACTGCAGAACCACAAAATATCATTTGAGACTGATCAGGCTGCAGAGTTAGCATCAAGAAGATACAAGCCCTTTGCCCAGTCAAGGAGAACATCCCTGGTTAAAGGAAATAAACTCTGAAGCCAGAAGCCCTTAAGTGGTTCTGGCATAAGTCAAACAGCAGTTTTATGGGATTTTGAAAGAAGCATTGTGTATGAGCAGGTTGTGCACTGTGGTTTGTTGCAGTGTAATTCAGAGCGATCCAAATCTGGCAGCAGCTGGGCTCAGGCTGGCACTTTGGGGAAAACCTGCCAGCTGCACTCTTGTCTCCTCCTGCCTGTGGTTCTTGCAGGAAGAGCCTGTTGGAGTCTAAAGACTCTGATGGTTTGGGTAGCATTAGCACAGTATAAGAGCCATTCTCTGCCTCATGGAGGGAGCAGGCAGCTTTTTGGACTGTAATATTGCGTGGCCTAAATCTCCCCTGTGGCTTTCTGTGTAGCTCTACAGGGTTTCTTGTTTTTCATTCTGCAGCAAGTAGTTACTGCCTTGACTCTTTCCCCCAAATGGCAAAGAATGGCAATTCTTGGCTATTTTAGCTGCTGCTGAATGAGAAAATAAGGGATAGATTTTCCTTTAGAGGGATTTTAGCTTAGCTTTAGTGTTCAAATTTTTAAATTAATTTTATTTATTTTTGAAAATAAAATTAAAGTTAAAATCTTCTGGTGGGAATGGACTCTAGATATTGGGCTAAATCTTTGGCTTAATTTTTTTTTCCTTTTTTCCTTGGTCTAAAATTTTTCCTTTCAATACTCAAAATATTTGGGTTTGAACTCTGTCATTCCTTGGCTGTGAGTTAGAAATGCTCTTTATTTTATGAGAAATCCATTGGTGATGAAGTTACTGGTTTTGGGCAGGAGAAAAAAAAATTCAAATTGAATGAATCAGTGGCTCTTATCTTCTTCCATTCTCAAAAGATGTTGAAGAGGTGGCATGCCATGGTCCTGGGGAGAGGAGGTGGGCTCCCACCCAGGCTCTGTCACCTGTCTGCTGCAGGGACAGCCTTCTGAAGGCATGGGATGGATGCTTGTGATAAGGAACTCTGGAAGATGTGGTTAAACACATAGGCAGGGAAATGCTGATTGAAGGGGACCCTGAAGAGAAGCCCTGGCACACAGAATCTGTGGGTGTAAGAGATAAAGTTGCCATGGTGAGGGTGCTTGCTGCCCTGAGCGCATCTCGGTGTTCTCTGTGGAGAGTGCTCGCACACTGCTGTGCTCACAGACCATCCTGCTAGTGTACACAGGCAATCTGGTTGGCATTTTCATTGTAACCTGCTAATATTTAGCATTTATTGTGCTGCTATTCCTATGCAAGGTTGCTTTAAATATATGTTAGGTTAGCATTAGTTTCTTTCTTTTTTTTTTTTTTTTGTCATTGTCAGGTGCAATTATAGGATTCCAGAATTGCTTTATCTGTAAATGTCATGCTTAGACAGTATTGAGAATGTCATTCTGGCCAAGAGAAATTCTCTCTTGCTGTCTTGTACCTCCAGAGCCACCAAAGGAACCACTGAATGAAAAGTCACACAGCACTGGTGAAATGTGTCTTCACTGAATGCAAAAAGTACGAAAAGAGGGACATCCCCCAGCTTCACATTTCAGCTGACCTGAGTTGAGGGCTTGTGTAGAACTGGAAATCCTGGATCTGAGCTTGTGACTGAGTTCCTCTTACAATATAGAAAATTAATCAGGCCAAGTCTAGCACTGTGTGAAACTCCAGCCTGAATTCTGACAGAGCCTTTTTTGGGAAATGCTGCTGTTAGCCTGGGACGCTGTGGTGTTCTGCACCAGGACCCTCAGGATCTGGATCTCAGCTCTGCAGGAGACTGGAAAGTGCTGAAAGCCTTAGCTAAAGCTAGGTTTTCCAAGCTCCCTTGTGTAGATCTGCAGCCCTCAGGGCTTTTGGGCTCCCAGGCTGTAGCAGCAAACCTTAAATCCCTGGTACAGCTGGTTTTGTCTGAGCCAAGCCCAGGGAGCAGGGGGAAGGATGAGTGCCACTCAGTAGTAAGGGAATCACACCTTGTTTGCCAAGAGTTCATCAAACCTCTCCATGTTTCAGGTGAAATATTTTGCATTCAACAAATTGCCATTTTCCAACAAAAATCTGTCTCACTGAAATGTTTCCAACCAACTTGAGTCACAAGTGAAAGCAAATGTGTGGAGCTCAGCTGGTGCCAGTGTGTCCTGATCACATGTTCATCCATTAGTAAGGAACAAATATATGTATTTGCCAGCCTTTTTGCAGGGAGTAGCCTGCAGGAGTGCTGCTGTCAGGATTTAAAATTTATTTGTGAAAAGATTTTTATAGCGAAAAGATTTTTCAACAGCCTTGCTGCTATTGTGCTGGGCTCAGTTGCTCCTTCTCTTTAATGAGTACTGTATGAAGCAAGAAATTGTATAATTATATGTCTGTAGCTTATATAGTTTAATGAGTGTGTCTGTTCATATAATATGTGAGCCATTGTGCATGGATGGATGGAGTTCCCTCCAAAGGTAATAGGCATGGAGCCTGGGGATGGCTGGCATTGCATTCATACTGGAGCATGCAGGCTCCATGACAAAGAGCCTGCAGTCCAAATATGAGGCCAGCAAGATTAACTGTGATCCTTAATTGACTGATAAACTAGAATAAATGGCAGACACCATCTCTCATGTTTCTATTGTATCATAAAAGAGCTGTTTATTTTCTGGTAGAATTAATTTGCAGCAAACTGTTTCAATAGCTCCTTGGTATTGCCAGGTGCTGTGTTTTTACTCTAATGATACATAAATCAATGCTGGATATTGCTGTGTTGGTTGGGGTTTTTTTAGCTGCTCTGAACAATTTTTATTAGTTAGGTTGCACAGAGTGATGTTTGTTTTTTAATCAAGAAAGCTATTAGTTATAGCTTGGAAGTCTTTATGCACTGACAGTTCATCAGGATCTGATTGTAAGGACTGTTTGATCCAAAGCAGACATCATCATTTCCAAGCTGCAGAAACAGATGTTCCTGATTTTTTTTTTTGGTTGCTTTCACTTGAGTCCGATGCTTAAGTTCTTTGACTTGTGTGAAAGAATCCTACTGTTCTTGGGGTCTGACCACTTTCCCAGTGCTCAGAATGAAGAGTTCACTCATTAGTTATTTTCTTCTTTTTTTTTTTTTCAGACGGTGTGAGAAATAGAGTTGAGATTTCTGCAATTCTATTAATCTCCTTGGCTTAATACAAGCTGTTGTCTTTCCCCTCTTGAACCAGGTTCATCAGCACCAAGACAGGGGTGAGACCTTCCAATGCCAGCTGTGCCCTTTTACCTCCTCCCGCCACTTCAGCCTGAAACTCCACATGCGCTGCCACCAGCATTTCCTCAGGACAGAGTCTAAAGTGAAGGAGGAAATGCCAGAAACTGAGGTGAAGGGGTCCCCACAGCTAAACAATGACTCCTGCCCGGGACCACAGAGGGAAGGAGCGGGGCCAGAGCTCCCGGGATCAGCATCTGTATCCAAAACACCCGATGTGGCTGGGCAGCCTGCTGGGGGCGTTCCACCTTTGCTGGTGAAAGAAGAGCCCAAGGACGACACTGGCACCTCAGCTGCACCTTTTGCTCTAAGCGCTGTTGACAGAGCCCCAAACAACACAAAGCTGAAAGACTCCTCTGACTTCGTGGCCAATACAGCATCAGCACTATTCAGCCAAGACATCTCCGTCAAGATGGCATCAGATTTTCTTATGAAGCTGTCAGGTAATTGAGCAGCAGCACTGGCTGCTCTTTTATGGGCTAGGAGACACTTTGTCTTGGTTTTACTAAGTCAAGAAATTGCTAGGAGCAAAACATTCTTAAATTGTAATTTCTTGTTTCTTTTGGTAGCAGAGGTGTATGGTGAAAGGCAGAGGGGAAACAGTGAGAGGAGAGAGGGGTTTTGCTGTTTAATTGCTGGGATTAGGAGTGAGAACTGTTTATCTAGGGTTTCATGTTCATTAGCATTTACCTTGGCAAATCTCTTGTGATGCATTTTCCAGACATACTGAATACCTATAGTTCCAGTTGGAAATCACTGAGGGTCACCCAAGTGCCCAGCATGTTCAAAAATTCAGTTTTTAAGTTTTTTGCCTTTATCCTCCTGTTAAAAAGGACCAGTAAAGTATTGGTCACCTTCCTTTCCAAATAGTATTTGAGGCCTATGCTGTAAATGCATGGGAAGTGTGATTGTTACTACTCTTGGGTTTTGTTGCTAACACCTTTAAAAGAACAGTAGTCCTAGAGATTAATTTAAAAATTATTATTATTATTATTGTTTTATACATGTGTTTCATGCTTTTTCACTGTCAGAATATTGCTGTAAGAATGATATTCCTGTGTTAGACTGGAGTGTAGGATTTGTTTAGGTTGGATCTGCTATATTTTATAATTTTCTTTTATTGATTTGACTGACTACTTCAGTACAGTTGATATGCTGGGGAGGTGTTCTATGCCAAATGTTTTGGAAATTGGCCTTGAATTTTTTGAAGAGAAAGAAGTCAGGAAAAATGTCACTCAAGGAACTTCTGTTTCGCAAGGAGATCTCAGTCCCCATGGGACATTTTAGGCTTTGGAGAGAGAAGAAAACCTTTACAACAGAAAATAATTAGTCAGCTTTCTCCTTTAAATGGAAAATAAGTTGTAGTTGAACAAATTTTATTGTCAGATAAACTAAGGAATTAGTTCTGTCTTAATGCCCAGCCTTGGTGAAACCACAGCCATTTGTTAGGAAAATCTTTCCTCATCTTCCCAGATCTTTATACCTCTGGGATCACAGTTCTGGGAGGAATTGAGTAGAATGGGTTAATACAAGAAATCAAGACTGAGGCTTCATGGAGCCAGCCAGGAAAAGAGAAAACAGCGGAGGGCAAGCAGGAGGGGAATTGGGCTGGCACAAATGGCTTACTGTGTTGGTTGGAAGAAGCCACAGGACCTCCCCGTGAAAGAAATATTAAATAATCTGTCAATATAAATGATTATTCTGACTGACAAAAAGCAGGCAGGGTGAGTCTGTTTGGATTTGCTTGTACATTTCTTCAGTTGAGTTGCAAATTTGGTCTTGATATGCAATCCATCTGACACTGCCCAACAGCTGTCCCACACATGTTGTTGTGCCGATGTCGATCTTAAATCCGGGTTGCTGTGCACGAAGAGGCTCTGCACATCAGCAGGGCTGGCCTGGGCAGGGTGCTGCTCCTAATGGCTGCATGGAGCAGGAATGAGAGCAGAGTGCAGGAGAGTGGGGGAAAGCCTGAAAGCTGAGAAAACATGCAAAAATTTGGTGTGTGGCTTTTCATGTAGCAGTTGATGGGAAGCTGTTCACAGTTTGGCAGACGATCATGTTTTCAGTGTCTGCTCTATTGGCATCAGAGAAAGGATACAAATGTACATTATTCATGCAAAAGGCCTATGCAGTTATTTTATGGTGACTTACTAAAGGTCTTGAAACCTGACTTGTATGCACTGTTACCTAGCAACATGTTATAAAGTCTCTGGGGGAGCAAGATGTATCTGTAATTTTGTATGTGCGCATATTTGGATTAAAATGTACTGCCAGTCACCAAGTTCGCTATGCAGGAAGAGCAATGTCAGAAGGAAGGGAATTTCTTTTCTTCTGGGATTTATGTTGTGTTACATACATTTGGTTCATGCTTTCCTCTATACAGAGTGCATAAATTTAGAGTAGAAGTAATTCTCTTTTAGCAAGTTGGCTGAGTATTAGCTGCAGTTCTGATGGTTCAGCTCTGCTGAACGAAGTTCATTTGAGTGATTTCTTTATTACAGCAGTCTTGTTAGGCCCATCAGAGCTTCAATTATTTGCCCTACCTTTCCAATGATCTAAATCTTTTGACATCTCAAATTGTATATGCCAATTTTAACAGGCAACACAGATTTTTCGAGACCAAATTATGTCAAAACAATCTAATTTTCTTCTCTGACAGGCCTTGTGGCTAGGAAAGAAGCAGTAGATAGATATATAGACTTTTAGAATTTGGCATATATTCTTATTGAATATTGATCTTCTAAATGAACATTTATTTTTGTTTGCCAATGTTTATTGTTCCTCTTCTTGCTTGGTGTCAATCTGTATACCTCCAGTTTCATGGGAAACTTGCTGAAGTCCATCCATCATATCCATGTCTCTCCAGTTTAGAGACCAGGGCGTCACATGTGACAATGTCAAATGCTTGGCACAAGTCTGCTTGCCCCTGTCCACCAGTGCTGTAGCTCCACCATAAAAAGCCACCAAATTTATCAGGCGTGATTTGCCCCTGGTGAAGCCACGTTTGCTGTCACCAACCACTTCTTTGTTTTCCATGTGCCTTAGCGTAGTTTCCAGGAGAGTGGAAATTAGAGTAAATAATCATAAAATCATTGTAATTAGGACAAAAAGTAAAAAGATTGTTTCACTGTAAGGTTTAAGTTAGTATTAGGAAAAGCTTTGCCGAGCTGAGGTATTTATACCTCTAGGATAGTTTGGCTGGAGGCATTGTGGCATCTCTGCCCCTGGGGAAATGTACAAACAGCTGCCTGTCAGATATGGCTGGTCACATAGGAAGCAGTAAGATGGACTAAATCTGTGTATCTCTATCAGTGGACCATAGGATGTCATAAGCAGTGGCAAGAAATGTTATCTGAATAAAAACAAGCAGCAAGATGCAGAGATGCAAACTGGGGGGAAATTTACAGATGTTTGAAGTTTAGACCTGATTTGGAGTGGGCCAGAGATGAATTATGATGACACTACCCAAAACAGCCATTCAGTTTTTTTTCAGAAAGGCTCAGGGGAGCTTTAGATTTAAAGAGATTGAGAAATACTGGTGTGGGTGACCTTTTCAAGACCACTTCATGCCCAATTCTGTGCCATTGCTTGCCAGAAAGATCTTTAGTTACGTGTTTTATGAAATAAGGCATAACACAAATCACCAAATGTAAATCTAAAACCTAGAACAAATCTTGATTTTTTTTTCCTAGATTCAGTTCTCTAGGTCCTAGTTTAAGGTAGGAGAGGATTGAAATTGACAAGAAATTTAAAAGGGTTCTCTGAAACTTTATTCAGAGTTTTTTGTAAAGACGATTAGCAGATACTCAACACATAAAAAGAAGAATATTTAAGCATGGGCATGTTTTTACCTTCAAATCTTGCCCTTCTGATTTCAGTAGGTCTGCTTGTACACTTTAAATTTCTCCAGTGTTTTGCTGTAGCATTGCTTTGTCAGAATGTTTTCCTCCCCCAGTCCATTAATTCCATGTTGAAACTTTATAACAGCATTCATATCTTAATTTAAAGAGTATTTGATTTTCCTGTTTCAAAGATTTAAGTGGCAGACATTATACAACACATCTCTAAATACTGGTGTCCTTCCACCCACTTTTCAGGCTTGAGCTTTTTTTTTTCCCCAATAAAAATTTCTTTCACAATGATCCAAACTACAATGGCCAGTGTACCCTAGTGATGTTATTACTGTGCCTACATTATGTACTGCAGTAACTTTTAACATTTGGAAATAAATGAATCCCAACAAAATGAATGGGATTCTTGCACTATTGCTCTCCATGGGATTCTGTGTGGAAACAGTAATTGGTACACATCCTTCATTGCTGGCCTCTCTCCCCACCTCTCTGGGTTTAAACAAGTGCATTGCTCCAGCAAGCAAATCCCTTCATCTTGTGGATTGGTATCAAGTGTGCCCTGCCTCTGCTGTTCTTTTTATGCTCCCCAAGTTACTTGCATGGAAAACCTTAAAAGAAGACAGGAGGAAGGAGCTAAAATGTTGAGGGTTTGGGGCTGGCCGTGCTACACCAGTTAGAAACTGCTTTATCTCAGTTTGTCGTGTCTGCTGTCACTGTCATGCAAGGAGTCAAGTCTTTATTTTGGGAAATAAAGCCACCATGGGACTTTGGTGACTGTCCAAAATATTTGGGCTTTTCATTTGTGTTTTATTAGCTGATTCCATTAATGGAATAATGAGAGAGTAAATTATCAGACAGCTACATACAGCATATTAGTAGAAAAGCTAACTAATAATTTAGATTATTTGTTCTGTTTGGCTCTTGAAAATTACTGTGTTCCTTAAAGGTAACACAAGTAATTTGAAATGTTTTATCATTTGCCATTGACTGTGCTGAACTGGCTGGCTTGAACTCTTCAAGCACCTATTTTTAATAAAATAAAATCATATACAGTTTAATTGCCATAATTTATGTATTTGAGTAGCAAGTTCCAAAGAAAAGACCAGACTGTCTATGTTTGGGAGTCGTAGTTTATGTCAGAATGTAAAATTTAAATTAGAATATGTAAGCTCACAGGACTGGCAATTATTGAGCCATGTCCTTAATTTAAAAATACTGTGAATTCCATAATGCTGCTGTCAGTGTAAATACCCCTGATGTCATCAAGTTCTCTCTTTGAAGTCTCTCCAGATTCACATTTTCCTAATTTCCATATAGACCTTTAGTTTGAAGTAAAATTCTGATATGCAATAGCACATCTACTTAAAACTTGGGCAAATAAAATCTTGTTCTAATCTTTGCTACTGATATATCATCACCCTTATAGTCTCTTCTCAGCAATTTCTAGTCTTGCATCCACAATTTCCCAACATCCTTAAAATCACACCGTTGTGTTTTACATCTTGAAGGAACATGTAGAATTTAGCAAGATAACACAGTGTAGTCTCTGTTCTAATCCAGCAATTTAAAATGCAGAATAACAAACACCTTTTCTTTGTGTGTTTTCAGTCCAATACAACTTAAAAGAAGCCAGCAATATAATTCTGGACCAGATCTGTGCTTACAATTTCATTTTAATGTCTACACAAACTCTTACATTAGGAGTGTAGGACTGGACTAGGCTAATGGCTCTTTTGTTTCCCTGAATACACCATTACTCTGGGCAGAAGTCCGAGCTCATGAGCCTTTCTCTCTCATCTATCCAAAATGGGATTTGAAAACACTGTTAGTTCAATCATCTCTGATTGTTTGTTTTGTTTTTTGTTTTGTTAAACAAATATAAAGGCTGGTCTGGTGATATTTCTCTCCCCTGTTTTTGCTCCTTTGGAGAGAGAAGACATTCCAATATTGCAAGTAATTCTTTCTTATCAGCAATAAATTCCTTCTTGCTCTTTTCACTGCTTCTTCTCTTTTTTCCAGTGTCCTTGCAATCTTACCTGTTCTGCTGCTGTTTTAGTTTTCACCTGGAAAGGAGGAAATGTTCTTAGCAGATGGTACAGCCTTGTTTACCCTGTGGGACTTCGGCTGAGCAGCAGACATCTTGGGGTGTCAGGAGGGATGTGTGGTTCTGCTCCTGCCTTAGCAATTTGCTTGATTCCTTCATTCCACTTGGACTAGAACATGGGGAGATTTTGAGGGCAAAGTAGCAGGACTGGTCATTCTCCTTTGCTATGTCTCATTATGCTTGACTCCAGCTTTCTAAATACAGAGCAGTTTAAAGAAGATCAGTTTACTTAGCTGGCCTTTCTTAACCTAGGCTTGCAGTTTTTAATGTACTGAAGCAATATGGTTTGGAAGACCTCATATTTTAAGTGACCTCCTGAATCCCAGGAGTGTCAAGTCATGGCATCATCATATTTGTGGTTGTCTGTTCTGCCATTGCACTGCTTTGATCAAAAGAAATGTTGTCATGCTGAGCACCCTTGAGCCACAAGTAGCTTTTTCACTGGTAATGCCCATTCTGTCCCTTATAGCCCTATGGGTTAGTTAGGGCAAGGTAAAGAGCTTTAAAATTCAGGTGTAATTGAGAATTCCTAGAAGGGCCAAGTAGCATGAAGTGCTCTGGGACATATTGATACTCCAGGGCAAGAGACACTAAAAGGAACTGCTAGACCACCTAGAATGTCCTGCCAGAAGAACAGTATTTCTCCTTTTGGGCCACTTACTGTGTATGCAGCCTCTGTGTTTAATCAGATGAACATAATTTATCAGCCCAATTGGATTTTAATCTGGAGGTTCTCCAACAGGTTCCAATACCACAGATTTTTCTTACAAAGCAATTAGCTCACTGGGGGCTGCTTCTGCAGTGTTTGTGCTTCTTTCCCAGTTCTTGAATGTCATCAAATATAAGCCATGGTCTCCATTCAGAATGCCAATTCCTACCTGGACATTTCAACTGCTTGAGAATAAAATAATAGATGACTCAAGTCACACCCGTTATTGACCACAGCTGCCTTCAGGGTGATGTGATGCCCACTGTCATGGGACTGTGTCCTCCAAATACAGCAGAACTGATCTGTCATAGGCCCTTGGTTCTTCTTAACCACCATAGCTCAGAGCTTACTGTCTGGGATGGAAGTTTCATCATAGTTCCTTTCAACCCAGACTCTATGGATGCTGTTTCTCATGGCCTTTTTTGGTGGCAGAATTTTTGTTGTGGATTCTGTTTTTTCTTCATGTTTTTCTCTCAGACAGATGGAGCAGTGACCAGCTTCTTGCTGATTGTGACTTGTAACATTGAGCTTGGCTTGGAAGTAATCAGCCCATTTTCCCTCTTTCAGTTATAAACATTTTGAGCATTTAGAAATCCTCTTAAGTGGACTGATGGAGTTAGCAGCTTCTACCAGAGTGTTTCAGATTAGTGGCAGATGCCCAAAGCTTTTCTTGTGGCATTTGGCAGTTTCAGGAAAGTGTTATAACTTTCATCATCTACTTTTGCCAAATGGCTCAAATGGTTCCAGTTGCCAGGAAGATAAAAATCAGCAGTCTGGAATATTCTTTGATCTGTGTTTTTTCTGGATATGGAATAGAACAAACGGAGCATTATCCACTGTGCTTGAGAGATTCCTGCCTGTTGGTTTCATTTGCTCTGTGGGTTTGTTTTGTTTCCTCGCTGTGTATTTCAAAATTAAATTGCTGGGTTTTTTTATTCAGTGTGCAGACAACACATCCTTCATTCTGTTCTCACTGCTGTTCAGAATGAATGTAAATTAAATACAAATTAGGATATGTGTGTGTATCTATTTTTGTATGTAGATAGAAGATACTCTTCCTTCTGGGGAGTAATAATTTTGTCGTTCAAATATACTTTAATAACATTCAACATATTTTTTTGATTCTTGTCTAGTTCTAATTTTTTTAAGGATTCCTCAGTCATGGGATTTTTAAAAACTGGTCATAGTAAAATTTTATTTCCCTTACTTGCAATATTTTTTTCTTACATCTGTTTATTGTTTTCCCTAAAATGACTGGTGGAGGCATCACGCTTGCTATTCCCCATGTGTTAGCAATTTTGTCCAGAGCTGTGGATGCAAGATGGGACAGAGACAAGAGTGGTGGGGACTTTAGTTGTTTAGGGGGTCTTTTTTGTGTTGTGGGTTGTTTTCCCCCTCTGGCTTTTAAGTATGGATCTGATAAATGAGACAATCTGCCCTTTTCCATTTGTCCTTCTGTTTTAGGCTTCACTTACATTAGAATCTGCTTCAGTATATTTCAAGAAAGAGTAAAAACCCTATTAATTGTAGCAATTGGCTTAAACTGACCCAGTAGTTGTCTGATTTTGTTTTTGATTTTCTGGGGCGAGAAAAATGAGGCAAATAACTCTTCTATTTTTGTGTTTTATCTACAATTTAAATGTTTGTTTTTAGAAAACATCATCAGTTCAAGAAATGTGCTGCCAGTTAATTAAAGAAATAAGACTCTAATTCTTTCCTAACTTATTAATTCCCTCTTCTGTCCAAAACAAAGCAGGTAGAGTAGGCAGAATCAGAGACATGGGTAAGAACAACAGTCTGAGATTCTTTTCCTTCATGTAATACTGCCAAAGGCACACCTTCAGGGCTTCCTCTGGGTTGGGGCACCCTGACTATGTTTTATTTTTGTCATTGGTGAGGTATTGTAAACACACAGAGTATTAATATCTCATGAAGAGCTCATTTAGATTATGTCTCATGCTGTGCTGGTCGATTTGTTATCAACATGGTTTTGTTTATCATTGTTGCCCTGGATGATGGCTCAGAAGTGTGAGGAGGCAGAGGCTCCTAGCAGCACGTGCTGACACTGCAGGAGGGATCACATGTGGGGTAGGGACAGAAAGGGAAAGATGTGCAGGGGAAAGGAGGGAGACTTGATTCATTCTGGATCTCTCACTTCATGGAATCAGTCAGGTTAGCAAAGACCTCTGAGATCATCGAGTCCAATCCATGACCAAACACCCCCTTGTCAGCCAGGCCACAGCACTGAGTGCCATGTCCAGTCTTCCCTTAAACGCCTCCAGGGAAGTGACTCCACCACCTCCCTGGGCAGCCCATTCCAATGTCTCATCAACCTTTCTGGAAGAAATTCTTCCTGATGTCCAACTTAAACTTCTCTTGGTGCAGCTTGGAGCTATTTCCTCTTATCCTATCACTGGCTGTCTGGGACGAGAGTCTGACGCCCACATGGCTACAGCCTCCTTTCAGGGGATTGTGGAGTGATAGTGACCCCTAAGCCTTCTTTCTCCAGGGTAAACACCCCCAGTTTCCTCAGCCACTTCTCATAAAACTTGTGCTCCAGACCCTTCACCAGCTCTGTTGCCCTTCCCTAGACTCACCCCAGCGCCTCAATGTTCTTCTTGAATTGAAGGGCCAAGAACTGGACTATCACTAAACTCTTTAAACTCTGGCGTGGTCTACCTTGAAATTTTGGTCCTCTGAGCTATTAGAACTTGTCTTCATCTTAGTAGGGTTTGAGGATACCCTGGGATGAAGAGCATTGAGGCACCACCTTAGACTGGGTCACATTGGCTGCTGACTTTTGACTTGGTGATAAGAGGGTTTTTAAAAAATGCTAATTTGTTCCAAAAGCACTCCTTTTGATCCTTTTTCTTGTGGTAAGGTAATGCAATAAGCGTCTGCCACTGCATACTATAGCATCCAACTCTTGTAATAAGTACCTTGCTTAAGTCTGTGATATTATCTGAATTCTGTTCCATTCTGTTTGTTTATGGATGTTTTTGCCATGGCATATGGTTACAAACTTACACTGACCTATGCAAGTTTAATATCGCCTCTATTTTAAGTGGTGGAGGAGTGTAGGCTCACCCAACCTGTAGTGCTTGCTCTACCTGGCTCATTTTGTGCCCTGGTTCATGGCAGAGACAAGGCTGGGTCCACAGGTTAATGGTTGCTCTCAGTGGGTCATCTTTACCTCTTCACTCAGACTCAGGCTTCCTTTATTTTCTGGGACAAATTTGAATTAATACCTTTTTGAAATGAATAAATTCAAAAGACCTTTTCTTTCCCCAGTGTTCTCTGAAAGTTCAGGCAGACTGCTCTCTCTCAGTTGCACTCAGATCCTGGTGGAGATATTTTTCATATCAGCAGTTGGAGTGGCATGTTTTAAAAGCAGAGGACAGCAGAAGGTAATTCAGCAGAGAAGGTTTGGGTCTCTTTGTTTTTGTGACCATTCATCACCCCAGGTCAAACCCCAGAATAGACTGAGGCCAGGATAAAGAAGATAGATGGAAAATTTTTTGTTAGTATCTTAGTAAAATTAAGATTGGCTTGAGAGCTCTAACTTGTATTTTTATGGTTTAAAGCATGTTTTAATGTTTCATATTTCTACTTTTGCTCTTCTTTATAAAATAAAAAATGCAAAAGCAATTCCTAATGCTGGTAAAGGCTCCTATAGGTTATGCTAAAAATTCCAGATATAAGGTAACGTAATTCTTGAAGTGACTAGAACTAATGTATAGGTGCACGTGGACTATGTGTGCACTCTTTATACCAATTGCCTTAATCCTGTTCTTTGGTAATGGCTTGCCCAGCAGCAAGGAGGAAAATCAAACTCTGAAATAGAGATTAGAAAGATGTGTTGTGTTACAGGGTAATGCAGTAGCGTTAAAAATCATTAGCACACCCCCTAAGACAAACATAAAAGATTTGACCTATGTGGAAATGAAAGGCTCAGAGTAGCAAATGTGTTTAATTCTGATAATGATGGCAATTGTACCCCATATTTTAGAGTTCAGGTGTCTGGGAGATGGTAAGCACTTCATAGTAGGATGCAGGAATTTGGGTTCTCTAGGAGTTTTGGGGGAGTTGCTGAGGAGGAGAGTGTCTGAAGAAAGATGCCAAAAAAGGGAAGTAAGGGAAGTAAAGGGAAGTAAGAAGCTGAAATGGAGGAGAAAGTAGACCAAGGGTTTAAGCAGGTAAATCTAGCCAGATTTTGTCTTTTGTGGAGACAGAAGTTTAGAGAGGTGGGAAAAATGTAAACTTGCCAAAGTTAAAGGCACTCAACAAGTCATCTGCTGTGTGTTACTGGGAATTTAAAGTGACATTTTGGCCAAGAAAAGGTCATGAAGAAACAGGGAAAGAAGTATCTCTTCATGGTTAAATTAAAAAAATTATTAGAAGATTTACTTGAAGAATAGTGCAACTTCTTTAGCTTTCTGTTTGTCATGCCTCTTCCCATGAATTTATGTTGGCTGGGTTTGGAAATATTAATAGCTGTTCTGGTTTTATCCTTTTGACCAAACACCGTGCAGAGGTTCTGCTGCTGTCAAGAGGTATTAGAAAGGCCCTCCAAGCACTGCTCGCTGTGTAGATCTTAAGCAGCTCCCCAAAGTCTCCTTACCCTCCTCTGAGGCTGTACAGCTGCTTAGGAGGAGTATTCAAAAGGAATATTTTAAACTTACTCTCTTTCTTTTTAGGGATATAGAGCTTAGAACAGTGCAGAGCTCTCTTCTGAAAATCGCTTAGTTCTCTTCTTAATACAGCAACTTTTAGGACCTAAGAATTTGCTATCTTTTCCCTTTTACTCCCCTCTTATATTTTCTATCTTCCTACTCTTCATATCTTGCCTCTCTTCCGTGCATTAAAACCTTAGTATGTCATATCCATGGGTTTTGCCAAATTTGCCCTTAGGTGAAATGTTTTGAACTTCCACCAGGCCTGTAGAAAGCCTACAAACCAATGACAAGGGAAGAGTTTTAGGGAGGAGTAGGGGGAAACACATGAGAGAATGTTCTTCTGAGCTTTGGTACATACAGTAGTTGTTGTGTTTCAAAAGTGCCCCTTTGTAGAAAAGGTGCAGAAGTTTGTTTGTCCCTTGAAGCATCTTTGAGCACAGTTGGATGTGTCTGCTGCCTGTAGCTGCTCTAGCATTTCTCAGGTTATGGTTTCTCCCTGTTACTACCTGTTCCAGGATTATGTATTACACTGAATCTCACTTCTTTCCTTCTCTTAACAGCTGCAAATCAAAAAGAGCCCTTGACTCCTAATTTTAAAGTGAAAGAGGAGCCTAAGGATGAAGAAGCTGGAAGTTCAGCCGTGTCTCAGCCCAGCTATGTGTTCAGCCAAGAGTCTGAAGCCTCAGCTCCAAACATCCCCGAAGAGAAACTCAAGCCACAAGAAGCACAGGCAAATGTGATGAGGCAGGATATGTCAGTCAAGGCAGCATCTGAGCTCCTCATGAAGCTCTCAGGTAGATATTTCATTTCATAATGCTGAATTTTTAATTTTTTTTTTGTGTGTATGCTGGCAGGGTTACCTTGCAAGAAGGTAGGTTCAGCTTTATAGCAAGCCAAGGAACAATTGAGAAGGCCTGTCTACAAAGTGTCATGTATGTGAAATATCTCAGTTTGGTCTGTAGCCACACTATCTAATTATCTCTGCTCTGATTTTCAAATTAATGACTATGGAATAAGTCAAAATAAATGATGCCTTAAAGCTTTTAAGTGCTATAATTTTTAAATGTACCATGTAAATTTAACCATGGTAATACCAATTTATTCACAGGTGTCTCTTCATTAACATCATAAGAACATTTCTGTACTTTACTGTACCTGACATAGCTTTATAGAATATGACTTTTAAAGCTTTTATTTTTTTCTGGCAATACCTTGTACTCAAAATTATAAGATACACTGTTAAAAAAATTGTGTAAACTGAGCCAGCTTTTTGTATTTAGCAAGAGCACTTGAACTTTCTTACACTGCCTCAGTGGTAGGTTCTCCTGCCAGACAACTAGGCAGTGTACACACATAGGCAGTGTTTAAGCTGGAGGGAGTCAAGTAAAACGTATGTTCTGCTAATTATGATTTGTCTACCTTTCAGAGTCAAGGTTTAAGAGAAAGTAAAAGGGTTGAATTCTTCCACTGGGATCAGGTTAAGTGAATGATGAAAGGGCTTTGAACTTCTAACAGACCAATTTTTAGGACCAAGACATTAAAGTCAGTCTGGCAGGCTGGGTTTTGTGATTCTGTGCCTGAACTGGATCTGATAGATTTTAAGTCTTCTCCAAAGCTAGACAAGACTTATTTTTTTAATTGTGCCAAAGTCATGCAACAAGTGCTGGTGGGAATGTTTACAAATTTAGTAACTTCAGAGATCCCTGTCAAACCTACCTGAAATCGGTTGTCTTGATTGGACACTGTCAGCTGTGAATTTGAGCTCAAACTTGTATCTGAAAGACTTGAGCTGACTAGGATCTCCCCCATAAAACATGTAATTAATTCACTCCTGTTCATGCCTCCACATTTTAATTTGCAGAAGACTTGAATCAAGCCTTCCATGTTAATGGTGCCAAAAGTGTTTCCCAAGTACAAAAGCCGACCAGAGCACCAGTTTCCAGATTTTTTTTTCTCAGATTGCCAAATACAAACCTCTTGGTTATTGGTGTAATTCACAGTTGCTGCTGATAACTGGTTTGAGTGAGGTGTTTTGGTAACAAAATTTTGCAGCCTAATGAATGCTAAGCTGTGACTATTTTTTTTTGGTGCATATAAATTTATATAACTGTTTTTATAAAGAAGGAGCTCTGTAATTTAACGTTTTGTGAAGCACTTCAGAGACACGAGGGTTCTGGATTGTCAGTCTGGAGTTCAGCACTGGCAGGCTGTGTTTAAATAGTTCTATTGCTGCCTGTTATGTTAGAATATTTGTGCCTTAAATACCTGTTTATATGAGAGGAAATTCAGCATGTATTAAATCTTGGTCAAGTCTTCAGCTTGTGTTGAGATCTCCCAGGCTTTAAAGGGAGATCCCAACACAAGAAAGTAAGAAATACACCAGTGTAACATTTTTCTTACAAGCTCTTAGGGACTAAGCAGTTTTTGCTGACAGTGGTCTTTTTGGCTAATGCATAGATTAGGATGTGAAGAGTGACTGGGATTTATGGAGCTGGTGTTGTTGCCGTGGGTGTTCCCTCATCAGCCAGGGGGTGGTGGGGTTACACCCAGTTTGTCACAGACAGTTTTCAACCTGCACTTCCCTCAATTCCCATCTGAGACAGAAACTGGAGAGGAAAACACTGAGATACAGTTTAATGTAGGACAGCAACAAGAGGAAAATCTTAAGATGATTAGCCTCTTTAGTGGTTTATTTTGGGTTTTTTTGAATCTTTACCTTACCTGGTAGAATACTCCTATATCACTGTTGACTTCAGAGCCTACTGTAAGCACTTTGCAGCCTGGTTTTGGTGACTTAGAACTTACTTAATTAAACCACTTCATAGAATCATAGAAGGTGATGCCTTAAGTTTTAGCTTTCATATTATTCAGATTCTGTACTGCCTTAGTATATAACTCTGAACTATAAGGTGTTAGCAAGTTCTCCTCACAGTTCAGTTCGACAAAACAATGCTTTCCCAGCCTGAGAACCAAGGGCACCATTGCAGCTTCAGTGCAGCCAAAGTGCTGCTATCTTGCAGCCCAAAAAGTACAAACAAGAGCAAATTGAGGAGAGCAATCTGAGAGGATGGGACTTCATAACCTGGAGCTGTATTTGAACAATTAACCCCAATATGTAAATGGGGTTAAAACTTACAGAAGCATGAAAAGGTGTGACCTGTCATCCATCTTGGGTGTAGCCTCAGCCAGGCTCTTGTGCTATCCAAAGTGTATCCTTTGAAGGCCTTTTAATAAATACTTACTTTATTCCTTTAACACTGTCTAGACTCTGTTCTAGGTAGCCTCTCAAGGCATCAAGGGACCTTAAAGATGACAAAATCATTTAGGCTGGAAAAGACCACCCAGGTCCTTCACTCCAACCATTGACTGATCACCACCTTGTCCTGGGCCACAGCACTGAGTGCCACATCGAGTCATTTCTTGAACACCTCCAGGGATGGTGGCTTCACAATCTTTCCTGATGTCCAGCCTGAACCTCCCCTGGTGCAGCTTGAGGCCATTTCCTCTTGTCCTGTTGCCGGTTGCCTGGGAGGAGAGACATCCCCAGCTATAACCTCTTTTAAGGGAGCTGTAGAGAACAATCATCTGGTTCCAACACCTCTGCCATGGGCAGGAACATCTTCTACTAGAAGATATTGCTCAGAACCTCATCCAATGTGGCCTTGAACACTTCCAGGGATGAGGTGTCCACATTTATTCCTGAGCCACCTCTTGAGATTAAAAGGAAAACAAGAACAAACTTCTTCCTTTTTCATGGTACTGGAAAGAAAAAAAAAATGGAACAAGTCTGTCTTAATGTTTTACTCTCTGTGGGAAATCCTCAGTCAAGTGCCCTTGTTAGATTTGATATATTTTATAATTGGGGTTAAGTCAAGTCCCTTCAGATTCTCTATATGCTTGGTAAGGACTGAATGGATTGTGTTCTTGCTTTGTTCTTTCCCTTTCTTCTGCGTAATGCTAATTACCAAAACCTGCATCACATACAAATTCAGGAAGGAATTTCCAACATAACAGTGTTGTGCTTCCTGCATTCCTGACATACATGCTGCTGTTATCCTCTGAGCAAGCGTACTTCTGATTGTTTCAGCCTTGTGGGTGGGAGCCAACAGGGATTTGGGCATAGACCTTGCTATTTCCTTCCATGTAAGGGATAAACTGGTTTGTATTTTTTACTGGGAAATCTCTTTTCCCAAACAGAGGTGCTGTGTTGGCAGCTCTTAGCTGTACGGGGTAGTGAAAGGCCCTTCCATCTCTGGAGCCTGGTTTGGTCTGGTGCATGCTGTAGGGTAGGTTTATTCCAAATCACCAGGCCTTTGCCAGCCCCCATTTGTCAGCTACTCAGAAATTACTCCAGAGCTAGGAAAAGTTAATAGAATAAATATTTTTTCCTGTACTAGAACATTAACAGAACATTTGTTAGCTGTCATTGGAGAAGCAGGTGGAAAGGAACAAGAGAAAATCACACACAGCTATTTTAGTTCTACAAGACAAGACTGTCTCTTTCAAGCTGAAGGGCTCTTTGGACACTTGCTTCTAGCAACATGGCCAGAGTTTGGGATCAAGCCCTTGCCCCACACATTACTGAGGTGGAATTTGACCTTTTACACCAGTTCTTTCTCTCCCATGTTCCCCTGGGATTCAGGTCTCCTACCCCACAGTTCCTAGACTTGATTCCTACTCACCCCTCTTCCAAAAGATTATCTAGGCTCAGAGGGCTCGTGTCTCTTGGGCATGTCTGGGCAGAACTCACTTCCCCCCAAACAGCCAGGACAAAACTTCCTAACAATCAAGCTACTATTTCAGAAAAAATCAAACACCCATTTGAAAGAAATGGTGTTTGGAAGTTAGTGGGCAAAGTTTGAGCAGATTTTCAGCCTTCATTCTACAGAAGAAAATAAAATTACCACTGTGATATGTATGAGTGCACAAAGGTGAGCTGGGAATTCTGTCCATTGCTGAGTCTTGGCTGAGACTAGGTCCAGTGGTAAGCAAACAGATTTGAGGAGAGAGTGGAGTGGGGCAAATTGCTCTCATCTCTGTTTGAAAGGGTGCCATCCCTGCAAGATTTTAAATTCCCATAAAATATTGTACAAAATCAGTTAGAAGAAATGGGAGTAACGTGTTTCAAATACACCTGTTTTTTACATTTCTACCAATCTTTTTTCATGGAAAAGCTAATTTAATTAAGTGGCACCCTCAATGATTCCTGGTCAGTTTTATACACTCGGTCTTGTAAATTGAAAAGTACATTTCAGAGGAGACTGAAATTAAAAATAAATATTTGAATTTACATGCCATTGTTAGAGCTGAAAAACTCATTTTCTGCTGAAATAGTCATGCTGCTGATATGTTTGGGACATGTATTAGCTTTTAGAAGCATGCAATGTTTTGTCTTCTCGTCCAGAAATGAGTGTATAGGTGGAAGAGTATAAAATCTATCCCAGGTAGTAGCACTTTTTAAGTAATGTTTTGCTCAGGGACATTAGTATGTCCTTGTTTTTCCCAGAAATGTTGTCTGAATCACATTTACCTTTATTTCAGATCTATCCTATTTTTGAAATGTGTTCATTTTGCATGTAACTCAGGTTGCTTTCCTCCCCTCCTTTTTCCGTGGGTCAGTTCCCCATGTATTGCACATCTCCTTGTTAACCCAAGCAAGTGCATGACATTTTGTACCCTTTGGTTCCTTTGGATTTTTTGTTCTTCAACCCTCAGGTCACACAGTGTTTTCTTGTAATATACCAGTACCAGCAAAGTGTCTTAATTTTGGGTTATCAGCACATGCAATTAGTGCAGACTTGCTTCATGACCTCAGCACACAAAGTGAGGTGCTGCCTACAACTGAGTCCAAAAGCATTCCTGATCAATTCCATTTATTACAGCTAATTATATGATACTTCTTCTTTTGGAACAGCTGGTTATTACAGGGGAGGGCTGTGATGGGGTTTTTGGGTTGGTTTCTTTTTTGATTAAGCCTATATCCACTTAAAAATGTGTATGGTAATTTTGTATTTCATGCCTTGTCATTAATTTTTTTGATGCTGTATCATACATTTGATTGAAATCACATGGATTAGAACAACTATTTAAAAAGAGTGAAACAAGGAGAAAAGAATGATAGTGCAATTTTAGCATAAGGTGAAGATCAGAATTAATCTTGCTGCATATTCATTTTCCACAACATTGTGGACTGCTCTGGGAAGTGCCTGTGTGGAGTTAGGCTGCTGTCTCTGGAGATCCCTGTTGTACCTCATGGGAGTCCCTGCTCCTGGATTGATTCAGGAGAGCTGTCAAGACTTTCATCCTGGCTTGGAAAGCCTCAATAACGGGCAGGGAAGGGAAAATACAGGGCAGTCTTTTGTTCCTTGGGGCTTCTGTAGGAGCTCAGAACATAAGTGGGGAAGTGTATGGTCCAAAATAAGACTTTTTCTTTGTGGGAAGTAGAGAAATGGCAAGCCATGGCAAGTCACATTCCCAGATTAAACCCTGCTACTAGCCAAGTGGGTTTTGTTGGGGCTTTTTCTCGTTTTGGTTTTTATTTTAACCAGATTGTTCAAGTGGGGTCTTGCAGGTACCACCATCATCCTACCATTTAAATGGAAGGGGCAGCAGATGTCTGTCACAACTCTAATTAGTTTATGGCTTTAATTAGCTCCATTTTTTTTCCTTGGATCACATTTCTGTGAAGCAGCTTGTAGTTGCAAAATTCTGTAACATGGGAGTTCAGAGGTTCCACTTTAATAAATATGAGCCATTTAATGATTTTTTTTAATGCAGGATCCTGTTACATTGATTCATTGACATTGTCTTATATAAAACAGAAGTTTGAAAAAAATACTAGCAAAATAAAGCATCGAGCACAGCGCCCTAGGGAACGTCAGATGTTCCTTGTTGTGTCTCTGTAGCAGAACCTTCAGGGCTTGCCAACTGTTCCCTACCTCTGAGGTTTTATTTAAGCTGTTTTAGGGCATGTTTGTTTCTAGCAAATCAGAACAATTAGCATAACAAAACGCCTGATTCTCCGTGCTGAGAGCTTTTGAAGTTGGTACAAGTTGACCCACTATTTACCCCTGTCTGCTTCATTGTGGAGACTGGTACATGAGTCCAATTTATGAGACATATGGGAAAGGCTTTCTTCTTCTCTAAATTGATTCAAAAAGTTGATTTGTAAAGCTGATGGGCATTTCAGCAAATACAAACAACTTTGAATTTTAGTCACAGGGTGAAGTTGTAAATAAATTGGTGGGAAGAAACAGGAATGATTTAATAAGTATTCATTTGATTTTGGCAATGCAAGGTTGTTGGACTGCTGTTGTGTCAGCCAAAGCAATATTTCCTGCATGACTTGTGTTCTTTATGAAATCTATCCCTTATTTTTGACTTCTATCTCAAATAATGGGAAAAGCAGAGTGTGCTGCTTTAGGAAGGGTTCAGTATCCCTTCCAGAGCATGTGAGTGCTGCATGGAATCACAGAATGGTCTGGGATGGAAGGGACCTTTAAAGGTCATCCAGTCCAACCCAGCAACAAGCAGGGACATCTTCATCAAGATCAGGTTGCTCAGAGCCCCGTCCTACCTGACCTTGAACGTTTCCAGGAATGGGCCATTTACCACCTCTCTGGGCAACCTGCTCCCATGTTTCAACACTCAGACTGTAAAAAGTTCTTCCCTTATATATAGTCTGACTCTACCTTCTTTTGGGTTAAAACCACTGTCTCTCATGTCACAACAGGCTAAACAGTCTGAACTCAGCTCTCTCACAAGCCTGCTCTAAGTACTGGAAGGCTGCTGTAAGGTCTCCCTGAAGTTTTCCCTTCTCCAGGCTGACCGACCCCAGCTCTCTCAGCTTGTCTCCACGGGGAAAGTGTTCCAACCTTCTGATCAGTTCCATCAGGTCATGGCTTCCCTGTGCTGGGAGGCGTTGGGGAACTGAGCCTGTTCAGTCTGGCACAGGAGATCTAAAGGCCAATTGGATTGCAGCCTGCACCTACTTGAAGGAGACTTGGAAAAGAGGTGGAATTAAACTTTTCTCCCTCCTGGCAGATGGTAAAAGAAGGGGTAACAGCTGCCAGCTGCAGTTTGGGAAGTTCAGAGTGGGCATTAAGAAAAGTTTCTAGTGCTGCTTTAGAACAAGTCTTATCTTCCTTTTGAAAGTTCTGCAGGATGAACCTGCAGCTGGCCTAGTGCTGAAGGTTCATGAAATAAATTTGTTTGGAGGGCACCTCAAGGGTCATCTATTCCAGACCTCTGCTCAGAGCAGGTCAAGCCAGGCATGCTGCTGAGGGTCTTACCAAGTTTAGAATGTGTTCAGGGATGGAGAGCCCAACCTCTCTCAGCAATATCTGTCAGCATTTCCCCATCCCAATGGGAATTCTTTTTCCCGTATCTATAAACAGAATTCCCCATGTTCTGTCTTGTCTGTTGACTCGTACGATCACTGTGCATTTATGAGAGAAATCTGACTTGAGCTTCTCTGCACCTTCCGTTTATTCCTTAGAGAGCTGTTGACAGCAATAAAGTGTCCCCTTAGTGTTGTTTTCTTGAGGCTGAACAAACCCAGTTCTCACAGCTGATCTCCTCTTCTGTCTTGCAGCGGCCCTCTGACAACCTTGGTTGCCTTCCACTGAACGTGCTCTGGGGATGTCAGTGTCTGCCCTGTACTGGGGCAGCCCCAGATTGGGCACAAACCCCTAAATGCAGCTTCGCAAGTGCAAACAGAGGATAAGAATTCCCTCCCTCTGCCTGATGGCTGCAGATCTGATAATGGGGCCTGAGATAGGGCTGGCCTTGGGTGCCACAAGGGCACTTTGCTGACTTGTGCTCAATTGGGGCTGGAATGTGATAGTCCCAACTTTCAGAGAGATTGAGTAAGGTCTTTCTAGAACTGGCCAGCCTCTGTTCCAGGCTGTAGAACGGTGTTGTCTGAGACTAAATTCCAGAAGTGCTCTTACTGCTGCACCTTAGAGAGGTGACACTGTCAGGCTTTCAGGAGTAAATGTTTTTTAAAAACCCTGAGCTTTTAGGGTTTTTAGGCCTTACTCAGCACAAGAGTTGTTCTACATTTCTGCTTTTCTAGGTTTGGAGGGGTTTTTTAGCAAGAATCACTACTTTGTGATTCCTTACATCTGTGGAACCTGAAAACTGTGGAAGAAATTGCTTCCTCCTGGAACAAGCCTGTCCAGTGCTCTATTTTTCGTATCTGATGTGGAAAATGATCTTGCTTAATGTGAATAGCATGACACTCGTTAAGGCTTTTGTAGATAAGATGGTTAAAAGTTATACAGCTCTGTAAAGAAACAGCATCTCTGTGGCTTGATAAAGTACATCCAAGTATGAAATAGTTTCCTCTCATTTTGTTAAGGTGTTTCTGTATCACACAGTTAATAGCAGAAAACGACATATTGGGTGATATAGTTCATCTTTTGCCCTATGAAGTGTCTCAGTACTGCTGTGCTGTTATTCTGAGCCTCACCCAGGTTAGTTTTGAATGAATAGCAGACTGTGTTTTGGAGATCATGGTCTGGATACCTTCTGAGCTGTTTGACTCTCTTTAGCCCACAGATTTTGCTGTACCATTATAGAAATCTGACCTGAAGAATAAAACCTGACTGTCATATACTAACTTCATATTCTGATACATTGCAGATTATTTAACCAGCTCACCTACTAGGTCTCTTATAAAAGTCAAAGATAAAATGATTTCGTTATTTAAAGCAGGAGACCTTTTTGTGTGCCTGTACTTGACTTGAAAAACTTTAGCTGTGCTATAATCATGTGAGATACCTATGTAAAGAAATAAGGGCTATCACCTTAGTCCACAATGAACAGCACAGAAGGGAAAATAATCCTCAAGAAGCTGGAGTTGGACTGCCTATATGGTGAGACAGGTATTGGCATAACCTTAATTACAGTATTTTGCCAGCACAAGATCTAGCACAGCAGGATTTTATGCCTATGATTGCTTCTTGTGGGACAGACTGACTGTGTTTCCCCTTCATTAGCTCTTGTAAAATTATCAGAAACCCTCCTTCAGTCTTCTCTTTGTGTGTTTGCTTTGGGGATTTAGAGTATGACAGAATTCACATTTGGCAGGGACATTCTGTCAGATCAAAAGGGTGCAGCTGGAAGGATAAAGGTCAAAGGAAATGATCAAATATGTAGATGTAGTTAAGGCAATTGCAGTGCTCACTGATGGTGAGGGAGAGAAGGTCACTGGTATTGCTTGACTCTTGCCTTAGTTGGGGTCCTGTCAGTTTGTCTGATACAAAAGCACTTGCAGGACAGGGAATTAAACTGTGTGGAGCAGGAACAGAAATAGAAAGAATATTTTAAAAGCAGAGAGAGCAGCAAAGGTCAGCTTGACTCTGCACCTAAATTTGGCAGCTGGGTGCAGAGCTCAGTCTGTCAGACATCTGAAGAACTCATTTGTTTGTGGAGTTACCTGAGCTTTTGATTGACACTGTTACCTGATGCGTTCCTTTGCTGCTCTGTGCTCACTTTCAATGCACAGCATGCTATTTTTACACTTTTTAACAGAGATGCAGTATTCTGTGCTTTTATAATAAGAGACTAATAGAAGCTTTAAACAAAATTTTAAAAAGAGAAAAATCTTCTTAACAGGACAAAAAAAAGGCATTATGATATTTCTAACTGGTCTTCAGCTGAGAATTCACTATAAAAAATTCTGAAGTCTGAGATGTATCTGTGGATAGTAGAGGGTAAAGATTTTTATCAATGTTTAGATGTGTCTTTTAAAGGTCAAGAAATGTCATAAGCAAAGATTGAAAGCACTTCATGTAAATTGTTCCTGGAACTTATCCAAGTGGCGTTTATCTCCTGGCTTCAAATTTTATTTTTTTTTAAGAGCTGTAGGAAGTAAAACCACTTTTTCTCTATTCCAGAAATGTGGAGAGAGGCAAAACCCAAGGTAATGTAAAAGGACTTGGTGATACATATTAGTTTAATTTTAGGTAGAATGCTGATGCATTCATGATAAAGGGATTCTGTCCATCTTTTGCTGGAGGCGACACCAACCAACATGACACCAACCAGCTGAATAAGCTGAAAACATTTTTGGGGATAACCAAACCATGTTTTGGTGCCTCTGAGATCCATTGGAATACTGGGCAATTGAAAATGAAAGGCCTGAATCTTTCACATGTGGAATAAAATCTGTGAAGCTGACACACTCACGTGTGAGTTAGAGAGGATGGGAAAACCAGAACAAACAAATTTTGTTGGAATGATTCCTTACCTGGATGTTCCTCCTGGTATTTAACTCTGTTCGTGCATTTATTTATGTTCTTGGTTCTCAAGACATATTGCCTTTTTTATGCTGTCTCTGGGGTTTCTAGAAATTGGCTTCTAGACTATGGTTTTGTTTTCTAGACCTAGGACACTGGAGAGGAAGGCAAGAAGGGGATGATATGGACTTAAGAAAACTGTTCATTAAGGTTAATGGACCTTGTAAGGCATGAGGGAATATCTGTCAGCCTTGACAAAAGCATAAGCCCCAGAATATTCCTGTCGTCTAGAAAGCTTGTGCAGGTGTAATGAACAGGTTCTTCACATGGTTTTCTGGAATTTTCCATAAAAGAGAAAGAGGAGAAGATGAGGTTCCCTAATCTGCCCCTATCCCCATACTGGTACTTCTGACTGTAGGTGCTGGTACTTCTACTGAAACAGAGTAATTTGGAGTTTGTAAGAGGCCTTCAGTGCCCACCTCAGGAGAGCTGGGGTGGAGCTGCAACTTCATTTAATAAATAGAAACAAAGCTTCACTAACTAGTGTGTCATCACACACACAGTATTCATAGAAAGTGATGTAACTCTCATATTTGCAAATATGCAACTGTTTTCTGCTTTCTAGTTTGAAAAATTATTTTCAAGAGTTTGCTTCTATTTATAACAGCCAGAAGAATACTGAGGCTGTCAGCTGCTTGCTTCCCTTCCCATTTGCAGGGATGCGGTGCACAAATTATAACTCGGTAATTGTGATTTCTGCTTTGAGCACTCTGAAAAATTACAGCCTAATTAAATAATTATGGCGGTTGTTTATTCTTTTTTCTTTTCTTTTTTTTTCTTTTTTTTTTGAATACATATTTGCAGCTGAGAGTTTCAAGGAAGCCCAGATGGTGAAGATAAAGGAAGAACCAATGGAAGTTGACATCCAGGACTCGCAGGCTTCGGTGTCACCCGGGCAGAGCGTTGGCTACGGCACTTTACTGGGGCGCGACCAGAAGGCACCTGAGGGCCGTGTGCTGCCAGAGAGAAACCTCTTCAGCCAGGACATATCAGTGAAGATGGCATCTGAGCTGCTCTTCCAGCTATCAGGTAAATCCAGCGCAAACTGCTCCGTAGCTGGAATTAAAGAGCAAAATCGGATTTTTTTGTGTGACCCCAAAGTTCTATGAAACTGTGAGATCACCGGGGCTGAAAACTAATAGGAATCTTTCAGCCGTCACACTTGAAACACAGAGGCCTTGCCAAATGTCCCCCACAGTCTGCATATGCTTTAAAGCACTGTGGCAGCCAGGTCAGGCTCGCAGTATTTCAGCTGAGCTGGAAAAGCCAGAGTTCAGCTCCTGTATTTTTGAAAGCTAATTAAATAATTTGTGACAACTGCTTTGATCCCTGTAGAGGGGAATCTGCAGATGGCAGTTCCTGGCCTAAGTGGCCAGTGGCTGCAGGATGCAGCACTCCTGGGGCTGCACTGCCCACTTCCCTTGGCAAAGAAGGTGAACCTCATCTGTCACACAAAGGCAGGGGGACCAGCACTGTGTTCAGTGAACACTGGCATTGCATGCTCTGCATGGAGTTCTAACACTGACATGTGGAGCTGAAAAAACTTGTTGGGTGTTAATTTAAATAAAGTCATGCCCATTCTCTAATAATGCTGGAACCATTTACCCAGGGTAATTTAGGGTAATGCTGGTACCTGAAAGCATTAAAATAGTTCTGCTGAATAAAGTTTGATAGAGAACATATGGCATATGCTAATCACAAAACTCATGTGTGTTCCTCTGCAGAAAAGGTGAGCAAAGAGCACAACCACAATAAAGATAACACCATCAGAACTACAGCCAGGTGAGTACTGCCCATGGTTACAGCTGCTCTGTAAATAGCATTGCCTCCTTTTGCCTTGTGAACTCAAACCTGTCTCCTGTAAATGTGACCTGATAGTACAAATGTAGGATACTTCCATGAGTAATGGAGCTCATATCTGAAAAGCTACAACTATAGATCTGATTGTTTAGGGTTCATAAGTCAAAAAGGCCCAGGGGCTTTTGTCTGTTCTCCTCTGATCAAGTAGTCACACATCATTTTAAGGATTATTTATTCTATTTTTTTCAACAAAAACTGAAACTTACAAGAAACTATATGGTATATGCAGTGCTTGAGGGAAGACCAGGCTGACAACTGGATTTTAAGACATGGACCAATGTAAGAAGAGGTGATTTTGATTGTTTTATGTCTAGCTAGATTTCTTTAGAAAAATTTCAATTTAGTATTTCTGTAATCTCAATACATTCTAGAGATGAATTTTTAAAAGTCAGACTGTAAGACAGTGCTAACAAGATGTGTTAAAGATTACAGTTACATTATTACAATAATTTAAATTAAGCAGGAGTTAAATACATGATCCTATTGTGGCCTGTGCTATTAAAGAGATGTGCACTTTACAGCACTGTGGCTGGGAACAAGCCCACAAGGTGTTTATGTATCCGTGAGCAGCAAGGTGAAGTGTCCCTATGGAAACATTTAAAACCCTTGTGCAGTAAGTGGTATCTGCAATTGGTAAAGACTTAGGAGCCCTTGGTAGGGTAGGAGGAGTAGGCAGGAATTGACAGGGATATATTTCTTACCTGAAAGTTCCCTAATTGTTGTGGATGAGTTGGAGACTGAGCACACTGAAGTGATGAAGAGTTCATTCAAAGATGGAGTAAGAGCTTCTTGCCTCTGCAGCTCCTTTACAGAAGTTCTCAGTGGTAACTTATAACAACTTTGCCCAGACAGAATGGAAAAGAATTTCAGTTGCAAAGAAAAGGTCTCTGAAATACATTGTACTTAAATTTCTAGGCCTATCCAATTCATTCATGGAGCTGCAATAAATAACTTGTTTTTAATAAACTGACCAGCTCAGTAAGTGTACATTAGGGACTTTTTGATGTTACAAGTTGAAAGATAATTCAATTGCGCTTTTGGCTTCTGGTTACAGTGAATGCTTCCCATATTTGCTAGTGTGGGAATTTGTCAGATATGCAGCCTGCTCAGCCTTTCTGTGCTGCTTAAAAAGCAGAAGCCTGAGACACCAACAGAGAGAAATGCACATATTGTCCAACTACTCATTAACCATCCAGGGTGCGCTGCAGGGACGGGCTGACAAATAGTTGAAAATAGATTTCAGTGTCTCATGATGTTACCAGCAGGACTGGTGTGAGAATCCAGAGCTACTTTTGGATCTAGCAAAGATAATCCCAATTGGAAAGGTTGAGGACAGTTCAAAGATAACTTGCCCTTCTTTTGGCTGCCAACTTTTAAGAGGATAGCACAGTTGGCTGTTGTCAAACTTGTGTTGAGCTTTACTGAGACATCCTTACAGTGGCTGCTACCCATCAGGGCATGAAATGCTGAGTGCCTGGTTCAGTTTCTCTGGGTGCTTTTCTTATCTTGCCTATTTATCAGCAGAAGAAGACATGAATGAGGACATATTCTTAAAGAGGGGAAATGAGTGAATCTACTAAATCCTGTGAGTTCAAACAGATTGGCTTGAAAGACCTTGCCAAAAAACAAACCAACCCACCCCAAACCAAATAAACAGCTGGAAGTCTTTACTGGTGAGGGTATGACGCCTTCTTAAAAATAGAATGTGATGGAGCAGCCAGTGGAGGATAGAGGCACTTGGACTGCATTAAGAAAACATGTGGCGTTGCAGTTTGGCTCACCAACCCACATCTGGAGTAATGACAGAAAGGCATTTGGATCACAATTGCTGTGTGAAATGTGCTGACAGCTGCAGAGAGCCAAGGTGAGGTCAGTGTTGTCCACCTGTGAGTAGCTGGAAGCACAAAGATTTAGCTGTGTCAGTGCTGAGGCTTAAATCAGCAAACCCCCAGCAAGATGGGTACACAAACACTTTTTGCTGTCTTATTCTTTATTAGCATTTCTAACTGTCCCCTATCTGTTGCTGTTCCTCCTGTGAGTATTCCTGGACTTTGCCAGCATATACTTCCATATGACTTTGCTTAAGCAGCCAGAGCTGGCAAGGATTCCTCACAGTTCAGTGGCTGAGTGAGATGGTAGAGCCTGCCATCTGTGATGAGAAGACAGAAAGTGGAGAAGCAAGTGATCTGGAAGTGAGTACACCAGCATAAGATGCCAAGATAAGTTTCTTTCATCTAGAGAACTGTGTAGCCATGAAACTGGAAAAGTGCAGCCAGAGGAAAAATAAAAAATATCCTAAAGCTTAACCTTCATCAGAAAGGACTTTGCACAGTGATTGAAGACAATGTGTAATTTCTTGCTAAGAAGCAGGAGCTCCTCCCTCCACACTTTACACTGGGAATCAGAGGACAGATCTGCTGGAATAGAAATAACAATAGGGCCTCCTCTGAAGAGACTGCTGCCATCCTAGAGGAAGGCAGAGAAGAGGTATCCAAGGATGGTTCTGTAATTTGCCAGAGGCCAGTGGAGGAGAGGGAAATCCTTGGGATATGACATGATGTGGCCTTCAACAGCACCTGCTCATGATCTATGGCCCAACCTGAAATAGATAAACCTTGTACCATCTGTTTTGCTTAGAAGCAGCAGTAAGCAGTGTCCCAGTGACTGAATGTAAGACACAAGCAGGAAGACCAATATGGAAACCCGAGCGGATTACAAGATTTTGAAGAGTTACAATAGTAATAAAACATTTTTATTGCTGTTTTTCTTTCAGATCATTATTAAACAGTGAGAGGAATGTTGCAATAAATCATGGCCTATTTTTATACAGTGTCAGTCTGTTTTGTATTATGTCACCCCTGAGTGGGAGTGTGAGTCTTGGAAGAAGTTAAGTTTTGCACATGTGTGTTGGAGCTGTTTTGGTTTATCCTGGTCACTTGTTTTCTGGAATATCCTGCATTGTTCAGGTGTTGGCATTCACCAAACTGTTCAGGTTTGGAGCAAGTTCACACCTTCCCCTTCAGCACAGCCTAATGCTGACTGCTTATGGATGTATTCAGACTTCTGTAGAAATACCAAAATATCCCATTAACTGTCAAATATGGAACAGCACAAAATCAATAGTGTCCAAAAAACTTAATAGGAAATTAAAACAACATGGTTGCCAAAAGTGTTTTGCAATCAAGTCAACTAATTACCAACAAGTTTCCCTGAGGCAGAAGAGATCTGACTAAGAATACAAGTGACTTTGTGGAGACACCTTGTTCACTCTCTGCAGAAAAACTGCATGAGGGAAAGCACAGGCAAGTGATGCCTTTTGGACAGAAACTTTGGGTATCTGGACTGGTGAAGTCAGCTTGGTGCAGCTGGCACATACTTTGAGTCTGGACTACCTGCTGTGCAACACCTTGTAAGGCTTCATAGTAGGGCCTTTATCCTGAAAAGATTCTTGGATTTTATTCCTGAGTAAGAAAAGGCTGCAGAAATGGCCTGGCCTCCTGTTCTGCACCTTTAAAACACCCACTGTACACCAGCCTGTTAAGGATTCTCAGTCTGGGAGAGATCAGATTTAAAGTGATTCTTGCTTTGCTTGGAAGAAATTGATAGTTTGCATGCAGGTGGAATACATTCCCTTAGAAAGCATTTTTCCAAGAAAGACTGCAGTTTTCAATTTTGAATGTTTTTATGTACCTCTTGCTGATGTCTATCTGTACTGCAGACAAGGAATTCTTATTTCTGTTATGATCTTTAATTGAGCAGAAATCAAATACTTTGAGAGGGATGCCATTTCACTGTTGAAATTAACTTTTTAACTTTGCTTGTTAATTAAAACTAAAGCAAAATATTCTTTTTGGAATCATGTAGCTGGTAATTTTTGTGCTTTGTGCTCTTTGGGATACACCTGTTCAATTTATGAATTGTTTCCTGCTTTAAAAATCAAATTCATGGATGCAGTTTCATTCATGGAAGGCCATGTCAGAATAGAACTAGTCAGCATCTTAACCTAATATTTGAAAGTTTTGTTTTAAAGATGACTACTGTATGCTTGAGATTATTAAATAATAATATTTTTTACCTTTTCTGATTGCCCTCTCCAGATATGACAATGGAATGCAAATTTTTGAAGTGTTAGTTTTAATGATCCATATTGTATTGTGCTATAGCAAATGTGAGATGTTTAAATGTAGCAAAAAGCCTTTTCTGATGTCTTCACTTTTCACTCTGAAATGCAATTTTACCAAAGCACACTGCCTCATGGTCTGCCTATTTTTCAGCATGAATTCTGTAAGTGAAACTGTTTCTTTAACAAGATGGTATTTCTTACAATATTAAGATGTTGAGGTCAAAATTCATATTTACTTCTTCTCTTGTTAACTGGTGTTTTCTTTAAAAAAAGGCATCTTGTTTTTTCCTATAGCCCTTTCTTTTCTGAAGACACATTTAGACAATCACCATTCACTTCCAACTCAAAAGATCTCCTGCCCAACGAGACTGCTCTTCATGGAAGGACGTCTGCACCAGGTCAGATACCTTTTGCTTTCATTACTTCCAGTTAACAGATATTTTTTACATTTTCTTACTGTAAACTCCACCACCAGACCAATGCTCTTAAAATATAGTTTGCTTTGTCAAAAGGTAGCTATTTGTCCATTATGATAAGTGCTGATTATTTAGAAGAAAAAGGGAAAAGTTAAATATTGCTGGAGCATTTGTGTTAATAGTCTTTGGACTGCTGTTTCTATGAATTGTGCAATAGTCTATAGCAGATTAAATTTAGCAATATCAAGAGAGTTGAGAGGTTTTTGTGTGTGTGTGTCTGCTTCTGTACTGATGCTGAATTACTGTCTGCTATTCTCCTGTTCCTGGCCATTTCCATCTCCGTCTCTGGAGTACAGATGAAACATTTGCAGGACATGTACTGGGGTGGCTGAGCTTGGCAATACAATTTTCCTGCCTTTAGCAGTAATTTAGAACCTTTCTGGAAGGATGTGGAGTTCTTCAAATGTACTGAAAGGCCACAGTGTCTGTGGGTGCCTTACCACTGATTTTCTGAACTAGTTGACAGGCATTTTATGTCCAGATATAGCTTGGGTTATATTCTGCATTAAAATGGAAAATACAGGCATGTAGTAATGCTATTCAAGGTCGCACTGAACACATGCAAAAACTTGATATGTGCCTTCACTATCCTGCTGAAAAATAAGTCGTTTGCTAGTTCATTGCTATCTGTTCTTAAATTAATAGCTCTGGGGTTCTAAAGGTCAGTAATTACACAGTCAGCTGTAGGGGGGGTTATTCACCTTTTCTTAGCAATCAATAAACTTTTGGGCACGTTACTGCTAATTTTCATCTATAGACTGTCATTTAATTTACAATTTAACAGACCCTTCATTTTTTTTAATGCTTGAATAGTCATTTGACAGCTTGCAAAGTGGCAGATGAGGGTAAGAGCTAGATGCTGTCTAAGGGTAAATATGCATAGCAAGAAGAAAAAAATTGTAGGATAAGGACAAGGGTCTCCAGGCTGTGCACAGACGCACTTCTGCGAGGAAGCGGTGGATTCTGTACCTCTGGGTGAGGAGAACTAGATCAGGTGTGGTGCTTTTAAGTATTAAAATGTAAACCAGGTTAGCACTTTCAATCCTGGCTTTTGACCTTGGCATAACATGGAATATTCATATGCCCAGATGAAAGATGAGAATTCACAGACTCCTCAGGCAGGGCTCAATACCTCAGAGGACACGGCCTCTAGCAGCAAGAGTCTGACATCATACCGAGATAAATGCACAAGAATTTCAATTCTCTCTAAGACTTCACTTTCAGCGAGGCCACAGAAGTATGAGTGGGTTTTGGTGACATGTTTGATCTTCTGCTTAAATGATGTAAAGTATCTTGTTGGTTAGATCATCCTGGAGTGTTAGAAAGGCTTCTGAGGAACTGGGCTTTCATATGTTTGTGCTGCTCCATAATCTGTTTTGTGGAACCTTGATTATTGGTATTGCTCTTTGGTTATAAGAGTGATATATAATAGTAGCAAGTATGCTGAAAATCTTAAAATGCCAGTTTCTACTACATTTTTATTTTTTGGAACAACTCTTATCATTCCAAATATGTTGTTTTTTCTTAGCTTCACAACAAATTCTTGGGCCTGAAGTGCAACTTCATAGTAACACCAAGAATGTGATTTAAATTTGTAATCAATTACAAATATTATATTCATGTAAAAGAGCAGCAGAATACCCACAGGTAAATTTCCTATATAGTTTCAGCCTTGCCAGAAGAAATAGCTTATGTACTGCTATGGATAGCTCTGGAAACATTTTATCCCTTCGAAGAGCAGCGTTAAGGAACAGAAACAAACCATTGTGCAAGGCCTACAGAAAGCATTACAGAAAATGCTGTGGAAGTGTGGATGTGGTCTCCCACATAAAAATGCTTTTGCTTGAGATTTGTTTTGTGTTACTCCACCCCTGAAACAGGACAGTAAGAAGCAGAAAAGAGCAGCATAAGAAAGTGATAGGCAATTCCCAGTCCAGGGGCCCTGGTGGGACCCCACGTACGCGGTTGCTGCTTCTCAAGTGAGCGCCAAAATGGGCACCGTGTCCCCAGACTCCTGCCAACTTTCTGTCTGCAGACTTTTTGGCACCCTAGCTGCAGAGGAATTGGGAAAAGTGACAGGAACATAGGACACTAAGATATTTCATGTGTCAAATTCAGTTCCTTTCTGTACTAGGTAACATTATGCAGTCTTATTCATTACCAAGCTCCATCTTAAACCCCATCATCCTTATTATTTTTATGAGGATGCTGTTTCAGAAGCTCACCCCTTTGAAGAACTGGGACCACTCTCTTTCCAGCCTGGATTTATTCACAGCAAGTTCTACTTTTGTTATCTCACAAGTGCTGTCCTTCAACTTTGATAATTCTTCTTCCTTGAGATGTTCACCATCTGATGTGCCATTCCTTACATTCCTCTAATCCTGCCTTCATTTTGGGAAAGTGAGCCAGCCAGTCTTTTGGGTTTTTGAAACGACAGGGTTTCCATTTCCTAGGCTTTTTCTGCCTCTGTTTAGGGGCATTAATTTCTGCAAATACGAGTAGTCAGAGCTATATGTGCTCTTTCATAGGAGGTTTTATCCCTGACTTTTTCAGCAGCCTGCAATCTTCTGAGTGCATATTGGAAATGCCTGTCCTGATTAATCACAGCTTTGTAACTAGAACATGCTGGTGTCTCTCTTGCTGGTCAAATAGTAACATGTTTTTCTTTTCCTTTATAATTTCAGCTGATTATTTCAGCATGCAACAGAAATTCTTGTTCCTACACTCTTAGGCATATGACCTTGTAATTTGAATTGTTTCACTTGTTATTCTGGCTCTCAAGATGATTTCTTTAGTACTCTGAAATTTCTGCATATTGATATTGTTTCCATTAATGCAGTTCTGGTTTGTTTGGGGGTTTTGTGTAAGTGTGTGTGTTGAAGCTATTAAAGAGGATTTTTAAGTATGATGGGTCCAAAGTTCAGTCCTTGAGACTTAAGCTTAGTGGCCCCCTCAGCACAAACCACTTCACTTTATTGCCAGTTTATAAGAAAATTGCAAATTCGGGTCTTTAAGTGGCAGAGCACTCTTTGTAGGGCATTGAGTAGATAAGATCCCCCAAGGAGTATGAAATAATTAGGAAAGAATATTAAAAGATGTGTGAATGCAATGCACTGATCAGGGCATTTAGGGGAGGGGGAAAAATCCTAAATAAATAATGATATTGTGATGGATTTGGCCTGAAAAGGGTGGAGGATTCCTAATCAGTAGCAGCATCACAGGCAGGAGAGTTGATTTTAATTCAGGTATCCAAGGAACTAACAATGAAATCTCCACCAGCTGTCAGAAAGGGACTCATCAGACCCACAGAAGTCGTGGTATCTCCCTGATAATCTATGGTGAATTCCTAATACTCTGAGGAAGGAAGACAGAGTTTTCTAGGGTACGTAGTTCAAATTTACTGGTTAGATTTGGGGAATTGATTCTCTCACTTTTTTAAGGTATTTTCTATGTTAATAACTATATTATTAGATTGCACTTTTCTGTATTAGTTTTACTGTCCAAATAACTTCATTTTTACTCCAAAAAGGAAATAAAATAGTTTTGATATCTACATCAACCAAACACACTTTGCTCAAAAGTTACCAGGTATCAAAGTAATATCTATTACAAAGTCATATCCAAACCATTTCAATAATTTCAGCTGCTCCCTATAAGAATGATGCCTCTTTTAATCTAGCAAAAGGTAGGGATAAGAAATTAAAATTTTTATGTCAAACAGTCACTTTAAAAAAGAACATTTTCATCTCCTGTTTTATAAGATTCTTCTTTTGACAGAATAGCTTTATGTCAGACTATAGAGTTCAGTTCAGATCACTGGATAAATTAAAAACTTGATCTTATGCTGCTTTTCCTGACCCTTAGTCAGTCTTTAATGTACTTTAATAGTTTTCCACCATCTCATTGACTCGTTTTGTAAATCAAACCTGCCTTCATGGAAGCCAGATGAGTGATATTCATTATTCCTTTTCTGGATGGTTCATTAATATTGGTGAAAACCTCAGCCATGGCTTTTTGGGATTTTTTTTCTCCATGTATATCTATCTATGTGTAGTGTAATAATATTTCATTATTTTCTCTGTTTATCAAGGACCTGGTGTTCTTCTTCAGACAATGCCAAATATTGAAATAATCCCATCTGTAGTGGATTAATTTTTTTTAAATCCATTTTTTTGGTGAGAATTTAGTACCACTTGCAACACTGTAATTTCAATGGTGGTAAATGAATTTCACATGGCTAAAATAAACTCTTGGAACTGGAAGATGTAGGTCTTAGGGAGCCAGGAGTAGTCCTCTCTTTTTAAATTCTGCCACAGCTTAATTTACTGGTTGTTGGTTTGTTTCAGTGAGATAAAGCCAGTAAAGCTCCAGTCCCTTTTTGAAATGCATCAGAGCCTCCTCTGCCATGTGTGTCCACACTCTGCACTGACCTGTGGGATGACAGACAGGATGTGCTTCCTCTTCAGGATTGTTCAGAATCAGTAGCATGGTACTTAGTTCAGTAGAAATTTGGAATCATAGTGCAAAAATCCTGCAGATTGGCACTGTCAGTTGTTCTTTTATTGATAATGTAATAAATGGGATCAGCCCATTTTTATGTTTATGGATCTAAGGAAATATGTGGAACTGCAGGGCTATTCTGCAGATGTGCAGGTTTCTCCTGTTCCTGTTCATACTCACTCTGGCCTTTTCTCTAGAGCAGTAATTCCACTGGAACTTCAATAACATTAGAAGGTGAAAACCTGCCTGCTCCCAGGGCCTCATCTCTGCACACTCTGCTCACAGCAGCACTAGCACCTGTGGGGCCCCAGCAGGGCAAGCAGGGAACTCATCTCCTTTTCTCACTGGTAGTTGTGAGCAGGGTGAAGGGAGGCTGTATCCTTCAACCATGTGAAATTTCAGCATTTGGGTGAGATTGGCATGCCCATGAGCACACTTCATCTTGTTTATTTTCTTCTGTTACTGTAGCTGGAAAATACCTCCTGAGGGTTTAGAATTTTAGCTTGAATTTGATAAATAGTCACGGTGGTGGTGTTGTGCAGATACCACATTCTTTAGTATGAGTTTGCATGTATCTTCCTGCCTAATTCCTTTTCAAAGATGCTTTAAGGCCGATATAGCTCTTGATGTTGTAATTTTCCGTGACTCCAAGCATCTAGAAAGTAGATAGCAAGAACTCTTTTGGTCCAACCAGCAGAGGTGCTCATATCCACTGTTTTCTGGCAGTATTTGTGCTCTGTTCTGATTTCCTGTGCTCTGGAAGTTTAGTTTAGGAAACCAAACTTCTGCAACCTTCTACAGCAACCAGCTCTGAATTTTGGGTCATCACTATGAGACCACTGTAAGCACACTGAGATATGAAGGGACACCTTGAGGGTTTGATTTCTGTGTGTGGGATCGCTGCTGCTTCTGTCACCCTGGAAAATACCCTTAGGCCTCAGGGGACTATGAAACACACAAACCCTGTGAATTTCCACTGAAGTGACCAGCAGTGAAATGTTGGCATTTAAATTGCCCCTGTGTAGCTTCCCTGCTATGTACCCATGGAGTTAATTAGAATGATTCACACCTTCTTACTGTTGTTTGCTTACATCTGCCAAAAAGCCTCCAACTCCACATTGTGGGTAATCCTATTTACTGAAGGAAGGCTTTCTTAAAATGTTCAAATGTTAGAATTTGTAAATGAAAGCCTGGGCTTAAGAGCATGATTACAAGCAATCGATTTTGAATTTATTCAGGACAGCAGAACCCATGGATTATTATTTTTGAGAGAATCACAGAATGACTGAGGTATGAAGTCTAATTCCAGTCCCTTTCTCAGAGCAGAATCATCTTGCTCTCAAGGCTATGTCAATCAGGTTCTGAATATCTCCAGGAATGGAGACTCTGGACAATCTCTGAGCCAGCTGTGCCAATGTTTGACCTTGCTCACCATAAGAAAAATTGTTTTCTTATGTTTAAATGGATTTTCCTGTGTTTCAATTTGTGCCTTTGCCTCCTCTCCACTGGCATCACTAAGAAGAGCCTGACTTCATCTTATTTTACCCCATCAGGTATTTATCCAGGTTGGAAAGATCCCACCAAGTCACCTTTTTTCCATACTGAGCAGCCCTAGTTCTCTCAGGCGCTCCTTGTATGACAGCTGCTCCATTCCCTTAATCATGTTTGCTGGATTTCAGACTTTTTTGAAAGCCTGAAAGAGTATTGCAAGCCCCTGGCAGCTGTTTCTGTCCCCGTGACGGAACAGCAATTTTTATGGCCAGTGTAATTGCAGGGGGGGAGTGCACATGCATGGGAATTGACTTCCACAGTGCTTTTTCCCCACCTTGCTTTATCCCATTATCAGTGCTGATGATCATGTTATCTGCTTTCAGTTTTGGTCTGAGTTATGAGCTCTGCCCATCCCAGACATTGGATACCTCCTTCTGTTTCCTGATGATGGGAGTCCCTGACCCCTGTTGGCTTCCTGTCAGGGTAGAAAAGTGAGAGTGGCACTTAATTCACTACCAAAGCATGTTCCATCAGGCACTTGGTCCTGCTGTTCATTTCTGTCTTAGAATTTCTGTGAAATGTGCTTGGGGAAAGTGGGGCTGGAAGCAGATGCCACACAGTCATTGCTGCCTGCAGGGTACAATTGTAGGTACTCCCTAAGCTGTGCAAAGTCTGCCTCTCTCAGTCCTCAAAAGCACCCTTTTAGTTTTATTTTTCTTCTGGTACTTGTCTGGGAGTAAGATTCAACCAAATACTCGTGTGTGTGTGTGTGTGTGTGTACGCAGGGCTGTGCGTGTGTATGGCTGTGTAAAAATCCATGCAGGTGCATGCAAAAGGATCCAGGAGAGATGTCCTTCTAACAAATCCAACCTGTTACAGCTTCATAGATGGTAGGAAAGGGTTTGGTTTGTTGGTTTTTTTTTTGACAGAGTGGCAGATTGATTTTAGTAACTGATTTGAGTTCCTTATCACCAACATGCTAATTCTTCCCACAAAGAGTGTCTTGTGGGTACAAGTGCCTGGTGTGAGCTCTCTGGAGGGCCAGGGACTGTCAGCCACTGGGATGGCTCTGTGCACTCTGATAGCAGGAGACAGATAGCTGGCAACTTGTGGAAGTCGTTCTAGGAAGGTGAGGTAGTTGGACTGCTGTAGAAGTGGGCTGTACTTGGCATAGTTCTCCAAAGCAAGACAGATTTTGCAGAATTTGTTCTCCATCATTCAGTGCTAAAGTGCCTGATAGCGGCTCTGGCACGTTTTCCATCCATCGCATCCTGCCTCAGATCCCCCTGCCTGCCTGCAGCCTTCTCCCTGTGCTCTCAGCTGCCTTGACAACCACTTTGCACCACAGCCATTGAACAGAGGCTTCCACATTTCTGGTTCCTTCCATGGGATTATAGCCAGGGTGGCTTCAACTGATTGCAGTTTTCTGGATCTGCTCCCAAGCAGGTTTGCATCTCCTGCACGTGTGGTGCAGATCGGTGGTGCAGCAATAGAGGCTGTCTCCTGAACAGCCACACGGTTTTCATTAGTAGCAGAGTCCCTTTTAGAGCTGAAAATGTAATTTATTATGCAGAACAAATAATTTCAAATCAGCAAATTTGAAAAAAAAACATGCTCAAGCATGTGTATGGTGTGTTTTCTGGCTAAAGCAGGACAAGTGAAATGTGCAGCACGTGCATTGTTGTACATGTCTTAGTTTTTCTTAACCATCAGTATTTACTGGGCAGGGAATGTGATCCTATCCTTCTGAGCATCCCGTGAAACTCCTGGTGAATTGGCCAGCCTCTCAGGCTAAGCAGCAGGACTTTGCACAAATTGATGTGGCCACATAGATTCCACTTCTTTTCCCTGTGAAGTCACTGCACTGATTATTTTGCCAGTTGTTTACAGGACCTTCAAGATGAAAGGTGTTAATTAAAGCAAGCAGAAGAGCTCATGTCTAATGGCTGTCTTGAAAGGCACTTGACATCTATCTGAAAACTTCTGTTTCTTGTTTTACTATGGGCTGCCTTTATACAGGGAAAAATTTATTTTCCAGTACTGTGCAGTGTTCTCATACAGGCCAAAATACTCATTGGCATCTCTTATTATTTTGGCAACTCTTATTATTTAACTTACCATAATAAGTTTGCTGAGTAGTAGTTACTCAATAGCAAGTGATTTTTGAAAAAGTAAAATCATTGTTGCCATATATATTCCTAACCAGGTAGCACAAGTGGAGGTCAAATCTGAGAAGGGTTTTTTGAGCAGCCACAATCATTGGAAGTATTTAGTGAGAAATGTGGGACTTTGTCTACCATGTATTATTCTGGGAAGTGAATTTAGGACAGCACAGGGCTGCCCAGCAAGTTCTTGGGAGCTGTCTTCTGATGCAGGTGATAGAAGACAGCCTGGGGGAGAACGACACAAAGTTGTAGAATTGGTTTTGGGAAAGGAAGAAGGGAAAACAGCAAAATTAAGCCTGTTGGCTTCAGGAAGGACACCTGGAGCCAACTTGGAGATGCATATGGAAAAAGCCTAACAACAGTTAATGACCTCTGGGCTTGAGTGAAGCTTCTGATGTGTCCTCCCACAAAATGCCCATGGTGAGCAGGGAAACCCAGGGTAGGTACAGCTCTGATTAAGGCTGAGGTGTAGTTGTCACAGCCCAGGGACCACGTGGGATCTGCAGGAGGCTCTGCTTGCTCTGGCATTCATTCATTTCATTAATGCTGTGGATGATGGAGGAGAAAGAATGTTTATTGAATGTCTGCAGCGCACCTTGCAAGGAGGTGCTATAGGCACTTCAGAGGACAGAACTAGAGTCCAGACTTACCTTGAGGAACTGAAGAAACTATGGAAAATAGCAGCCAGTGCAGTGAGATCAGAGTTCTGTGCCTGGGGGAATGGTGAGTGCCATGAAGAAAGGGGAGGGGTGAATGCCAGGCAGTGCAGCTCAAGGCAGGGACCTGGATTAGTGTTGGTCAGACACTGTGTTTAGAGGTGGCGTTGCAGAAAGGACAAACATCTGGCTGAGGTGTTGGGAATGTTGTCTGTAAGGCACATGTGGTAGTTCTGCTCTGCAGCTGGAGCCCAGAGTTCAATTTTTGGCTCTAATCCAAGAACAATGTGGAGGAGACTGCAGTGGTCAGAGGTTTAGAACACATGAGCTGTGCATGAAGGTTGAAGAATTTTACCAATTTATTTAGTCTGGAGAAGAAAAGAGGGGAGATATGATAATGACATTCATATATGTAAAATGACAGCTTTGAGAGGAAAATAATAAACCTTGCCTGTGTTCATGTGAGGAGAATAAGGAATAACCAGCTTAAATGACAGCAGAGGAGATTGCAGCTAAACACCAAGTGAAACTTTCTAGCAGTGGGGTCTTTTTGCACTGCCACAACTGTCAGAGGAGCCTCTGGAGCCCCTGTCACAGGAGGGTTTTTTTAAAAAAATTAGTAAGAAAAGCATCTCTTGGGACTGATGGGTAAGTTTGGTGAGTGACTGATGTGCCTCTGGGTGTGGGAGAGACAAGCTGGCCTCTGGGAGTCCCTTCCTGCTCTAATTCTGGGATATAAATTCAGTAACAAAGCTGCAGTGGTGATTGAACAACAGCCTGAAAAAGATTTGATAGATGAGGCATTTGGCTTACTGATACTCAGCATGCTGTGGTTTAGAGTTTGCATCTCATTCTAACCTATCTCTGGTTTCATATCCTCTTTGTCTTTCCTAATATCAGAATCTTTTGTAAATGTGAGCATCAGCACTGAGTCAAATTGTTTCCCAAAGATGAAACTTTTCCAAATACGAGCTCAACTTGAAATAGAAAGATTTTAAAATTACTTTTCAGCTCTGCAAAAGGAATTGGAACACATCATTCCTGACATTTCTTTTTAGAGTTACGTTAAGCCTCTTCAGTCCTCACCTATTTTACCTTGTACAAGTTTGTCTTCTGTAACATTTGTCTGCTTAAGAGTAAATTAAATGCAAAATTCATCAGCTGTTTGGACAGATGGATAGATAGACATTAAGAGTATTGTTTAAAGGTAATCTAAGCAAAGCTGAAGACAGGTTTGGAGTTTTTTTTTCTTCTACAGCATGATTTCAATCTGAGTACAAATTTGCCCTAATGTTTAATTGAGTTTGGGGCAGTTGTGGTCTTCACTGGTGCCCTGCAGAAGCAGAAGGCAGATGGGAGAATTATGCAGGAGGGGATGGGTTACAGGTATGGGCTGGTGATAGGAGAGAGAGCAAGGAGAGATGTTAGTATCTTAAAAAGAGTAAGTTAAAGGCCTCAAGGAAATGGCAGTGTGATGGCAAAATGATTCAGTGTTTATCACTTGGGGAACCTGCAATAAAAGCAGCAAAAACATTTTCTTTCACAGCGACAATCACAAGCACCTTGGGAAAGGTGGCTCTGGCCAAATGTTTGTAGTTACTTGTTCATCCAGTGTTGATTATTTTGTGTTAATTCACTCAGCTCAGGAACTCAACCTGCATTTGGCACTTTATTTTATTTTTATCCCCTGCTGAGGTTTCTGCTTATCAGCTCCTTCCAAGTACAGAAGATTTTGCTTCACCCTAAAAGAGGCAGAAAGCTGAAAAGAAAAATACAATCTAAAGGCCAATTTGTCTTTATTTGTATCTGAATGCTGGATGGGGAACTGCTAGTGTTAGGCTCTACAAAGTGCCCTAGGTGTGTCTATTATCTTCTCTATAGAAAAGAAACACCCATATTTCCTGTGGACTTGCAAGCAGAAATTGTCACATTGACAAAAACAAAAGCAGAAAAAAGGAAAATTTGTCTGCCCCTTAATGGTCCTAATGTGCACAAATGTTTGAGTGATTTTTAAAAGTGTTTCTTGGAAGTGGGTCTTAAGCAGAATTGTAGGGAAAAAAAAAGGTAGAAACTTGTTGGCATTATGGAAATGAATTAATTTTGGTTTAAAAATAGCAATAGGAGCAAATTATACTTTCATAATTCTATAGGAACTCAGTGTTGGAGCATCTAAAAGAAGTGTTGCAAGCAGAGAAAATGCTTGAGATAGATGTGAGGGCCACCTGCTTGGGAGTGAGTTAGAGGAAACTTATGTAAGTTTATTATGTACATCAAACTGTTGTCATGAATATATTTTTGGGAGGAAATGAAATTAAATATATTATGCAAAGATAAGAGAGCACATTACCAGGTTTTTCTCTGGCAATAGATGCAGGATTTAACTTCAGCTGTTATTTCTAAACAAGAAAAAAAAGGTAATGGTGATGGAGCCTTTTGCTACTTGAAGGCTCAGTTGTTCTTGGCCAACAATGATCAGGTCAAGCATTGAAAAACACTTTTTGGGGAGCAGATTTGTTGGTGCTTCCTTTGCCTTTCTTGGAATATCTCAGCACCCTCAGTGAAAAAAAAAAGCAATTTTTCATTTTTCCTCTGGGCCATATTGCATTACTTCATCTGCAGCCACAAAACCCAGCTGATGTTCCCTGTGATAGAACGACGGAGGAGCTCTTGGAGCCATGCAGTGAGATAAAGGGATTCTTCCAGGACTGCTGCTTCTCAGCCAGCAAATTCACAGCTTGGGGAGGACATGACTTGCACCTGTTGTGAATTTTACATTGTTCTGTTCTTCCTTGTTGTGTGAGGGATGCAGTGACCACAAGCCAGTCCTGTTTGTGCTTCGTTCTATAGCAAGGCAGGGGTAAATACAAGCTGGGGGAAACAGAGGTTGTTGCCCAGCATTATCCTCAAACTGATGCCATGATGTACACGTTGTAAAAGTAGTTTTCAAGTAATGATTGCAACATTATTGTAGCTTTAAGATTCCTTAAAAATCTGCAGCTTCAGCCACCTTGCCCAGAATTTACTGGATTTTGTTCTCTCTTCTTCGTTGTTTCTTAAGTTTTGAGTTTAATGCAGAGAATAAAAGCAAATCCCAGAGCTTTGTAATGCCGATGAAGGTTATCACAAGGTATCTCATGGTTTGCTCAGAAGTAAAAGACAAGTGAAAATAGGTGTGAGATTTGATGCAAAGGTAGAATGTGGGAGTGGCTTTGTGTTTTAAAGTCAGATGTTGTTGTCCCAGTCTTTTCTTTGCCATGATGTTCTCCTCTGCTTCTGATTGTCCATTTCTGAGCAATGGGCTCAGTCTTAGCAGTGAAGGGGGCTTCACATTTTTTTCCATGTTTCTCCATGGAGTCAGCTTTAAAGTTCATCTTTTACCTGTTTTTATTCTTTTCCCAAACCCTGGCATTTTTATTGTTTCTCAGCAACCTTTTCAAGTGCTGCTGTCTGTTGTGCACTTGGACTACTTCTGTGCACAATATTAATGTTTCTTTTGGTGGGCTGTGCAAGCACTTCACTGAAGTATTTCCAACTTTGATGGTTGCTGTTTTCAGAAAGAGCAGCTTAAGCACTGTGCTGCTGATAGATAAAATCACTTGGGTTCTACTTTCTTCTATATCAAGGATTTTTAATTATCATAACATTCCTGCTTTTTATCAAGCTCCATAGTAGCATTGCACATTTGCAAAGCTTTTGAGGGGAAAAAATAAGAGTATTAATTGGTAAAGTTTTTGTATTGGGAAGTAGACTTTTTCTGCTTCCTCTGTGCATTTGTTCTGTCACTCGGACTGATCATGTGCAGATTTTTGGGGCTTGTGAAACAAAAAGGATGTGACTCCCTCACATGTGGAACTAGAGTTTTCTGTCTTCTTTGTATTTTTGTGAGGAATATAGGAAAATGTTATGCCTAGAAAGCAGCTGCTTATCTCAGTTAATAGTGGATGAGTCTGCTCACAGTAAAAGATAACCCTGAACCAAGAGCAGACAGGATGCAACAATGCAGGGGGGACAAATTAAGACTGCAGGGCCACTCAGGATCTCTGATAACTTAGATAAATTGAGAGATATCTTACTCAGGAACTGCAGAACCTGGAAGGATTCCACTGTTTATTTTAACTGACTCACTAGAAATAAGGATTCTGGCCCTACAAATAAAACCTTTGTGGAAGCAAGTTGGAAAGGGAGTAAGATATATAATATTTGGAGCACTGCAGTTCTGTATAGTCAATATATTTTTGAGCTTGGGAACCTTTCATAGGCTTTTGGCAAACAAGCTTGCAACAGAGCCATAATTACGTATTTCATAAAAGGAGTTCTCAATTTTTAAATACAGTGTGCTTGCCAGAGGTGATGGATGAACATGTAAGGGGAAGACTCCAAAGCAATAAAATGCATCTTTGATGATGGGAACACTGCAGAAATAGGAAGACTCTATAATAAGATAGATAAATGCAGACAGAAGAAGGAAAGAAAATTTCTTTGAGCAAATAAATGTTTTTAAAGCAATGTTTGCATGATTATCTGACCTTAATACCTTGTTTCTTAATAAATAATTTCTTGAAGTTTTTGTCTTTTAGACATAACCAAACAGAAATAACCTTACAAATGGAGCAAGCTTTTCTGACATTCCTGTAGGGCTGCATGCAGTGGATTTACCTCTTGGGTAAATGTGGGGTAATTGACAGATCCCAAAGGAAAAAGCAGCAATTCACCTCAGGCTGGGAGCAGCCAAAAGTTTCCTGATGATTGTTTAGTGTCCCAAATCCTTCTGAGCAAAGTGAGATGCCTTGCTGTTGGACATCTGCACAGGAGTGTTCATCCTCTTGCCATGAGCTCACAGGACCCTGGTTACCTTGTCCACTGTTTCTTAGTCAGTTTATTAATTTTGGTTTGGTGGCCTGCAAGCAGCATTTATTGAAAACACTCTAACCACCACTCTATTTTCACAGGATTTCTGTTCATTTAATTTTCAAAATTACAGGCCTGGTTTCTCCTTGACCATTTGTGTGGTGTCAAACTGTCTGAATAACCCAAAATATAACCCTGACATACACTTCCAGAAGAATGGAGAGAAAAGGAATTTTGACCTTCCATGTTAACGCTTATCAGCACCTCTCAATCCCATCTCTACACGGAATACTTATTGCAGAGAACAATCTATTTCATTTATATCCATGGGATTCCATCTGACCATAAGGATCTACCCTTGTGGATTTGGTGGTTCCCAAGGTCTATGGAGGTGTGAGGATAAAACAGAGAAGCAGCTGTTTTAAGTGAGTTACAGGATGTGAGAGCAGACAGTAAACCAGCAAAGGTTATAAACATGAATTTATCTTCTTTGAATGATACCTCAGCACACTTTTTGTTTGTCTTCTTAGGCTTGTCTTTTTCACCTAAATAGTGGTTTCATTCTTTCCATTGTTTGTATAAAGAGATAAAGTTGGGCAGGGCACTGGGCAGCATATTAAAACATAGCATAGCATAAAACACTGTGAAGCAGTAATTGACAAATACGTCAAAGTAAAAGAAAATAAATAATCAAAATATGAGAGTCCAAAGGCAGTCCCTGGGGAGTTCTTGAGCCTGACAGCCACTAGCAGTCACAAGGCTGATTGGGTGACTCCAGACAGTCACTTTTGTATTCAGGTCACACCTCGTCCTCTTCTTCAGTTACAGCTTCACCAGCTATGGTGTCCTCTCTCCAAGCATATCCTGACAAAAGTCAGGGGAAAGACTTCTCAGCAGGGGTGGTTAACACACACTCTGTATTGATGTCACCAGCTGGAGAGGAAGAGGAAAACATTACTTACTAAATGTGAAAACTGAAAATACACATGTGTTCAGAAGTATGCCCAACACCTCAGGAAAGGGGTAAATGGTGACTCTTTTAAGCTGAAGTGCTTTGTTTGCCAGAAATTAAATCTATTTGGAAGGGGAAGAGGAGGCAGAGAACAGTGTTTCTGCAGTTGATGTCCTCATCTCAGAGCAAATACAAATGGTGGCAGTTCTTAACCTTCTTGGACAATCAGCTCTACACAGCTATTCATCATGAAGCTGACTTGTGGCTAGAAGGGGAGTGATACCAGCTGATGCAGGGGGGCAGGAAAGGTGTCCATAAAGATGTATGTCACTATATTTATTAAGTCTTACCTTTACATAAGATTCTTAGCTCTTAAGTGTTCTGTGCAAAGTTATTTCAAAATAATTTTATCATTAGCTTTATAATATCCTGAGTCTTAATCCTTCTGTTTCTTTTTAATCTTGTACTGGAGAAGTTGGAGGCCTTTCATTTTACTGAGCATATTTTGCTTTAAACTCCAAAACTCACGCAGAAATGCAATCTATTGCTTAATAATTTCAATATAACTTTGTCTTGTATGACTTTCTAACATAGGAGTTTTGGAATTTGCTGTGGACATTTAAAGCAGAAATGTATCGAGTCCTTTTTTCCCTCTCTTTTTGTTTTCCTTTTCATTTTAGTATAGGGGATGTCATGGTGAACGATGGATTTTTGTGAGACATCTTTCACAATGGTGATTTATTATTTAACATTAGCTGGTCTCAGTCCATCTTTTTCCTGGCCCCTGTGTAAGGTGTTCTTCAAGGCTAACAATACTGACTGCCTGGGAGCAGGGCTGAGGCATGCACAGAGAACACTGCACAGCCCAGTGCTGTGGTCCTGGACTCACTGGGCCTGTACTCACTTCCCAGAAAACACCATTCCCTCAATTCCATCAATTAATTAATTAACTAGAGCCAGAGCCCAAGGAATGAATGTAGAAGTTGATTCACCTGACCTCCCTGGCGAGTTCAGGGGCCGGGCGTGTTCTGGGAAGATTTCTGGACCAGTGCATGGACACAGAGCTTCAGTTTCCAGCATGCAGTCAAAGCTTGCCCAGAGGGTAGGATGGGTGGCAATAGGTGGTTTTCCTTGGAGCTGAGAAATCTTTCACAAAGTGCTGAGGCTCCTGTTGCAGAACACCAGCTCTGGTTTGCCATGAGCAAGCTAAGAGGCTGCTGAACAGAAAAAGCACTTTGCTGCAGAGAGAAGATTCAGTCAGAAGGAAGAAGCGCTGTAGCAATGACTCCACAAATGCATCTTTCAAGTAAACAGAAGGACTTTCAAAACACCTCAGTGTCCTCCTTTGCATCAATGAAAAATATGCAGCTGCTTTGCAAGGGACTGGCTGTCACCAGTTTGACATAATCAGAAAGCTGCTATTTTTCCACCTTCCCATGAGCTTCCCAGGACAATCCCTCATAGGGAAGAAGATATATTTCTTTTTCTTAAGAGATAAAAGAGGGCTGATGACTAATACTGAAATGTATTGTTAAGAGACTTATTTACTTAATTGAGCCTGCTTGTTTGGTACATGTCCCAATTAATTCATTTTTTGTTGGGACCATACTGAAGCAACCTACACCCTTGTGACCTTCTCTTATAATTATTACTATTTTCCTCATTTGAAGCACTGTTTTGATTATGTACTCAAAAAGCTCTGCTGAAACATCTGTAGCACTACCACAGAGTCAGATTTTTCCATTGTTTGGAACTCAAGGGTAGCAAGAAAAAGCATCCTTCTTTATTGAAGTTCTTAGAGGTTATGGGTCACTTACAGCCCTTAGGGGACGGGGGTGTCTTTCTTTTTAATTTCACAAAATGAGTATTTTGAATAGGCAGAACTTGTTTTCTGACTAGAAATTTTTTTAAGAAAAATGTTTTGTTGGATGGCAGCACTCAGAGGTGGCTCAGAATTCCTCTGGTGTGAATATTGTACATATTACAGGGTCATATGAGAATGAAACAGCAGTGGAGAAGAGCCAGCCATACTGGCAAGTATGGCCAGCCCTAAATTTGCTGAGATTGCTGTGTGGACTCTCTGCCCCAAATGAGGCATTGTTTTTATTATTGCTTAAATTAAATACAGTATTTGACAGCTCTTTGCCTAAACCACAGTGGAGTTGTGTGAAAATCTCTCTCTGAAGGAGAGACTCTGTCAGCCATGGTAGTCACAACTGCAGCGGTAGCTGTCTGTCAGGGAGGGGCTGCCAGTGCAGGGGGGGTGTTTATTCCTCAGTGCTTCATGGGATGAAGATTTTGCTGTTTGTGCCAAACTCCACCATGTTGACTTATGCTCACTATAATGTTTTTGAACTCCTGTCCCCAGCTCCTCTCACCCCATTTAGCTGGAAATGCCAGCCAAGTGGTTTTCCTCCATCAGGGCATGTTCATGTTCACACGAGCTGGTGGAGCTTGTTCTGGGCAGTGATCCCAGAGGTGCTGTTGGTTTGGGGAAAGGTGCTCTGCCAGTGCCATCCTTCCTTCCAGTGGAACTAGAAGAATTACACCAACCTCCTCACTGTATTTAAAAAGTGCCCTTGTAGGTCTGTGCACCTCTTACAACAGCAGTCCCTTCTCCTCAGGGAACAGGACCCTTGCACAGGGTATTTTTTCACTCAAGACTTGCTGATGCTCTTTCTCTTATTGTTTTAAGTAGTACACTGCTGTCCCCATCCTCTCCATGCTTTTTGCTCCATTCTGTCCAAATCAAAACTGGCCATACTTTCAACTTCTTGAAGCATTGTGTAACCTTTTTCTCTTCTTCATTCCCAGTCCCTTTCTCTCTACTTCCTTACAAAGTGCTTTCATATCTGTGCTCTATGCTCTGTGGGGTTTCTTTTTTTCTGTATTGCAGACTCTGTCTGTTCCTGAAACAATTAAAACCACTTATTAAAAGATAATAGCTCACTCTGGGTCACAGTTTTTCAATGGCCCTCTAAGCTGCTGGGGATTTTGATGCCAGAGGACAGCGGTGCTGGGTAGAGCCTACCTTGGATGTCAGCCACATACTGGGGTGCTGTGTCCTTTTGTTTTAATGTTTGTCTGAGCAATCCTCTGGTCTTCAGAGTCAGACTGCTCATGTGTGTGTAGATGTGGCACTTTAGAACATAGCTTTAGTGATGAACCTGGCAGTGTTAGGTTAATGGGTGGACTTGATCTTAGAGGTCTTTTCCAACCTAAATGATTCTGTCATTCTATGTAGCAAGAATTCCTGCCTCAAGAGAAAAGAAATTATCTGAAAATCTTTATTCAGCTTTGAATAATAATCCAGTGTTAGACAGACCATCTCAGAGCAGGCTTCTCATGCACCAGGCAAAGGTGGGTGACTGAAAAAGCCAAAGGAGTGGTTGTTCCACAAAACAATAATTAGAGGTTAATACTTGCCCTGCTCACTCTTGACTTTCTCTCTGTACATAACCTGGTTCAACTCCTTGCCTGTGCCTATGTCCAGAACACTTTGGCTCAGCATTCTGCTTTAGAGTGTGTATGAAAGATGCTGTATAAAAGATTCATTTCCTTTCCAGCAATGGGAGTTTCCTTTCTAAATGAACTCATGTGCCAGATCACACAGCACGCCGCCAAAGTGCTGCATTTTACATGACGCCTACAGGGCTCTACTGAATGAAATCTGCAAGTCTTCAGAGTTCTGAAGATGCCTTTGTGTTTTTTTGGCACAGAAACAGAAAAGCTGGGGCTGGAGGTGGGAAATGGATTGCCATCTTGGAAATTTAACGACCAGCTGTTTCCCTGTGACGTGTGTGGAAAAGTGTTTGGTCGCCAGCAGACTCTGTCCCGGCACCTCTCATTGCACACAGGTAAGGCAGGGCTTGCCTGTGCAGGTCACAGCTTGTCACTTGGGAATTCTGTGGGGTTTGTTTCAGGAGGAGAAAGATGGTAAGGAGAGGAGTGTGTGAGCCATCCTTGGCTCACCTGGGGCAGAGCCAAGCCCAGGAGCAGGACACAATGTCACAGCAGGCTGAGGGAGTGAACATTTTATTTCTTTGCAGCCTACATGACATTTCTCCTGTTGATTCAAGTTTGTCCAGGTTCCAGCAAATCAGACTGTAGACACCAACTGATAACCAAGCTTGGTAATGGAGCTCTGAAGAGAAGGCACAGCCTTTTTTTTTTTTTTTATGGATTTGGGGTTTTTTGGACAGAAATATCATTCACCTGATGAACTTTTCAAGTGTCACTGAACAACAAAAGATTTGGCTTTGGTGTTTTAGGTCTGTGAAACTGAAAGAATTGAATAACTCATTCATCTTTGCTGTCATCATACAGTTCTGAGAGGAACAGGGGCTGTTCTACCCCATATCAACTTTCTTGAAGTGAATCTGCTTCGAATCAGCTGAGACAAACAGAGTTTTTATATGGGAGATGCACTCTGTCAGCCTGCTGAGGTGCACTGCATAAAATGACACTTGGAAGCAAGAATTTCCCATGTAGGGCTGAGAAATCCTGTTGGTATAATGCCAGTGTATGTTGAGCCATCCAGCAGATCCATCCTGAAAAGGCTGAGATGATCCATGGTCTAGTGGGGTTTCCTTAGTCCTGAGCTGCTTTATGCAATGCCTTTCCCCTCACACTTGTAGCATTATATTTCAATTTTAGAGGAGCAGACCCTCCAAGGAAAAGGTTGTAAAAGCAACATAATGTTTGGTTGTTTTAATCAACCCTTTACAAAATGCAGCACAAAAACTGTGCTGCCAGGATCTAGAAATTATTAATTTAAAATAAAAGTGAGGAATATTTAAAATTGTGAGGCATCAGAAACTCATGATGAATTAGTTTATTTTTTTCCACTGTTCTTTGAGTGAGCTTTTTCATTAGTTCATGTTTAGAACTGGACTGATGATATACAGTGTTCCCCTTCCTCCTACCATCAGATTTTAATAAAAAATCATCAGCTGTCAGCTTTGTGCTAGCGATATCATAGGCAACCTCAACAATAAATCCAAAAATCAAATAAAAGATGCTAGGTAAAGGAAGTAGTTGTAGACTATTGACCTGTTTCTCCACTGGCTTTGCCACAGCTCCCAGAACAGCAGTTGCCCCAGTTTTCCAGTTTATAAAGTTTTATATTATCCGACTACAAATTATAAAAGCTTGCCCTAAACTACTTTCAAATTAGTTGGGTTTTTTTTTTTTTCCTGAGTAATTGCTGTGGACTCCTATAAACTTCCAAAATGTCGAGCTTCCAAAGTACATCATCCTGAAAGCCACTTGGAGAAACCCAAAGGAATGCACACTTGGTTACTGGCAGCTTTCAAAGCAGCTGGCTTCAGACTGAGGTATACACTCACATCTCTCTGCTCCTTTTTTCAGAAGAGAGAAAATACAAATGCCACTTGTGCCCCTATGCTGCTAAGTGCCGTGCTAACCTGAACCAGCACCTGACCGTGCACTCGGTGAAGCTGGTGAGCACTGACACCGAGGACATCGTCAGCGCCGTCACGGCCGAGGGCAGCGATGGAAAGAAGCACCCTTACTACTACAGGTGAGCCCCCAGCCAGGGGCTGGGCACCAGGCACTGCCTCATGTGCCTGCTGAGGACGTGGGACAGGGCCACCCTTCTAGTGCTGCGGGCTTGGAGCCGTGGCTGCAGCATTTGTCCTGCCCGGATCTGGCTTAGGATGAGCAGTGAACCCCGGCTGGCTGCTTCATGCTGTTTGACTTGGCTGGCCATTGGGAAGGACTGGCAGGTTTGCTGTGGGGCTGGTTTTTTTAAGAGGCTTTGTGAGGCAGCTGGGCTCTTAGAAGCTCCTCTAACTTTTTAAGCAGTGTTCCTTTAAGTTTTGTGTTTGGAAACATCCTGTTGTGTACAGCGAATCTAAAGCCCAGTGCTTCCAGTCGCCTCTGATTGTTCCATTGTCTTCAGCCAAATCCATGAAATCAAATAGCTTAAAAGTGTTATCAAGAATTCTTATATCAATCTACACATTTCCTCTGTTTGCTGGAGGTGTATACATTCTGTGACCAACATGGTGGATAAAGAAAACCTTCAGGAGAATTTGCCTGAAAAATTGAAAGGAATTGCCCAGATAAAATGGGTATTTAGACATTCTTCTTGTTGTATGCACTGTTGTGCACTCTGCAAACTGTGATGTGCACTCTAGTGGCCAAGCAGATTACCAAATCACTCTTACTTTTAGTCAAAGTGCCAAGAGCAGATTTAATTACAAAATCCTAGAAGTAAGAAATAAATGAGACCTGCTGGATTAGATTATCTTGTGCTTCCCCTTGGGAAAGCAAAATAGTGCCCTGGAGTATATGCCTTTTCCAATCTTTCTGGCTTGTTTTAAATGTTAATGGCCTAATCAAAGCAAGAGGAGGACTCTGCAAAGAAAGTTAAATTAAAGGGTCCTTTCCACTGCCTCTCAGTATCACTCTGTTTATATGCTGGCTGCAAAATCTGTATCCCTGCTAATTATTTGCATAGCTGAAGACTGCTGTTTTCCAGTCAAGCATAAGAAATGTTTGAACCCATTTTTACTTGCTTACACTGAAACTGCCAGGCAGTTTTGCACAAGATCCCAGTTTGGCATGGGAACCATTCCAGGGCTTGAAAATCACTCCTGGAGTGTGCAGCAAGCTCTCTGTTTGTCAGTGTATCAGCTGTACTAAACATCTTGGCAAAGCTGCAGTGCCTCTTATTGCCCAAAGGAATCGGTTAGGTGATGCACAGCATCTGGAATCTGTAGTTTTTAATTAACTTTATGATTATTTAGCATCATTATAGCATGTACAGGATTGTTGCATTGTGCCTGCCCTTAATCACATTGGCATGGCCATCAGTTCAAAGGCAGTTCAGCAGACAAAAGAGTTTTGCAGTGAACACTGAGCAGTGAGGAAGAGCAGAAAACTGTGCTGTGAGTTTCCTCTTACAAATTTGGGGAAAGGCAATAGGCTTCTGTTTGTGATTTGGTTTTTAATGTTTCTTTTACTCTTGAATTCTCTTCTCTCTGCAGCTGCCATGTGTGTGGGTTTGAGACAGAGATGAATGTCCAGTTTGTCAGTCATATGTCCCTCCACGTGGATAAGGAGCAGTGGATGTTCTCCATTTGCTGCACGGCGTGCGATTTTGTCACTATGGAAGAGGCAGATATGAAGGCTCATGTCAACAACAAGCACACAGGTGATGATCCCTCTCTCCCCGCTGCAGTGATCTCTCTCTTCCTTGCTTTTTAGGTGCAACCTTCACACTTCCCATTAGCACTCTGCTTTCACTGAAATGCTTGCTAATTAAGGCCTGATCTCTCAAAGTTGAAGTGAATTGGACTCCAGCCAGGCAAATAATCTGGTAGTGCAGATCAATTTTCAAGCTTAGTGAAATTAATGAAGGACTACTTAGCCCTTCTTCTTCCTATTCCCCTTATCCCCCAAATCCCCTCTCCTGCTGGAGTCAGTCAAATATTTCATTTGTTTTCCTGGTTTACTATTTCTTCAAAATCCTGCTTTGACTTGAGCGATGATAAGGTGACTTTGAGGGCTAATTGTGCATACCTGGCTCTAAGTCTGAAATAAACATTATGTTGAGCTTTGCCCCCCCAGTGTTGCCTCCCCCAGTCCATCAGTTTGGAATTTGATGCTGATGTTTAGTTGACACTGTGATTCAGCAATACCATAAATGTACTTTATATTAAATAGCAGAACAAGTTGTGCTCGCTCCCTGGTCCTGCTCATTTAATGGCCAAGGATTAGAGCAATAGCAGTTTTCAAACAAGCTCCATATGCTTAGTCCAACTAATGAAGTCTGGCATAATTTAAGGAGAAGAAAATTGGAATCTTCATAATTAATTTCTTTTGTAAGACCAGGCAGAAGCATTTTTGATGCCACAAACTACTCACAGTTGTATTTACAATACAGAACCTGATTGCATCCAGCACAACTTTTCCATCGCTAAATTGCTTTTCTTGTCCTACCAGGAATAAAATTGGGAAAACAGGAGGGATGAAGAAGAGGGGAGAGAAGAATACAATTGGTTGTGTTCACAGATACATAAGTTAAATGGAACCACAGAAATATGAACTACTGGAAAGCTCTTAGGGGATTTTATGCCAGCATACCTCAGCATTACTTCACTTCATAAAGAGGAGTTCAAGGCAAATGAGAAACACCACCCATAGCTATGTGAAAAGCCTCAAAGCTCAAAAGTGAGCTGTGCTCTGCGGTATTTTCCTGTTGTGGCTAAAAGATTGAAACTGCTACTTGTCCTTTGATGATAGGCAAAACCCCTTGTTCTTCCTTCACCCTGCCCAAGTGAGCCCCTCAGCTGGTGATTCAGCCAAATGTTCACACATATGGCAAATACAGAGTAAAAAATAGAATGGGTTTTCTGGGTCACTTGACTCCAGTTCCTTATCCTGTGATGTTGCCAGGTCATAAAGGGACTGTTTGTGAGGATATGGCATATGCCTTCAAAGAAGTAGCATTGTTTTAAATGAACTATTTCGAGAGACAGGCAGCTTCTTGCATTAAAGATTAGGGACCTTTTCAAAATTTCCAGTGTGTGTCATAGTGATAATCAGAGTACACATACATTGTTCTTGTCCAGAACTGCCCTCTGTCTGAAACAGCAGTCCTCCTTTTCGTCCCTCCACCTTTCATCCCTCCTTCCACAGTATTTATTCCTTAAGTACATTTCTGGAGAACAACACTCTGCCCTCTAAATGTACACTGAGCCTTTTCCTACATGGAACACAGTTTTCCTGCTGTACCAATCCCTCACTGCACATGTTCTTGTTGGAACCCCTGCTCTGGACATATGCAATCACAGCTGTACATGCTGAAATGAAATAAGCAGTGGTGGCAGTACAAACCAGCAGCAGCTACTGGGAATAGGTGACACAATAACATTCTGTGATTTCTTTGAAGGCTCCCCAACACTGATTGCTCATATTCATCCCTTGTTCTGCTCCAATTCTGCTTTTGTTTTCCTTGACTGTTTCCAACCTAAGCACTTCTCATTTGTAGCAGAAATTCTTGTTACTGGCCCTTCAGGTCATAACCTTGTTCTCTGTGCTATTAAATTTCATTCCATTTGTATTACTCTTGTCCCCAAGGTCAGTGAATCTTTCTGTATGATATCCAGTCATCCTCCCTATTGGCAGCTCAGGTCATCAGATTTCATTAGTGCATTCCCTCGTTTTTATCTTAAAGGTGCCACTCAGTTTAAAGTTAAGTACACAGGTGCTGGTGTTTGCAGAGGCCTTGATCAGGGGATTGTATGACATGGAGAATTTGAAGTTTTAGTGAAGTCTCCTCTTACACAGCTCTCATTGAACCAGGACATGGGTGGGAGGGAATTATTTGCCCATCCTTGCCTCGTTGGCTCATGGCAGTTCTCATATGAGAACTCTCTCTCTTGTTCAGTTCTAGTGTGTGATAAGACTTGGGATTTGAACTTCATACATTTATTGCACACATAAGGAAGCTCTGATGCTTTCTCTTTCTTTCTTTCTTTCTTTCTTTCTTTCTTTCTTTCTTTCTTTCTTTCTTTCCTTCCTTCCTTCCTTCCTTCCTTCCTTCCTTCCTTCCTTCCTTCCTTCCTTCCTTCCTTCCTTCCTTCCTTCCTTCCTTCCTTCCTTCCTTCCTTCCTTCCTTCCTTCCTTCCTTCCTTCCTTCCTTCCTTCCTTCCTTCCTTCCTTCCTTCCTTCCTTCCTTCCTTCCTTCCTTCCTTCCTTCCTTCCTTCCTTCCTTCCTTCCTTCCTTCCTTCCTTCCTTCCTTCCTTCCTTCCTTCCTTCCTTCCTTCCTTCCTTCCTTCCTCCCTCCCTCCCTCCCTCCCTCCCTCCCCCTCCTCCCTCCCTCCCTCCCTCCCTCCCTCCCTCCCTCTCCCCCTCTCCCCCTCCCCTCCCTCCCCCCCCCTCCCTCCCCCCCCCCCCCCTCCCTCCCCTCCCCTCCCCTCCCTCCCTCCCTCCCTCCCCTCCCTCCCTCCCTCCTTCCCTCCTTCCTTCCTTCCCTCCTTCCCTCCTTCCTTCCTTCCTTTTTCTTTCTCTCTTTCTTTCTTAAGAAACTCTATCTCTAGGTCCAGTTAAATAACATGCTTTTCAATTACCTTTGAAGGAGATCCTAATAAAAACATATAAATCTTGAGACCATGCTGTTGCCTCTGCAATGATTACTGAGGATGTTCTTCAGTACAATGAGGGAGATTATTCTCGTTTACCCTTCATCCCAAATTTACTCACTGGGCCCACATAAATGAAAAGGTGGGGGAAGTTTAGCTTGGACCAGTAGGTACTTTTGGTTTCTGCCTCTCAAACCTACAGAAATTCTGCTCCCTTTCTGAGTGACAAGCTTTTGAACTCGGAGTAATCAAAGTGTTTTCTTGGGATTCTTTTCAGTCGAGTAATGAGGTAAAATTGTATGATCCCTTCCCTCTACCACCACAGAAACAGTCAGCGGCAGGATAAACTGAGACAAGTACTCTGGTTAAACACTAATAAAAAGGAAAGAGACCCAACAATGTTTTTTTTTATCAGCTCAATTAATTTCAGATTGTTTTGAATTAACTCTGAATATAAGTACTTCCTGAAGTTTAAAACAGAATCATGGAGACTCCATCTAATCTGGTGAACTAGTTGTTGTGTTTTGTTTTTCAGCTGAAGAGAGGAAGACACCCAGTGAGTCTAACAGTCCATCTTCATCTTCGCTGTCAGCACTGAGCGACTCTGCCAACAGCAAAGAAGATGCAGATATAGCCCCAAAATCCAAGGGGTCAAACAACCTACTAGTCATTTCTGTAGTGCCTGGTAGTCAGACCTCAGTGAACACTGAAGAGAAGTCAGAGAAAGGTAAAAAATTGTTTAAAATTTGTTTAATGTTTGTTTATAATTTGCTTAAAATATTTGATACAAACTCTCACTCTCTATGCAGTCAATCTGGCCACAGTGTAAGGATTAAGTTCTGCTGTTCTATTTTTCAGGCTTTGAATGTGTTTTCTGTAACTTTGTCTGTAAAACAAAAAATATGTTTGAGCGTCACCTGCAAATCCACCTGATCACACGGATGTTCGAGTGTGACGTGTGCCACAAGTTCATGAAGACACCTGAGCAATTACTGGAGCACAAGAAATGCCACACTGTCCCCACCGGTGGGCTCAAGTAAGGAAAGCAAGTACACAAACTTTTACTGTGTTAAGCACCTTAATACTGTGGGGATAGGACAAAAGGAAGTCAGTCAGAAAGGGTTGGTTAACTAATAATCCAGATTTGGCGTTTCCTTGTGTTTAGATGACCCAAGGCCTGTCCTTCAGGCTTGCATCATTACAGCAGATTGGTAACCTAGCAGCGGAGGAGCTCTAACAAACTGTGGTCCTCTCCCCATTCAAGTCAAAGGGGTGACAGTATGAGATGGGTCCTGCAGAGAATAAGGCAGTACTGCAAAGAGCTCTTGGCAAAATAAGGGTTTTTTCCAAGGCATCCGAGCAAAAAGAAGCTCCCAGCACAGGCTCTATTCTGCACCTGGCTCAGAGAAACTAAATCCTGTACAGCCCCTAGGTATGAAGTTACAACCTTAAAGGTTATAGCCTTTGTATACTCAAATCCAAAGTAATTTCTCTCCAAGAATGAATAACTTGGATGCTTCCTGCTTTGTTTGCATGCCCCACAACAATCACTATTGTATAAATTAACATGTAACGAGTAATACAGTCTTTTAAGATAAAAGCCCTTTGGTTTTGGCTGTGGTGGTATCTTTAGGGTCTTTTGGTGCAGAGCAGTGTTTCTAGAGAATGAGTGTGCCCTTATGTCAAAGTCTGAGCCCTGAGGGAAAGAGGGGCTGCTGGGGCCATACGCTTGTCTCTGGGCAGGCAGCGTGATGTTAGGAAAGAGGCACATCCCTGGCCTCTGTCTGGTCCAGCTGCTGCAGGAAAAAAGGCTGGAAGCACTGGGAGCCCAGCTAGGGTTCAGCATGGGGCTCCCAGCTCCTGCTGCTCAGGCTGATGGTGGTGCGCTGTGGCTGGGACACGAGGAGCGCACCGCGCCCAACGTTACCGCGTGCAGCTTTGGAAAACTGGTCCTGTTTGCCAGGCAGCCTCTGGTCTGCAGCTCAGTAGCTCCACAGTCTGGGATCTGTGGTCACTTGAGATGAGATGACTGAATGTGGAAAGAAGACCAGATTGAGAAACAAGCACTTGTGTCAGAACGACGGGATGTCTGCCTTGGAATACAGACCAGTTGTCTAATGCACATTTGGTTTAAGCTGCGTAAAATCTGTTCTATTTACCAAGGAAAAACCATGACCATAATATGACTCAAGTCTTCCCAACAGAGTGGGTTTCTCGGTCTATATTCCTGCCCAGTTCAAGTAGTAATTAGGTACCTTGAAAGCTGCATCTAAGAAAAAGCTCTGATTTATTTTTTTTTAAGGCATCCAGAAGAGCCTGAAGAGATCTAAGTAAATTGTATTTTTCTGTCTCCTGTTTGCTGTGGGGGAAGAGAAAAAAAACATGATTCTTCCAGCTCCAGGTCAAAATCTGAGATTCTGATCCAGAGAGCACCCAGCCCAGGAGAGGTATGTGTGCATTGACAGCCAAGTCCTCTGGTGAAAGAGATAATCACATTAGAAGCTTCAGTGACAGGTCCCTCTCTGGATCAGAGTACTTGATGTGCATCAGGAAATGTGTCCAGGTGTTTTTGTATCTCTTTGTCCTCCTGTTATTACTCACTTTCCTCAAAAATCTCTTGATTAACTTGTAGATCATTATCATACCTCTATGTGCAACCAGATGTAGCAAGGAAAACACACATAGGGAGAGAGAGAGTCTCAGCTTAGAAATTACCCAAAATGCCAGAACACAATTAGCAGACCTGCTAAAGAGTGAATGCAGATGTGTGGCAGCTAGGGATGCTGGAAGACAGCAGCCAGCTGCCTTAGCTGTAAGTTTTTACCCAGCCTGGCTCTCTGAGCTCACCAGCTCCATGTGGAAGGTGCGTGCTTGGTTCAGTACAGCAGAGACCCCTGGCAGGGAGCTGTCCCCATCAACTTCCTCTCAGCTGCACCAAGCAACTGGTTTGGGTTTGTTTTGGGTTTGGTGGGTGGCCAGGCTTGTTCAGCACGCAGCTCAGGCTTCTTTCCAAACTTCCATGATTCCCTCCTCTACCCTTCTTGGCCTCTCCTGGCTCAGGAACTGGGGTGAGGCCTTTTGCCATGTCCACCCCAGGCCGGATGCTTGCTGCTGTGAGTAAGAAGAAGCCACATCCTGTTCCTACACAGGAGCAATTCCTGCCACGGCAGAGGCGGCTGTAGGCAAACACTGCCAAGCACACGCCCCTTTCAGCATGGCTAGCTCATCTCCCAGAAATGGGAGTCCCTACAAATCATCCCAACAGCCTGGCTTTCAGCTGCTCCTAGCAGGATACCCAGCAAGCTTATTGTTCATGGTCATATAAAAGGGAATTCCTAAGCTTTTGCTGTACGTGTGGTATTACAAGTTTATTCCATCTTTAAACAGCTGTTTTCATACTCATCTGTAAACACTCACTTTAAACCACTTCTTAACGGAAAAAAAATGGCCCAAGTGACTTCGTGCAAACACTAGGAATGGTTACACAAAGTACCCGTGCATCAGTCACCCACCCTGCACTCCCCGGCCTGCTTTGGGGGAAGACCCCATCAAGGTAAGCCAGAAGGTTAAAGGGATGCTCCTTCAGAGTGAATCAATATTTTCCTAGGAATGCCATTAAATGGGCAAACCTCCTTTAAGTAGAGATGTGTCAAGGTGAACCAGATATTGGAAAGAGGCTTCACAGGGAGAACTGAGTGCCTTTTTCTCCTCCTCAGTAGATCAGAAAGGGGCTGAGTGCCAGGGTTGAAGCAAGAAGGAAGGCAGGTCTGCCAGCTGAGTGACTCCTCTTTTCTTTCTCCCCGCCCTTCCTTGCTGTGTTCCAGGTGCCCGTTCTGCATCTACTCCACGAACCGCCCCGCAGCCATGGAGTGCCACCTGAAGACGCACTACAAGATGGAGTACAAGTGTCGGATCTGCCAGACAGTGAAAGCCAACCAGGTGGAGCTGGAGATGCACATCCGAGAGCACCGCCTTGGCAACCATTACAAGTGTGACCAGTGTGGCTACCTGTCCAAGACGGCCAACAAGCTGATCGAGCACGTGCGTGTCCACACCGGCGAGCGCCCTTTTCACTGTGACCAGTGCAGCTACAGCTGCAAACGCAAAGACAATCTCAACTTGCACAAGAAACTGAAGCACGCTCCACGCCAGACCTTCAGCTGTGACGAGTGCCTGTTCAAGACTACCCACCCTTTTGTCTTCAGCCGCCATGTGAAGAAGCACCAGAATGGGGACTGCTCTGAAGAGGAGAAGAAGGGCCAGTATTCAACCTCCAAGGAAGCCAGTCCGCTCCTACCAGCGATCAGCTCCAGGAACCTTCTGTCACCCCTCTCAGTCATGTCTGCCTCCCAGGCTCTGCAAACAGTAGCTATGTCTGCTGCGCACGGCAGCGGGGCAGAGCCAAACCTGGCAGTGAAAGCCTTGGCCATCAACGGCACTTCCCTATGCTTCGATAAATACTGGAACTCAGAGTTTGCCCACCTTATTCCTTTAACAATGTTTTTCCCCAAAAACCACTACGATCTCACATTCCATCCACCCAGACCTCAGACTGCGCCAGGAGGTGCCTCTTCACCTAAACACTCCTTCCTTGCCTACCTTGGACTAACAGAAAGGGCAGAAACTGTCTGAGGGCAGTTGCATTCTGTACCAAAAATCCCCCGAGGAACCCAGCAGGTTATACATTGCTGCAAAGGTAACGAACACTTGTACTATATCATTAGTAAGGTTTAGCAAATGGCTCTGTGTGTATACTTATTGCATTGACATGAAAGCTGCTTTATTAAATCTCCAAGAGGTGACCTACTGCATACTTCTACCTTCAGAGGCATGTTCCCAGTACTCTTTATCTAAGAAACTATTTTGTCTTGTTAAGCTGAAAAAAAAAAAAAAAGAGTGTCCTTACTGGCAATCAGCACTTGTAAGATGACATATTGATGCATTTTATTTTTGGGCTTTGTGTGCGTGCGGGTGCGTGGAAGAGAGGCTGCCTGTAGTGTGCCATGACATTGCTTTTGCACATCCCTTGGATTGGCTTCTTTAATCATCCTTCTTTTCCCCTTTCCACACACTCGCTCCCTGCCTTCCCCCGGCCTCCCCCTGAACTGTGGAGCTGTTCGGGAGCAATGTTTGGGGTGGGGCAGAGTGAGAACTGGTGTATTATTTCAGTGCTCTTTGCAGGTTCCTTTACTTGTTTGATGCCTTGTATTCAGTTGTCAAGGTTTGAGGATTTGGAGTAGAACTGGTGAAGAAAAAAAAGTTGCTTTCAGCACTGCAGAATGAGAGCATGACAATGAAAAGAGTGTGTATGTCCACACACATGCAGTGTGTGCAGCCTACACACCCACACAGCAGGCCCAACTCTCAGCTCTTACACAGCTGTGTCAAACACCTGCCTCTGGGCCACAGCATACATCTTTTGTTTTAAAAGGGCATATAAATATTATATATATACTGTATTATGCAGTGGTTACCTTTTACTTTGCAGGAACAACTTGTATAACTAGAATTCTATGGTGGAAAAAAAATCCAACAAGGGGATTTAAAAAAGGGTATGGATAAATTCTGGGTATAAATACTCAGACTAAAAAAAAGGCAGTTTTGCACAGTGCTTTAGTCTTGCACTAGTTTGTTTCTCACTTGCAAAAAAATAAAAAGAAAAAACTAATTGTGGGCTGAAGTTAATAAGACTGTTTATTTGAAAAGGTACCAGTAACTTCTTTGAAATATAAAGCTATAAAAAGATGCTTTTGGAACCATAAAGTTCTCTTTTATACCCTCAGTATTTCAATTGTACTTGCAAATTTGACAGTCCTCTCACTCCCCTCCATGTCATCAGTAATACTTTATTCCTTTCTGTTGATGGCAGATAGAGTGTGTCCTGCTAGGAAGCTAACTTTGTACTTATTTAATGCTCCTACTTGTGGTCATTAAAATGACATGTTATATGTAGCACTTTATTGCAGGAAGAAGCAAATGCAGATTGGTTGTATAACCTTTGTTAATCTCAAAATGCCAAGAGTGATCTTAATGCAAGAGAAGCTAACTGATCGTTAATTGATTTCTGTTCCTTAGACAAGTTAAGATGTGGGAAGAAAGACTGGGATTAAAAGCACTCTGTTTTACAATTGGAAGTCTAAAATGTGAAGCCTTTCAAAATGATCATGTGATGTACAGGAATGCCTTCATACTGAATTACTGTTTTCCGTGGTGTCTCTTGGATTTGGATCTGGCTGTCTTTTACCAGCAATTAGAAGTGTCTGACCTAGCTTTTGCCACAGTCCCCTCCCTGTCCCTTGGCCAAGCCACTGTAGGAGGTGCCCTGAGTCACATCTTTCATGCTATCTGCCCACCCTCGTGCTGTCCTGAAGGAACTTCCTCTACAGGTTGTTGTGGGATGGGGGGATCCAACCACCCCAGCAGGAAAGCAATAACCTGGTTCAGGAAGGCATTTCTTGTCCACAAGGGCCCTTAGCCATATGGACAAGTTGAAATGTAACTCAATCTTCATTAGTTCTTAAATGAAGCTTGTGTAGAAAGACTTTCTGGATGCAAAACTTGCATCACTTTAACCTATTTGCAAGATTCCTAGATTTGTTTTGTACTGAGATGGCCAAACATTCTCCACTGTCATGACCAAATTCTTCCTGTATATGGAGGACATCCCATCCTAATCCGCGCGCTCCTGTTACCATACTGGAAGCTAGTTACAAGGGGGAAATATCCAAAACCGTAGCAGGTTATCCTTTGGCATTATTAATTACAGGACAGAGAAGTCTCACCATTTGTTTACATTCCAGCAGACAGTTTTGGTTCTGATGAGCACTTGGCAGGTCTGTCTATGCAGTGCAGAGAACTCAGCTGCTCCAAACTGCGTGGAAACCTCTGTAAACAACTTACCTAACTCAGGGCCCTGCTCACCATGCTTTACTCCATCAGAGCTCCTGCTCACACCTGCCTGGGAGCACAGACTAAATAGAAAATTCTGTGTTGGGAAGTACTTAGAGCATAACATAGTTACTATCTTGACGGCATGAAATCTGCAATCTGTATCCAGCAGCTCTACCAGTTCTGTAAAACACGCACATCTCTGACCACACCACAGAAAACCAAACACTCCCAAATCAAAAAGCTTGTTTTTCACACCAACTCCTGGTAAGGTACAGCTGTCCAGGAGGAAGAAGAAAGAGAATTTTATAATTGTAGACCACTGTATCTAATCCAAATGGCAGATAAATGGGGCTGGAGCTTCCAAGAATGAGCTGCCCGCATGCGACTGCCACGTGTTTTGACCATGTTCCACTGCACCAGTATCTGACCTGGCAATGTTTAGTGTACCTGGGAAATTTGTTTAGCACTTTGGAAAGGATAAATTCATCCTTTCTGGCAAGTTATAGAAGTTTTCTCTGTAAGGAAAAGTGTGTTAGGAGGTTTTTATTTTTTTAAGAAAATAAAATACCCTATTTATCAGAGCTCTTGCATATTAAAATAATTTGTTTGCAGTTCAAGACTAAAGACAGGAATGTTCTCCAGAGGTTCCCCCTACTGATTAATGACCAACAGTTCTGATAAATTCCCCCCACCATAAAGGTAATTTCATACTGGTTTTCACTATGCATTCTTTAATGAAAGCTGGCATGTTTTTCCATTCAGTAATTCAGTTAAAGTTCTCAGCACTTTTTTCTTTCTTCTTTTTTTTTTTTTTACTTGTTGTATTATGTTCAAATATCATTCTGTCAAGGTTTGTGTACATTAATAAAAAATTGTATTGTATAAAGCTTTTTGCATTATAAGGCTGTACAGGGTCATTTTGACAGTAACTGGTATATTTCTTTGCATCTTATGTTGCATTGCCAATTTCTAGTGTATCCAGTTTGGAAGTACAATATACTCTAATTAAAAAGGTTGGCTATATTCTGGTTTCTTTTGGTTTTCCTTCCTCTCTTTTTTTTCCCCCTTAAATATATTTAGAGTTGATTTGGAGGGAGGGGTAAAGGATTCTCCTACAAGACAAGAAGATAATGTCTTCACTTTTTTCCTTCCTATCAATGATATTAACCTTCAATTTTGAAATTGTAAAGGAAAGCTCTGTCTCTCACTCCTGATGAGAAAATACAGCAAATAGTCCGAGGATAACTCCAGAACTTCACTCTGTGGGCTCTGTGCTTGTAGCAACTTCCAGGTCAGTTCTGCAAGGGGGATAATTCCTCTTCTGCACACTCTGCTCAGTCAAGCATTTCAAACAAATCACATCCTTAAGCAGTAGTTTGGTGGACTTGTTTTTGCTTGAAAGTAGACCAAGTGAAGTCAAGGAAATTTCCTTGAAGATGAGCTAAGCAGTGAATGAAAGAACACGATGTACTAAAACATTGTCACAAAAATAATTTCTTTTTAATTGTAAAAATATTGTGTACTCATTTCATCAGCATTTTAGAAAACCCTGGGTTTTTAACCAGAGATTATTGGAACAATTAAAATGCACAGAGCACACTAATGAGGAAAAACCCTAAGAGCAGACAAATTTCCAAGAAGCAAAGGTACAATTGACTCCACTGAACAAGAAAAGATACTCAACATCCTAAAAGGAAGTTAGACTACTTAAACACTAACTGAGGAAAAAATAATCTGGGTGTTCATTAGATAAGAATTATCCTCAGATATATTACTGTTAACATTAAATACATCTGGACTGCCTTTTTCCTGCAGTTAGGGCAGTGCTAATGTCTACTCAACTAAAAAAACTCCTTACAGTTATTTCTACTCTCCTGAGGTGTGAATACTAATTTTCAGGGCCTTTATCAGTACCTTGTACATGTTGCTGGTGTTGCAATTCACTGCTCCTCTTCTGCTTCTGACTCCTTGGCTGAAAGAAAAGCTTTGACACAGCATTGGTAAGTCATGGTGTCTCTCAAGAAGATGTGGTGTCTCCCTCTCTTCCTGCCCACACTGTAGCTGTAATAGACAATAAACAGTGAGACTCTCTGTGGAGTTTTTTAGACATAAATAGTTATCCTAGCAATTAAAAGGCAATCATGCAAATCATGCCCAGAGCAGCTGTGGATGCCCCATCCCTGTAAATGTTCCAGGCCAGCCTGGAGGGGACTCTGAGCAATCTGGTCCAGCAGAAGGTGTCCCTGTCCATGGCAGGAGGGTTGGAACTGGATGGCTTTAAGGTCCCTTCCAGTGCAAACCATTCTGTGGTTCTATGAAGAAGTGGCTTAATTGTTTAAATAAGTTCTAAATCACTAAAACCAGACTGAAGAATTACTTAAGCTGGGAGGGGCCTGAATTATCTCACTGAATTATCCTGGCTGCCAGTCTCAACCAAAATAAACTGCAATCAGCCCCTGTAGCTTTAGTCTGACAGAAAACCCCTGTGTTCACCCAAACACAGGTGTCAGTGTGACATGCTGAGATGGGATAAGGAGCACCTGCCCTTTGCAGCAGGGGGCTAGAACAGCCTTGTAGACCTGCATGATTTTAATCAATTACCTCAAATTCCCCTAGCCTGTATTTTCTGATAATATTCCAATATCCATGTCTGATTACAGAAAACAGCTCCAGTTATGTACTGACTCTTTCAGGAAAACAAGTGCCCTCTTTTCATTCTGAATCTATGTACATTTTTAATCTATGTTTAAAAAAATAAGCTTAAAATTGCCATCTTTTCATAGTTATTTCTTACAATCCTACACATGCCATAGTCATCATGAGCCTAAGCAGAACAAGGCTTTAAGACAGAATTTGTGGGAAGGGAAAAAAAAAAAGCCAAACCAAACTAAAACAACAAACCTACAATTTTCTGTAACTCTTCACTGTCGAGAGGGCTTCTCTACAGTGCAGGGGATGGCATCATTTATGCAGAGCCACGTTTTAAGATCCTTGTTGTGTTAAAAATACATCAGTTATGCTCCTACCAGACAGACATCTGCATTATATCATCCACCATCTTATCTGCTGCTAATTGGCCTCTTTGTTGACAAGTCTTAGCAGCAAGGTTAAGTGCTGGCTGTAAAAGCAATGTAGCCTCTTGCCCGAGGGGTCAGAGCTCAGGCAGACCATGCTGAAGCCTGCATGGCCTCTTTCCCTGCTATATATTTTCTGGGAGCTAATAAAACACCAGGGCAATCACTCCTGCCTGGAGTCTGCCAGCCACCATGGGCTCTGTGGAGCTGCAGCAAATGGAACATCATCTCCCCAGTGCAGAGCACTCAAGGAGTCTGCAAAGGGAAAAGGCATCTTCTCTTGCACCAAAGGTTTAAAAACACCCTGGGATGCAATTAAAAAATCCCTGAACTAACAGCTAACCTTGAACATGGGACAGCCAATGCCTCAGTGCCCAGCACAGCCCTTGGAAAAGAGATGGGGGCACACCTTGACTGAACCCCAGGTTCCATTTGAACCAAATACTGGGATTTTTCCTGGCTGCTGGGCTCCTTGCAGGGCTCTTGGGAACATATCCTAGAAAGCCATCCAGGTGGATACATCAGGAATGCAGCTGTTGGGCTTCCACACCTGCTTTTTACCAACCTGGCAGGGGCTTGATTTACATATATGGCAGGGAAAGGGAAAGGGAAAGGGAAAGAAGGGAAAGGGAAAGAAAGGAAACTTAGGGCTGGAACTGAGCAGTAAGAAGGGTAGGGGAACACACTGACTGGAAATATTTCATTAAGTCAAAAAAAACGAAAAAGAAAGCATCACCCCAAAAAATCCCAACAACTGTAGAGGAGAAGAGCAGAGCATCAAGTGATAGCATGGCACTATTTTTGCAGCCTGTGGCAGCCCATTTCCCTATTTAAAATGGGGAAGGGCTTTCCCTGCTTGGTTTTGTGTTGTTTTGGTTTTCTTTGTAATTGTTTCATTTCCTGCCACCTTAATCATGATTAAAATGAACGTATGGCACAACTCTAAAAAAAGTTAAACCTACCCCATTTTTTTCCAGTTTAGGCTATAGTTAATTTTAAAAAAACCTTCAAGTTTCTGTAGTAGAAGTTCCTCTTCTGTTTGCATTTAGCTCTGCTCTACTTTACTTTTCAGACCTCTACTTTCTATCACATACCTTTCTTTTTCCAGCACTTCTCAGACAGCATTTCACTGGAAGGGTAAACTTTGGATTGTTACTCTTCTGGGAATGTGCCTGTTTAAATAAAGAAGAGAAAAATGTTCTCTTGCTGAGCCCCTAGACCTTCATGCCAATGCTTGCAGCACAGCCTAAAGTGACCAAACCCAAAAATAGGCCTTGCTTCCTGGCTGGTCAACAAAGCATCAAATACTTTCTTGATTCTTTCCCTGCTATTTAAGCCTGGAATGTTCATTCACACACCAGGCCGAAGAATGTGTTTTTTAAGAGATTTACCAGGAAGCCAGGTGGGAGGGTCAAAGCCCTAATCAAGGTGCTCATACATGGGTGAGCAGGACTTTGGAGCCACAGGTGCTGGACTGCATCCATGAACAGGAGCAGGTTTCTCCCAGTTTGCTCTCACTGCCTCAAGTTGCCACAAATTAGCACATGAGCCTGGTCTAGGCCCTGCCTGGGGCAAGAACCAGCAAAACAAATGAAGACAAACTAAAGTATCCATGTCTGGTATTCCTTGACTGCAGGGATTAACACTTCCCTGGCATCCAGACTTCCAGTACACAGTGTGCAGATGCATTCCAGCAGAGTTAGAAGCAGTGCTTGTTTTAACAATAAAAAAATCACTGGACCTCTCTTTCCTGAAACAGAGAAAAACATTTTAAATGGGACGGGAATGTAAGTGAAGATAAATAGTTGCAGGAAAGCTCCTTCCATCAGCAGGGCTCTGAAGTACTATGAATACATTGGTAGCTGTCACTCATGGCAGTGACACTTTTTAAATCTACCAGAATAGCTCTATTCACAGGTGTTACCAGAGCAATGCCCACTTGCACTTGAATATTTAGTAAGCAAGCATTAAGACTTCATGTTTTTATACTTAGCTCCCTATTTTTAATGGGACTGCATACCCAGAACTTAATGAAAATATCTAAATATAATGTCAGAGTGATTTAAAAATATGCACTGCATCTTTTAAGTTGACATTTCAATTAAAAATAAATAAGATCCATTTATATGGTGATACTGTGATAAGATTGCATCAGTCAAGTTTCATTCCTACTCAAAGTGACAGATTTCTCAAAGTCAGAGCCAGGAAATTCAGTCCTCCAGCAACTTCAACCAGGAAAATATAACTGAGGGTGAATTAAGTACTTCACAACAAGTAGGGTATCATGTTTCAAGAATAAATGTATTTCACAGAATCCTATAATCATAAAGGTGGGGAAAGACCTCCAAGGCCTTCCTTTTGTTATTAATGAATTTATTAAGACACTTTTTATTATTGTTCACAGGGAAGGCCAGATTGAGTTGCAGCTGAGCTTTCACCTTTCTAATTTTCTCTCTACATGACCTAATGACATCCTTGTACTTTTCCTGAGTTGTCTGCCTCTTCTTCTAAAGGTCAGAAATTATTTTTCTTCCCTGAGTTCACCAAAAGTTCCCTATCCAGCCAGGTCGGTCTTCTTCCCCATCTTCACACCGTTACTATCCTGTGGCTAGTCTATTAAAACTAATAACTGCACTCAACTTTTGTATTTGCCATTCAGGCCAAGTCACATCACTGTTGTCATTAGTTTTTTCTGTCATCTAATCAATAGCTTGTCAAGATCCAGGCTCTTATTTGGTGCTAGAGACTTCAAGAATTCTCCACATGTAGAGAGCCAAAAGAAAACGCATGGGGTATGGTTTTACACTTTTCAGAAAACCTGTTTCCCTTTGAACTTTTTCAGTTTCTTGGGCTAATCTAAGAGAGGAACTGAAACAACTCAATAGTAGTAACCATTTATAAATAAAAAGATCACCCAAAACTGTCACTGGCAGCCAAGAGGCCAGGACTCTGAAATGTCTAGTGGGAATGTTTCCTAACCCGCCAGAAGCTTGCATGGTTCAAAGCTTGCTCTTGGCACTGCCAAATGACCAGGGACTTCCTCCTCCCATGTCATCTGCCAGTTCATGACAGGCCGAAAACTCAGAAGAAATCCCTTAGCTCTGCAGCTCTTTCTAGAAACCTCAAAAAGCCAGGCTACTTACCTCTGCCTCCACTGAGATCTGCTGTCTGTGTCTGTTGACATTGAATTCACTGTGCAAACACTGAAAGCCAGAGAACTTCACCCCAGCAGAAGTGCTCAGACCTGCTCTCCTCTTGCTCTGCTCTTGCAGAGGGCAGGCTGCTCGTCGTAACCAGTTGCAGCAGCAGAACAAACTCAAATCAATTATCTTGCTTCCAATGTAAGACTGCCACATCCCTCAGATCATCTCATCACAAGCTTTCTGAAAGGGACTTTCTGAAGACTCTTGTCCTGTAAACAAAAAAGGAAAAAGCACTTACCCAAGAACACAATTAATATTGTCAGTCAAGCCAAGTGAAATCTGACATCTTACACCATCCCAAGGATGCCTTCAGCTTGAATTCTAAGGTATCCTTGTTTACCCTTTCCCTCCTGGCTATAAAGAGGATAGGCAGCAAAGAAAGCCACCCTCAAGGAAAGACACCCTCCCACCTCTCCCAAAGATCTCTGGGAGGTCTCCCAGCAAGGTGAGAGAGCACAGGGAAACCTTCCAGCGGCAGACAGACTGCTGCTAAGTGCAGGGCAAAGGTCTCACCCTCTTTGATCCCAGCAGGCAATCTGGGACCCTGGGCAGAGGCAAAAGGAGACAGCAGCCTGTCCCACACCATCCATCTGCCTGGCCCTGTGGATCTTGGGGGGTTCTTGGCAATTAGCACAGGTTCTCTTGCTAATGGACAATCAAGCATGTGCCAAACCCCATCCAGTTTCAGCTCATTACAGGGAGGACCTGAGACTGGCAATAAAACTCTCCAGGAATGGAGAGGCAGGAGTTCCAGACTCTAATTAAAAATCTCTTGGAGGGTCCTGAAACCAACCCTTTCTCACCAGGCAGCTCACTATGGCTGTGCCTGACAGGGCCTGCAGGTTGTTTTGGACATGAGAGGAGTCAGAAAACAGATTAATGCAGCTTAACGAGGAAATGGGTAATGCAGCCTCCATGTCTCATAGGCTGGTCATGAAGACAAGCAATTGGGATTTTTTTCTTAATTTATAAGGCATGGGAGTTAACCTTGAGGTACTTCAGTTCAAAATGTGGTTCTTTTTTCCTGATAATGATGAAACAGAACACTGTAACTCAAACCCACATCCCAAAAAGGTGAGCAAAAGCCAGCCATACCAAGTGCTCAGGGCACCTGCTGCCAATGATCTGCCCTCTCCCTTGAACAAATAATGTCAGAAGATGAACACTTTCTTTAAGTAATTTCCTTTCCTCATCCCCTGCCTGCATATCTTGGTTTGTCTGTGCTCATATCACCACACAAGCCTTCAACTATTCAGGATCTCTTTAATTCATAACATGAATTAACATAATTACACTAAATACCATCATGCAGTAACTTTTTTAACACATCAAAAACAATATTTTCGTATTTTGAATGAAAAAACTGTAGACAACTCATGTCAGCAGCCAGATTAAAACAAACCAGTCTTTCTGAACAGAAGGTGCTCTTTCTAGAGAGTTGGGGTCATTCATTATCTCCAGATTTAATGAACTGCAGATTCCTCAGCTTTTGGGCAATACAATTTGACAGTTTGTAGAGGAAGATTGATTTTATTTATACACATCTATAAATAAAGGCTCCATACTGTGGCATCAGCCAGTCAGATGCATGATATAACTTCAGCATCTCTTGAAGAGAAACAGCCTGGATTTTGAGCAAGGGACTATAGTGTGGATCATTTTCTAACTCCAGGTGAAAAATGCATTTTCCCTCATCTAACAGTGGTGAAGAGGGCTGCACCTGTGAGGTAGCCCTGCCAGCACTGCCCTGTCAGGCTAGAAATGCCAAACAACTCACAGGACAGAGATGCAAAGATAGCAAAGATACAGAGTGGCAATAAATGAAAGAGAAGTGCTTTGCAAAAGTGGGACTTTGCCCTTAGTAATTAAAGGTAGCATGGATTTCACCCCAGCTCTAGCAGCTTTCCATCTACAGGGAGAAATAAGGAAAAGGAGACCAATACACAATACAATGTATTGTGTGAATTATACAATACACCTTCATAAGAATCTAAAAGTATGAGCAGAAGGAAGCTTTGAGAAATGGATAGTTTTAGCAATGCCATATCACATAAACAAAAGATATCCAGAAAAAAAAAAAGGAAAATAAAAAGGTGTTTGTGAGATGATCCAAGTGGATTTTATTCTGTTTGGGCTACAGAAAACAGGTTTCCTGACTAAGAGAATGCCTTGAACTACTTAACCACAAACAGGCCTCTTCAAAGAAGTTATGCCCTTAAAGCTATTTACACAACAGTTGTGACTCCTAACTTTCCCAGCCCTGCTTCTTCTCCAGCAACAAAACATTTTATATCCTCAGTAGCTCTTGCCCATTGCAAAGCAGTGAAAAAACTCTTGCCAAAAAGAGTCAGAAATGCAGAACCCTGAAGGAAATGAGACCTGAGACAACTGATTTAGGACTCTGCTCACCATTTTTTCCCCCTGGTTCTGGGTAGCCCAGCACAATTCCAAAGGACCATGGAGCAGTTTCACACATTGAGGAGGGGGGAAAAGAAAAGATGGTTGTTCTTTTTACAACAAGTGGTTGTTCTTTTTACCTCAGCTGTAAATCTGTGCACAACACCCAGGGCACAGCATCAATTCCAAACAAGTGCAGGCAGATATACAACGTGCTGCTTGCCCTGATCACGCCACAGAGCAGCACAAAAAAATTAAGGCTCTCTAGCAAGACATAAAAATACTCAAATCCATTGTAAGCAGGAGTTCAGTTTTAAGGAGGTCTAAACTCTCCTAACTCCAGAAAACCACACCATTACCTAGACAGAGTAAGCCCACCCACAGTCCCAAATTCCTATAGCAGATGCAAATTTCAGCTGGTAATGTGAGCATTTTTAAGCAGTGTGGTGCAAGAAGGCAAAAGACTGGTAACAAACATATTCAACTCAGCTAAAACACAATCTTTGACAAGGGCAACATGACAGTTACATCCTGGTGAGATTTTAGGGAGAATCAAAGAGGCTCTGAGGAAGCACAACTGTCCCCATGTGAACCATCCAGGAATTTGATGGTGGGCAATGATTGCTTTGCTCCAAGTCCAGCCAATCCAGATGGGCCACAAAATCTATGGGCTGTTCCATGCCATGCTTGGTGCTTTAATCCTGGATGTTGTGACAGGTTTGTACAGGAAAGCTGAGGGCTGACAGCAACTCCCTGAGCTCCTGGAAAGGATTCACACTGTGAAGAACCATAAAACCATTTGATGCCAGAAAATACAAACCACACAGACCTTGAAACCTTGCTCTCTGCTACAAGAGCTCAGGCATGCTCCAGACCACAAGTGTGAACTGAGACACTCTAGAGAGATCATTTGTCTCTTTTTGTACAGGATATTTTACTAGGTCTCTCTGAGTTCCCTAGTAGGGAAGGCAGATGTAGTCAAGGCTGAAATTATGCATCCTTTAGCATTTGCCATGAATAATTTGGCTCAATCACAAGAAGAGTTTTTTGTCTCTCCCAGAAAGTGTACTGGTTTTCCTTTGTGGCACTGCTTGACTACATCATCTGCAAGAATGAAAGCAGGATGCCCAATCAAGTACCAAACAAAACCACTAACATTTACAATTCAAACTCTGATCAACCAGTTTCAGTTGTGAAAATTCAACTGTAGTTCAAAAAAACCAAACCAAAACACACACAGGGGAAAGGAAAAAAAAAAGTCAGCCAAACTTAAAAAACTCTGAATCCACCAGAAGATAGTTTAAGAGATGAACTAGTAAAACAAGAACGAAACAAAACACACCACAATTCAGCACAAACAGCAACCTAGCTAAAGGCAGGGAACACTGACATTGCTTTTTCAAAGCAGTGACTATTATGGCTGGTACCTCTGAGGATGAAACAGAGCAAGCTCTCCAGTGCTTTGACCTCCAGCAGGTCATGTTCACAAGTCAGTGACCTTAGAGCCAAGCTGGCATTCCCAATGCCCACAACAATGGATCTAATTACTTCAACCAACAAGCATTAAAAGGCACATGCAGCACATACAGCTCACATTGCTCTGGTAATTCCAATACATGGATCCACAGACAGAGGAGAGAACAGCACCTTTGCCATCTCTGGATGCTGCTGTGCTCTGCTCAACTTTCCTTACACATTTTGGCTTCCACATTTCTTTCCCTGGTGTTTCCCTGTTTGGAGACTCTTCACCCAAACTCAAACCATAATGGGACTGAATAAAGTGATTCAATACCTATTTGCTTTGTCATTCTTCCCACCATTATTCACTGTAATTCCTCAAACTTGGCTAAGGCAAAATACCATTTTGTTCTTCTTTCAATTGCAGATGCACAGATCCAGGCGCTTGGTGAAAAAATAAACTTGTTTCCTTACATAGCACTTTTGAATTTGCTGAATAACCTAGCAGGTCAAATAATTTATTTTGAGAAGAAACAAAATCCTTCAGTAAGTACACTGCTGAAGTAGAAGAGTTCAAAGGGGATCAACAGCATTGTATAAAAGGCAAATTGAAATAAAAATCTACAAGATCCAACAATAGCTACCAAATACCCCATCCCCAAGGTCTTTTGGGGAACAGCTGGGACCAAATCTCAATGAAAACCCCTTCACAAGTACCAGCACCCTCTACCCTGTCCCACTGGGTGGGGATGGGCTTTGCCTGCCTCCCTGGGAGGCCTAAGGCCATCACCAAACCTGGCAGCCCTGGGGGCTCCCATCCTTGTACCCCAGCTCCTGCACTGCCAGGAATGACTGCCACCAAAATCCTCTGCTCTCCTCAGACAGACAGAGCTGTGCTCAGTGGCTCCCAAGGGGCAGAGGAGCTGTGCTGACCTGAAAGGTGAGCTGGGTATTGCAGTTTAATGTGGCTGCTAATCAGGAAGCTTTCCATGCCTACTTAGTAAATGTCCCTATTTACTTTAAATGAAACTGTGTTAGAAGAGCCAAAACAAAAATAGCTGTCCAGAGTAAAGCAGACAAAGCTAACTGTGAAAGTGATACTGCTGCAGAAAAATAGGATGTAGCCCGTTTTGCAAGGTTGCTAAATTATGTATTACTAAGAGTGGCACACAGTCACCTATTAATACATCTAGAGCCCTTTGTTACCCTATTATCAATAACAAACCTCCTGCACTATTTTGGGAAATGACCTTTCTCCACAGCCCGGTGTAGCACGAGCCAGGAACCTCCTGAGCTGTAATTCCAGCTCTGCCATTGACTTGCTGCATGGTGAGGGAAAGCTGCTGTAACCTCCCAGGTGCTGTTTCTTTTTCCGTAAAGCTGCAGTGACACTGGCCTCCCTCTCAGCTCAGTGGAGTGCCTTACTAAGTTCAAATATTTGAGCAGAGCTTTGGGGATGCAAAATGCCAGATCAGTGTGACACATTGCTGCAGCTGCTTAAGGATATTAACAGTGCAGAAATTCAGCTGCAGCTGGAAGAACATATTGTGCAGAGCTCCAAGGTTCTCTTTTCACAGGTGAGAATTTATAGCCACCAGCTTTAGACTACAAATCACCACCCAGTAACCTGTCAATGTTTTCAAGTCAGAGTTTCTTTCTCAACTCACAAGAAAGAAAATCTCAGTGCTTGGTCCCACCTACATGGCAGCAGGATTCAGGGTAATGTTAACAACCCACATGATGGTAAAGGACACACCTAAAATAACAGCACACAGGGACCACAGGATGAGAATTACTGGGACGAGAGGAACACACAGCAGATACTCAGTTTATGCAGCCTGGGACATTCAAATGTCAAAAAAAAAAAAAGCTGGGTTATAGGAAGTTCCAGAGATTGAAAAAATAGAGCAGAGAGACTGGAGACTGTAACAACACCAGCTCTTTCTCTCTCTCTAAATAAATAAAAGTCATGACTAAATGAAGTCATTCTGAAAACATGACTTATTTCATATTTCATTTGCTCTGGCAGAATATTCCCAGGCTTAACCCCCTCAAGCTGCTGGAACAGGTGGAAAGCACTACCAAAATACAGGAACATGCATAAGCATGCAGAGAAACTATAGGAAGGCTACATTCCCAACTTAGGAAAAAAAACAGTCATGTAACTCTTTTCCAAGGGGCAGAGATCAATTCGTTTTCCACACCTCATTTCTCTCCTGTGTTGTTACAAAAGATACCATCAGTATTTTAGAGTTGTCTAATAACTCTAATAATTTAACCAACAGTTTCCAAATAAAATTTACTTTGTGGCTTGAAACCCACCCTGCTAGAGGAAATTCCATTTCAATTCCATTGTAATTGACATCACAACTCAAATTCCTAAATCTGCATCCCTAGTTCTTCAGAAATGAAGAGACTTTCACAGCCTGGAAGATTTAACCTGAAAGCCACACCACCACACCCATATTTACATTAGGAAGTTCCCAGCGTGAGCACTACTGTTCCATCAGGATGATCCTCAAATGCCCTTTAAAAACTCCTTAACTATTACTTAAAAGCCCTTTGTTTTACAGACAGAGAGCAATACATTTGGCATGGAAGTTTAGGCACGACATGGTTCGAGTTTAGAAGTATTAAATTACAGCAGCTATTGAAATCCATGTTTGAATTTAATATTTAATATGTCTCTACTGACAGATTTCATTTGCTCATCCTAATTAACAGTGCCCAGAGATTGCTTTTTCACCTTCCTCAGACTGAGCCGTGGCCAAACGTCAGCCCTGAGGTGGGGCACAGGCATCCCTAAGGCAGCAGCGGTGCCGAGCGCTGCCATACAGCACCATCTAAGGGCTCTCCATAAGTACTGCCGAGGGGATGTATGGAATGACACCTATGGATCGGCTCCTGGATGCTCCCAGCCATCCCAGCATACACCACTGGCACCACAGCACAACTCTCTGAGCAACTGTTTCCTCTCTGAGTCGCTGCCTCTGATTCATCAGGAATCATCTGGAAAAGGAAGTTACTGAGAAGCTACCCGAGGAATAATTTTCAGAATAACAAGATTCTGTCCTCAGCAGCAATTTGTTTCTTTCTCTGGCAATCTCTTGGCACGCAGACAAGGTGGCTTGTTACAAACACTCTAGATTAAGCACAGGAAGAGAAAATATTATAGGTTCAAGATTTAGAAACTGAAAAACAAGGGTAGCTTTAATTCTATCCAGCTCGTGCAGTAAGTAAATCTCTATTTCAGCTAATTTCTTATTTCAGCTAATTTCTATTTCCAGTCTTGCTCATAAAAATATCTTCTTCTGGAGTGGTTTTGTGATGCAATCTACATAAGGAAATACCACACTAACCTGAAGATCCACTTAGTCCAGCCTTAATCTCAAGGAACACCCAATAAAGAAAAAAAAAACTATGAAAATAAAAGTGTTCAAACTGTCCCACAGAAATGCCCTTGCATGTTAGATGTTCGCTAAGGTTCAATGTTCAAAAATGTTAGATGAGAGCTATTCAGACAAGACTAGTTTACAAGATCTGTGCCTGTCTCCACAGCTGCTTTCTGAGATGAAAGAATTGGCAATGGGCCAGACAAGATTATTTTAATTATCCCAGTTTCCCTCTGATATTTCCTGTCTCGTTGCATATGAACTTTACCACCCTAAAAAAGGAAAACTGACCTGCCTAGCAGGACAAACCTCAGGCAGCCTTTATTCTAGAACCTTATTCCGTCACGTGTAGGCACATGCTCCACTGCTGACCTCTCCTGACCTCAGGGTGTGTTGAAGCAGCAGCATTTCTAACATGGAAGGAATTGTGAGTGGTAAAAATGAGTGTCTGGAGCAGCGTCTCCAGCTAAACTGAAAGCCACATGCAACGCCAAGACATGAAACTGGGACTTCCAACACATCATAATTCAAAATAACTCTTTAATGTCACTACAGAAATAAAGCATTAAGTGGCTTTTAGTCAAACTAGTGCTGTACAGTAGCCATGCTCTGCTCCATTGCTGCAGGTGTGGAAATGACAGTACTAAAGAGGCCCACATTAAAGACTCTTTCATTTCTAAGAATGACACATTCTAATGGATAGTGAAAAGGAAAAGTGAAGGACAACAATATTTGAAGGTTGAAACACTAATTTTCAAATCTAATCAGTTTCTATTGCCACTGCACACAGAAAGAACCAGTCAGGTTATACATGCTGCATCGTACCACTCATAAACAACAGAAAAGGGTCTTTTTATTTTTACTGAAACTGTTTCTAAAAGCTTATTGATCTTCCCCACTTCTCCTGTAAATCAGAAGTCAAGAACATTACTTCAGTCTCTTCTTTTGAGTCCTGCAGATATCAGATATTAGCAGCTGTTGTTCAGTGAAGACAGACAAATCATACTCACAGCTCAAAATAAAGAAATCCTGTTTGGGTGAACACAATTTGCTCTGTTCATCAAGCAAGGGCATGAAAAGTCATTCCTCTCAGCCTCAGATAGCAGTCAGAATTTCCAGGTAGATAATTTTGTTAAGATTCATGCAATATAAATAAAAAATAAAAAACCAAAAACCCCCACTATTTGCAACATAATTCCCATTCCCTTTTGCTGACTATTTTACTTGAGCTCTGTCAGATACCATGCACTTGCCATGCTTTTGACATGGCATCTAGGGCAGAAGCCAGTTTTTTATGAGCTGCCTGTTCTACAATGAACACATGATCTATCTGATCTCAGTTTTGCAGTTACAGCAATATTAGTCCTCTCCATGAATTTTACAAAATTGGGATAGCTGAACAGGAGAGCTTCTCTTTAAACTTCAGAAGAGGAGGGACACCAGAGCATAAAAGGCTTGTGCAACACATGCTGACTTTTTAACACATTGACCTGTAGTGCTCTGAAAAGCCACCAATGAATAGAGGGGAGAAGTCAGTGCTGGAGGTGACAAGATGGAAAGGAGAAAACCACCACACTGACAAGGTACAGTGACCTAGTGCCCATGAGCATAAAAGTGGCTCAGGATAACAACATTTCTGGCAGAAAAAGTATACAAATACTCAGCTGTTTCTTACTCAGATCTGGGTGTAAAAGACAAGCACATGAGCAAGAGCAAAAGCTCCTGGTCTAAGCTTCTGATGTGGTAAGGCACATTAAATTTTGCAGCTTCTGGTGTCACTAAAGAGCCTTTGTCCAGTCAGACTAACAATTTACAGTTTAGACTTAAGGTGAAACAAGTAACTTATTCCTTGCTCTTATTTTACAGGCTTTGCCAGATGTGATCAGATAAAGGCACACATTCAGTGCAGACCCTCAATCATTTTCAACCACGTTCAGTATCACTTCTGGTTCAGTTTGTGAAATCCCTTCTAAAAGACATAAACCAAGAAATTCTTAGCACCCTAATTTCCCTTTCCTCTAAGGATTATTATGTCTACTTTGAAATACTAGGAAAGCTTCTCTAAATAAGAATAGACCTTACTGTGATGAAGTCGTTCTCCTTCCATGAGAGGAGGGTCTGACATCACGGTCTGGGAACCAGCTTAGCTCCTTTTCCTGAAAAGAGGCAGGATACATCTTAGTATAGTTGACTCGTCCCTGTATTTCCCATCCTTCAAATCTTCCTAGGACGGTGCCTGCTTTCTTCTAAATGTTTGATGAGAGAGAGAGAAAGAGGAGTAAAGGGCAAAGGTAACCAAGAGGTCAAGAAGAGATGCTTTCCCTCAGCCACTGCTAACAAGGCACAGCACAGGAGTTTCACACGGCTTCAGAAACCCTTGTTCCCCGCTGGTGAGCTCCGTCCAAGCCCAGGTTCACCGAGGTCACAGCAAAAGAAAAGGTTGTACTTCTGTTGATCAACGCTGCTAAGCAACAAGTCATAAAAACCACCATCACCCTTGTCTTCTGCTGGTTGCAATTAGAGAACTACAAACAGGATCACAGATTCAGGGCCAGGAGAAAACCTTCAGCAGAGTGAGTGTGCACTGCTCCCAGCCACACAGCTCGTGCAGCAACTTCTCATTAGACACACGCCAGCATCCCCAGCCATTGCAGCCTGCACAGGGCAGGTCAGCCCAGGCCTCTGAAGCTGTAATAGCCTTTGGCTTCTCACAGGTTGTAATCTTTAGGTTGTAGTGGGCACTTTCAGTTGAAGAAACAAAGCAGAAGTGTTGTCAGCCCCTGATTAAGTTCATGAATATTTGAGTCATGGTAAAAGGTGCATAACTAAAGCTTTTATAGGCTACGCTAACAGTGGAAGGGATGTAAGAAGAAATGAAGACATAGTGACACAGAGCAGGAACTGACTTTGCCACACTATTTTAAGGAAGAACACAGCAATCTTATCATGCATTCTGAAAGGTGAAGCTTTTAAGTTGTTTCAAGTAAACAATCTTTTACTCAAACTACAAGAACTTCTAACTGTTCCCCACTTCGAGCACAATTACAAACAAACCCACCTAGTGCCAAGGACAAGCATCACAGGGTCCCATGCAACACACAAATCCAAAAGATAGGAACAGGCGTTGAATTTATAATTTTTGTAAGCCTCACACAGCAAACACTGTCAGTCACATCAGTTTCTGTGGTTTCACAGTGAATTATCCAAGATAATTCTTATGCTCCCATGGGATGAAAAATAGAGAAAAACATGCATTTCTCTTGCTGCTCCATAATGTACCTTCTCCAGACAATGACATGAATGTCAGTCCCTCTTCTCCTTCCTTGTTCATCAGCTGAACCTTACTTTAGTATGACAGGAGGGAACAGAGTATGTCTGTCATCCTTCCAAGTATGTACTCTAATTGCTTCTGAGTTTTTAATTTTGAAACTTTTATTCTCAATTTACAAATGTTCCATTATGAGGGGGGGTGGCTACTTTTAAATAAACTGTAAGAATATGACTGTGGAGCAGCTGAACTGGTTTTTTGGAAGAGGAATCCTGTTGCTAGTCAGTCTGTGCACTGATGACTGTCCAGCTCTTCAGGGGAACACACTAATGTTTCCTTGAATACATTCTTTACCAACTTTTGGTCAATCTTTCATCAAATCATAAACGTTTTAGAACAGTCCAGCAGAAATCGTTACAGAAGCACTAAACTCTGTAAAAACATTTTTCTCATTTTAACTCATGGAGTATGTTACTTATTGACTGTGCATCCAAGGGGGAGCAACAGAGCACTCTGAAAAGGAAAATAAAAGGGAAATAAGAATGTTTGCACCAGTACAGAGCAAGTCAGTAATTGAATCTTGCCACATTACAAAAGAAAACTTTAGGAAGGGAACTACATACAGTTAAAAAAAAAAAGTTCCTTTGTATTCTTCAGCTTTACTCAACTCCCATGCCCCAAAATCTCAAACAGCCAACACATTGCAGATTTCACAAATAAGCAATATATGTGAGGAGGACATAAAGGCTGAAGCAGCATGCACAACAGGAAGTAATGCATTTGCAGAAGGCAAGGGCAGATTAGATATCAAAGGAAAGTTTTTTATTACTTAAAGCAGGACATTACAACAGAACAGTAGTCAAGAAGGGGTCACTGGGTCCTGTCACTGAAAACAGAGAGATTAGATATGAAAGGAATAAGTCACACTAAGAGCATGAACTTGCTAAGAGCATTTTTTCAACCTTAAGTAACGTGGCTGTAAATATACGTGGGGCTCAGAGTAAAGACTATTGAACTGTGACCCTTACACTCGCTGACCTGTTTCAGAGTCCTGGGTAAATCACTTGATCTCACCACACTTGTTTTTGCCAGCTGTGAAACACCAGCAATGTCTATTACACAGGGACCTGGGGAAAAGTTTCACACTTACAGACAAATGCAAGACTTTGTAGAAAATGACTTTGTGTATCTAAACAGTTTATTCCTTACCTCCCTAACTCATTTGTCTACCAGTTTGTCATGCCTCCAGCTACAAACCTCCTCTTGCTATTGGCTTCTCATGAAGTTATATTATTTTCCCATACTATTCTGCAATAGCTGTGGGTTTAAGCGTTAACATGAGAGCAGCTTGACAACTCCAGAAACTAAGAATATGTCAACATCCTACTCAACAGATTTGTTTACTATCTTTTTTCAGAAACCTGTTTACTTGAATAACAATATTTTAATGCATTTTAGCCAAGTTAATCCCACAGAGCTAAAAATTATGAGCTGGAAACATTCTTCCCTATCTTGGGACATAGTGGATTGTTTATGGAGTTGTAGCTGACCAGCTGAAGCTCTGCAGTCCTTCTGAAGACAATTCATCTGCTCAGCCCACAAGAACATGAACAAAACTGCACAATAAACTGAGCAGCAGCTGACTCCAAAACACATCACAGCAAAATTTTACAGGCTGTAAAACAAACTATTTCATTACCACATGGAAGGGTCAGTTCATAGTTTGCACAGGACAGCTTTTCAGTTTGGTAGGGGAATCACTGAAAAACAAAACAGGGACCCTCATTTACTGTTCCATTTCCAGGCTCCTTTCAATATAAGGATATTTCTCCATCTACTGAAGCATGAGGCATAATTGAACACATAAAGAAGGCAAATCAGATTTTCATCTAATGCTCTGCTTTAAAAGGAAAATGCAGTTTGAAGAACCTGCTTAAGCCATTGTACTTCTGCTAAGAGTTCATTTGTAAATTAACAATATTATAAAAGAAGCAACAAAATGAGAAAATAATGATAGCCCATGGCTTGAGTGGATCAGTAGATCTGCATCCAGAAAATAAATACTGGAGAGGCTGTAAAACATATTCTGCTTGAGCAGGTGTCATTTAAACAAAGCTGCAGGTTCTGGTTTACTTGCTTGGTAGCTCATGTATGACAGACAAGGAAAACAGCAGTCCTGACAGAAGCAATGACCATAATAAGGGTTTGATCTAACAGATAAACACAAATGAGGTCACCTCAAAAACTGCCACCTGAAACAAAGGGACTATCAAAAAATTGAGAACTCACTGGTTAAAATGCTGCTGCTCTCATTAACTCGTTCCCCACCTATCATTTCTTCTACCAGGTATCATAAAATACAGTCAAGTATTTCAAGCTGAAAGGACTCAAAGGATACAAGAAGTTGCTTTTGGGTCAGGGCACTCTCTGTCATATTCAATAGAGGCTGTTTAAATAAAAAAGAAACTGCAAGCACTGCATTTCTCTCACAATTCAGCATGGTCATAACCAAGTCACTGTGCTTCTGCCACTCCATACATTCCTTCAGCTGCCTCTTTGTAACTGTTTGCAACAATCCCAAACTAGTGATCAAGAAACAGGAGTAAGAGGTCAGAAGTTCTGATAATTTAGGTGATGGAAACCACTACCACCAGCTACCCCTGTGCAAACTTTCTTACCAAAGAAATGCCCCAGCTATATGGCCCCCAAAACACCACAATGCCCTTCCTTAGTGTTTCACTGCAAACAGTGCCAAGCAGGCAAAAGTTGGGATCACCATGTAACAACTGGGACAAGAGGAATGAAGAGGAAAAAATATTTTGAGGGGAAAAAAAAAACCCTGAACAAAACCAAACACCATGAAGGCAAAAAGAGGATTTAAGTAACCCAATTCACTGCCATACTGGAATTGGGTTGCCAGAAGCCAAACAGGTGATATTGAGCTAAAGTTACCATACCTTTTATGTACATATCCAGAAAATCAAAACTGTGGAAATTATCACTTCCAATACATGTCCTTAAAAATTAATTTATCTAAGTACCAACAGGCTCACAAACTCTCATGTTTTACTGTCAGATCTCCAAAAATCAGCTCTTTTTACATTTAGTGGGTACCAGATGAGCTCAGCCTTCTAGATCATGGATCAGGAAAATGTTTCCTCCAGATTTTTCTCAAGGGAAAATAGAAAATAAAAGTGCTTTTGGTTGGAAGCAGTCCTGTCTTCTGCAAGAGATAAAGAAAAATACCAAACATGACTGGCCATTTTGTTTGAATCCAAAAAATGTAAGTCAGATCAGAAAACCACAAAACATTATTTTTAGAGACAAATTATTCTAGTATAAAGACATTTGCTATTAAAACATCATGGGTAACATTTGTCCAATCTGATGTCTGCATGTAAAAAAAAGTCTAACTACATTCTGCTTTTTAATAAAACATCTATTTTGAAACCAGGATGGTTAAAATTCCCTTCTCCTACTGTACAGTGTGTAATAACTAACTACAACTTCCAAAGAGGGACCAAACACCACTATGTTCTATTTATATGCATACAATTTATTTAAAACTAAGGCTGTGGTCTGGTGCTGTCAGGCAGTGCAATGTTCTTGCTGTCACTCAAGGTGAGGAAAGAAAATGCAATCCATTCTGGCAACAGCTGCTGCTATATCAGAATGGAAAGCTGCAGTGTCAACTGCTCTGAGATGACCCCACAACCAGAATCCAACCCTGCACCACCACAAACCTCGCTCTCCTGCCCTCCCCAAACCCAATCATTTTACATGGGCATCCAGTTTTTATCAACAGATCTAAGGCATGTAGAAATAGAAGATCTGGAAGTTTATTTTTTTCCAATAGTGTGTAGTAGTCTCTTAGTGAGTATTTAGATTTGTCACGATCACTGCATATACAGAATCCACCAGAATTCTTCTGCAGAGTACTGGATAGGTTTTCTATTCATTTCCGCTGCAGCAAAACATCAGAATCCACACATAGAAAAGATGCATTTAATGTTCACATGTTTTACATAAAGCACTCATCAAGAGCAGAGTACAAACAATGCCTAGAGACCATCTTTGAATGCCTTCAGCAGCACGTCTGCTGCCAGCCCAGGAGACAAGACCCCTGTAAGAACCTTTTCCTCCAGAAGGGGGATCTTATCCTTGACGGCCAGGTGAGTGCGGAAGTGCTGCAGCATGTTCTCCTGGATGAGGTTCCACATCCACACCTTCTGCTGCCGGCGCCGCTTGGCCAGCAGCTCGCCGCTGCTGAGCATGAGGTCGCGGAACTCGGCCATTTTATCCCACATCTCCGAGATGCCCTCGCCGGTCTTGGCGGAGATGCGCATGACCTGGGGGGTTCAGGGAATGGCCAAAGCCAAGTTACCTGCTGGCCTCCAGGCTGCCAGGACTGCACCAGGCAGATTGCATGGAAATCAAGAAATGTCTGAGGGAAGCTTCCTTCAGTACGTGCTTCACGAATCCCTAAGCATTTCTGTGCCTTCCCCCCTAACCCCCACAAAAATCTGGGATTCTACTAACTAGAAGTAGATCCTGAGATCCATACTATTTGGGATATTTGTCCAGCTGCTTGTTCTGATAATCATTTTTAGTAAGTCCTTCAGCTAAGAGGCACATTATTGCTCTTTTACTTAAATGTAGAGTTAAGTGCATATTCTGGTAGCTATTCTTTTGCACTTAAAATATGCCAGAAACAAGGTATTTTAATTTTTTTTTTAATCTTTGCTTTCCAGACCAGGATTTAATTTTGCCAATAATATTTCAGAAATCCAGCACAATCTTTCAAATTGAACAGCCTGGGTTGTTTGTTTTTTTTTAAAAAAGCTTCTCCCCTTTTCCATACTTAGAAAAGAAAGGCTAATCCTCAGGCAGCCCAGCTGATTTAAACTCAGCTTAATGGGTCAATTTCAACACCAGGGTAGAACAAACCTCCTTTACAGATAGTTTATTTATAAAGGCAGTGAGAGTGTTTGTGCTTATTCCATATACACACATTAAAAACTAGTACTGAATCTTCTTAAAAATCCACCAAAAACCCTTTAGTAGATAAAATACAGCATTAAAACTGAAGACCTACAGGATAAGAATTCCCATTATCTAGCCATTTTTATTATGTGAGAAACTAAAAAAAAATTAAAACCATAAAGAAAACACACGAAGTAGTGAAAGAGCAAAGATAATCACAAGCTTCAGAGTTATAAGAGAGGGAGAAGTAGATTAAGGGACATTTTTAGGTATGCACAGTTTACAAAAAAGCAAACAAAGTTTGCACCACTCCTGATGTCAGTAATAGCTCTGCTAGTGCAGAGATTGCAGCTCAGGGCAGAAATCCTAGGGAGGAGGACTGGTTTTGCAGTGTTTCATGTGGCATACCTCCAGATCAGAGGTGACAGCAGCAATTCCCTCTCCAGCACACTGAGACTGATCAACCAACTGCAATTTTTAAAAAGAGCCCAAGGGACACTAGGACAGCTGGGTGAGAAGATACCAATCTTAACTCATTCAGCACATTTTCTGGGGGGAAAAAATACAAAAAACCCCCAAAGACATCTCCAAAACCCAAACAAAACCAAACCAGGCCCAAAGAGCCCCACAAAACACAGGGAAGTCCACAAACCTTTGGCCTCCAAACCTTGGAACGCTTGCGAAGCAGCTTCATGGCACTGACATACTCAGCCTGGATCCTCCGGGCAGGCACAACCAAATCACCATCAGCCTTGTTGATAGCAACCAGGTCTGCCATCTCAATGATGCCCCGCTTGATGCCCTAAATGCAGCAGGGACAGAAATCAGGAGTACCCAGAGGGGCTGTGACATGCTGATTCAGCACAAAAAGCAGGTCAAAATGATTTGGTAGCTTCTGGTTTTCTCCCCAAAAATATATTTAACTAGTAAACATGTCAAAGTTAAGCTACGGAGCATCAAAATTTTACATCCTAATACTTTTAAAATCAAAAAGGGAGCTTAATTGTGCAGTAAGTGGATGACACTGAAAATACTTAATAATAACAGTATAATGGACAAAACACTATTGATAGGGAGTTTCTGCACAGATACTACATGCTGAATTTTAGTTTCTCTTTCTAGTCCCAGGTAGTAACCAATAAGAGAAACTGAAAAATACCTGTAATTCATCTCCACCCGCAGGTGGTAGCAGTAATATAAACATATCAACCATATCAGCCACAGCAAATTCTGACTGGCCCACACCTAAAAAATTAAATTCAGAATTTACCATTTACTACAAACTTTCAGTCACATTAATAACAGTAATTGTGACAGATCCCAGCACTGCCCCATGAACAAATCCCACTAACAAAACAAAGAGAACAGAAAACACAAGTTTAGTAAAAGCCACACAGGACTAGAAAACAAGACAGAATGAGCATTTGTGTTCAACCAGTGACCATGTACGAAAACATGGGCAAAATCAAGGCAGGGATATGCAATTATTAGCACAGCTTATTTTCATGTCACAACAGGACAATCAAAGCAAACCCTAAGCACATACCTACTGTTTCCACGAGAACAACATCATAGCCTCCTCCTTCACAGAGCAGAATGGCTTCATTTGTGGTCCTTGTCACACCTCCCAGTGTCCCACTGGTTGGAGATGGTCTGATGTATGCATTCATGTCTCTTGACAGCTCAGTCATCCGTGTTTTATCACCCAGTAGGGAACCTTAATGTTAAATAATTTCAGAAGTGCAATACAGACAAACTGCCCCTTCTCCCTCCTCCCACCAATAAATGAGTGAGGAAAGACAGATCTCTCATACAAAGTCAGTCAAATAAGAATATCCTAGTTATAGCTGCTCAACACTTAGCTGAGGACTAGGAAGCTACTGTCTAGTTCTTCTACTTCTCAGAAGCTGGAAAGGCCTGACAGGCAGACCTTACTGCTACCAAACATGAAGAATTTGTGCTAGGTCAGAATGAATTCTACAACTCCTGAATGTTTTTTATAAGCCCACACACATCAGGCCACACAGCTGATTCTTGTCTGCTCCTGCCCAAAGGGACAAATCTCTGCATCATGATTCTGACACATCTTGGTGCTGGATGTTTTGTTTTAAGAGAGCTGACATGTGTCCCTGCCTTCCTTCTACTCAAACAAACTGCAAATCACATTCAGCGAGATCTACACACTCAGTGCACACTCCAAAAGATGAGAGATGATCAATTCTTGCAACTGCTGCAGTCTTGCTGCCACATTTTGCTACTCTACTGATGCATCCTGAAGGCATGCATCAAAGAACACAGTCCATCTTAGCTCCATCTCATTGCAATGCTCTAGTTATTTCTTTATAAATAGTTACACACCTCTAACAGCACAGAAGCTGGAAAAATTAATGATGCTGCCTGGCAGCTGCTCCTTATGGAAAAATCAAAATTAAGATTGTATTATTTGTATCAGAGATACCAAGAATCAGGCATGCTCAGCTTGTAATTTCCCTACAATTTTTTATTGGAGAGTTACAGATCACAGCCTGTCATCAGTAATCCTGCACAACTTCAAAAAAATTCAAATTTAGAAAAATAAATTGTAAGGCAACATTTGAACACTGGAAAACAGGAAATCTGAAGGAACTACAACACTGATACATACTTTCCAATTTTGTTCCACATAGGAAAAAAATATGAAAACGTGATTTCTTTTACATTCTACTGGAAAAAAAAATGAAAATTTGATTTCTTTTACATTTTACTGTTATAGGCACCAAATTTTCTTCCACTTGGCTCAAAGAGATACTTCAGTAGTTGACAAGGTATTAGAAACTTGACTCAAACTTTAATTCACACTCACCACCACTTGTACTAGAGGAAGGGTCTACAGCCAACACAGACACTTTGTGGTTTCTTTCTGTAAGCATCTTCCCAAAGCATTCTATGAAGGTCGACTTTCCAGCACCAGGAGGACCAGACAACCCTAAATAATCACATTAGGAAGAAAAAAAATTTTGTTAGTCAAATAAATAATATATCTCATGAATACCATCAACATCCAGTTGATAACAATTCATACTTTAACACAGCATCACAACAAAAGCAAACAAAAGCTATGCCAAAACAAAATAGGAGACTGGCAACACAGCAGCACTTCACCACCCCTCATCCTATTGACACCAACATAACATTGGGTTTATCCACATCTATTTCTTCCCCTCCAAATAAAATTACTTGTACTGTATGACTTATCCTTCAGAACTTTCAAAATGTTATATATTAGAACTGGATTTTTCAGATTTACTACAAAAGAAACACTCCAAAAGGAAAAGCAAGCCTGTACCTTGAAGAGCTGTTCTTTCCAAAAAAAGAGGCCATTTATTTGCATGTCAAAGCTCACAAACTAAGATTAGCACCAAACTTCTCTCACTCCCATGTCCCAGTTCTTGTTCTTACTACCTTTGTACAGACAGGAGAGATGACAGCTGGGCATGACACGTTAGCAGTCCTTCTCTTTGTAAGGGAAAAATATTTTACAGCTTCCAGGAGACGCAGGTTCAAGTCTCCTTCAGCTGAAAATCAGGCTACTTAATAGAGGGTCGTAAAACAGGAAGGGGCATGTTTTTCCTTCTGTAGACTAAAAAAGGGATTCAGGAAGTGTCCAAAAAACACCTTTAGGAAAAGACCAGGTGTGCTCGAACACATCTTTCCCTAAGTGTGGATAACATCTGCATCAATCTGCAAACTAATGAATGTTTCACCTTATAATGGTTACACAACCGACCCTGAATAACACACTCCCAAGAAGCCATGATAATTTCTAAAGCATTTTCAAAAGCATTTTTCATCTCAAACTACAATTTCACTGGACAACAGAAGTAATCTAGATTGGTTACCAACCACAAAAAAATAGCAATCCAAGACTACAGACCACAAACAACAGTGATAATAAAAGGTGAGGACAGTAATTATATGTAACCAACTACTAGACAAGACATAAAAGGACTAACCCACTCTAAAGGCAAGTGGCTTTCCTTGATTTAACTTTTCTTGTTCCCTGTGGTAGGATAATACCTTCTGAAGGAGCACCTGGGCTACTTTCTTCTTCCTACTCTGAGTTGACTCTATGAGTGTAATGGATTCGGCTAAGCAGGCTCTGTGGCCCTGGATTAGCCCCTGGTAAAGTCTGTCTATGAGTCTCTGCTCCCGGTCAGAAAGCTCCTCTGCTTGCAGCTCAGGGGCTGCCTGCTGGCACAGCTCTCTCCTCAAAGTGTTTGATGAACAAATCCATTTTGTGTGACAGCGATGTGCTGGCCCAGGAGACTCAAGGCCCAGGAAATCTGCTCGGGAAGTGAAGCCAAAGTTCATGAAGTAAGTTCTGGAGAAATAACAACGAGGGAATCTCAGCAGCAAACAGGGGATCTTCATCTTGTTATGAACGAAAAATACCAGAGTTGTCAGTTCACTTCTGTTTGCAGACACCCTAAAGAGAAGGAAAAACATTTTTACTTTCCTCACAGCACTTGTGAGGACTCAAATTAAGTTTATGTACACTCCTGATCATCAGCTTTGATTTTATCTGTACCCGCTGCCTTGAAAAAAATGACCATCCCCTTTTCCTGTCAAACAGACCCAATAAAAACACGCTGTAGAATCAAAAGCACAGCATCTCTTTATTATCATACTTCATAAATGAAAATATCAAAAAAGTGCTTTTAAATAAGCCTCTGAGAGCACACACAGCACACTACAAATCCAGGACCACTCAATCCTTACGCTTATGGAAATGGTGGTACATTCTAGTTTGACGGGCTATTTTTAGTACTGGTTTTAACAACTATTCGGGACGAGGGCGTACTGGCACTTATTTCCATCAGAAAGAGAAAAAAGGGGGGATGGAAGAGAGTTCAGACACAAGAACATTTAGAAATAAACAGGAGGAGCTGAAGCCTCCCCGAGGCGCCCGGGCGGCCCCAGCCCCGCTCCCGCTCCGCCGCCTCAGCCCGGGGCGGCCGCTGAGGGGAGGAGGGCAGGGAAAAGCCGCCATTCCCGGCCGATCCCCGCCATTCCCGGCCGCTGCCCGCCATTCCCGGCACCTACCGGAGCCGCCCCGCTCCGCCCCGGGAAGTGACGCCCTCAGGCTGAGCCGGAACCCGCTGCCCCGCAGGGAAAGGGCCGGGAGAGGAGGGTTCCGAAGGGCCAGGAGCTACCCCGCCATTGCTCGGGCCTCCCAGAGCGAGGGGTCAAGGCCTCAGGGCTCGGGTCTGGCCATTCCACGTGTACGCCAACTTCCATGGCCGTGGAGTCACAGTGTCCCTGCCCTGGCCTTACAGTGATGGATGTTGCAAATCATCTTTTCCCTCCTGATTTAGAGGTATCCGCTCTGAATCCGTGCATGGCGATTTGCTGGTCCTCCCCCTTCGTTTCATACACCAGGAAGGGAGAAGAAATGCTTAAATCCCCACATGTGCTTATTAAATCACGTTTATTTTCAGTCTTATTAAACCTCCTCTTCAAATTTAGTTTCCTGTCGTGGAATGTCGGATTATTGTGAGGCGGGGTTTGTTTTGCTTCCCTTTTTTTTTTTTTTTTATTAATTCTCCAGTCATCTCACAACCCTTTTTCTGCCTGTCTTCTTGTTAAAGCACACAGATTTATTTCCAGTGAATGTAAACACAGAATCCAGTGGCTGAGCTGTTCCCAGTGCCTTGCACGGTCCTGCAAAGACTTTTTCACAGTGCCATCACACACATCACATCACACACAGTGAAAGCGACAGACTATTAAATAGCAGGAGTTTTGTTCTGAACTGCTGAATGCACAATTTAATCTCAGTGCTGTTATTCTGGTCCAGAAGTTGATGATATACAGAGAACTGAACACTTCAGGGCTAAGAAAATATGCAATTTTGTGTGCCCATCAGCATGGGGTGAAATCACTGCAGAAAGAGACAACAAGTTCCATTTTGAAATAGCCTTGTAAGGTTTTTCTCTTTAACCAGGTCTTTATTCACCAGTTAGCCTGGATCACTATAATCTCTTCATTAACAAGCTTTCTAAGGCTCTCTGTTTCAAGTGCTGTACTTATACCTAGGTAGCACATCCCCACTACTATTTTAATAGCAGTAGAAACAACAAAAAAACCATTCTACTTCTGCTTAATTTATCCTTCAGTTTATGCCCCTTTGTGTTCTCCCAAATGGAATACTTTTGTCAGTAACCTTGATGAACAGGCATGGAAAACTGCATATTTCATCAGTGCTGAAGAGGAGAGGGGATTGCCCAGTTCTCTATGATAACCTTGTGGACCGGAATAATAGGAGTGAGATTGAAGTGTGCACTCAGCAGTTCAGAACAAAACTGCTGCTCTTTTATACAGCCCACCAGCTGTACTGCCAATCTGATATGGCCACAAACAGGCATGAATGTGCTGTAGAGTCATCTCCCTGCAAGAACTGTTTTCAAGACTTTGCTCACTGGGGAGGTCTGGAACTCCAAATTGCTCAAGTCATCCTCTTTTTTTATTCCCCTTTCCCCCCAACTCTGTTATTCGACAAGTTTGCTTTTCACCAGTCAGAGGCTACAGTCTCCAAATGCCAGATATGAGAGGAAGACTTCCTATTGCCTTGTCAGTTATATACACCCTTTCTTTCCATAGTCTTTCATATATCAGGGATTATATAGGTCTGCTAGAACTATGTGCACTTCTACGACTTCTGATTTCCTTTTACTATAACCTCATCCAAAATAGGCAAAATACACCCTTATAGGCTGGATCATATCTAGAGTCTTCTTAATCTACATCCTGCCATGCTATACAGTGTTCTTGTGTTTCTCCTATGGTCTTGTAATATATGCAACCAAAGAGGGAGGTTTTTGGTTGTTATTACACACAGCCCGATAAATTTTGGGCAGACTCACTGTATTTGTGCTTTCTAATCTCCAACATACAGATTTCTCTTGGCTTTTGTATTCTTTATCTATTCATTATTAATTTACTTAACATTGTTGCTCAGCTATTCAGGAGGGTAATTCAGTAGCTTTCTGCATCAGGCTCCATTTCTCCTTTTTCTTAAAAATTATCTTTCAAATTTGGGGTAGGGAAGTGTGTTTGTGAATTTGGGTTTTTTTTAATTTCAAATTTAACTCATATTCTGTGTTCTCTTTTCTTCTTTTCCCCAAGGGTGTCAGAAGAATAAAAATGCATCACCCCATAGTTATTCCATCAGTCTTCAAACTTCTCCAAGATTTAAGAAAATTATCTGGTTTAACCTCCTTGCTGCAAATTTATCCCAGTGTTAAAGAAAAGGGTACTGCTGGTAACTCATGAAATAGCAGTCTTCCTTCTGAGCCAATACTAAATCAAACACCCTGTAAAGTGTTATAAATATTGTGCCATGAGCTAAAGGTGCAGGGAGGCACAGACATTCAAGCAAAATGTGCAACCAAATCCAGATCATTACAAAAGAATCGAAAAAGATCCTTCTGTAACTTCTCACAGCAGGAATAGTACTAACAGTAGAACATGCCAAATTCAACCATGCAAATTTACATTCCGTCTAACTGGCTTCCCCTTGCAGTTTTATTTGGATTAACTCCTTCTTTCTTTCTTTCCCTGGCAACACTGATTTCCTTGCTCTGTTCACCTCCTCTTTAAGAAAATCCAAAGTAATCTTTGTGCACATAATTAATACAGTGATATTTAATATCATCATAGACAGTTCCCTACAGCAATACACTGTAAAGGCCAGTACAAAACCACAGTCCCTGCCATGGTAGAAACTGAAACTACAGTGGTGTCCAAATGACCATTTGCCCTTTATTGCAGAAGGCACCCTCAATTCATTTCAGTTAACACAGAAGCAGAGAAGTTTGATCCAACCACCTCTTTACAGCAAAACACAAAGCAAGGTAACTGCTGATTACAGCCTTCCTTTCAAGAAGAAAGGCTAAGTTTTTCAAGGACAGTCTTAGCACTCTAGACAAAATATACCTCCTGCCTTATCTTAGAAGATAATTGGACACCTGAAATGAAATAACTAGAAAGCATATTCATAGCTGAAAGTTTGCCTGTTGAAATGCAACTTGAGCCCAGGCCTCAGATCTGCAGTTACAAGATTTCCTCAGGCAAGAAAATACCAGAAAAAAAGGCCAAAAGCTCTGCAACTGCTACTCCAACAGGTGTTTGCTGACTGTGAGCATCCCAAGGTTTTTCTACAAAGGCCAGGACAGAGCAGCAGGACAGCTGCCTGGCTAGGTGTGGAGAAAACAGCCTTTCCACAGCTTCCCAGGACCAGCCGTCTACACAGGAGGACAACTCCACGGCTGAGCAGATTCTCTGTACCTGTGCTGGTGAGGAATCACAAGGCTGTCAGGGCTGCTGGAGCTTGAAAGCCTGGAAAAGGAAATTTGCTCTTTGAGCTTTGGCTGAGATCGACAAGAGAGCATCTGAAGAAAGCAGAAAGAAAAATTATCTTAAATAATTATGGTTTGTATTTGTGTACATTTTTATAAACAAGGCAGCTGAAGTTTCTTCACAAAACCTTAGAGCAGTGACTTTGGTGTTTCCTTGTTGGTATGAACTGAGCAGTGATTGCACATTAGTGAGAAATGACATCACCCATTACAGGAAAATTTTCTACTGCTTATGCACAAGTTTTTTAGTTGTTAATGATGCACTGCCTGATGTGAAATGATTTTTAAAGGGGACAGATAAAACCATCTTTTCTGTAAAAAAGGAAAGAAATTTACTATATAGGCAAAACCCCCAAACATTATTCCTATACTACTACTGGTTGTAAAAGCCATTTAAATAATGTTCTCCAAGACCAGTTCATTGTTAAAATTATAAACCTGGAAGAGAAAGTCACTTGCCAGTAAAATAATGTTTCTTTTTCTTTCAATTAAAAAAGTATTTAAAAACTTGGCTTAAAGAGTATGTTTTTCTCCATGGCCACCAATGACTCATGATATCAAAATATTTCTCATGTAGTTCATTATTACACAGCTAAAAAGGAAATCATGAATTGCCTCTTCCTGTTTTTTTTTTTTTAAATACAGCAATGAAACCATACTAAGCATATTTGTAAACATAAAAAATATAACACAATCTGACACCTGACTTTGCTGAGACACCCTCATTCCCAGACACTTTTTGCTTAAGGAAAGGCCTAATTGGTTGCAGTTTTTAAGTTCTGTAGTTGCCAAAAACTCAAGCTGGAAGTCTCTGTTGTGCTTGCTTACTCTCCAACATGCCCACAAAAGCAAGCCTTTGGTCTTACAATCCAAAATTGTGTGCAAGCTAAATGTCCCATTTTTCCAGGCAGCTGTAGCAGATGGGTGTGAAAAGGACAAAAAGGGAAGATTCTGCTAGGATTCAATGTTGTATGATCAACCCATCCAGAAACAGAGCACAGCAGCATTCTGAAAGGCTGACTGACTCAGAAAGGGCTTGCTAAAAAGCCTGTTGGATCATACTGTGTGCCATTGCTTTACACCACAAAGTAAACAAACACCTTCATGTAAGCACCCCCTACATTTACAAAGCTTAGCCTAATGATACAAAATATTGTACCACAGAATTCAGGTGAAAGAAGAATCCTTAAATAAGACAAAAAGGGAAGCAAGAAACTCTGATGTCCAAGCAACAAACACCACTGCAGTCATAACTGATGCAGTTGCATGGGGAAAATTAGCATGGAGCATATGGAAAATAGTCAAATATTTGTTTTGAGGACCAGCTAATAGAGGTCCAGTAGGGAAATTTGGAATCTTTTTGTTCAGAAGTTGGTATTTTCATCTAATTGCTTTGCCAACCAGGTCCATGTTTAGAAAAGAATTCTACATTCAAGCAGCAACGCCATCTCAATATATCATTATATTATGCTGCAAGAATCAAAGATGAACACCTGCACTTCCCCGCCACTGGAAGTTAGCCATTCATTTGTTCTCTGAAAATTTATGTTTATCTTTAGTGCAGAGAGTAGAACTGAGAAATAATTCCTGCGACTCTCGCCATGAGGCTTCCCTTACCACTTCTGGCCAGAAGGGGAAGCTAGCGCTATGCGGCTGAGTCCCACAGCCCGTATGGACTCTGAACACACGGGAATTCAGGTCACCATCACCATCGAAAATCTGCCCTGTTTGGCCACGGCAGAGTTTAACTACCTGAGGAACTTAAATATACTGAACATTTATTGAGAGTGCATCCTTCAGAGTGTAAAATACAAAAGGCTCTCTGCAAGCATGTGTTCCATCTCAGTTTGGAAAATTACTCACAGAACACCAGAAGCAAGTGGCTGTAACCCTGTTTAGGAGCCCCTTACAGCGAGTTTCTGACTTCCCAGCAGGATTTTCCTGCTGCCCTATCTCTGGTCACTGCAGCAAGTCATGAATCTCTGGGTAACATAAGGCTTGCATAGGAATGTCATCTTATTTCCCCACCTAAACCAGAAACAAAATACAAGGCATACATTTTAACCAGAATTCTGCTACTGTGTTAAGACACCTGCTCAGAGTATCAGTGTGGGAAACAAACAGAAAACTTTATCGGACACATATGGATGTTGCCTTGTTGCATTAATATTAAAGGTTTTTTATTGTTTATAATGAAGACAAGAAATCTGCAGTGCTCACAGCTCAGATGGCTTGTGATTATCAGCATCCTTCGTCCTTTTCAGAGCAGATTCAACTGAATTTTAGTATGGAAGGGGATAGACTGAGGGGTTGTTTTTTTTTTTTTCCGATCAGCTATTCCGTTTCAGTTTCTCAGCATTGAAAACTCAGCTGTTTATTTGACTTAAGCTAATCTATCAGACATGTTAGATGGCTCTTTCCACAGGGCTGCAGAAAGAAACAGCAGCAGTGAGATGCCAAAAACTGCAAGTAGGTCTGTCCAAAATTTCTAGTTTTGTATCTATCTGCATGTCTCTAGTCTGGCCTAGACTCAGGCTTTCTGCCATTTCTGGAAAGAAACTTCCAGGAATACTTCACTTCTAGGAACTTCCAGGAATGCTCTCCCTTGCTTAGCTAGAGGCAGACTATTCAAATTGTCAGTGGATGAAACATTAAAAAAATGGACATGGGAAGTCTTGACTACAAGTCTGGGTTACACACACACACACAGACACACAAACACCATCCCTTGTCCCTGTTAGCCATTTATTCCAAGAGAACATATCCCTGGTGCTACCTTCTTCTCATGAAGCAAGACAGATACTAAAACAAATGCTGAGTATGTCAATGAGCGTGCAGTCACCAATAGTGGAGGTGTGACAAAAGGCCTTACAAGCCCATTAGTTTTTAAAAATAATCTAAAAGGATGGATTAAGCAAAAAATTGATAGTGTTGATTTAAAGGTATTCTAGGAGGCCTCCTATGTTGCAGTCTCTCCCCATCACCATCCCTCTCTGCTGCTAACTTCTTGTATGGACTTATTCTAAAAAAGACAGAATAAGTGGAGACTGAAAGGATTAAAACAGCAGTTACTTGCAAAATTAGATGTTTCTTGAAGGGAAGGGATATGGATTTTGTCTTCTTATATTTCATACTGAACACTGAAGAAGCTATAAAGAATTTTCTGCTAACATCAAAAAATGCAAGAAAATTACAGCTCAAGTCAGAGCTCTCAGCTCTTACTCCATGTTTCAGAATCACATGTCAATGACATTTCACCTTCCCAGTGCTCCTGTTCTAGTGAAGGAAAAGTATGCAGTCATTCAAATCCATACTTCCTTTAGCTGGTGCTCTGGAAAAACATTTCATATTTTCAAGTGTCATGATCTACCCATCTAGTTGTGGGAAGCATAAAAATTCTGATATCATCTCCTTAGAGTGCATCCATTCTTGTAACTAAGTCTATGAAAAGAATAAAGGTGGCATCAACAATCTGTTTTAATAACAGTGTTTGTATCATTTCCAATTACACGAGTAACACTTCTCCAAAGTCATTAGTGCCCTGCCATTATAGCTGTCACTGCTTCTTCAGTCTTGCTGCTCTGAGAGCAAAGACTCTGTGGGTTCCTGTTAGGAATATTGATAAGCTTCAGGGAAAGCTCTTTCCCAGATGGTCTTGTATGAGGCATTCATACTCCAGCATTCCCAATGATGGCTAAATGCTCATATAGAACACACTCCTGAGCAGAAAGTGAGGTTTGTTACTAGGATGGCTGTGCAAATCAATGCATTTTTTAGCTGCAACTCATCCTTAACTACACAGGCATATGGAACAAGGAGAAGAGAGGGAAAATAGTTTCGCCAGCTTTATATTAAATCACTATGTCTCAGTAGGTAGGAAAATATATTTGGGTGAGAAAGGCATCCTCAATATCTCTGATAGAATTCAGCTCTTCAAAGTTCAGAGCAAGCCCTAAACACAGCACACAGCAGGAAAGCATCAAGAAGACCTTTGCTATGCCTAGTATGCATTTTTCTAACCTGCCATTGACAATCTCCAATGACCAACTCTCCAAAACCTATCCAAATAACTTCTTAGTGTTTAATATCTTAACTGACACAAATCTCTTCTCCCTGCCCCTAGTATTAGACTCAATTTTATTCTGTGCCGTTTAAGACTGCTATTTCTTGTCCTATTCTCTGCAAAGCAGAGAAAAGGAATTTAACTCTTCTTCTCCAGAGTAGCTACCTACACATGCTTCAAAACCTCCAGGTTTGACCCTTTCAGTTAATTTTAAAGCACATTTTATTTACCATGATGTTTTAGAACAAAACTTAGCGAGCAGGCAGTTTCCTCGCTTGATTCTGCCACCATGCACACAAACACTCCTGCATTAGTTACTGATGACTGCAGTGTCTCAGAGGCTCCGACAGCAGGGCAGCAAGTAATTCAGCAAAGGTTACTTCTGCAAACCCTTTGGTCAGCTTTTCTGGAAGAAGACTACAAATACCTAATGCTAGTTATCTAACCACATACTTTCTTAATGAATGCATTCTAAATAACAAAGACCACATTTTAAAGTCTGACCTGTAAAAGAAAACTCTTTTTGTTCCTTGTGATCTAAGAAAAAGATGACAGCACATCCATTTTTTTCCATTGAAATAAGACAAAATTAAAAAAAAACCCACCCAACTTTTGCCTCCTCACTTTAAGGCAATTTTTTAAAACAGTAACTCTCAGATGCTTCTTGGATAAATGTTTTAACTCTTATTTAAGAAAGAACAGTAAATACTTCGCAAACAAGCAAACAACAGTTTTAAGAGTTTTAGTGTTAAAAGGTATCAGAGAAATAGTCAAATAAAGAAGGGGCAAGAACAAAAATAATAGCTTAATCTAAGGGGGTAATTTTTGTTAATTAGTTTAACTAATCTTTTCTGAGCACTAATCTGGACATTCCACATGATCAATTTCCAGGAGATATAAAATTTAAAAATTTTAGCTCAATTATGTAAGAGTCCTGAGATTAGGCCAACTTTTTCATAGAATCATTGCTCATTCTCACAAGAGCCTTATGAAAGCATCATGAAATGAAGAATGTCTCAGGATTCCCAGGAAAACATGATGGAAACCTGCTGTATTTCTGGAGGAGCGACAATCACTAAAGGCAAGTGCAAAAGACAAAATAAAATACACAGACATAATACACAGCTATAAAGCAAACCCATTTTGTAGAAAAGCAAATTTTAACCAAATAGTAGAAGAAACATTCTAACTACAAAAGTGATTAATATGTGGAACGGGGTATGTAGGGAAGCTGCAAAATGCCTTCTAAATTAAACTTTAGTCCTACACAAAGCCCTTGTGATCATCCCATACACCACTGAAAGGATGCATGATGCAGCCAGCCCCTCATCTGACCAGCATTTACTGCACTTCTGCATGTGCAGAACAGGTACAAGGCTCAAATACACTTCCAATGCAGCATTCCTGAAAGAATTTCTCACATATCTTTATGCACCCAAAGTGATGTTTTAGTTTTTCAAAGTTATTTTCCCTCCCCTCACAGCCCTCCGGCTTTTAGATTGATCCTTTCAGAGGCTGAAATTCATAATTCATCTGAAGAACACAGCATCTGTTCCATTGTGAGATCTCTCCCTGTGGCTGGGTCAGCTTTAGCCAGAGGGAAACCACATGGAGCAAGCCCCTCCAGATTTTTCCCTTTCCTCCCATAAAACTACAGAAGAATAATTCATTTCAGGGAGGTGGAAGGGAAGAAAGTGAAGCAGATCCCTGTACTCCCCCTCTGTAGGTATGAGGACTTAAATTTCTCACCTGTTTTCATCCAGCTTTCCAGAAAAACAAAACACAAAAACCCAACCAAAACTATTCCTTAAAAGCAGGAATATTATCTTACAGGATGTGCCTTCTCTAAAAAAGGGATATTCAAATTATTTACAATTCTTTAATTTGTACTTTAGTAACAAACCTGCAATACCAGGTTAATCATCTCAGAATTGTTAGTCTAGAAGCTACATTTCTAAAAAAAACCACAAAAAATAAACAGTTTACTTCAAAAATGCCCAACAACAGAAATTAAAATACCCCCCACACAACTGCTTGCTTTTCCAGGTATACACTACGTATCTTCTCATGGTATCACATGAACTCATACTCTACTTTTTTCCATAACCAGCCCTTTTACTGTGCTCTCCAAACTTCTGTAAGCACGGAGGAAGAAAGGGTGTGGAAGGAGGGGGCAGGCTACAAGTACTGAGAGGTAGGAACTTCACAAGGAGCTTCTGCTTCTGCATTTGGAAAACTAAAACCAGACACAGGATATAATCCATAGCCCATAAATTTGAAAAGATGGAAATTAAGAGTGCCTAATTATTACATATGCCCTAGGAGGATATCATCAGTCTATTGTTACATTCCATGGTGTTCGTTTGGAGGAAATGAGGCCAGCTTTCACAGACATACTAGCCAGTGCTTAGAAGTACACTGCATTCCACCTCTGACAACTGCATATTTAAATTGCTACCTCGCTGGTTTTTACTGCTTACTGTCATCAGAAACTTCAGATGACCAGAGAAACCTCAACCCTACTTCCAGTGGTGCAGGTCCAGCCTTGTTCCTGTGCAAACACCAGAACCTTCACATGTGCAGCCTTTCACCCACAAGTGCTGCAGATAGAACATTTGTGTCTCAGATGGAATTTAGAGAAAAAGAGCTGAATGTGTAAGGCAACATCTGGTACCTGCCATTCATCCCACATGTGGAAGCCAGTCACAACCATGTTTTCCAAACTTGTGTGGCACTGAAAGGTTCTCAGATGGAGATGTTACTTGGGTTAGGCTTTCAGCTACACTTAGTCCCTTACAAGGGCTGTTTCCTGTCTATGTGATGGGCAATGTCACATTTTTCAGGCATTTCAGATAAAGTTGTAGAGAGAATGAATTTTGACTGGGCTTCTTGTACACCCCATCTGTGTCAGGCCATGGTAATTCTCAACACAAGGAGACACAGTAATGTTTTACAAAACACAAGGGGTGACCAGAACATGGACAAAAAAAAGGGAAAGCCCACATATTCTGCATATCCTTTTATTCACCTTACAATCAAAGGAACAGCAGTGCAAGAGCACCCGGACAACTCTGAAACAACAGTGAAACAAACACCAAATACAACAAGAACACTCATAGTGTGGTCAGGTGATCCTTTCCCCCATTTTATCTAACAAAATGCTCACATGCAAGACCAACCTCCATGCTCGCTCAGCTGCAAAGCTTCAGGTCTGACCATGCTTGGGATTGTTCCATGCAATGGCACTGCCACACTCCTGTCACCCACCCACTGCTGCTGGCACAGAATTGGGCATTTCCTGTACTTCCTCAGGTGATGGTAAGAAAACCTGGCTGTGAACCTTCCCTTGCCACTGTACACACATGGATCTTTTTCCATTGCTTCTGTGGCTTACTCACAGTATGGATTCATCTGGGGCTCTATGGTGCCAACAGATCCTGTGAGGGAGTGGATGGCCCCTTACTCAAAGTACACACTGCCAAATCAGGGTCCCCAAACTCGAGGCTCCCACCTCAAGGTGACAGCTCAGACTGCTCTACGTGCCCTTGCCAACATTAAGACATCCCACTGCCTTCCTAAGAAGCTTTTTGAAGATGGTCAATTTCTAGAGAGTTCAGTGGTTTAATATTTTGATTGTAAGCTGCTTTCTATCAGTGTAAGATCAAATTTAACCACAGATGTACCACTTTATCTGCTCAAACTTGCTCCTGTGACCTGGGGAAATCACAGGGACACCTGAGGCAATGATGTGATTCCTGAAAGACCAAGAGCAACACAGTGGGTCAGAAAATGGAATGGCCCCAGTGCCCAGAGTGTATTCTGAATTAGAGCTGTATCAATCATTAGCAGTAGGGGTACAAAGAAACCCCACATTGCAATTAAAAGCTACTCCATGAAAGATTATTTACAGAACTGTTCTCTTAGCACAAGATAAAAACCCAGTTCCTGAACTTTTGAGTCTCCAGTGCATGCAGATCAAGGTAGCTTCTTTCTGTGCTGCTTGAGAAAACAGCATGGCCCAAATCCAGCACACAGAGGGATCAAGCTGTGTTTCAGAGGTTTGAAAAGCGTTTGTAGTCAAACCATTGGCTGAATCACGTTCAAAATGAAGCCATGCTTGGATCCAGTTTCTAAATAGTGCTGTTGCCAACACTATGGCCTATGGTGATTTTGACTTGAGGAGACTGGTCCACAAACTTGGAGAAATATCTGATGGGATAGCAGCCATCTTTCAGTCTCCACATGTATATCTGAAAACACTCAGGATTACCAATCCCTAAAGTATCAACAGAAGGCAGAAGTGAAGGGCTCAGAGATGAGACAGACCCTGCTCTCCTGCCAAGTACCAAGTGCTCCAAAAAAACAGCAAAGTGTAACTGCAGCACTACACACATCCAGTCTCATTCTCCTGCTTGTTCTAAGCTCTGCTCAGTAATCTAAAAGAACAGCAGACCGAGAAGTTTAAAGTTATATTAGGAGAAAGGGGAAGGCAAAGTTATGCATACCATTTTTCTTTATAGAAATGAATGTTTTTACACCTTGCAGGGACACTGGGGAAAGCTGCAACAGGAAAATCAGAATATATTTTACAAAAGCAAACTGTGCTCTCCCAGCACATCTAAGCAAGTGACCGCTCCACATAAAGCAAACTCTGAGCAAAGAAAGCCTGTAATATAATTATAGCTCATTTTCTATTTACTGTAGTACACAACTGGAAGTGGCAGGTCTTTATCATTGCTATGAGGTATCTTAACTCCTGTCTGCAATCTGGAGTAAGTGACAGTGTTTACTTCTTCAAAATTAAACTACAGCAGCCTCCTCCGAGCTTTAGAGATTAAGAGTCTCAGATGAGCTGGCAGGATCATGAAGAGAACAAACAGATTTTTCAATTTATGCCTTAGCAGCAGGATAAAAAAGAGGAAATCACAAGCCAATTTTTAAGAAAAAATGATCAATCTGCACACATTAGAATAAAAAAATCTTAACATTCCTTAAAGATGATTGAATCAAATTCCAGACTCTTGGACTGTTTGTAAAATGTGGGGGTTTGTTTGACATTACTTTTGATTACTTCAGTCACACAGGATCAATTAACAACATACACTGAGGATCATTTTTAACTGCAAGGTGTTCATCAGACCTGCACAAAAACTGTACCCATCTTGTCCATTCCCTGCAGTAGACCCACTCAGCTATGTAACCACATCAAGCCCAGTGGATGCTTACATTGTCAATTTTACTGGAGCCACTTCTGTGTTTGCAGCAGGCTTTGATCAGGAGGCTGCCTCTCCATCACACCTGCCTCATGAAAAACAGTTCACCACACACCCCAGGGGACACAGCCCTCCCTGCTGAAGGGTCTGCAGGTGGGGTGAATGAAACAGGAGCCACCTGTCAGACACCTCAATTAAACTGAACAAAAGTGGGGAACCAGAGCCCTCTGCCAGCAGCTCCCAGCACATGAAGACACACAGACACATGACCCACAGTGGCACAGGGACAGCACCTCCTAGGGATCATAAAGAGCAATTTGCAGAGTTCAAAAAACAAGGAAAGTCATCAAGAATATGGAAGTCACTGAGGGAAGCTTAAGGAACAGAGAGGCGAGAACATCCCCTGAAGGACAACATGGCAAGGGTGTCTCTCTTCACTGAGTTAAGTCAAGAACAGAGAGGGTCAGAGGAAAATAACAGCCATTTGCCCTTCCCTCCTGCACAGAATCACAAATATATTGAAGAAAATGAACCGTGAGATGATGCGTGTAAAAACTGTACTGCTCCACCGCTGCTGGTGATGGTAGAGTTATGTTGTATATTTAGGCAAGCATCCAAAAAATGGTGACTGCCAGTTCATGGCCATGAATCACAAATCTCAGGAGCACACTAAGAGGCTACAGTGTGCTTCACAGAACAAACCAGCAGCAATTACTAAAGAGACAACCAAATCACAGCTAACTTCCAAGGTGTCCATCAAAGACACCTTGTCCCACCTTAGAGTGGGACAAGGCAAAGTCAAGGAGATAGGCACACCAAGAAAGGTCCACATCAATTTCAGACACCTCTACACTGATTTGTTGTCTTCAAACAATGATACCCACACCTGTATTGCTTAGAGGCTGAAAAAGACAACTATAGTTGTCTTAAGACAGTACAGGACAATAGCTACAGTAGCAAGAGCAGTGATTTAGCAGCAAAAGGCTTTAACAAAGTAGACACTAATACCAGCTTAGCAAGCAGTAAAAGATCAGGCCCATAATTATTATACAGGATATGATAAAACATGAATTATTTTTTCCATACCTTCCTAAACCCATACAGGTAAGCATGACTACCTCTGTTAGCCTTCAACAAATCTTTTAAGCATTCACCAGATCCTCCAAAATGATTAAAAAAACATCTCCACTCAGGGAGAATTATTTGATTTACAGCACTTAAAAGCCAAAGCAGAGATTTGAAAACACATTCAGCTTCATGGAATTATTTGTGTCCACATATACTGCTTTTCCTCAATACAGATATCCCTGTCTTTTCAGTTTTTCCTAACAGAGACTTGTCTTGGCTTTTAAGTAGCATCTTCTGTGTTTAACCCTTGTCCAGGAGATTAGATGGAGGAAACTATGAGGAAATGAAACCAAATAAGAAACAGAAACTTACCTGGTTACAGAGCTGACACTGTAGGCTCTGTCCATGTGTTTAGTTCTCAACATTCTCTGTTTTGTAAGAGGTCAGCAAGAAGCTCTTTTTCCTTTCATTCTTGTCATTTGCCCTTAAAACCTTTCTGACTCCAACTATCCAAAGCAGGACAAATCAGAAGAAGGCTTCTTCCAAATGCTCCAAAAATTTTCACAGCAGCCTGAAGCCAGCAGTTGCTTCTTCCCAGGCAACTTGTCCTACCTCCTCTGTTTCTGGCTGTTTGTCTGTTGTGGTTTAGCCCCAGCTGGTAACTAATCACCACTCAGAGGCTGCTCCTTCACTCACCCCAGGTGGGATGGAGGAGAAAATTGAAAGGGTGAAAGTAAGAACACTTGTGGGTTGAGATAAAGACAATTTAATAAGCAAAGCAAAAGTTGCACACACAAGCAAGCAAAACAAGGAATTCATTCACCACTTCCTATGAGCAGGCAGATGTTCAGCCATCTCCAGGAAATCTGGGCACCATTACACATAACTGTAATGTGGGAAGACAACTCCATCACTCCAAACACCCTTCCTTCCTTTCCTTCTTCCCATTTTACATGCTGAGCATGACTCCATATGTTGCAGGATATATGTTGGGTCAGCTGGACTTGCCTGTCCCAGCTGTGTCCCCTCCCAATTCCTTGTGCACCCCCAGTCTCTTCACAGGTCGGGTGGGAGGCAGAAAAAGCCTTGGATCTGTGCAAGCCCTGCTCAGCAGTAAGGAAAATATCCCTGTGTTATCAACACTGTCTCCAGCACAAATCCAAAACAGCCCCATACCAGTACTGTGAAAAAAAATTAACCCAGACAAAAGCACCTGAGAGTCTCAGATGATACTCCAATCCACTCATCTCATTTAATGAAGTGCAGCTGAGATACTCTGTGCCATCATATGAAGGTACACTTTTTCCTTGCACCTAATATCTTCACACCACAAGCAAAAAGCTGGAGAACAGATAATGAAAATATTATGTACCCAGCACTTCAACAGTATTATAGAAAAATTGACAACAGAAGGAACTCAGAAAAACTGGCATCCTGCAAGTCCCATTTTTCTAATTCTAATCCCTATTTAGGAAAAACAGAGAGGCATTACAGCCCAAAACATAAAAGACAGCAACATTCAAAGCAGTCACAACATAAAACTGTCTTTTCTTACTCCAACGCTTTTTCAAAGTTTATCGAAACTTGCACAGGATCACCCAAATAGGAAAACATCCAAGTAGAAACACTCCTTAAGACTTGCATGATGGATGGTTACAGCACTAATTAAAAAAGAAGTCACTACCTCACAGCTGCATTCCATAAAAGCAATGAAACTGTTGGGAATAGCTGGGAGTTTATGTAGCAGGGACTGAAGATATCAAAAACAAAGACAGTGCCTAAGCAGCAAACAGCATTCTTCTACTTTTTGGTCATCTCTAGATTTTATTTACTTTTAAGACTTACATTTGTGCTATGACCACTTCTTTATGAAAAAGACATGTCAAACTGAATCTGAAAAGAAACCAAAAAATCTGTTCTTGGAATGTAAAAGCAGCAGGTTCTTCTCAATAGGGAACTTGTACGTTATGGATTTTTTTCCCCTGAGCAAGGGGAGAATTTTTAAATTTTTAATTTAAAAAATGTATATACTGAGCCAAGCTGTGGAATTAACTTTAACAAAAACACACAAAAAGAAAAAGAAAAAAAGAAGAGAAAAAGGTGGCATTCACTCATACTCCAAAAAGAGCTATTACTCAATTACTCATTACAGAGACAGGCAGATGCATTCTGTGTCTGGCTGAACACACACTGAGCTCTGCTGCTCAGCCTCCCCTTGCTCCCGAGTTTAGCAGGGCGACTAACCTGTACTAATCATTACATGTAAGCTCAGTGCACATCTTCATTTCTAGTTGTTCCTCCTCCAAGACCACATCTTTATCTGGTTTGTTAAGAGGCTGCTAAGAAGTGGACAAGACAAGGTTTTAATGAAATGTAAGCAGTAACAACAGGTTTTATTCAAAATTTCCAGTAAAGAGGACCCACTAGTTTTGGAATAAAAGTACTTGAAAGTACTACAGCTTACATGAATATAAAAGAGCAAAGAGAAGAAAATAAACCAAGCAGGAAAAAAAATTAAAAATATATATATTTTTTAAAGTTTGAAACAGACCTCCACAGGGATACTGAAGTCCTCCAGACAATTAACAGTTACTAGGTTTGGCAAAACAAGATTCACTCACAAAATTAAAAGCCTACTTTTGTTACATAAACTGTATAAAACTGCTCAATAGTTAAAGAGCACTCTGTACAAATTTGTCTTGAAATACATAGAGCTACCGCCTTCAAACTGCAGTAATTAATAATTTTGTCCTCTTCATGGGTAAAAGAAGCTGCACAATTGCTTTGGGGGAAAAGGAAGAGGCAAAAATAGTCAGAACTAACAAGATGAAGCCACTATGAAAACAAAATGCACAATAAAATTCAGACCTCAGTTTAAACTAACACGCTATGTTTACAATATATTCTACATTTCAGCTGTCATTTTCCCCTCCCACTCCCACCTCCCCCCATTCAAATATTCCTAATTCCTTTATGGGCTAAATCTAATTAATTTCTAAACTTTCAAATACACCATACATACATTTAGCAAAAGAACATACCTAACATTCTTACAGCAGTATGGTCAGGACACAATTTCAGAGATAGCACACAGTTATTGAGATTAAACCTTATGCTTTCTTTTACTTTTAAAGCGAACAGCAGCCATCAGTGTAGTGTTTCCAAGAAGTACTGAAGAGAGGCTGCAAGAAGCAGACTTGGCCAACATCCACACTCAGCTCCAGAGGATGGGGGGGGAAACCAGTGAGTGCTGAATGTAAGGAAGGAGAACCTTAAGAGCGACGGCTGCAGGAAAATCCTTCAGGAACTCTGTCCAGCACACTGAGTTTGGCTTTGGCTCTGTTGTCCCTCTTGTACTAAGCCCTGTAAATCAACTCCACAACAGTACATTACAATGTAAACTAAAATTCTTTATACCAACAGTATGTCAAAGGGGTTTATTTATCTTTGTTTTCTGAACCCAGCAGTTGGTCACAGAAGTCAAGTGTTTTCATGGCTCTTTTTCAGCTGTTGCCAGCTGAGTGGGGGGGAAAAAAAATAAAAACGTGTGTCTGACTCATACATCTTTCAAGTACATGCAAGGCTCAACTGTTTCCAAAATGCAGGAGCTTGGGACCTTTTAAGACACTGAAGAAATAGGATTATGAGGAGAGCCCATCTGAGTAAGTACTTTATCCAGCCACTGAAGGGGACCATGGAGATGTATCTCTATCCAGCACGGAGTGCTCGTTACATCCTGGCGATGATATTCAGCTCCCCAACCCTGGAAATAGAATCATAAGCGGGGAAAGAAAAAACAAATCACCTTATATTATAATACTAAATACATGAAAAGCATACTTCCTACCAAAATAGCTTTCAACAGTCATTATCAGCAGGGTGCCACAGCACCCATAGCACCCACCAACTATTATCACATTTCAACAAACAAATCAGAAGCTAAAAAAAACCCATAAAAGTGGAAAAGTATCATTTCAGATCTCTTGGAAAGGAAGTCTTTAAAGACAAAATCTGTAGCAGTGCAGAATTTCCCCATACATCACTGCCAGCTGCCTGAGGTCCCTGTAAAGCCTCTAAAGAGGGGAATATTCAAATCTTCTCTGCCAAGACTGAAAATAGAACAAATTGGGTGGAAATGCTGCCAAACAGATCAAAAAATTAAAAGATGAGGTGATAAGACTGATGTGGAAATGGGGGTGAGGCATCTGTCTGACAAGAACCAAAGTATCATTCTCAGGATGGGGATGATAAACTGAGCAGTAAGTCAGAAACATTCCTCCTTGGAGAAAGAGGGCATGGTCATCCCCCATCAGGCTGTTTCTATACTTAAGACAGGTTTTGTTTCAGCTCATACCTGATTCTGTTACAGTAATTACCAAAGATATGAAGAGATATTTAAAAGCATTCAAAATTATTTTGTAAGTGAACCATTTTTGGGGCAGGTCTGAAGAGCAAACAATGACATCTGCAGGTACAGTTTGCTCTACTCTGTATTAGTTTAATCCCTAATGAAGGAATTTCCCAGCTCCCAGCACAGCTGGCAGCAGCTCTGAACACTGTGCAGTGCAACTCCCAATACACAAGAGGTCCTGTTTGACTGTTTAGGCAATGCTGCCCTACAACTCTGTAGGATGCAGAGCTGTAAACAGCCTATTCCATATTAGGAACCCCTGTCTTAACACATCTGAAAGTTCTCATCCTCCCATCATGAGGAGGACTGCAGCATATCACCACCTTCATTTGATTACTTTCATTTAAGGACCAGCCCTTTCATATCAGTACCTATGCTGATACTCACACAACAGCCACATCACAAATCCTGACCTTGCATGCCTTCCTAGAATAGAAGGGTATGCATATTATTCTAAATAATGACTACAGCTCCTAATTTGGGAGTTGCTGGTCAAGATATAGAGGACTTATGTGAAGAAACATCTTCTGTAAGTCACCTCAAGCTTTCTAAGTATGTGGGTCAGATGGTTTTCTGTCCACAAATACTTCATTTCACAAAGATCTGTCAGACTTAACGAGCAATTCCATCCTTAAAATTAAACAGCCATTAATAGGCCGATGAAGGGACTTAGTGGACCATTCAAAATCACTGCATTAAGAAAAAATAATTTACTTGGCTTACAAAATAATCTCAAGCAAATTGCCCACATACCTTTACAAAACTCATCCGGAGAGTGCACATCTTAGTAAGCTCATACACTGTCTCAAAGCCATGGTTCACAGACTGAGCCAGGAGCTGAGCAAACTCTTGATTATTGAAAATCTTCAGACTGCAGCCACTGGGGATTTTGCAAACCGTGGTGGGATGGAAGCCGTGGTGGTAGTTGCAGTTCCGACTTTGCACGAAGATGCTGCTGTCGCTCAAACACTCAGCGTACACCTCCCCTCCAACGTAGTAGAGATGGACACCTGCAAGGAGAAGGTGGCAAATTCACACTCTGTGTCTGTTTTCATGCTCTGTCTCCACAGAGATAGGCTTCTGTTCAAAGAGATAAACCTTAATTACATATCAGAGTATCATCTGTCTTCGTTTCCACTTTTCTCTTTCATCAGCAGGCAATCTGAAAGAAGAGTATGCATGTATGTATATATGTATATATGTATGTATGTATGTATGTATGGGCAATCAACACGTTGTATATTCAACAACACCAAACTAGCAAGCACAGGAGTTCTCATGCCTTCCATTGGACAACATGACCACTTAACTTTTTCTCATTATATTTAAGTGAAGCAGTAATTGGGAATGCAAGCAAAGAGAGCAGAAACCCGCTGCATCATTTGTAGATACTGAAGCAGCCCCAAGCTTGATTCTTTGGAAAAGTCTTGAATGCTAATTTGGGTAGCCTGAGTGTCAGCTAGCTTTAATTCCAGAATGCCAGGTGGGAAAAAAAAGGCCTTTGTATTCCTCAGACCTATCTGCCAAATGAGGCTACACACCAATTTGACAGTCCTCTCCCCATCTAGTGCCTGCTCTTTCACTTGTCATCCACAGCAGCAAAACCCCAAAAAAGTATTATACTGAGAACCTTTGTGTCAGTAGGAGTCAATTCTAAAGGTTTTGAGAAAGCAAGAAAATTTACCTTCTGTGTTTAAAATTGGGTTATTTGCTACTTAAACCTTTCACCCCCCACAATGTCACAAATCACAGAGGTGAACATGGAGAATTAGAAGACTCAACTGCAGTCCAGTAAGAAAGCCTTGACTGCTCTGTCATGTAAGATTTTGCCACTGACTGTGTGGGTAGATACATACTGCCACCTGATCTGCAAAAACATTTATGGCTGTGTTTTCAAGTTTGGGATTTACTCCTCCTTTCTCAAAGACTAAGTTCCACATCACCATTACTTGTACACCTTTACTTATTGAACTGCATCCTTGTCTCTCCCACGCTCTGCTTTGGTACACACGCAGTTAAGTGCTTCAGCAGAGCTCTGCCTGCAGCTGGGTTACTCCTAACAGGAAAAATGAATGAGGTGTTAAATAAATATCCTGATACTTGGGAAGATGAATGGGGAGGAAAAGAAGGAAGAAGTATTAACACTTGAGTGGCACAACACAGGTGTGGTGCACTACTGAGAGCTGCACAAGTTCTCATGAAGGGAAAAGCTCTCCAGACTGGGGGCTCAGACTTTAGGATCCGACAGTTCTCTTCAGCTTCAGTTTTTTTCTCCTCTTCATGAACTGGCACATCTACCCCACTGCTTAAGCATGCTGAACCCTCAACTGTCTCAGAAAATTTACAGTTTACTGAAAATGTAAATACCTAAAAAATATGCCTTTTAGGAATGGCCCACTGCAGGGGGCAACCTCAGCTTTGCCTGCCATTTGCATTACAGGTGAGTTCTCAGAAAAGAGGACTGTATTAGTCAGGCATAAAGGTGAAGATTTTCTCTTTTGCTGAGACACAGAACGGAAGCACAAAATTCCCACTGAAAGAATCACCAGCCTGTGAAAAATGCATTTGGAATAAACTGTTTTAGCAGGTTATCTCCCAAAATACATGTTAGGATAGCTAATTTATGTTAGAACTAAGGCTAGCTAAAACATTTGGTGCCAAGAACCACAATTTGGATTTTCATATACAGCAATAATCAAGATAAATCAAGACATTTCATTAGACAAACTGCCTTAACCTCTAATTTAGATTTCAATAGCCTTCAGGCAAATAAAAATCGATTAAGGGTAAAAGCTTCCTGTAATTACAAACCAGGTAGGAACAATACTTTGTTTATAAGACTAGGCCAGAAAATTATATGTTTACCAACACAAGCACTTCTCCCACATGCTAGGGAAGAGTTTACTCTTGAGAGAACTGGCCCAGGTTGTCATGTCTCGGGAAACAGCACCCCCACCCAGAATGGATGGCCAGATCCCAAACTCACCTTTGCCAATGGATGGCCAGATCCCAAACTCACCTTTGCCAATGTGCCGCCTGGTGTTCTCAATGGTGGAGTTGCGGTTGACGTTGGAGAGCAGTCCCAGGCAGAACCTGTTCTTGTTGTTGGAGGGGTCAGTGAAGCCATCCACCAGGATGCTGGTGGAGGACGCGTGGAACGCCTCCCCGACGCGGTTGTTCAGCTCGTAGTAGACGATGGAGCACCAGTGCTTGGGCTCCTCGTAAGCGACGGCCTGGACATCTGCAAAGCCACAATGGAAACCTTACAGCCTGGACATCTGCAAAGCCACAGTGGAAACCTTACAGCCCAACAGTGCTGGAACACAGCCTTGAGGAGGAAAGAGTCCTAACCCGGCAGATTTGGGCTACACAGAGTAAAATAATTTCAACTCAAGACTCAGAAGATACAAAGGCTGGCACTAGGTATGAACAGAAAAGTACAGGAAGCTCCTGGGCACATCCCAAGCAGTGCCCCAATACCCTTGCCCCATTTTCTTACAGTGACACCAGAGAAATGCTGCAACTCTACAACCCAGCTTTCTTTCCTACTCAGTAGATAGATTTCTACTTCAGTTCATTTTACTAACTAACTCCAAGTCACCTGTTTGCTTACTGCAAAGTTGTATAGCAACAGGAAGAAACAGCATCGCACAACTGCATCAAAGACCATTTCTCACTTTACAGCAAGGCAGCTTAAATATACAGTCAGCAGATCAATCTTACAGCATTCAGAGTGTGGCCAAGTCTTTCTCCTGGGTTTTTTGGGAGAATGGTAGGAGACTTCAAGAAACCCGAGAGAGATTGATATTTGTCTGCAGAACATGCATGAAGCACAGCCCCAAATAAAAGGAGGCTACTGGGGGGTTGTGGCTGCTTTGTGAGTGCCTTCTTTTAAATGAAGGACACAATTTTACTACTAAGACTTGAAAAGTTGTACTTGCTGCTGAAACACCAATTTTGCAGATCCCACTACAGGGCAAAGTGCTAAAATGAAAATCAGACTGGTAATATGGGAAAACTTGTTTTTTTCTGGACAGAGGTTTCCTTCTCCCAGCTCCAAGATTTTACTGATATCAATCAACTAAGATTAGTGTTCATATTTTCCTCTGTTCACAGATCATACCACTATGAGTTTCTGTTACAAAAACAAAAAACCAAAAGTCACCCTCAAACCAGCAGTACACAATAGATACAAAAGGTGGCAAATAATCAAGAGCAGGATAACACATCCTACATCACTGTGGCAAAACTTCTGAGCATAGCATGTATCGCTAATAACTTGCTTAAAAACACTGGTAAAAAGCTGATTTTTCCTGATAATCTGGCACTTTCTATCCCTTCACATCACTGTTGACAAGGAAAGAAAAAAGAAGAAAAAACAGTCTTTAATTATTACTAAGAGGTTGCTACATTTTTAATTCCCATAAAGATGCCAGCAATTATCAAAGCTGCAGCTTTGCCCCAGTTCTCAAAGTCAGGAAGAAATCTTGCCAGCTGGCCATTCTTACAGAATTAATCATATCTCTCTCACACAGATTTCATACTGACTTCCTCACATTTGCTTTAAGTCATGCAGAGCAGGTGCGTTTAGTCTCTCTATTCCCAGCATGGGCCAACAATGGAAATTACCCAACATCATTGACAGGATGCAGCTTGTTCAATCAAATCTCTTAAGACTAGCAAATCACCATGAAGAACACGCTTCTACAAAGTTTGCAACAAAAAATGATGCAGTAAGTTCACAGTAAAAACTTTTCTTCTACAACCTGCAGCAGATTTTTTTTTAAGTCGTGCTATCACAGCATATATATGTGAATAATAAACATGTGAAGGCACCTGGAAGTCTTTCTTTTTAATTAAGGGAAAGAGAGGAAAATCCATTGTACTAAACTACTAGAAGGGAAAAATGTCAATAGACAATTTTTATTTTGAAATGGCTGAATGATAAAGACCAAGAAGAAAAATGTAAACTGTTTTTTCTTTATCATCTCTCATGTGTTAGAGGAATTCTATAATACACATTTTGGGAGAGGGACACACATGCAGAGGTCTGCAGTTAGGCATAAAGTTTGAGAAATGTATTTTGAGGCAGTAAATTTCTGGCCTCAAATTCCTGCAAACTACTCATACCCTCAAAGTGTAGTGTGTGTGAGCAGCAAAAATGGAAATGCTAGAGACTGAGTTTATCACACGCAAAATTCATTCCAAGCAGAGAGTAAACAGGCTAACACAAAAGCCATCCAAATTGTGCTAAGAGGGCAGATATACTACCTGAAACCAGACATTGAGCTTAGCAGCAAAACAAGTACCAAAAAAAAAAAAAAGCCAACCCCAAAACCGAAAAAACCCCACCAACACCAAAAAATCCAAAACACAACAGTTCAATTGTTCATGCGCCTGTGATCTTCATAATCGTTCTGGCACAGCACCCAGCTTGCTGCTCTTTCTTGGCATGGGCCACAAGTGTGCAAGCTGAAGTGTTCTCTGAAGGGCTCATTTCTCACAAGGTGATGATGAGAGGCACAGAACCCTTTGCTCAGCAGCCATGGCTGCTGCTGTGGCTTTAACAAGCAATGTGTAAAAAGATGTCTGTGTCACAGCACATAAAGCAATAGGCCTTTTTTTCATACAGAATTTTAAACTCTCTAGCAATGCCACACCTCAGGCAGATTACTCTGTATTCTGCAGCCTCAGAGGAGTTCTTTCCATTCAGAGATTAGTGGAAGTTCCCAATAGAAAACATAAAATTACCTTGGATTTTGAGTTGGCTGGGAGAAAGAAAGTAATAACCTCCATATATTTTACATTTTTAAAGAGTCATGGGATAGATTCTCTCTTAAATAAATATTTACATTTATAAATAATCTCCAGCTTTACTATTTCATCCCTTACAACAACGGAAGAAAAATTACATGACCAATTTTTTTTCTTTTCCGCAGACAAAAATTTTCATGAACAACATCCAAAATGAAAAGTCATTTATTACTCCTAAGTTCTGGAGGTTCTTTACTCTTAAGAAATGAAGAAGAAAACATGAAGGAGGCATTCTTACCTCCTCTGTGCACGTCAGGGGGAATTGCAGGTGCCATCATGTTGGTATCCATGGGCTGCGAGGTATCGTGTGTCATCGGATCTTCCGGAGGCAGGTAGGTGGGCGGGGGAGTATCAGCTAAATATAGAAGAGGCAGATACATGAGTGCTTTCCTCTCTTTAAAGCACATCTACATATCCACATAAACAGTCTGAGCCTGGAAATGCTTCCAGCCTGACTCAGCTATAAACTTCCACCCACCAGAAATCTGAAAAAGCAATCATGGACCTCGAATAAGGAAAGCAAAGAATTGCTGTGTATATTAAGCACAACTGCAATAAAAACAAGTCACTTCACCCCCACATAAAGCCACAAAAGAAAGCTCAGCTGTGTTTCCAACCCACGGTTCTGCAGGCTGAAAGTGCCATACAAACATCAGGGCACAAAGAGGTCTCAGGGCCCAGCCAGCAGTAGATACTGAATATGTTAAAAGTGAACAGAAACTTTTCTGTTTCCAACACAATTCTACCAGCAAATTATTTAAACATCCCAGCATATCCGGGGCCTTATCATTGTCAGTGCAAAGTATTAGCTCTGTTTCCCTAGACTGGGAATAGCAGAAAGTGTTCAGGAACCCAAATCCTACAAAAGTGACCTTGTGGGTCTGGAATTTCTGTGTCAGTGTTTCTGTCCTGTCCCATTCAGGGCTGCATCACCAGCACGGGAGCCCATGCACAATGCCCACACTCATTAACATATGTTTGAAGTGTCCCAGGCAGCACTGCCCTTCAGCTGCCTATTCCACTCCCAGGAAAGCTTCCCAAAAGATTTCCTACAAGCTGCAGGAGGTTGCCAATGTCACCATTTCCCAATAGATCAGAGGACACTCTCCTCCAGATCAATTGCACAGAGGTACATCCAAGAGCTAGAAACCTTTGCCTGATCCCTGCAAGCTTTTGCTGCAAAAGCTGGGATTAGATTACATCTGTGATGTCTCTGCTGCTGCTCATCCCACATTTATTTCCATTACTGAGAGTATGGATTGCAAACTACCACAGCAAATAATCACAGGAGACTCCAAAACTCCGAAAACCAAATTAGCATGAACAAAAGGCAGGAGAATGCTCTATAAGTTTGGGAGTCTTTTTGTGGAGTGGTGGCTTTGTTCAGATTTTTTTCCATGTATTTTCTTAAGAAAACATATGTTCATGAAATTTATTAACTAACTTATTGTTTAGCAGGTATTTTGTATTTTAGATCTAATGCTGGCAGGTGCCTGGCTAGTTCTGTTACTTGAACACATTCAGGTGGATGAGAAAGCAGCAGAGAAAGACACAGATGGCAACAGGGTTGCACTAAAACCTTAACAAACTGCACTGGATTTTGAGTCTCATGTTTTACTAAGGCTTAAATGCTTGTGTGTGCAAACATCATGTTGGTCATGCACAAGATTCCAAGGCCACAGGCAACTAATTAAGCAGTATCTAAAAAGTTTTCAAGGCTAACTGCTTTGCCCCTTTATTTTTGTATTTTCCAGATGTCAGCCTCTTTCCCCATTAGTGCAGGATGGACAACTGTCCAGAGCTAAGCAACAAGGACAGCAGTATCCTGACCTCCCCTCTAACTCAATTTCTTCCCTGCAGCTGCAGACATTAAGGGCATGTGGACAGAACAGACCTTCAAAGATCTAGTGAACTTCCACAAGCCAGCATTCAGGAAGACCTTGTTAGGTCTTTATCTCTGTTGGAAAAGCCCCAACCACAGCAATCATGTTTAAAAAAAAAGAAAAAAAAAGACAGCTAGTTTCACAGCAAATTTTCACATTTTTTAGAAAAACCAATACAAGCTCTTTCCTTCCTTCCAGCAAATTCAGTAATTTTCACTCACAAGAGAAAAATTTGCAACAATTAGCAAGAGAAGAAATCTATGGATATTAATTTCATGTAATAGGAAACAGATTTTCACAAATCTGCTGCTTTGTTTACACATACCCTCTCCTCAGCCCCTGAAGGAAACAGGCAAACAACATCAGTGAGCATTTGTACTGCATCCTTCTCCCAGCATTTATATCAAGAAATCCACCACAGACTGCTTCTGTAGTATTTTTATCCAGCTGCATGTAAAGAGCAAAAAAAGGCAGCTTCATGGAATTTTCTACAGACACCAGTCAACAAAGGAAGGCTCTTCTCTGACTGTAGGTAGTGAAACAGCCTGAAAGTTATTTTAAGGGCCTGTTTTTCAGTTGAAGCTTCTTGGAATTACACCACTATGAGAAGAAATTGTTTATCAAGTAACAGTAACATGATTACCTTGAGAAATATCCCTTTTCTGCAGAACTAAAGCCTTGTGCTGAACTTACGATCATAAGCAAGGATGATCTCTAGCACCACACTTCTGGAGCATTGAACACTACACTCTGTGGGCTAAACTGCTGAACTGGTCCCCAAAACATTTTGGATCCCTCCCCACACCTCACAAGAGTTCTACTGTAAGTGTGTTTGAAAGAGGCACAATGTTAAGGCCTTCGATATTACCAGACAAAGAGATTCTATACTCTTTATTACCTTAAAAGTGTTAGCTTGCTATTAAACACAAGTGTTGGCTGATCATTTGGTGTTATTGAGCAAAAAAGTCCATGACAGCAGTGATGTTCAAGCACCTTGTCCCTTCTCAATGGGGGCTGACCGTACCTGGCATCTGGAACACCCTGTACACATGACTGTGCCTGGCATCTGGAACATCTGTACACCCTTCTCGAGGGAAGCTGACCATACCTGGCATCTGGAACATCTGTACACCCTTCTCAGGGGAAGCTGACCGTACCTGGCATCTGGAAAGGGCTTCCTGGGTCTGAGCTGGCTGGAGAATGGGGGTAGGTGCTGCTGCTGCTCCCTGGCGAGTTGGGGTAGCTGCTGCTGGGCGAGTGGGGGAACGGCTGGCTGCTGGGCTGCTGGAAGGAGTCCGGGAAGGTGGCGTTGTGCGGCATGTGGGGCTCGTTCTGCCCCAGGTTGCGGAACTGCGCCAGGAGGCTGTGCTGGGGGTTGTACTCGCTGTGCCTCGGCACCAGCACCGGAGGAAGAACTGCAAAGGGACAAAGGGAGAAAAGCCACAGCGTTAGAGACTCAGTCCTGAAGGTGTATAGGGGAAAAACCCCCACATTGTTCCCCGGCCCCGGCATATCCGCAGGTGCCTCAGAAACGAGGCAGTCAAAGCCAGGAGCACATGTCCAAGCAAGAGCTCCTTCCTTCCCTCACATCCGGATACTGCACAGCTCCAACCCGCAGCTCCCCGGATTGCCAGATGGGAGCCTGCTTTCACAGAGGGCCAGGGAAGAGGAGCCAAGAACAAACCACAGTTCTGTGTTTCAGTCTCACTCGCACAAAGAGGTGCTGGGAAGAGCCTGACAATGCTGACATGCAGTTCCTCCTGCTGCACTTGTCATCTGACTAATCACCTAATGGCCTGTAACCCAAACCCTTGCTAATAAGAACACTTTTTTTTTTCTTTTTTCTGAAGACAATACTAATAAGCCTTGAACTCAGTCTGGTCCCGACAGCTGTAATTTTATTTTTAACCTAGACTATGTTCTTACAAGTTTCTATTAAAACAGTTATTAACTCTTCAAGTCAGTTTACAAACTGTGCAATTTAAACAAAATTATGTAGTTCAAAAAAACCAACTGAGCAGCAATTGAGCTGCAACTATGTGCCACTATGGGATCAGAGAAACATCAGAAACTACGAGTCTCACCACACTTCTGAAGCCTTCTCAGCTGTGAAACAAAGGTCTCTTTCAAACTGGGAATATGAACATGATACCAGATACATTAAGATAAAAGAATCAATTCTTTTTCCAGTTCCTCAGCTTCTATCTTTGAATGCCTCACAGCAAAGTCCAAGCTAACCGAAGGATTAAAAGCTCTTCTTTCCACAGAAATGTCTGGGTGATGGATAGGAGAGGAGAGACAAGGTCAGGGAGAGGGAGGTCCATGCACAATGTAGTGGAAGAGAAATAAAGAAGCAAGTCCTCTTCACATCGTCCCCCTTTAGAACCTGCATTTCCCAACTCCATGTCTGAGCAGGACTGGAAAAAAAACCCCCTCAGATAGTCTGCCTTCAAGAGAGGGTGCCAAAAAGCCAACAAAACCCAGGAAAAACAAGCCAAGGCTACCACCCCCTTTCCTTGAGACTCCTGCTCTGGCCTCAACACCTGGGCACACAGAAGAGGAACAGGAGCATGTGTAGTCAACAAACCTACACAGACATAGCTATCATTCAGATTAAGAAAGGTGTTTTGGAGACAGCTGCTTTATTAAAAGCCTGAATTACAAACTAATTGCCAAAAAAAAAAAACCCAACATTTTCTTCACATGACAAACAGGTTCTTCCAGGACACTGAGGCATCTTTACTCTTCCAGCACTTTGCTATTACAGAAGCAGCACTCAGGTATTTACTTTACTGTCCTGGAGTCCAAGAGTACCAGGATAACCACTCGACACGTAGCCCAGGTCTGAGGTCTATGATCATGCTTAAAAGGGATATAAATGAATGTCACACTAAAAACTCACTCTCTATTCCTAAAGTCACAGATTAAATAAAAAGAAAATAAGTAGGTTTCCCTTGCTCAGATTTTTTTTTGCATATGCCTAAGAGAGTAATTAAGCTCCCATTTTTGCCTGCTAGTGGCATTAATGCAGGAGCAATCTGATCCCAGAAATCTTCATTGAACATACACTGAAAAAACCCCAAACCCTCACTACTGAAATTTAGGCTGCCCAAACAGAAGCAGGTTTTAAGTATTTAATCTGATCTCTCAATTTCTTAGTGCAACTTCGCTGAGATTCCAAGATATCTCAAATATTTGAGGCAGATGTCACCCTTAAGTAGATTTGTTTAGATGTCAAAAAACCCAACTCCACTTTACCAGGCATAGGCAAAGTTCCTAATTATAGTGCTTTCTGAAACAAAACACATCCATCTGTCATTCTGTGGAAGTTCTCAATTGCAAAACAGCCCAGGAGAAGCTGCATCTCCCCCAGCTGTGCAGACTGTTTCTTGCTCCAACTCAACCATCCTGACATGCCACTGGAAAAGGCTGTTATAGAAAAGTTACTCAGCATTCAGGTGGACATCACAAGTCCCCTCATCCTCAATATGTCAGAGCCAAGCTCTCTGAATATTAGGATTTCTCAGAATTAAGCTTGTTCTGTTAAATCAAGCAGTCCTTTTGCAGCTAGGTCAAGTAGTACTTAATTGTCATAGTCAACATTTGCTGGGATAATAAATTACCAGTGAAAAAATTAACAATGAGATCATGTGTTAAAATGTATTTTCCTTTTCCTGTCTTTATGACTCTTCCTTACTTTTCTAAGCATTAAAACAACACAGCTTTCCTATCTCTTCCTTTCCTGTGGATGAAGGTCAAACCATTAACTTTTATGGAGTTAATTTGTGCAGAAAGTACATCACCTACCTTTCCCATCCCCTACCTCACATTAAACAATGACACACATGACATCAGAGGAAGCCAAATGATTTACAGCATTTTAAAATAGCAGGAGAACAGGATATTTTCTGTATGTTTTCTGTAATTAAATTAATGCAGTGCCAGATTTTCCCAAGGTATATATACATGTTTTCTCCTGTTGGGCAGAACCACTGGCAAAATTTAGAAGGACTTGAGATAAAAACAAGTCTCCTTTTCCCAGGCGTCCTTCATGCAAACCCATGCTTTTTGTCCAACTCTGCTGCCAACTTCTTCAAAATGCACATGGAAAAGGGGGAAAAAGAATACAACTGGTATTGATGCAACACAAATTGTCTCAAAAATATCACTGCAGAATTTATATTAAGTGCTGCCCCTAATTCACATCCTCCCTGCATACACAAAACCTTCAATGAGGAGGAAAAGTCCTAAAAGGCCACATCAGGTAGGACAGAGCCTGCAGTGCTCCAAGCAGTCCAACTCCAAGTCACTCACTGCCAGAACCTGATCTCTCTGCAGCTCCCAGCTTTTTTGCAGGGAAGCTGCTCCTAGTGGAGCACAGAGGAGTTAATTTGAGTGCTGCTCACTCAGGAGTAAAGACATAAGCAGGGACTGGGCCCTTGGGAGCATGGAAGGCTGCCAGGAGGCTCAAACCATAAAGGGGGACGTACACCCTTCTTGCTCCCCTCGCCCCTGTGTGAGGCGCTGAGCTTCTGGTCAGGTTGCAGCCCTCAGCCACATGGAATAACAAATTACTGAGGCTCAGGGCAGCAGGGGAGGAGGCTGATCTCTGCTGCAGCTGCCAGCTCCAGGAAGAGGAATAATTGAAGGGGAGAGAGCATGAGAGAGTTATTCGGTGCTAAGCCAGCACACCTGTTGCTATGAACTAATGAAGCAGTGCACATCTTTGCTGCGCAGATCTCCGCAGGATGTGGCTCTGACCATTTGCAAACACAATTCCTCCCTTCCTCTTCAGCGGAAGGGAATGCTGATACAATAAAAAATTCATTTTCTTTCTTTTTTTTTTTAATTTAACATCAGTATCATCAGCATATATTTAAAGGAAACATAATATTGAATACAATGTTTTCTTAAAAAGCTGCTGCAACAGATTTGCCAACTCAAGCTCATTAAAGTTAATGGAGTAGAACCACAAGTCACCCGACAGCTTGATTTCTGTAATTCTTCAAACACCAGATTAAAAGGTTTTATGTGCTATAGTGTGGCTAAATTTTGCTCCCAAGTTTTTCTATGGATGTGGACCTGCAGCTGAGAGTTAACACAGGACTGCTACCAGGAAGGTTACAGTAAGGAAGAGGGGGACAAGCCCCCAGGAAGCAGGCTGGGTATGTTTGTGGAACTGCAGCTGGGATCCCGTGTCTGTCGAGCCAGCCTGGGAATTGGGGAGCTTGTTTTTACCATGCAAATCAGACCAAGTATGCCTGCACCAAACAAGAGGAGCTATATTAAAGAAATTAGAGCTATAGGGCAATTTAACCCACAGGGCTATTTCATCTAGGAGCCAAGAATGCCAAAAATACAGAAGACAGACCAAAGGCAACCTGGCTTTCAGATAAATGTTCTGACTAACCACACCAAGGAAGAAATGCTTTAATGAAAATGTAATAGTGGCCTTTGAAGAAACTAACTGATCTCTACTCTTTTTATCTCCAGCATGTCACCCTGATCTTCTTCAGAAAGCTAACAGCTGTGCTATCCTAAATAAAGATCTTCTTACTTTTCTTTTTTGTTCTATTTTCACATTCCAGAGATAATGATTTTAGCAAACACAGAAAGTATCCAATTTATGAATATAACTTCTTTTTTTAAAGTTTCTCTATGAAAAACCTCAAACTAATCCAATCCAAAGGACCTGCTGTACTTTCAAAGAAGCATATTTTCTATCCAGATGGGTTTTGATTACTTTACACAAGGCCCAGATGACAGCTAGTTTCCCTCAAGGGCTCATTCTTTCCACACCCTTTGCATGTTATGCGAAAATTTGGGTAGGTATCTCTCTTTCCACGTATGGAAATTGAAAGACTATGTAAGGAAATACAAGGGGCCACATATAAGAAAGCAGACTTTAATCCACTTTCCTTGCCAAAGTAGATTCTACTTCTTCTGTAAAACAAAAAAATTATAAAAGAAATGAAAAAAGAAAAATATAAGCAATTAAAAACCACGACTTGGTTGACATATGTTCTGTAAAAGGGTTTGTACCACAACAGGGCCCTCAGTGCTAATGAAGACCTGACAACACTATCATTAGACAGAGTGCTTTAATTTCCAAGCATTACATAGCTGCATTTTCATCTGAATTTATGCAAAGCCACGTATGTTTTGCCAGAAAAACAGAACTGCAGGTTGGGAAGGAGGAAAATCCTAAAACAAAAGTTCACGCTATCTGGAAATAAGAAAATCCTGCAAAGACTAAATCGTAACAAAAAGGAAGAGTTAGGAGAAGGAAAAAAAAAAACAAAACAAAAGCAACAAAAGACAGCAGCAGTGTTAAACTAATAAATTTGAACCCTCCTGAAGACTCGCAGCTTCATTTCCTGCCTTTGAGGTCACAGCAGCTGAAGCTGGCTGTGGCATCCTGATGAGCACTCCAGTCCCACGGTGGGAGGTGGGAACAGAGCAGGTACCAACACATGCTCAGCTGGACATGCTGCTCTCTGCAGCACCAGGGAGTCATTCTGACTGCCAGGCCTTGCCAAGACCTTGCTTGTAAACAGTAAAACACTGTGTAGAGAGAACACTTTTCATGTCATTAGGTTTTCTCATGTTGCCTGAGTTATTCTTGGTTAAAAATATAAAATTAATAAGCATTGTGTCAAAAGGAATCTCTGAGGATTGAACTCCTTAAAGTTCTTCCAATAACCCTTGGCTGTGGTATCACAGCTTTGCTTTGCTGGTTTCTCAAAAGGAGAAATTCCAGTCTTTGAGACTTTCACTCCACACCTCTGTTCTAGTAATTATAGCTATTCCGCAATCTATTTTGAGTGACAAAAAGACAAACTTTCTACTCCAGGAGAAAGCTGACAGCTGTCTTGTTTTCTCAACTCTTAATTTTATTTTGCAGTTTTGGGAGACCCCACAGCTTGATTTGTCATTTTACACAGATACAAATGAAGACTGTATGTCTTGGAAAAAAAAAAAAAGGCAAAACAGTTGTTACTTTACTGACTTTGCTTTTACATCAGACATCTGGTCCAAATGCATTTGACAAGTAATATTAGGACATTTCCTGCATTACAATATTCAGCTAACATTAGATTTTATTTGCGGATGCTCTGATAAGCTGACATTCTGATTAAACTGACATTTGCCAAGGTCAGTCTCAGAATTTAGCACTAATTGTATGCACATTAGCGAGGCAGTCCTTGTAAGCAGATTTGGTGGAGAAGCAGTCACAGTGATAGTGTGTATTAACTTAGACATTTACACAGACCAGAATTCAAATTACCTGTACCAAAGCCACATCACCATCCTACTGAGTAGGTTAAAACTTGGAAGTCTGGTCTCTCAAATCAGAAGAAACATCTGTGTCTGGTTAATTTTGAAGAAAGAAAACACACATAGAATACGACAGAAACATATCTTTCTTGACAACTTTTATCCCTCTGTTGCAGGTTCTTTTTCTGACACGTGGTGAGGCTAGACAAGGAGAGCCCTGCTGTTAGACCATTCCCTCCTTCCACCTCCTCATTTCAATTCCTCTCCCCCAGCTCATCTCTGCTGGGGAATTTTAGAACTGAATTCTGCAAAGCCAAAATGAAGGAAGTTTTATTCTGCTTGCCAAGCAAACTGACAGTTGCTTTTGCTATTTTGGGGAATCATCCTATAATTGTGCCCACCTGTTGTAGCAATGCTATTTTTAAAGTCACACCCAAGTGCACACATGGCTGCACAGCAAAATTTCTCAGGGATGACACTGTGCTCCCTCACCCCCAGCCTGCAGAGGTGCAGAAATCCTGCTCTGGGAATCATACAGGAACAAGGATTTTTGTAACTTGGTTCTACATATTAACTCTGAAGGGATGCAGCAATTTTGCCCTCCCTTACACCCCAGAAGCAGCTTCCCATTTGCCTTTTCCACTCCCCCCCTCCTCTCCCCTTCTCCCTGATGCCTGGCACTGCTGGCATTCTCCTCCACCAGGCCTGGATCTGTGGGAGCCTGCAGTAGGTGTGTTGCCTTTCAGAGCCTCACTGAGAGCAAAAAGCAGAGGAGAACAAAGACAAGTATGAAAATAATCATGTTAAAGTCATAGGCAGAGAGTCCACACCAAGAGCAAAAGCAGCATGACACACCTACCACTCTACTCAGAGCCCGGGGACCTGGCCTGCTCTGGGGGCAAAAAGCAGCTGTACATACAGGTAAAATGTTTCTGGCCAGCAACAAGCTTGCTGAAGCAGAAACACACTTTGTAATTGAAAGGAACATCACAGTTTTCAGCTGTAAAAATCCAACTGTTATGAGACTCCATTTGTCTGCATCACCAAAAAGCCACCACTGCTTGCCCACAGTTTGGCTGGAACATTGGCACCATCAGCTTTGTAAAGCCAGCTCTCTGAAGAAGAGAAGCTTAACAGAGGAAAACCATTCAGCCCTTTTTATCTATGTTTTATTGTAATTGCAAAAAAATGGGGGATAGCCATCTAGAGAAACTGCACCTTCAACCACTTCCACACGTTAAACATGAAAACAAAGTTAATTTCTCCTCTGCCTCCTTTGTAACATATTACGAAGTCAGAACCTAGCAGGACGATGGGGCGAGCACATTAGAGGCAAACACAAATCTGCATCAGAATGGAGGAGAGCTAGTGTTCACTAGCACTTTAAGAAAATTAAATATTCAGTTTCTTCATCTTCCTTCCCCTTTAGCTAAGGCAAAAGAACTGAACCTCCTCCCCTAAAGCCACATTAGAGGTGTGACTTATTATTATTATGTTTAATAGCAGTGGCAATTTAAGCACCTCTTCATCCTCCCTGTTCCGTATTCCATTCCTTTTGTTTTGCTGTTAGAGCAAACAGGATCCAGGCCCTTTTTTCCCCCTAAAATCCTGGATGACAGCTTTCATCTGGTCCCATTGCCATAACTGAGGACAGAGGCAGCAGAGGCTGTATCTCCACAGAAACCTGAGGAATAAGAGACTGGAAGGAAGTGTCTCAGGAGGGACACATTCTCCAGCAAACCCTGAGAGGTCATTTGTGGCATTTTCAGAGAGATGAGAAACATTGTGTCAGGTTTTTCCTCCCAGCCTCTGTGTATGCAGTACACCTAACTATTCAGCAGGTCTTGATCATAGTTAAGGATAATCCCAACAGGTATCTCTAAACCAAAAAATAAAACTGAGGAGAAGCAGCAGATTCAGCCAAGCAAGCACACCAGTTCAGCTCAATGTGCCAATTTTTAAGAGGCATCAAATTCAGACCTTGCCCTCCTTAATTAAAAGCTTTGCCTTGCCTTGCCAAGGGAGAAATCTGACAGCCATTAACTACCCTGCTCCAGAAATAATTCTGCACACAGCAGACTAGGGAACAGCAGCACTGAGCCACTTCAACCCATCTCGAGGAGATATTTCCCCCTGGCACTCAAAGTGCAAGGCTGCATTCCCACTCCCAGCAACAAGTCTCTACTTTCTCCTCTCATGTCCCTCCACCTCCACTCTTTCCCAGAGGTCTTCCACAGGGCTGGGTTGGAACAGATGTTCCTGCAGCCAGAACAAAGCCCCTGTGCTGCCCTGATCAGCCTGGAAAGATAACACAGCAGGGAGAGGACAAGTGCCTGTGATCTGTTCAGCACAAGGGAACTGTGGGCTGGCACAACACGAGGAGCAGGAGCAGCCCATGCACCCTGCCACAGAGCACAGCTCCATCAGCTCCCTACTTCCAGGCTGAAGGAGTGTCACAGTGTCACAGGAGGGCCACCCTTCCTCACCTCCACTCTGGGCCCCCATGCTGCTGTGCCCCCATCTGGCTCCATGTGAGCGAGCTAAGAGCACTGGGCTTGCCAAGTTAACTGTGCCAAAAAGCAGTTTTCTGTGAGTTTAGTTTTCTCGATTTGCACACCACAGGCCCCTGTGCCTGTGCAGAGCCTCCTGGTCAGGTCAGGCATGAGCAGGGTGCTATCATGTCACACGCATGTGCCTGCCAGGTGCCACACTCCCTTCCTATGCAGGGACACTGGGAGAGTCCCTCTTTGAGACTGCTGACAGTTTTCTGCCTCCTCTCACTGTTTACAACCTTTTCCTATCTGGGCTGGCTAACAAAGATCTCATTTGGATTCAGGTGAAGCTTTGGAGCTGGCAGACACACCACAGAATGCCAGTTCTCATGCTTTCCAAGCTTATCTTCACAAGCTAAACAGTGAGGATGGAATAAGGTGTCAAGGTAGAAAATCCATTCATGCCTCTGGCACTGTGGAAACTGAGATGTATCCACAGCATTGACTTCCCAACAAAGAGCACTAGCTTACTTTACATATTTGAGGATTTACCACTAATCCATTCCTCAAACCTTGCACAACACTGAAACAAATCACACAACAATCAGCAGAAGAATGAAGGGATAGATGCCATCCCATGCATGGATCATACCCTTCAGATCTCCAGTAACTGGTTCTGCACAAAACAGTTAAATAGAGAGACCACGCTGTCAAGCAGAGCCAGAGCTTCAAGATGTACCTTGCACACAAAACATGTGTCATACACATTCTGAGTTTCCAATTCTGCTTTGTCAAGAGAAAACACAGGTCTAAGCCTTCTGGGAAACACAAACCTTGATATCTGCTCGAGTCCACAGATTGCTGTAAGTGGTGACTCATGCATGAATTCCCACTACCCATTAATCTCAAAGTGTGACTTATGTGACAGTAATGGTGTTTTAATGTCCTGGCAAAAATGGGAAAAAATGGTTAGCGGAATTTGGGAGTGACAGTCATGAAATGAAGATAAAGATCATGTTTGGAGGACAGCAAGAACAAGAAAGGGACAGGAACAAAGAAGTCAGAAGTTATGGAGCACAGCTCTCCAAGCCAAATGGGAGTTCAGCTACCCACTGTTTCCAAAAGCTATTTTCCCACTCAGCTCCCTGCAGCATCCCTCAAAACAATCTGTGGCTGACTAAACACAAACCCCTCCTATATTATATACCCAGCCAAAAATATACATTTTAGTTAGACATCTTTTGAAAGTTTTATTCTGTCTTGCATAACTCATTGAAGTGAGCACAGAATATGGACAGAGTCCCCAGCTGCACCAGGGGAGGTTTAGGTTGGATGTTAGGAAGAATTCCTTCACAGAAAAGATGATCAGATGTAGGAACGGGCTGCTCAGGGAGCTGGTGGAGTCAGCATCCCTGAAGGTGTTTAAGGAAAGACTGGATGTGGCACTCAGTGCCATGGTCTGGTTGACATGGTTGTATCTGGTCAAAGGCTGGACTCAGTGATCTCAGAGGCCTTACCCAACCTAAGTGATTCTATGACTCTGTGAAGTGACAGGATATTTACAAATACCTGGTTTTAAATGTGACATGAATGGTCCATGTAAGAATGTTCTCAGACTCAGTAGTTGTTTTCAATACTAAAGCAAAATGAGTTAGAACATGAAATCTGGCATGACAGTAAGAGCCCCACTGTTGCTCAGTCTGATAGAAAGAGAGGTGTTTCAGGAATCTTCATTTTCAGTATTTTGGAATACTGAATACAAGCAACCAACCCAGACATATGCACACAACTAGCAGTAGAAGTACATGACTACTTTATTATCCCTCTTGTACTTAACATGAAATTGCTGAGATTTTTTTTTTATTTTAAATTTTTTCAGAACTGTTCTTGCAGAGCTGAGTTCCTTTGTTCAAGCTGCTGCTGTGTAAATACATACATTATGGGTATTGCATCTGCCATTCACATGATTTCCAAGTTAATACTAACACAGCAAAGGGAAATGTTTAACATCAAGATATGCACTGTGCATTGCAGATCCAAAACAAATGCAATTTCCATCCACAGCAAAACAATCTTGCAACAACCTCATTTCCATCATGGTTCTGTGTATCCTTGCCACTCTACAGACAGCTGCAGAGTTTGTGAAATGGCTAACACTGATGGACTTCCCACACTTAAACCACTTAAACCAGGGAAGTCCACCCATGCCTGCAGTGCATTTCTGCAGCTGTACACCCTCACAAACAGCTGGAGACTAGTGATGACACATCCAAGCACAGCTCATCTTAGTCCCTGCAAGTATTCCCTGATAATAAACTTGCATGAGTGAAATTAAGCACCGAGTTATCAAAAAGAGGGTTGGTCCTTGAAGAGGAGACTGGACAGAGAATGGGTGGCACCTTAAGAAAAGAAGTGAGGCAGTGGGTAACAGGTAAACAACCTGTGTTTGCAGAACAGCTGGCAGTAGAATTTCACATACAATCAAACAGTGCTATCGAAGCTCAAAATGAGAGGATTATAATCTGCTGTCTAAACTCAGAATCTTTTTAAAAGGCAACAATTGTGAGAGACACTATAAACAATAATATCTTCTGAAGAAACTGAAGTGATTAAGTGAAACAATAATTCAAAAATACTACTACTACTAATACTAGAAGTATTACTACTGCTGTGTGTCAGAATGGTTTTCATGCACAGATAAGGCAAATAAATCCTTTATGTTAGCCTGCAATGCTTCATACAAAATCACAGATCTGCACAGTTGAGTAAACAACAAATTAACTGAGGGATAGTGGGTACCAACATTCCCAGATGATACCAGGCCCAGCAGCCTGAGACACATACTAAGACTACCTCTATGCAGTGCTAAAACATTTGCACAAGTGCAGCACTCGCCCCTGTGAAAGGGAGAACTGCTAATTAATGCTTACATCCAGATAAACTGCAGAGGAAGAATCTGACATGTGCAAACAGCCACTTTTGCTTATTTAAGCTGATGAGTCACATAATTAATTGCCACACTTTGCATTGCTCAGATAAGGTGTAAAGGTACAAACAAGGAAGAACCTACCAGGACTTTCCACCCGCTTGTAGTGGTAGGGATTGATGCAAACCTCCTTCTGCTTTGACCCAAAGGGGAACTCGCAACATTCCAGAGGTTTCAGTTCATGGTGGCTCTGCAGGTCGGGCCAGCGCCACACTCGGCAGTAGATGACATGCGGGAGCCCCTTCCGGTGCGACACCTGGAGCCGGCCATCCAGGGAACGAGGGATTGTGACACAGTTGCTGGGCTGGCCAGGACAGCTTAGTGCTTTCTCCAGCTCCTCCATAGCCCCTTTTTTCTTCTTCAGTTTTTTCACTAATGCGTCAACAGCTTTCTCTGCCCACTTCTCTTCTTCGTCCCCTTGCTTCCACCCCAACAGCCTCTTCACTGCTGGGCTGGTGAAGGAGAATAAACTTGTTACATTCATGGTGACCAGCTGTGGTGACACCACAGAACCAAGCAGGAACCACTGCCCTGTTCTTCCACCACCACCAGGGTACAGCAGATTGAGCCAGAAGTCAAAAGCAGCCTGGATCAAACAGTTCTGGTCCTTTCTCCTTTTCAATCCTCCAATCCCAGGAAGGCAGTGCTGACATCCCCCCTTGATGGCCACAACCTTCTCATTATTCTAAATCCTTCTGGTTGACAACCTAAAGGAGAGTGTCAGAAAGAAGGAAAAAAAGGATTTTACCTTTAAAGTTAACATACAGCAGTTAAAAATACCCCCCACCTCAACCCAGAAGAATGTTGTGATCAAAAAACAACCAACAACAAAACAACAACAAATGCTGACAACCTCCAGGACTGGACTCAAGGAACATCTGATGAAAATTTAAGCAGCAGGACCTGCTGCTGAACCCTGTACATCCCTATATGAGAAATGTAGCTCACCTTAAGTCTAGCCTAAAACAGTCCCTCAGTTTAAATTTTTCACTATTAAGTGTGAGGGGTGCTACAATCTGCCTGTCAGCTGTTGCAACTTTAACCAGCAAAATATCCCAAGGAAAGAGTGCAGGATCGCTAGTGCTTTTTTTATTATTTATTTCAGAGAGCAGCTGGAAGCCATATGCCTCAACAGCAATGTGCTGCCCAGCTCTGTCCAAAACTGCCAGGCATGAAGTTCAAAAATCACTGCACTAGACCTGAGCATAACTCAATCTGACAAAAAAAAACAAAAAAAAACAAAAAAACCAAACCAGTTCAGTTTTACCAACTTTGAGGAACAAATTAAAAAAAAAAGTGAAACTAGAAAGATCTTATGCCTCACTCACTCACATGAGAAAGAAAACTGCAGCTGCCCACCCCACCCAAGAGCCCTCAGAGCTCCTGAGCAGCCCATAAGGGAAAGCTATCATGAACTTCACTGATTATCGACTGACCCTTCATGCTGCAATGTCTGCCTGATATACTCAAGGACTCATGAAGGAGTGGGAAGGACAAGGAAGTCCAGATAAGAGGATTTTAGAGAGCACAGTAGTCCTCAAGCTGGGAGACAAGGAATGGGACTGAAGAGATGGGTCAAGAGGGGGAGGAATGCCACATCTGCAGGAGTCCCAACAGTGAGCAGCAGGTTTTGTCCTTCTCCAGGATGGGAGCAGGCAGAAGGCTCTGGCAAGGGAAACAGAAGAGACCCAGGACTGGCAGGGGGTGGAAAATGAGACAAAGAGCACCACACCACTGATTTTCAAATAGACAGACAAGACAGGAAACATATCCTGGACTGGATACCAACAGGTTGCAGAGGAAGGGGGAAGGGGAAAAGGATATGAATGTTTTTGTTGCCATCAGAACAACACAAAAAACACCCAACCAACCAGCAATCTATACACACAGAGAATAGAAGGTGTCAGCACACCCATGTCAGACAGGATTTCACAGCTATACCAAGAAAAGATTGTAGACCTGAAAACTGCAAATGCTATGGCACACTTACCCTCTTGACTGTCATACACTGCAATGGTTTCATAGTATGCCACTATATTTGAAGAATTTTAAGCTGAAACCCATCTACTTTATTCAAATTAACTTGTCACTAGAACAGTTACCTAACTGCAGAGGTTCAGTTTTACTAGGCTGACAGCAGAAACTACATTTATGGGAATAATGATTATGGACTAAGTCACAGGCCATGTCTACCTACACTTCAAACTGGTACATTTCTTTTATGCGAAGAACTGAATTTGAAATAATAATGTCCATGCAAGGGAAGATTTGCATGCGCCTGGGGCAAATTTAAGAGTTTGTTTTGTTACGTGGGCATGTGCTATACTGTTAAATGAACTGAAACTCCATTACTGTCACTGACTGTACTCCAGGTATACTTTATCCTTACATGCACTGTAAAGTGCTCTATTAAAATGCTGCGCTAATTTAAGAACTGAATTACCAGAACCCCAATGCATGTGCTTTAAATGTTTGTAACTGAGTTATTCCCAATTCATATAGTGTGTATCTCAATCAATATTCTATGTATCTTTTTTCTGCGCTTTTCAAACAAAAGATACAAGTTCCACACACAAAAGTTACAAGTTACAGTAGTTTATTAAGTAAAGCTTTCTCCTTCACTTCCATTTCAATTAAACAGAAGAGATTTAAAAGGCTTGAGTTGAAGCTCTAATAAAGGAGGAAGTACAAAGTCTACATTTCGACCAGAGCTTCATTCAACATTGATAATATTTGCAGATGTGGTTCTACCTAGGCCTGACCCATTTTTCACCCAGCTACTTGCTGTGAAAAAGGAAAAGTCCTGTCTGTTAAGACTGTGTGTTCATACCAGTGCCTGAAAATCCAGCCCCAACACAGGCTAGTACACCGGCTCTGCACAGACTAAGATACACTCAGATGCAGCCCCAAGCAGTCAGACCAAAGGAACAGATTCTCTGAAGTTTTTGGATCAAATCCTGCAGCACACACATATTCCACTCCCACAATCATGCACTCCAAAACAAGTTTCACCCTCAGCATCAAAGCTATGGTGGCATCTCTGTGGCAACAGCTGCTGGGAGCAGGAGGAACAGCATTAGGCACAGTGCTTGGAGGTGAGCTCGGGAATAATGCAGCTCAGCAGGACCCAGCAGGGCACCAGCCTCCAGCCAGGGATTCCTGCTCAAGTCCTGCCTCCAAAATAGAGCCTAAGCACACCCCAAGCCCTGAACAAGCAGCAAGATAAGGGAAGGGAGACAAAACTCACAGGCTGCTGTACACTAGTTTCTCTAAGCTCCAAAACCAATATTAAACTAAAAAAAAACAAAAAACAAACAAACAGACAAAGAAAAAAACAACAACAAAACCAAACAAATAAAACCCAAACCACAATGTATGTGGAGATTTTTGTTTCCAAGAAGCAGAGAGCTTGTCTGCAGGGCTGAGCCCTTGCCAGTACATTCCATTTCCCTTTCTGCCACTCTTGGTTTCTGCACTGCATCATTTCCTGTATTACTTCTGCACAAAGTGGTCTTATCAGCTGAAGTGCAAAATAAAGATTAAACCACGAGTCAGCAGATGACACAGTCTGTGTGCTTGTTCCCCAAATCCACGTGCCCTTCTGGGAAAGCGGGAGTTAGTATTTCCAGCAGCTAAGTGACCACCAGCCCTGGAAGGGTCTGCTTATTCACGAGGTAGGGATGAAACAGAAACCTGGGCCAAACAACAGAACACTCTCCAAAAGGCATCTGGCATCAGTTTAAAGGAAATTGAGTTGTTACCCACTTATCAGACACTCTCTACACTTCCAAACCCATGCACTTTTTACTATGTGCTCTGTCCGCTGATGGATGTGTTGGAATCAACAAACTCCTTTAAAATCCTGATGTTGTTTTATTTGTCTTCCTTCCCTGCTGTTGTCTTTTTTGTAATCTCTGGATTAACACACAAACCTGTATTCAGTCTATAAAAAATAAGTCAGCATTATATTTCTATACATATCTGTTCAGCCAGCCTTGTATGTAAACAAACATATTTAGGCAAAATGCCTAAGAGTGAAGTCCTATTTTTCTAGCCCTCAAAGAAAAGATAGTTACTCCATCAGCAACATGAAGCAGACATTAAAATATTCAATGAGAGTGCTTTCAAATTCCCACAGGAGATCCCATAGGAAACTGTCCCACTTTGCATAAATGACTGTTTTTGATGGGTGGAGAAAGGGTTTGGACAATTAGATGATCCTCTCCCAGAGGGGTGGATGGGGGAGGAAAACAACTTCTAGCCCAAGTTTCAGGCAAACAAGAAATGACTCTAACTCTTCTACTAATTTCATTATTTGTATTACAGGCTCAGTGATGCAGGCAGAAAGGATTAAATATTTTTAATATATGCTTAGCACAGTTAGACATAAAAATGGGGAGGAACCACAGTGAGGATAATTCTTAATAGTGAAAATTCTCTAGTCTATGACTACCTTTTAAAAATCCAATTTATCTTAGTCAACATACCTCTTCCCAGCATCCATTACTTAGTAACACTATAAAGAAATAACAAGCAGAGATATTTTAATTTGCTTCTTTAAAAATATTTAGTCGTTCACCCTCTCTGAGAGATACATATTTTCAGCAACTCATGTAATCAGTACAATATTTAGACCTTTTTTAAAAAAGAAACAAACACAAACAGATTTTGGCATAGAAGGCAGGGAGCTATCTCTTTATTCCAGCAGGAATAAATACAGTTTCCATGTATTACTAAAAGGCATGAAGTCTAAGCAGCTGCAATGCTAGAATGTGTAACAACATACTGTGCACTAACTTAATCTAGCTCCCTATTCTTGGAGCAAGTAGCAAAAAGTTTCAATTTCTTTCTTCAAGTAATGTGATTTGTGAAACAGAAGAGTCCGGAGTCTTCTGCTGAATTACCCTTCTTTTAGTCAACAAATTTTTTCTTTGCACCTTCTTATGGCAGAAGATCAGATCTTGCTCAGCTTGGAAAAATGCACTAAACCTGGTAGAGACCTCAGTAACATTACAACACACGTGCAAAAAGAAAGCACGTTTCACATCAGAGTGCTGTAGAACTCATTAGAGAGCTGACAACCTGACTTGGCCTCCTTCGTAGGTTTGGAAAACGACAAGAAGAAAAAGGAAAAAAATTAACTCTTTTATGTTCTCTTGGCATGGCACAAAGAATTCAGAAAAACACTGAAATATGTGATCCTGTGTTCTGATATACAACATATCATTCAAGGAAAGAGGAACACACTGGTGTTGAAAACACCTCATCGTACCTAACAGAGTAGGCAGGGTTTTTCCTGACGCTGTATTGGACTCCCTTCCTTACGTGGACCCAGCAAGGGCCAGGAGGATGGGTATCTGCAGCCTGTTCTGCAAAGTAACCTCTGCTCCAGCCCAAAATACTCACTCTGTCAGGACTCCTCTTGAGCCATCCCTCCAGCTATTTGGCTGAGGCACTGTCCTTCCAAGAAAATCTCCCATGTATCACTGTACAGCCCTCAGGGAAAGTCCTGTCAGACACCCACAAACATCCTTCAGTTCAGCAGGTGGGGGGAGAGCAAAATGAAACCGCAGAGGCAATGCAGGATTTACCAGTGGAGGGGAGGAGGGCAACAAAAACCCAAAAAGCCCATTGCCCTGTTAGTCCAGAGCATGAAGGGATAACCTTACACTACCAGGATCTGCCAGCCCCTCCCCAGGGCTCCCCAAAGTTCAAACCAAGAACACAGTGTTGGGCCAGTAGTTCTACAGCGAGCCACAGCTTTTCTTCTGCCCGCCTCCCCACTTGGCTTCTGGCAGACAAGGCACTGCTCCTTGCCCTTGAAGTCTCAACTCTCATGATTGCAGGAGTAAGACAAGAGCAAATTCTTACAGGTTTTCTGGATTTAAAGGTACTAGATTTGCCAGATTTATGGTAACTTTGCTGTTGCTTTCCCAGAAAAAATACCCACTTTCCATATGGATGAGATGCGGAATCCTGTGTTACAATGTAACTAAAATGGCACTGAAGTCTTTCTAAGCAAGTATATCTTTGTGAGAAAAGAACATGGCAAAGGTTCTTTCCCAGTTCTAACAGACATCCATCAACAATTAGATCTGCCCTTGTCCTGGTTTAGAACAGTTCTTCCCAATACCTTTGCAACCGTTTTGACCTACTGAAAACCATATTCCTGAAAACAAATTTAAACACCACATCCTTCATATGTTTTATCTCCACCATGTTTACAAAAAACACTAACACTATACAGCCTCTTAAGTGATTACCAGATCTTCAAATCCTGCCTTTTTCACCAGAGATGAGAAACACACTGCTGAATTTTACTCATTCTTGCATTCAGATGCATGTGAGATTCCACAAAGTCACAAAACACCAGCTCTTCCTTTACCACCTGCTGGTCTCCTTGCTGCACTTATTTTATATATATTTTATATCGCCAAGACTACAGGAAAGAACTAAAACCAAGTTTGCCAAGATAGTTGTTCAGGAAGCTGGGTAAGCCTGGTGCACAGCAGGGCTAGTACAAGTAGGCTAGATCAAAACATCCACCCAGGTGTGCACAAATCCCTTCTGGTGTCGGCGAGCAGCCGGACTGAATCGGATGTGCTTTCAAAGATTATCTCTAAAACCGCAGCCTAGTACTTCAACCAAGGTCAGGAAGGAACTGTAACTTGATGATTCAGTCAAAACTCTGGCACAGATGGGATTGCAAAATATGAACTTCACTAAAATAACCCATATGATGAATACAAGGCTGTGAATCACAAAACTTGCCAGAATAGTGTTCATAAGGTGTGGGGTTTTTTTTTCCTAAATGATGTGCAGGAAGAGACTCTTCATTCTTCACTGTCTCCAAGCTAAAGGCCTCTTAAAGAAATCCTAAAACTACGACAAGACATTCAAAAGAAAAACATATCCAAAGAAACAGTTGTCAAGAGACATTATGAATTACCAGCCATCACAGTGGGTATTTCATTGTGCATCTTTGGGGCAGGTTTATCCATTTCATTTGTGCTGTGTTGTACTTAAACTCCACACACTGTCCCACCAGGACACTAAGAGCACTCAGGAGTATAGGAGCAGCCAAGGATCTCAGTCAGCATTGTTAGATGACACAGACCAAGTCCTGAAAAATGCAGGAGAACCTCTAAGACCAGTCTGCAGCACAGGCCATGGCTTTGTGAACACCCACCTATCAAAGTAAGTGAGAAGACCTTTCCTAAATGGCGAAAAATCTGGGGAAAACAGATTTTTTTTTCCCCTTTCATCATAAAACTCCTGTGTAACTCCCTTTTTCCACAAAGACCATTCCCTTTCCTGACTTTTTGAACTGTCTTTAGAAAACAGGTGTTGTTTACAACAATAACAAACACACATCTGTGTGGGTGTGTTAATACACACAAAGGCAGGATAACTGAAACCTCTTCCTATATTTAGATCTGTCTGGTCAGCTCTAATTGCATAATTTAATCAAAACCCTCTCCAAGGGAAACACATCCATATTCATCACAGGCATCAAAGGAAACATCTTTACAAACTATATCCTTTTACAAACCAACACATGGTCCCACATCACTTGTCCAATTGTTGAATTCCTCCTTTGGGAAGGGCACGGAATTTTATTTCTTTTTATCAGCTGAAAAAAGCATTTCCCTCCAATTCATCAGCACAGGGTGGGAGGAACTTCCTTCACAGGTGAGATGTGGAAAATTTACTGACATGTCACTTTCAGGGTTTTTTTTTAGGCAGTTAAAACATACATCTGCAGCATAAAGGAAAACCTTTAAAACAGAAAAGAAAGAAAAATGCCCATCACCACTCAGGCATCAAAATTTTTGAGTGAAGCCCGTAAAATGCAAGATGTGTTTTGTCTTCAGAGAACAGGATAGTCTAGCACAGACTGCATGAATTTAAAAAGGGGTTTGTCAGCCCCAGCCAGAGCAGTGCTCCAACAGGGTATATTTTAAGGAGAGGAACCCCACCAAATGCACTCCAGTTATGCTCAGCTGAGGCAAGTCACTGCTCCTACAAATGATTCATTTCACCAAGAGCCTGCACCAATACAGTTACATCAGCTGCATTAAACCACTTCTAAAGACTGTGACCCAGACCTCATTTATCAGAGATTAAGTAAAGATGTTAAATTACAGCTCAAGATCCCCAGCTTTAAAGCAGAATCCTTCACCAAATCAAAAGATGGCAAAAACTGAGAAGAAAAATTACTTATTCACCAATAACAGAGTTATTGGGTCAAGCCTCAGCAAAGTAGAACAAACTGCTGAAAATTAAACCAAAAAAGCAATGCTGTTAAATAAAATAAATCTTTCCACAAATTAGTCCTCCACCCACCATTTATGCACCTTAAATAAGACTGTCTAAACTGATTAAATAAGAATAGTCAGTTTGCCAATGCTGAAGACACTTCAGTGCATTTCATGAGATGCATGCTTTACTTTTTCAAAGGATTTCTCCACCTTTCCTCATTTTAAAGGATTCTTCCAGCTTTCCTGGTTTTTGCCTTATCTGTAAAAACTAAACAGCAAATTTTTTGCCTTTAAACAACTTTTAAAACACTGTACCATCTTCATGTCTTTAAAATGTCCATGTTGAATTTCATCAAGTGGCCTGCAATTCACAACTACCATTCTGGACAGAGAAAGTGTTTAAAGATGACAAAGCTTTCCAAGCCAAGTTTATACAACTCAGACACAAACACCAATATTTGCCAGACTTCCACCATCCAATCAAACATTATTTAATTACAGCATGCCATGAGTGGCCCACTGAAAACTGGGACTGGACTTCAGATGACACAAAGCCCGGTGTGCTCCAGGTCCTCAGGACAGTGAGGAGCACAACTCCATCACAGCAAATACTCCCTGGCAGTTCCTAGGTATTTATCAAGCCATCCTAAGTCACAGACCCTTTATAAATGGAAGATCACAGCGTTTATAGATGCCCCTTCAGCTTCCACACAAGACAATTAAACTCTTTAAAGTTTACAACTTACAGGCAAGTACAAATCAGGGATCCTCTTGAGACCAAGTCAAGGACACTTTGGGTTAACAAAGTTCAAAATACACCCACAAACACACATAAAGGGTTGATTGCAGCCTTTACCAGCAGTTGAGGTACAACTCTAAGTGTGTCTACACCAAAAACAGACCCAGAAGTCACAGACACACCCTTCCCCTCCCACAAGGGCAAAACAAGGGTGCAGACATTCATGAGGAGTCAGAAAGATCCCAAAAACTGTGGGATGAGGCAAAAGCAGCTGTCACAGCCCTGTGCCAGAACATCTGCAGAATCTCACGTCAAACTCTTTTCTCATATTCCTGAGATCAAGGCTTTGCAGCGTTCCCTACAAAGGCTTCAACCCACAGATAGGAGCTGATAGTTAATGCAGCAGTTGGGAACAGCACAGCCTGAAAGGAAGTGGGAGATATCCTCCTACACTGCTTACTGGGAATCCAGAGGTTTTACAACAGGAGAAAAGGGCCGTAATCTGTCTGACTCCCCAGTTATCTGTAAGCTTTTCATGACTTTTGGAAGAGGAACCAAGCCACATAAGTAATTACTCAGTACCCTTCCCTTATCTGCAAGCTTTTCTTCTTAACAGAGCCTGTATGATTCTGCATATGGCAATAAGACAACCTATTAATCACTCCAGCATAATTTTTTGAGACCAGTTTGAAGTTTTAAAAGTCAGGTTTTGGAAAGCTGCAAGTCTCTTACAGCTGAGACACCAAAACACAGCATTTTCCAAACACCCCATGCTCTGCAAGGTCAGCAGCAGACTAGCTTAAAACAGCCATAATGCTTCCAAATTTTCCACTGCTGCCTGCTACTGAACAAACAGTCACAGCTGGCCTGGTACTGAGGATGGACAGAAGAGCTCCAAGTTCCAAAGTCACTTGCCAAGACTACTTACTTCTAGGCTACAAGCTAGTGCAAGGAAAGAACACACAAAGATTTCAGACTCCTTGTCTTCTAGCTATTCCATAGATGTCTTTAATTCTGGGGCTGAAACCAGCACTCCCCAGCTCCCATGATAAGAAGCCTTTAGGCTCAAACAACCCTGACTTCTGGCTGGCCTGGAAGATTCAGAGTCCTCATGTCCCAAATCAGTTAAAGCAAGAAAGTAGGCAAAGGTGTGACAGAAAAAAATCAGGAATATCAGACTTGAGCCAAAGCAGCCTGCCACCAGTACTGCCACTTCTCATCTGCTCCCTGCTCACAAACCACAGGAGATGTGTTGGGTCTGACCATGAGCAAGAGTCATTCCTGATACACTGGTGGGGAGAAGGGCATAGGGAACAGTTATCCAGCCAACTGCAGTAAATAGCCCTGGAGCATTTATGCCAGTTATGCTGATGCTTTCTGCAAAGCAGAATCTAGCCAAGCCAGAGATAAAAATGAGAAAGATGTTACATTCAGATTCCCATGTTCTGGAGAGTTCCCCAGCACAGCAGAAGGCTACAAGGGAATTCAGTGAGTAGCTCATTCCAGCACTAGGAAAAGTAGTAGCTCCTGCTACTAGGGAAATACCTACAGTTTGTATTTTAAATCTGGAGATAGTCTAATTCCTTAAAGTTAAGAAATATACTGCAAAGATGCAAGGAACAAAAATGAGTGAGAGCTTTTAAACACATTTATCATACAGCACCAAAACAAATGCTTTCTAAATTTCTTTTGAGAAAAGTGGATCGAAAGCCAAAAATTTGAATGTGATTTATGCAGTGGTGAAGAACACAGGAAAGCTACAAACACTGCACTGACTCACAGCACAGATCAGCTTCAGGTGTCCCAACTGTCATCACCGGCAGTGATTTCTGGTAACACCAATATGCCTTTACAGAAGGGTTTTTAGTGGATTTAGTATTTGCCTTTTCTCTGATTTCTTGATAATGTTGCTAACTGTACCCAGTTTGCCAATTGTTTCAAGTTGTTTCATCCTCTAAAGAGGAAAATAAAGTTTCTACAACCAAGAAGTTAAACTTGGACATTCTTTTCCTCCTGAGGGAAAACACTTGTCCTGTCTCACACAGGACATGCACTAGGTGTGTTCTGCTCATGCAGTTGCATTAAACTAGAAAAACATCTCTAAGACAGCTTGCAGTTTACACTAGCAAAACAACACTTGACCAGGAAAGCTTGCTGAAGTGTTGCTCTCCATCAGTCCTCCCTCACCCCCCATAAAAGATACTGCACCATTAATCACTGTCCTTTTCCTGCCAATACAGCTACACTGGGGCTCTGTGGCTGACGTCACTGCTGGCAGCCAAGCCTCTCTAATCACCAACATAAGTATCTGGGAAAAAAACCCTGTAAATTAGACCTCTCCTTGGCAAGCACTTTAAGGAAGTCTTCATCTGGGAATGCTACAGCACTGCCTGGCTACCTCCAGCAGCTGCCTTGGGCCAGCAAGGTCACAGGTCCACAACCCATGAGCAGCCCAAAGGGCTCGCTCCCACCCAGAGAGAAAAGGTTCCCCTTGACTTCTTGGTACTGCAACATAACCTCCCCTCTACCTGCCAGACAGTTCACCCTCCTAACCTGGCAGAACCAACATAAACCAAAAAACACCTTCTACAGGATCAGCTCAGAGCACCAAAGTCACCCAGGCAGACTACACAAAGAAATTAATGCCTGGGACTGAGAGAAACCCAGCTCACAAGAGTTCATTCCATCTCAGGGAGCTGCCACCCTCAAATTTTAAGTGACATCCAAGTCAAAGATGAACTCACACTCAGACACGAGTACTTCAGCTGATTTGCAAAACCTGCTCTCATCCTCAGAGCAAGGAGCCCTGCCTTGGCTGGTTCTGAATAACCAAACACTCCCGCAAGCAATTCAACCCTCCTCTAACCGCCACTGCCTTCTGCTCTGTAACTACGGCAAAGTTGGGGAAAAAAGAGCAATTTCATATCCATCTATCCAAAAATACCACACACTGCAGAGCTTTAATCCAAGAGCATTTATAAAATATTTTCCACATGAAATATAATACAACACATTACAGAAACTATAATTGCATTAGCCTAAGTTTTAAGCTAATAAAGACAAAGACTTTTCCTTTGGCTACTACATCCAAGAGAAAGCACTTAACACTGACACTAGCTAGCATGGATAATAAAGGGCCTGTTATTAAATATGCCAGACTGTAAAGCCAGCAGCAGGCAAAAATGCAGAACAGGAAACTGCAATAGTCAAGATGGCAACCTATATGTAAGTCAGCTTTTCCAAGACATTCAGCAAGGTCAAAATTCACATTTTTCAGATTAGTATACTTCATCACTGCATTCACCAGGTAATTAGCGATATAAGATGATGACATAACCAAGGTCTGATCTATCTATCTATCTATCTATTTTCTTGGTGATAAAAAGAAAGAGAAGTGTCTGACAAGAGCAAAGAGCAAGAGACTGTGTGGAGATGAAATTCTGGTCTTGAATGTTGGAGACTCACGGTAAGACCTCAGTGAAGCTGCTTAAGTTGGGTCTCTGTCCCTCCCATCTCCCTCTTCCCTCCCTGTACAGGGAAGCAAGTACATGCTTTAGATGTGTTTGGGATTCCTGGAATACTACCACACATTTGAAACTAACCAGTGTAATGGCATTATGCATGCAGCAATCCCTGAAGCCATCATGTACATGTTGGCAGGTCTTTTGAGGTTGAAATAAATTTCAAATCTACTTTATTCTCTGTTGGGACAAAACAACAGAGCAGTTGTCACAACTGCAAAAACAGAAGTCATCCAGATATGGTCCTGGGCAAGCTATATGGCCATGATTGAGCAGGGGGCTGGACCAGATGAGCTCCAGAGGTCCCTTCCAATCTCAGCCATGCTGTGATTCTGTGAAACTCCCAAAACAACCATCTGCCAATTAATTTGGTCACACTTCAGAAAAGCAATTTGTTCAAGAAAACTGGGTAGAACTCCACTTGCCTTGGCACAACTACATCACATCAAGGGCTACTACACTGAGGTAGGGACTGAGCTCTGTGCACAGGCAGACACATAAGAAAGCCGCTTTCTCCCCAATTTTGACCACTTCAGAGAATCCAGAAGCCTTTTGAATTGCCTCACTCTTCCTCCCTTCACGCTTGTACCCTTGAAGTTTAGCTTCATGTATGGCTCTGTTCAATTACAACACAGGTCTTCATCACTGTCACCTTGCTTCACATACAGCCCTGGTAAGAAGCCACTTTTCCACCCCATTTTTCACTGCTTGTGAACTACTGGAAGATTCTGATCTACAGAGGTTCCCATCCCATGCTCATCACTACAGGACCAGATACTTTAGGCAACCATGACTAAGCCCTGCCATGTTCACATCCTGTTTGTCCCCCAGCCCATCTGCAAAGGCAAGATGGATTATTTCATTACACCTGGAATTAAGTCAACAGAAAAAAAAAATCATCTCGTAGTTTGTAGTTTTACTAACCTAAGTAAAGCCCTTCCTAGATTAAAATAAATCCAAACCCACCTTCCCCAAAGTATATTTCAGCCCAGAAACCATAAAAACATGTCAAATTTCACACCAGAGCATTTAGGTACCAAAAGAAAGATCCTTCATCAAACAGGACAGTGTTTTATTGATGAGCCAGTTTTAGTAACTTCTCAGGACCCGGGAGCAGAATCTCCACTCCTAAGCAGGTGCTAGTGTGTGGCCTAACTTGAAAGCAAATTTCTTGCTTCATGTAAGACAGCTTGGAAACCCTTGGAAAAAAGACAACTGGCCAACAGTGAGCAAGGGTGTTCTGCCAACTATTTTGTCCTACCAAACCACTAGCAGAGTTTGTTTTACATCTTGGGAGGGCTGGAAAGAAAAGGACAAGGAGTTAAAAAACAACCGAGAACAAAAAAACCCCAACTCATGCATTTTTTGCTGTTCTTCAGGATATAATTCTGGATAAATCACAGGGACACCCCAGAGATTTAAACCATCAACTGAAAGAGCAGAAGATGGCAGTTCCACACCACCTTCCACGCTCACTCTTTCACATATTACCATGTTTATCTCGGCAACATTTTGGGAGCCCTCTCTCCCCTGCCACAGAAAATATGTCCGGTTACAAGTTACATATTTTTCCCTCAACAGATCAGTGGAATCAAAGTCTTTACTAGTAAGATGCATGTAAGACAACAAGGGCACTTGATTAATTCCTCCCACATCAATATTCAAACGAAATCCAACAGATACAAAGGTGAAATACACTGGCAGAATGAAGTCAAATATGCAGCTCATTAACAGCATCTGACCAAACAGTAGATGTTTCCTCCTCCTATCACCCTTAGGAACACATTTAAGGGGAAGCCACAATTTGTTGCAACACGATTCTCCAGTTATTTACTTCATCTTTAATCAAAACTGATTTCAAGCACTCACACAGCATTTAAGTATTTATATATAAATAGTTATTACATACACAGACCTCGAAAAATTTACAGTCTCTTCTCAACTATATAAAGGTGTAGCCTACCTTTATCTGATCCAAACAATTTAACTTTCAACAGCAGTGATATTGTTTTAGGTATTCATTTGTGCACACACACATGCAGCAGACCTATCCACTTGAAGGATCCTACATACACACCATTGTAAGACTAAAAATATCTTGAAGAGTCTCATGCCCTGGTTTCAACATGCTACACCAGATAGAATGCTGATATTATTTTCAATGCCTTAAAATGCTTGAAATCACAAGTTGGAAATTATTTACAAGAAAAATATCTCAGTAATTTAATCTTTCATGTCAACACAGAAGAATGAGATACCAGTTTGCAGTGTTGGAACAAACTGAGAAAGAAAACCAAGCAGAGGTATCATCAACTATGGTCACTGCACGCACCAATCAATCTGAACATACAAGATTCTCTGAACTCATGGGAAACTTCTCAACCTGCTACAGAAGTGTCAAGTGTGTGCACATATGCTTTTTTTGCTCTCATCTGCTTAGATATGCCCTTAAACATGTACATCAGTCCTGCCACCTCTGTAGAAGAAACTCTGTAATGCTGCAAACCCTGAAATCCAAGTTCTACTCAGGGATGAAATCTGTACTGAGCTGAAATCTATATTTTCAGCTTCCCCTCAAAGAAGATCCAAGTACTGAAGGAAGCAAGTCCATCAGTCAAAACTAGAGGGCAGATGAGATTCTTACACCCCTGCTGGGGAAAGACACAGGAGACAGTGAAAACTCTCATGATTCTGTCTATAATCACTTCAGCACTACAGAAAATTTTAATGGGTATCTTATTTTCAAGTTACCCAATATTGGATTGATAGCCCATAGATCACTTTGATGTGGATTGGCATTTTAGTAGTTTTAATGACAAAAACATGCAACAAGTGATATACTTCTGAATACCATTAAGTGCTATAATTCAGACTGTCTACACTGGCTTAGACAGTCGCATCTGCTGCCATGTTGGGAAGAGTGTTCCCTTTATAAGTACAGAAATATGAAATAATGCTTCAGAAATCACTGGTGAACCACATTAATCATTTGCTTACATGCCAACTCAACATAATAGTTGGGTTTGGATGATACTGCTTTGAACAGTGCCTAAATATAATGACTTATATAAAGACATGTTTAAAAATAATTTGTTTTTCTCCTTGTACTCTAGACTTTGCCTGTGCATGCTGGAGAAAGGAGGAGGGAAGAACCAAATGGGAGAGACTGGTGACATCTGTTCTAATATCACTCTCCCCAGTGGATAACACACACTGGAATAAAAGTGATGTAGTCCAGAACAATTACAGAATTATGTTAGAACAACCAAATCGTGCAAGTGTCCAGAACAGCTCTACTGGTCAGCTTCCCTACACTGGAAAGTCTAGAGACAGGAAGAAAAAAGCTTCAACTCTTGATCTAAACTCAGCTTCTAACAGTCTCCCAAGATAGCAGTCACCAGAAGAGTACAACTGAGCCAAGCAATCCCTGCTTGCAGAAGACCCTTTGGGATCTAATGATGGCTCAACTCAGCTGCTGTGTGGCACTACAGCCTCACAACCCTTCTACCAGAGCAATCCCACTGCCACAGTTCCCCACACATCCTTCCACCTTTCCCAAAATAAAAACATAACACAAATTGACCCATCCCCACAGCTCGACGGAATTCGGCGTTTCACTCATGGAACACTTGACCTCACAGTCTAATCAGGAGTACTGTGCTCAACCTTTGTTCCCCTTAAACTGGGAGGAACTTCCAGGGCCAGCACATGCAGGTGACAAATGGATGCAGGGAGAGAATCCTGTATGATCTGGGGTCGTTCTAGAAAATGGTTTCATTCCTTGAAATCAGCATACTTTATGAAACATCTGCCTTCCCCATCCTGTTAAAAAACAAGTGGGGCATCCCCCACTCAAATACACAGCAACCCGAAAAGCTTCTGTAATGCAAATTACCATTTGTCTGAGGAGAAGGATAGGGATCTTTGTGGCAGCCATTAGCCAAGGGTGCCCACACCCCTGAATCCACCCTCTGTAAAGCCCTCCACAGAAGGCTCAAGCGAACATTTTCTCTGGTTATTTCAAATCTTGAAGAGTAGCAACATTCTAATGGAAATAGTTATACCTCAGACTGCGGGAACGCAACACTGAACTTTAAAAATATCAATTTACAAACTAAAACTTTAAAAATATCAATTTACATTAACTTCCTTCCCACCCCAAGCAAAACCCTCCATTCTAATATAAAATTTCCCTGTGCTGTTCTACAGCTTGAGAATTGCAAGATGCCTGTGTAGATGACCCTGTAAGTCACCAGCATTTCAAACCTCGCTTGCCAAGCTGGGGTTTGTATTTTAAACTCGAATTTTCCACTCAGTACATTTCAAAGGAAAACTTCTAGGAACTGCATATCATCTTTTAATTATTAAGACTGGTATGCATTCAGTTTTTTACTATACACAGAAGAAAGGCCAGTGGAAGAACATTAGTCTGCTCTTACAACAGGGAAAAACAGTGAAGTTTTTATGGACAGAACAGATCTTTCCCCACTCTGAAAGCAAAACTGAGTGAGTTTGTCATGAAAACCTAAATCAGAAATTAAAAAAATAACCAGAAACAAAACCAACAAAAAACAAAAGCCCCACACATTGGTAAGATCACTTCATCAACAATAAAGCAATTTGTGCAATCTGACTTTCATTTTCACAGATTTTATGGCTCACTCTCCAATATTGTAGTTTCTCCATCTGCACTGACACAGCAGAAGACAGCTCCACATCCACATTTTAAAAGCCACTGCACTCTAAAGTGAGCTTTAATTCTTTTATCTGCCACTCAAAAAGCACCTTAGCTAAAGCACATACTCTTGAGGTGCAGCTGAACCTGGAGACTAATAAATCTCTTACCACTAGTGACCATTTATTTTGTCTGCTCCACTTGCATGCCTCAAAATTATTTTTTTACTTATATTTATGACTAAAAATAAGGTACGTTTCTTTCTGGGCTGGGAGAACCTCAGAAGAATAAAAACTCACACCACTTCAGGTATGAGGAGCTGGTTTAAACACTAACAAATGCAAAACTCTCAAATCCCCAAGCAGCACAGACTAGCAGAAAGAAGAAAAAAAAGTTGTTTTTGCAGGACTTTTCCCCAAACACATCAGAGTGATTTTAGCAGCAGAAACAGCAAGACCTAAGATGCTGAGTACTTAGCAAACATTTTACTCCTTGTGACATGCTGTTTTCTAGGGCTGTTAGAAGAAAACACGAATCTGAAGCCTCAGTTGTCTTCACTAAGAAAAGTGACCT